>NC_091083.1:42975227-43586590 GCF_032405125.1 Capricornis sumatraensis
CCAAACTCGAGTCCATTCACATTTCCGGACAAGGACCCCTCATTTAACCTGGTTGGAGGTGTTCTTTCAGGGAAAAAACCCACCTTTGTCAACTTCTGAACAAAGCACTTGGAAATGCTTCCGATCAGATATCAAAGTACACATACCAACAGTCCTCCACTCCCAGATGGCTAGCTGTGACTGCTACTGTGATTTTGGGATTCATTTATCAACAGACACAAGTGGATTCCTCCAAGATTTTAAGGTCCAGACATGACCTTTAAAGCAGTTCTGGAAAAAAAAAACAATCTGAAGTCCAAGCTAAAGTTTTTTTTTTCTTTCTCTCTCCCTTAGGTAATAAGAACAGCTTCCAAAAAGTAAAGATTTGTACTATTTATAGCCTTTCCGCTAATGTCAAGCATTAGACTTGATTTCAAGCATTAGACTTGATTTTCCAAATCATTAGCATGCAGAAGAATGACCTCATGGCGAACAGATGCACTTGGCTGTGAGCTGCAGTGATTACATCAGTCCCTCCCCTTCCAGTTAACCCTTTAAAGGCCTCTCTGCTGCCCACACCCCCTTTCCTGGAGACAGTCTTGAACACACAAAATTAGTCCCTCACCCCAGTGTGTGCACGCACACACACGTGCGTGTGAAATGCACATATAAGTACATGCATAAAACATATTTATGAACATGTGCATGTGTGTTCACTGCAGCCAGTATTTAATCCCTGGCCACCCTATAGAAGTTGCTAATCAGTAAAGAAGGAATCTAAAGGGAAGTAGACTACAGAGCTGAGTGGAAGGCCAGCTCAGATACCTTTCATGCTCTGGGCATTAGCAACATGAGTAATGCGTGGAATAGACATGGGAGGGGGTGGCTTAAAATAACATTTTTTTTTCTGACTCAGAAAATAGTTGTTTTAAACCTCTTTTAATAAACTGAGGACTCACTTATGAGCCTAACAACAGAAGACTATGTCTTTATCTGTGGTCCTGGAAACTGAGTCCAAATGCCCCCCTGTGCCACCCTGGGTGACAAGTGCTGGGACAGGGAGCCTGGGAGCCTCAAGGGGGAGTATTTCCCAGGGCGGCCTCCTTAGGCATAGGTCCCCACCACTGGGCACATCTCTTACTTACACCTAGGACTTAGGACTTAAAGGCTGATCTTGGAGGCCTTCCCTCTAGAGATGGGGCTGCCTGCTGCATAATACATTGTGGGGTGAATGTGGGGTTCAGGCCACTGTCCCTGTGCTTGACCACAAGGCCCTGTGGCAAGAACACAAAGGAGATTGGAGCCCCAGGTTCCTTGGACTGCGCGCAAGCCTGTGGGCGGGGGCCTGAGGCCCTGCTCTGACGACACTGCTGCAGAGATGGTCTGAGCGAATCCTAAGAGCGCTGTGGGAGCTTAAGCCGCTCAGGGTCAATTTTTCCAGCTGGCTTGTCGCCACGAAGAGCAGCTCTCACCTCGATTTCTCAGTTTAAGCTGCCTGGCTCATCTGGGTTTGACTGTACTTGTCCCAGGATAAAAAAACAAAAACAAAAACACTGTGGATAGATGAAAAATGTTTTCATCCGTCAAAGTGGTTAACAGACGGGAACAGGGATTCCTCAGAAGCAAAACTGGTCTGTGAACGAGAGGAGGATGTGGTTCTGACAGAGGGCCTGTGTATGGGGTGGAACTGTACCCCCAGATTCCAGGGCAAACCAAGTTGATTTCGAGCTTCTTCCTGATGGTCATTGTGGGCAGATATGCAAAACGTTGAAAGAGAACATTATGCCTGGACTTAAAATCGCATCCATGGGTTGGTGTGATGGGTGTAGAAAAATGTTCTCAGTCCACACGGAACACCCTGAAGCCTACTGGTTATGACACGTGATGCTGATGTCAATAAACTGAAAAGAGGAAGGACCTGCATTTGGCTTGGTATCTCATCTTTGGTTTCACCGTCTTTTTGTGCACATTCCAATACCAGCTCTTATCGAGCTGTCAGAACCTTTATCAATTCAGTGACTTTGGCCAATGTGACACTCTTAAAGCAGCCAGTCTCCAAACGGAGGGTCTTAAAAAAATCTAAATCACTCATGGCAGCTCACTTAAGAAGTTACCTATACATGAACTGGTGTAAATAATTAGGAACTTTTAGGAAAAATCAAATTAATTTATATAGAGGCTAAAATATACATAGAAAATAAAGTTTATCAATACTTATTTCAGTATCATCTTAAGAGCCTTTAGAACATAACAGTTAAGAAATGGAAGCATCTAGCTGTGATTTAATTCCTTTTAATTTTAGAAAACAAAAAGCTTTCTCAAGATTAACAACCAAAAAAAAAAAAAAAAAACAAACCTGCACTAAAAAATTCAGTCCCAGGACTTTTATGAGGGTGGGAAAAAGCTGAATGAGATCTTTACAAAACTAGCTTTGCCATAAATCTTTCGTGTTCTCTCACCTAAAAATTAGAAGTGATTTTCAATCTCTAGCCAGACTGGGTTTGAAATCTTCATTTCCCTTGAAACTGATTTTTTTTTTTTTTTGCAGGGGTCGGGGGGAGGGTGGTGGGGTAGGGCGGTGGAGGGGGTGTGGGGGGAGCCGGGGCTTTAGATCGAATGTTGGCAGAGTGTATAAAAGAATTCAATCCACAGCTGTTCTACTTTTTTAATGTAAGAAACATTAATCAAAGCTTTAAGTTATAAGCTTTTCTCATGTTGCTTAGTATTCCAGTTCAACAAAGATCAATAGAGGCCATCCCTGTATTTCTGGATGCCTCACAGGGAAGCAGAGGCGCGATTATGTAAATTTCGCAGCTCCCTGCACCTCGGCGGCCTGCTTATCTCCCAGGCCTTCTGCCTGCTGCTCCTGGCTCCCAGTGCGGGGCCAGCCTCTCCCTCTTATCTCCTGACAAAGCTCGGGGAGGCCAGGCCGGCAGCCAGCGATGTTCAACAGTGATGCATGGCTGGTTTTATTTGTAAGTGATTTATTTCACCGAATTTAATTTTTTTCACTTTGTGTGTAAGATATTTGTTAACAAGTCAGGATGGGAGAAGCCAGGCGGTGATCAGAGGCAACTGACACAGGGTAAAAATCTATTAGGCCCCCCTAACAGTTGTGCCCACCCCAGCGGAGGAAGAGGAAGCCCCTCATGGAGGATTTCAACATGCATCGACTCAATATCCCACTTGCTTTCTGAAAGGCAATTAATCTGTAATTACATACAGAAATTTACCAAAGCATTCTATTCTTTGGGGGAAAAAAAACCACACAGAAACCATATCATCATGGTAAGTGCCAGCACACTTTTTTTTTTTCTAAATTGGAAATATAAAAAGAGTAAAACCTAAAACCAATGTTTTTTGAGATTTTCCACTGGCCTCATAAGTGGAAGTGCTTAGGAGCCAGTGTCTGAGCAGGTCCACACCAGGTGCTGCTCTCGGCGGCTGGTCCCTGGGACGCGGACCACTCCAGAGAGAAAGTCAGCCCGCCACACTGCTGTCACCATGGGCCAGGGGACACAGTCCTCCCGTTGCTCCCGCATTAATCCCTGACCCGGGCATCCCGGCGGCATAATCCCCATTTAGCATTAGTAGCAACGGCTTCGACTGGGAGGAACTCTTTCTCGATAAGTAGGCCCTGATGCGGGCACCACTCTTAAAACAACGTATTCCCAGCTCAGCAAGAAACCCACCCTCCTGAATGAACCAGAGCACGGGGCTGAGAACAAGTTCATTAACCTCGCTGGAGGCGGAGGTTAACGGGATGGTGGGAGGAAAGGACCAGGCGAACAGCTCGGATACAAAACAAATTAAAATGAATGTCATCACTCCTTTTGTTATTCATTAGTGCATTCAGCGGGGAGAACGCGCTTCTTAAATTTGCGGGCATTTATCTGTGAAAAACAGGTGTACATCTGCGGCTGGAGCATTTGAAGGGTCTTGGGCAGAGCTGGGAGGGGGTAATGTGGCCACTCACCAGTTCCGCTGACCGAGTAGCTGGGAGAGGGACAGAAGACCTGGGCGGTGAAATCCTCAAATGTCATGACTTCACGGTGGTTCTGAATTATTGCTTCCAGATAGAGAGCTCTCTCCTCGTAGCTGCGGGCGTCAGTTAAGGAAACAAGTGTCCATGCAGAATGAAATGCTTAGCAGCGACAGAGCAGCGACTTTGTTTTAAACACAATCACACACCTTTTACACTTGGATGGGGAATGGGTACCTTGCAAGTGCATAAGCATCCTATCGAAGAATTAAAATAGGAGTCATAATTCATTGGAACATTCCGATTTCAGAGGCCTGCGTTTCCTAGATTTCAACAGCACCCAAACCAGTACTGCTGAAAAAATATATAAACTGATAGTCACAGAATCAGAGCAAAAGGCCATCAACTTGATAGGAACAAAAAAAGAGAGACGTGGATGACGGCCGCATCCCTTTCCATTCATGACCATGGGACAACGCTGGGTCACCCCTTCTGAGTTCCCCAGATGAGATGTTTTTCTTAGCCTACTGATAATGTGAACTGATACTCCGATACTCGAAGTGAGAACACACTTGAAAATTTCAATAATACCACTGGGAAGAGGGAAGGCTAGAAAAGTCTGCTCTGAAGGGCTCTGGAGTCTCAGGCTGAGATAGGCCATGAGCATTAGAAAGTTATTAGTTATTAGAAAGAACTAATATTAGTTATTAGTTCTAAATAACTAAATAATATTAGTTATTAGTTCTAAATAACTAAATAATATTAGTTATTAGAAAGAACTAATAACTGGGAGAATCTACCAGGGAGCACACAATACAATATTAAAAAAAAAAAAAGACTATTGGCTTTTAACTAAAACTGCAGCCCTGGAACACACGCATTCAAACGTGTAATCAAAAACCAGTCACCAATAAAACTTATAACCGTAACACGTTGAAGCAACTTTCCAGCTGTCTCAATAGGACCCCCGCGTGTGGCAGCCTTTCATGGGGCAGAAAGCAAATCTTCCCCTTTTGTGTGTGGCTTCTGTTTCCTCGGAAGGTGAATCACGCCTTCCAATAACAGGATAACGTCAAGACAATTCGGCAGCGGATGGAGGCGACGCACGCAGGACTCTATGAGCTAGCACTCGGGGGACTCGGCATGCTCGTTCTTCCCCCTGCTTCCCCGTGATCGACGCAGAAGTTAAGGGACGTGGTTCAGTCATTTTGAAAACCATGCTAATTCTGCAGGAACACAGGGAATGTGGGTTGCCACCCGTTTATTATCTGCAGCTCCAGAAAGGCTAGAGTAATTCTAGCATTTCTCACTGAATTTTAAAACTATCTTTTCAAAATAGCCTCTTTTAATAATGCAAGTTGGGAGAAAATTATGCCCTTCCAAATAGCTGTTCAATAGGGATGTGTTTTGAAAGAGAAGAGTTTTTTTCTACTCTCTTCTGGCAAAGGATGCTCACCAGTTTTCCTGCAAGGGGTCCTGCTACTCCTTTAATTACATTCAGGGAAAGGTTTTCAGCCCACAAGAAGCCCAGAGGCTTTCTGGGGCTGGCTGTGCAACACAGAACCATGGACTCTTGGTGCCTAGCTGCACTGAAATTTAAATAAATAAAAAGTGAAGAAATAAGGAAAAGGGTTCTTGCGTCCCACGTGCTGTACATCAAGCACACAGAGCCTGGACTGTGCAGACACAGGGGACAGGACCATCACCAGGGAAAGCTCTCCTGGGCCGGCCCATTCCAGAATCGCCCTTCAGGCTGGCTCTGGGCAACTTTTCAAAAGGAACAGGAGTTTCAAGACAATGATGGATGACGGTTTGCAGGGACGGTGGTCGCAGCAGCCTGAGGCCTGGGCCACGTGAGTCTGCACTCCGGCTGAACTCCCGGTGACTCGCCTTCCTGGACAGGCTGCCAAGCGTTGCGGTGCGGGCCCCGTGGCCTGGGGGACCCACTAATGCCATTCATGTCTCATTATGAACATGCGTCTTCCGCACAGCGCTCGGCCCTCCGAGCCGCTGGGCCGCGAACAGCAGGACACTGGGCCTGGGCGGCCGGCTGGCGGACAGGCACTGTGACACTGAGCTGGCACGTGCGGGCCCAGCAGGGGCCGAGCGAGGCGTGACAAATGACTCAAAGGGCTGAGCTCCACTTGCGGCTGACGACCACCTGAGCCTGGGGCCCCATCGGCACCCCTTCCCTGCTCGAGGCCTCTGAGGGCCCATCCTGCTGGGTCCTGAGGCCTGGGCTGCGTCCAGACCCCCATGCACACGGGGCTTGGATGTGAGAACACGCCGAGCTAGAGATACGGTGGAGGCCACATGCCTAGAGGGGCAGCCCCGATGCTGACCGAGCTTACCGGTCACCACAGAGGGCTGCCGTGTATGCCACCCCCTATGGCTAGCCACCGGGTGGCCAGCAGCCTTGTCCTGAGTGAGTGACACTCTCCGGCTGTCATGAGCTTGTCTCTGTCAAGGCTGAGTGATCTGGGCTCCTAAGAGCACCTCCATCCAACACTGGACTCCCAGAGTGAAATAATCCAGCTTTGAGGTTCTTGGGTACAGTAAATACAATGGAGTAAATGTAAATATAATATAAATGGAACACAGTCACTCAGTCACATCCGACTCTTTGTGACTCCACGGACTGTGACCCACCAGGGTCCTCTGTCCATAGGATTCTCCAGGCAAGAATACCAGAGTTGGTAACCACTCCCTTCTCCAGGGATCTTCCTGACCCAGGGATGGAACCTGGGTCTCCTGTACTGCAGGCAGATTCTTCACCACCTGAGCCACTAGGGGTGCCAAAGGCCTCAACAGAGGCTCTATAGTAGATGGGGTGCAAAGGTGCATCCAGCACGGGGCCCTGGAGCAAGAAGGTTTGCTTCCTAGAAGGTTCTCTGTTATCATGAGAGCAGACACTCCCCACCCTAGGCTGGGCTACACTGCGCTGAACTGGGTGCTCTCATTCAGACAAACACCTACTAGGGATGTGGTGAGACCAGAAGATCGTCAAGTACATTTTCACTTGAGGCCCAAGCCAGGACATGTACACACCATGACAAAGAGAAGACGGACACCACTCCAACCCTGGCACTGTTTAGAAACAGTGGGATACCAGACCACCTGACCTGCCTCTTGAGAAACCTGTATGCAGGTCAGGAAGCAACAGTTAGAACTGGACATGGAACAACAGACTGGTTCCAAATAGGAAAAGGAGTACGTCAAGGTTGTATATTGTCATCCTGCTTATTTAACTTATATGCAGAGTACATCATGAGAAACACTGGGCTGGAAGAAGCACAGGCTGGAATCAAGATTGCTGGGACAAATATCAATAACCTCAGATATGCAGATGACACCACCCTTATGGCAGAAAGTGAAGAAGAACTAAAGAGCCTCTCGATGAAAGTGAAAGAGGAGAGTGAAAAAGTTGGCTTAAAACTCAACATTAAGAAAATGAAGATCATGGCATCTGGTCCCATCACTTCATGGCAAATAGATGGGGAAACAGTGGCTCCAGAATCACTGCAGATGGTGACTGGAGCCATGACATTAAAAGATGCTTACTCCTTGGAAGGAAAGTTATGACCAAACTAGACAGCATATTAAAAAGCAGAGACATTACTTTGCCAACTAAGGTCCGTCTAGTCAAAGCTATGGTTTTTCCAGTGGTCATGTATGGATGTGAGAGTTGGACTATAAAGAAAGCTAAGCACCAAAGAATTGATGCTTTTGAATTGTGGTATGGAAAAGACTCTTGAGAGTCCCTTGGACTGCAAAATGATCCAACCAGTCCATCCTAAAGGAGATCAGTCCTGGGTGTTCATTGGAAGGACTGATGTTGAAGCTGAAACTCCAAAACTTTGGCCACCTGATGCCAAGAGCTGACTCGTTGGAAAAGACCCTGATGCTGGGAACGATTGAGGGCAGGAGGAGAAGGGGACAACAGAGGATGAGATGGTTGGATGGCATCACCAACTCAATGAACTGAGTTTGGGTGAACTCCAGGAGTTGGTGATGGACAGGGAGGCCTGGTATGCTGCGGTTCATGGGGTCGCGAAGAGTTGGACATGACTGAGTGACTGAACTGAACTGAACTGAAGGAGCTCACACATGCCAAGAATCTTCTTTTTTAATTTTTTAAGTAGCTTTAGAAAATGTAGCTGTGGAGTCTTTGCTGAATTTTTTAAGAAGTACTAGCCAGGGCCACTAACTAAGAGCGTGTCTTGGGACATTTTCATACCTAACATCCTTAGGACTTCAATGCTGGCTGCTTGCTATTCAAAAAGGCATTTATAATTTAGACATCAAAGAGTGTAAGCCATGTTAAGATATGAACTGAAGGCTGAAGTGATTCCAGGCAGTGGGTGATCAGTAACATTTGACCAGAGGAAGCAGGTGGCAATACCTGTTTCAATGCCAGCTGTTGCCCTCTGGCTCTCAATAAATCCACTGATGTGAAATTGACATTCTGTCCTGAATTACTATCTCATTAAATACCACACATGGCAAAGCAGTTTTTAAAGAAAAAATTTCCCCTTGAGTACCCAGTTCAAAGAACATTCGAATTACTAACTAGAAACTCATCTTGGTTTCTGCCTAGTTTGAGTCTTTTAGTTGACCTGCTACTCACTCTGTCTACTCAGTATTCTTTCACTTGCATAAAGAAGTAATCAGAGTAAACTTGGGTGTTTACTGGTTACATATGTCTTCATTGGTTACATTTTCTCAAAAAACTCCAAGAGGGACTTCCCTGGCGGTCCAGCGGTTAACACTTCAGCTTAGAATGCAGGGAGACATGGGTTCGATCCCTGGTCTGGGAGCTAGGGCGCCACATGCCTCGGGGCCAAAAAACTAAACCACAGAACAGAAGCAGTACTGTGACGAATTAAATCAAGACTTTAAAAATGGTTCATAACAACAACAATAACAAACAAAACCGCGAAGAGAACTTTCTGAAACCCTCAAGATACATTCTGCTGGAGTGCAAGAGCTTCAGAATTCAAATCCGAACCCCCAGGTTTACTCTGATTACTATTTGATGTTTAGCAGTGCCAGAAGCAGCATGACAATCAGAAAGGAGCTTGCTCTTCTTGGGAAGACCGGCCTGCATTTGAATTCCAGCCACCCCTCTTGCCCTGGGTCTGGGCCCTAACCTAGGCTGCCTCTGTGCCCGGTGGGGATGGTGATGTCAGCTCTCGGGGCTGTGGGAAGATCAGACAAGAATCCTAGGAGGAAGCACTGAGCAGGGTTCCAGCGCACAAGGGAAGCACCACGAATGTGGACTCCCTGTCCCTCCTTCATCCCCAACGTGGGCGTAAGGCCTTGTCTTCCAGAAAGAACATGGTGGATAATCAAAGGCAGTGGGGGTGCTCTGAGTCCAGCTTTAGGCATCAGTCTCCTCAACGCTGGACCCGCTTGAGCTAGGACGAGTCCTGTGGTTTCCATGTTACTAATAGGGAAACAGATGCTCAGAGTTCAGGTGAGTTTTCTTGGGTCACAGTTACTCAGGGATGCAATTGGAACTAGAACCCTGGTCTTCTAACTTTACTACTTTCAGCTAATATCATAAATTCTGGAACACATGGGGTTAAGTCCATGATCTTGTGCAAGGTTGGGATTTATTTATTCTCTGAATGAGACTTAAGCATATATGGGTATAAAAAGTCAACCTACAATGGAAATTTGAGTACACAGGTTTAAGCTGCAGACCTTGATGACTCTATGATGATGGTGGTTTAGTTGCTAAGTCGTGCCCAACTCTTGTGCATCATGGACTGTAGCCCACCAGTCTTCTCCGTCCATGGGATTTCCCAGGCAAGAATACTGGAGTGGGTTGCCATTTCCTTCTCCAGGGAATATTCCTGGCCCAGAGTATCGAACCCGGGTCTCCTTCCTTGCAGGAGGATTCTTTACCACTGAGTCATCAAGGAAGTCCCGATGACTTTATAAATTCCTTAAATATAACAATGACTTCATTCTTTTTGCTTATTCAGGCTCTTTTTGCTTATTCAGGTCACAGGGACCCAGCGGGAAGAGGGGCTGCCTTTGGGTCTGCGGTGGTGGGAGGAGCCCAGGGTCTCTCCAGCCCCTGGGAGAACCACTGCTGGGGGTTCTGAAACAGAAAACAGCCAGGTCTACACTGGGGGTTCTGAAACAGAAAACAGCCAGGTCTACACTGTACTTCTGAGATCATGGATGGTGGGGGGGGGGGGGCAGGAGGGGCCTGTGTGGAAGGGCCCCAAGGAAGGGAAACTGGTCAGAAAGTGGGAGGAGATGCAGGCCTCCAGAGAGCAGAGGTGGAGGGGAGGAAAGAGGGCTGCGGATGGCAGGATGCCTGGGGGGCATGGGGGCTCGCGCTCTGGCCGGGCCCCAGGGTCACACCTTAGGTGGCCTGGAGGGCGTTGCAGAAGCTGATGCAGAGGATGGAGAAGTGAAGGGAGCCTGAGTGCGTGGGCTCAGGGGAGCAGCGCTGGGGAGGAGGCGGCTGTTGTCGCTCAGCAGAGCTCTGGGGGGAGATGAAGAATAGCTCTGAGTTTCCAGCTTGGAGAAGGTCCTGGAGGAGACCTGGGAGGGACACACACTGGAAACAACCCCCTCTCCACTTTAGAGGGAGAGGAGAAGCCAGAGGGCAGGACAAGCCCTGGACCACGTGTTTCCGGAGGGCGGGGCCTCCGTTCATGTCTCACGTCTGCTTCCTTAACCTCTTCTCTGGTTGGTACCTGCCGCTGGGGCCAGAGGGATGCTCCATAGGTGGGCTGGGCTGGCATTTGATAATCCGTAATAAATGGATGTAATTCCGTAATAAATCAAGACAGGAGCAGATGCTCGTAACAGCCTAAAGCCATGCATCACTTTTACAGAGATTTCGTTTGTCTTTCAAATATAATGCAAATTTAAATTCTAGGACTGTTTAAGACTCCAAATAAATGAATCATTCAAAGTAAATGTCACCGCCTGGAAACGGATAAAGAGGACAACTTCACTGAACAATGTAACCAAAGAGATAGATGTTTGGGAAAAGGAAATTAAACACATAAGATATTAGATTAGTTTTCAGACTGTAATGGTACACTCCTGGAGAGGAGGAACCAGTGCACCACTGCTAAGAAAGGAGAAAAGACCCATGTAACCAAGTTTAAGCATAATTCACAGGAAATGAACAGAGTAAATAGAGATGGGGGAAAAACAGATTTTTTTTTTCAGGCTATTAAATTACAGACTTTAGGAGAAGGTCTGTTCTCATGGGTAGGAAGGTCTCACTCTCAGGGTCCGAGGCACTCCGAGGTTTTGAGGACTGATCTACAGTTTGATTGGAAATGTTCACGTCGGCTCTTCACAGGGATTGATGTGTGAGGAGCACACCCTCAATCACGGGCTTTCCATTTCCAACCTCCCCAGCTCCCTTGTCTCACCTTCCGCAAATCACCAGGCAAGAGAGGGCCCCGTAACACTGTCCCTCCAAGCCTCACATCAGTAAAAACCTAAGTGATGAGAAAATCACATCTAGAGGCTAGAATGTCCAGTGAGTGAGCGGAGACCCCACTGGCTACCTTGCTGATGCACAATCCGAGAAGTGATGGATCAACGTGGACCACAGTCTGCCAGTAGCTCGGTTTCTGGGAGGAAGGGAGTCAATGTCCCCAGCACTGTCTCTCTTTCAGATTTTCATTCATTACAGAGAGCTGACAAGTATGCTCTCAATGTCAGTTATAGAAACGACCACTGCTGACAATTTGTTGGCGTTTAACATCAACGAAATTACAACTGAACTAAACACAGAAATGTGGAACTGTCTCTAAAGGTCTTGAATTCTCTTTGTGGCAAGGAATAAAAAAGGGCCAACAATTAAATAGCAGTGCACCTGGATTTTAAATGCTGACTGTAAGAGGCAAATTATTATTAAATAACATACATGACAGGTTTTAGTGCAACGTGATTTGAACTGAATCATCCAATACTTAGTCCCCTACCACTCTCGCTTTGGAGAAGAAAGCCAATTCATGTGACCTATGGATTGGTTTTTCATCCAGGTTGCTTCTAAAAATAAAATAGATTTGTGATGATACATGATAGATAAAAGAACAAAATCAAAAAGGACAAAAAAAGTCTTCTTTAGCAGAAGTTCTAAGTTTCCTGAAATATTCTCAACTGTTGCTCCTCACCAACCCATCAGGCCCAGATGAAGTCAGGATGGGCTTAGAAAGAATTAAATTTTCCAGTCCTAGCGCTTCCTTTGAAGAGCCTGAGCTACTCCATCTTGTAAAAGAAATCCATTTTGCAAAGATACCGGGCAAACAGACTTAGACTTTGGATATTGCCTAAACTTGCCCCACTGTGCACGAGCCAATCAGCCCTTAGGTTAAACCTCCTGACTTTAAGTTCAAGAATTTGTGATTTACCTTGGAAGTAATGATTCACATTTGTGATTTACCTTGGAAGTAATGATTTACGTTTGTGATTTACCTTGGAAGTAATGATTTACAATTGTGACATTTGTGATTTACCTTGGAAGTAATGATCTACCGTGGAAGTAAAAAAACCAGTCAGAGATCCACACACAACCCTATAGCAGAGGGTAACCAGTCAGCAGTCCTTCAGCCTGAACACCCCCTTTGTTTCCCTTTCACCTGAATATTCCCTATAAAAGCAGTGTAACCCAGAACTCGGGGCTCCTCTCCTTAGCCGCTGCGTTGGTGATGGTGGGAGGCCCAGCTCGAGCTTGGTAATAAAAACTCTCTTGCTTTTGCATCGGATACCGGCTCCCTGGTGGTCACTGGGAGATTTCATGACTTGGGCATAACACCTTGTGGTCCAGTGGTTAAGAATATGGCTGCCAATGCAGGGGACACGAGTTCTATCCCTGGTCGGGGAAGATCCCACATTCCATGGAACAGCTCATGGGCCACAACTAACGAGTCTGTGTTCTGGAGCCCAGGAGTGGCAACGACTGAAGCCCGAGTGCCTGTACAATAACACACGTTCCACAATAAGAGGAGCCAATGAAATGAGAAGCCAGCACACCGCAACTAGACAGCAGCCCTTGCTTGCCACAACTAGAGAAAGCTTGCAATGAAAAGAGCAATGAAGAGCCAGAGCAGTCACAAATAAATTAATATACATTTTTTAAAATTAAAAGGATTTGTCCCAAGTATTTGCACCAAACTCTGTACAGATTTTCTTGACTTTTCCCCTCCATTTCTGAAAACAATTTTGGGGGAAATACTCCTTTATATGATGTTTGAAAACTTTGAGATGTATTTCAAAATGATAAATAAGACTGTATCTGCAAACAGAAAATCGTATTTCTATATTTTTGTAAAATAATTATAGCTTAATGGCATCTGAGTTTTCCAGAAAGATACTCATCTTAACACCAAATTATCAAATGACAAGAAGAAACTCCAAGAAAAGTTAGGGGTTTACCAGGTGCATGTGACCTGGAGACTAGGACAGCTGTCCCTATGAGGGGGACTAAGTGGCCCCCAGGGCCCACCCAGACCCGCTTCTAGGGGGTACGATAGGGTGTCATTCAGAGCACACCTGATGGCCACGGCTGCTGACCTGCGCTTGAAACTTGAGACAGCTACAGACTAGACTAGTCAGTCAGTGAAAAAAATACCCCAGTGATCGGAACTTAGCTGGAAATCTGGGGGAATTCTGATAACACAAAGCTCCTCCATGCATGATCAGAGGCAGCAAAACTATATTTGCCTCACAATGTTTAAGCAAATGAGTTCCAGCAATTAGAGACGGTGCCTGATGCCAACGGCTCGTGGAGGCCACGCTGAGTGGGCATGAGGGTTGAGCTGTCCTGCGATGGGTCCAGGCAGGGTGGGCACAGACAGCCCTCTGAAGACCTGCTTCGTCTGTGGGTACGGCTGGGCTTGTCAATAGATCTGGGCCCCGCGCTAACCAGAGGGGCCAGAGAAGCCCAGAGAACTCCAGATTCTTTTGTGCTGTGACCAGGAAAGGGATTTTGAGCAACTGGTGGGCAAAAAGCATCTCTTTTACTCTTTTTACACTTGTCTCAGAATTAGGATCTGGAGAAGGGAATGGCACTCCACTCCAGTACTCGTGCCTGGAAAATCCCATGGATGGAGGAGCCTGGTAGGCTGCAGTCCACGGGATCACTAAGAGTCAGACACGACTGAGCGACTTCACTTTCACTTTTCACTATCCTGCGTTGGAGAAGGAAATAGCAACCCACTCCAGTGTTCTTGCCTGGAGAATCCCAGGGACGGGGGAGCCTGGTGGGCTGCCGTCTTTGGGGTCGCACAGAGTCGGACACGACTGAAGCGACTTACAGCAATAGCAGCAAAATTAGGTTCAGCGTCAGGTTAAAAACAAAGTGATGATCAAGAGGCATATGGAGTCCATGTAGTGGGAAATGGAAATGTTTTGCTTTCAAGGTTGATCACAGAATTCCCAGGGCCTGCTAGAATGACTCTGGTTTCCCACGGACGCGATATGCGGTTCTATGCTCTCTGCTCATCTTAGTTCTAGGCTGTGCAGATAAACAAAAAATAACTACACACAGTTCTGTTACAAGCAATTTTCTGGAAGTGGACTGCGTCCTCCAACAAAAGCAGGAAAAGGCATTTCCCCACAAGGAAAGTGTGAGTTCCCCCAACACAGGCTCTGTGTCGACGGTGAGACCGCGGAAACCATCGAGTGCTTTGTGGAATCCGGCACTGTGCGAGGCCTTTCAGAAGCTATATCTACCTCACTCACCCTCACAACTCTACGTATGATCTGTGCTGTTTCTCTCTTTACACACAGGAGCAACCTGGCAGAGGGAGGGGAGTGTCTGGCTCCAGACCCTGAGATGGTAAATGCCAGGACCTCAACCCTAATCCCAGCGTCTGGATCCCAACCCTACCAGCCTGACTTAGGGCCCCAGCTCCAGCCACGGCCCCGCCTCTTGACGTCAGAATTCTCCTCTGAAGGGAAAGGCCTGGAGTAGCCACAGCTAACAGAAGGCCTGGTTCGATCTACTCGGTGATGTTTTTATAGAGACCTGAAGGACAACAGAGTCAACATCTACACTACATGTTAGCAATCCCTTTGAGTACCTAGAAACTTTCCATTTTTAAAGAGTAATACAGGAGGAAATAAAGAAACAAGACTGTCCTGGTGGGAACAAACATCAGAATAAGAAAGATCTCTCAACAATAACATGTGCTTTAAACAGATGTGCAGATGATGTTATGTGGTTTTATATGCTAGGATTATTCTACTTTATACTTAAAATGAAAACTGTCGGCTTTCATATTTTTACACACAAAACTCTGTCAGGGAGTCTGTTCATTCTGACTAAAATACATTCAACACGTTACATGCATAAACAACCCCAGAACACCGTTAAAGATAAAATTCCCAACTCACACAATTCTCTGGGACTTTCCACATTTGAGCCTCATAGAGTCACTCAATATCATCTTCATGACTAAAAATAAAACCGGTATCACTTAAAATTATAATCAAATCATTCTCTTGCAAATTAAGACATTTACTCTTGGAAAAATAACAAAATTGAATTAGGTGTGTCTTTTTCTTGATAGATCAAAAGCAACTCCAGTAAGCCAGCAGTTTCATATTAATGGCATTAGACATGGCCCAGATGAGGAAAATGTCCTTTGGAGCCATTTTGTACTTTATTTAAAGAGGAAGGAGCTGTCCCTCAGAATTCAAAGGTGAAGCAGATTGTATCTCAGGTCCCTGGACCAGGAGGCCAACACAACTCCTGTGAGGCAGCCATGCAGAGCAGAGGGTCTAGGTCTGTCTTCCTTCAACTTCTTATTTCTTCCAGTTATTATGCCTGTCACTCACCAACCCATCCATTCATTCATCATCCATCCGTCCATCCATTCATTCATCCATCCATCCACTCATCCACCCATGCACCCACATAACCTCCCATCCATCCACCCATCTATCCATCCATCCACCCATCTATCCATCCATCTGCCCATCTATCCATCCATCCGCCCATCTATCCATCCATCCATCTGATATTTACTGAGTGCCTCCTCTGTATCCATTATTCTTCCTTCAGCTGTAAGAAAAGCACTTCCTTGCTACTCAACTCTCTTTTAAGTCTTGGCTTCAACAATAACTGACCATCACACTGACTGTTCCAGTATCCTGAGGGGATTCTAAAACATATTGTGGTAAGGTTACATCATCATTAGCTTGAGTTCTGTTGGGATAACACCTCTCTCAGAAGAAAAGATACAATCTTTACATAACAAGAAAGAACAGCCTACCCAGAGTTGGTATAGCACTGCCTTTTTTGCAGCCATGAGCCCACTGGACCTTCTAGAAACTTCCAGACACAGATGGTAAGGCAGAGAGCAGACATGCTTCTTCTGCATCCATACAGCTAGAAGTGAGCATGGCTTGAACTCAACCAAGTCCAGGCCAGTCTGATTCCCAGTGCTGGTCTCTGCTTCTCTCTTAAATTGTTTCAGTTTAGTACGAATATTAGTCAAGAGTTTGCAATGCTCATGCTAAGTCAACTCACAAATACTGTTGTTTGGTGCTGACAGAAGGTGAGAAGAGACAAATCAGAGCCTTCTCTCTGTCTCCAGAACCAAGAATGGCACAAAATAAACTGGCAAGTTTTACAGCTAATCTAGCATAAGAGGTGACTCCTAGCTGAATTATTATCTGTATGACTGATTAGGAAGCCAGGACACAGAATGATAAACTATATGAATTTATCCTTTCATTTAAGTGTCAGAGGTTGGGAAATTTAAGTGAGCCTGTTTAAGCCAGATTGATCCTAGTGTGCTTATTTCTGTTCACATTTTGAACAATAGAACATTCTAAAGAGAGGATGGCTGAGCACTGTTGGGCAGGGATGATGTCAGGGTGCTGGACACAGCAGAGCTGACCACTGGGCGCTTCACAATTAAAACACTGAGCAGGGACTTCCCTGGTGGTCCAGTGGCCAAGACCCTGTGCTCGCATGCAGGTGGCCCCACGTTTGATCCCTGGTCAGGGAACTAGATCTCACATCCTGCAACTAGGAGGTCTCCTGACGCAACTAAAGATCCTGCACGCTGAGATTGAGACCTGACACAACCAAATACATAAACATTCAAAAATGGATGGCTCTTCTTCAACTGCTGTTTTCCAAGGGTCATAAAGCTTCTCGGAAAATCCTTATTTTTCATTATGTGCCCACTTGGCATCACTCAAAAACACTGCAGAGGGTAAAAGCCTCTGCAATGACTCTGAGGGGGAGAGAGATGAGAAATGCCAGCCTGGTGTTCCCGCACTCTGGTGGCCAGCGCGGTCAAGGTCAGCCCTGCCTGGGATGCAGCTCCACTGAGTGTGGCCTCATCACCGAGGCAAGTAGTCTGCCTCCTGGAATCTCAGTCCCTCATCTGGAAGAGGAGCCCTCATGGTGACCTGCAGGAGTACATGCCATGTGCGTGGAGTCGGGGTGGGCAGAGTACCTGCCCACGAGGCTACTCAGCTCCTGCAACATTCACGAGTGGAACCTACCAGGACGGCCAGCAAAGCAGGAATGGGGTGTGTGGAGCCCACTGTCTCAGAGCCAGGAACGGAAGGCAGGTCGGGCTTCGAGCTGTGGGCCAATCCGCTTACTGCCTGCAGGAGCTCAGGTGACTGGCCCAGAGTCCCGGTCCTGCTGAGGGCGGAGGCAGTGGGTCTCCCCTCATCCTGGGCCTGAAATAGCTTCCTCTAACAGGCGAGGAAATAGTCCAGGGGACATGTTTTTCTTCATTAAAAACACAAACAGGAGGACCAGGAACTAAGAGAACAGTCTTTAAAAAAAAAAAAAAAGATCGATTTATTTATTGGTTGCTCTGGGTCTTCATTGCTGCATGCAGGCTTTCTCTAGTTGCAGTGAGTGGGTACTACTTTCTCGTTGTGGAACAAGGGCTTTACGCGGGCAGGCTTCAGATGTTCTGGTACACGAGCTTAGCTGCTCCATGGCATGTGGAATCTTCCCAGACCAGGGATCGAACCCAGGTCCCCTGCATTGGCAGGTAGATCCTTAACCACTAGACAACCTGGGAAACCGGGGACTAGTCATTTCAATGAAGGGAAGTTGGGTCTCCCCTACAGTTGATTCTGAATCAGATCAAGTATGTTAGTTCTTTACTTCATAAACTGAGGTTTCTGATAATCTTCATGACAGAAGGAAATGCCTGGGTCATTTTCGATAGAGACGGCCCTATAGCAAATGTTGTCTTGAACCTGTTGTTGAGGGATTGCCTGGGCTCTCCAGTGGTGACAGAATTAATTAGCTGCCTGGTGTCACAAGCCAGGTGATCAAGTGGGACAAAAACTAGGGGAAGGTCCCCTGAGCTTTGTGACAATGCTAATCTTATTAAGGGTGAGCGATGCCACCTAATAAGCTGTACTTTTGAGCTTTTGGAAGGAAAAATTAAAAGGCATCTACCTGGACTTTTTAACCATTTAGCAGTGCCATCCAATTACCCTGACTGGAAAGAACTAAAAAATAAAGACCATAGTAAATCCTGTTGTTGATAATTTTATATATAGTGGCATGCATTCATGGGCTTCCCAGGTGGTGAAAGTTGTAAAGAAGCCTCCTGCCAATGCAGGGGACACAAGAGAAGCAGGTTCGATCCCTGGGTTGGGAAGATCTCCTGGAGTAGGAACCCCCTCCAGTATCCAGTGTGCATTCATTAACCCCATACTCCTAACCCCATTCCTCTTCCCCTTTGGTAACTATGTTTGTTTTCTATGTCTGTGAGTCTGTTATTGCTTTATACATAAGTTCATTTGTACTATTTTTTTTGTACTTATGCAAAGGATTGACTCATTGAAAAAGACCCTGATGCTGGGAAAGATTGAAGACAGGAGAAGGGGATGACAGAGGATGAGATGGTTGGATGGCACCACCGACTCAATAGACATGAGTTTGAGCAAGCTCTGGGGGTTGGTGATCAACAGGGAAGCCTGGAGTGCTGCAGTCCATGGGGTTGCAAAGAGCCGGACATGACTGAATGACTGAACTGTACTATTTTTTAGATTCCACATATAAGTGAGATCATATAATATTTGTCTTCCTGTGACTGACTTACTTCACTTAGTATGACAATCTCTAGGCCCATCCATGCTGCTGCAAATGGGATCATTTCATTCTTTTTCATGGCCGAGTAATATTCCATTGTGTACATGGTGTGTGTATATATATATATATATATATATATATATATATAGTGTATATATATATATATATATATATATATATATACACACACACACACCCCACATCTTATCTTTTACTGTATAGCACAGAGAACTATATTCGATATCCTGTAATAGAATACAATGGAAAAGAAAAAAATATAGATATATACAAACATATATATAGTATAACCAAATTACTTTGCTATACACCTGAAACTAACACAATATTGTTAATCAATTATACTTCAGTAAAAAACTAAAAACTAAAAATAAAATAATAAGACCAAAATAAAGGCCACAGCATATCTTTTGGAAACAGTTATGTAAAGTGAATTACTTAAGGGAAACCAGTTGACTAATTCAATGCCAGGAACACAGATTCTGCATGTTGTATGCACATAGAGAGACAGGTAATTATGTTTTACTCAAAATTATTTTGAAAGAACAAATTCTCATCTCCCCCCAAACATCTTTGTCTCTGGCTTTTGCTGTTTTAAAACTAGTTGGCTTTCTTTTTTGGCCAGGGAAATTCATCATCATTGTTAAATGCATAAAGTCCTGAAATTGCCCGTCTCAGAACTGCCCATGTGAGAAGCAGCTATTCTCTGTTGGCCTTTGCATCAGGGCAGGATCCAGCTCCCTGGGGCCCACATCTGGCTGGTTACTGTGCCCGCCCCCCCATCTCCTAGAAGGAGCCCACCCACACTAAAATTTTAAGAAAGACCATTCAAATTTAGGGACAATCCATTAGCCATTTTCAGTTCATGCCACAAATGCAAACATTTTTATCCATCCATCCATCCTCTCATATGTCCATATGCAAACATGATTATTAATCCTATTATGTGCCAACCATGAGCAAAGATTAGAATAATTCTTGGAAAATTCTAGGAAGAGAAGGTATTGCGATTTTCATTTTAAAGCTGAAGAAACTGAGTCTCTAGTAAGTTAAATATTAGGTGATCATTGGTAATTTCATAGTTCAATGTAATAATCTGCCCAGAAATGGTGGGTGGTTGTGGGGAGCACAGCATTCCTCCCAAAAATATTTGGGGAACAGTGGAAGAGACTAGGAGAGGGATCTAAACCCAGCCTGGGCTGTGGTGTTTGGAGAGGCTGGGCCATGCACCTCCAGGGGCCACTCAACTGTGAGAAATCAGGAATAAGCCCTTTAATGTAAGGAATAAACACAGATGCAATTTAAAAATGTAGTCCATTTCTGAAAAACTGGACCACCAACAGTTTAACTTATATCACAAGATGGAAGTATTTCTCTGATGAGGTCTAACAATTGTGAATACTCATGCATCAGCCCACTCAGCTCCTTTAAAGCAAGCTCTCCTAATTAACCTCATCATTAATGTGTCCTTATTTCAGTCTGGCCGGAATCATGCACTTAAAGGACCACCGAGGTCGCCTGTCAGGTTTCCCAGCCTGGGATGTCTTCTTGACAATGGAGACCACATTCATAGAGTCTCTCAGTCATGTCCGACTCTTTACGACCCCCAAGGACTCTTTTTTTTTTTTTTAATTTATTTTTATTTTTATTTTTTTTAATTTTAAAATCTTTAATTCTTACATGTGTTCCCAAACATGAACCCCCCCCGCCCCACCTCCCTCCCCATAACATCTCTCTGGGTCATCCCCATGCACCAGGCCCAAGCATGCTGTATCCTGCGTCAGACATAGACTGGTGATTCAATTCTTACATGATAGTATACCTGATAGAATGCCATTCTCCCAAATCATCCCACCCTCTCCCTCTCCCTCTGAGTCCAAAAGTCCGTTATTCACAGCTGTGTCTTTTTTCCTGTCTTGCATACAGGGTCGTCATTGCCATCTTTCTAAATTCCATATATATGTGTTAGTATACTGTATTGGTGTTTTTCTTTCTGGCTTACTTCACTCTGTATAATCGGCTCCAGTTTCATCCATCTCATCAGAACTGATTCAAATGTGTTCTTTTTAATGGCTGAGTAATACTCCATTGTGTATATGTACCACAGCTTTCTTACCCATTCATCTGCTGATGGACATCTAGGTTGTTTCCATGTCCTGGCTATTATAAACAGTGCTGCGATGAACATTGGGGTACATGTGTCTCTTTCAATTCTGGTTTCCTCGGTGTGTATGCCCAGCAGTGGGATTGCTGGGTCACAAGGTAGTTCTATTTGCAATTTTTTAAGGAATCTCCACACTGTTCTCCATAGTGGCTGTACTAGTTTGCATTCCCACCAACAGTGTAGGAGGGTTCCCTTTTCTCCACACCCTCTCCAGCATTTATTGCTCGCAGATTTTTGGATCGCAGCCATTCTGACTGGTGTGAAGTGGTACCTCATTGCGGTTTTGATTTGCATTTCTCTGATAATGAGTGATGTTGAGCATCTTTTCATGTGTTTGTTAGCCATCCATATGTCTTCTTTGGAGAAATGTCTATTTAGTTCTTTGGCCCATTTTTTGATTGGGTCGTTTATTTTTCTGGAATTGAGCTGCATAAGTTGCTTGTATATTTTTGAGATTAGTTGTTTGTCAGTTGCTTCATTTGCTATTATTTTCTCCCATTCAGAAGGCTGTCTTTTCACCTTGCTTATATTTTCCTTTGTTGTGCAAAGACAATCTCTTTAACAAGTGGTGCTGGGAAAACTGGTCAACCACTTGTAAAAGAATGAAACTAGATCACTTTCTAACACCGCACACAAAAATAAACTCAAAATGGATTAAAGATCTAAATGTAAGACCAGAAACTATAAAACTCCTAGAGGAGAACATAGGCAAAACACTCTCAGACATAAATCACAGCAGGATCCTCTATGATCCACCTCCCAGAATTCTGGAAATAAAAGCAAAAATAAACAAATGGGATCTAATTAAAATTAAAAGCTTCTGCACAACAAAGGAAAATATAAGCAAGGCGAAAAGACAGCCCCCATGGACTCTTTACGAGTCCGCCAGGTTCCTCTGTCCATGAGGATTCTCCAGGTAAGAATACTGGAGTGGGTTGCCACGCCCTCTCAGGCTGGGAACCTTGGCTTCAGAGCATCACTGACAAGGGCTACGATGGCTTAGAAATGCAGTTCCCAGTGATGGAATTCTCACGCTTTTGAGAACAGAACAGAATGTAGATCAAACAAGAAATACAATATTCCGTAATGCATATTTCATGTAGCGAAGAAAAGCCGAACAGAAAAGAAGATAAAGATTTTGATGACATTTTTGCACCATCCTAAGCCCTCGGTTTTAACCATAGCACCTGAGACATAGCCGTGGAGCATCCGCAGTGAGAGGAAGCGAGGAGGAATCTGAGGAGTGGGGACACATGGGATGGCCGTGACTTGGTGTCCAAGGAAGGCCCTGAAGAACCGAGCCTTAGGCATTTGGCAGGTCAGGCAATGAGGAGTGAGGTGTACATAAGCACAAGAAAAGCAAAAGGTAAAGCAAATTTTAACAACACGACTAGCCACTCCCCTCCCCCGCCACACGCACCCCTTCCCCACACACTGGCCTTTCCCAGGGCTTCAAGGGGAAGAAGCATCTGCAGCTGCTCTTAGTGATGCTTTTGGGGAAGCTGCTGTGTTGAGACTGACAGCTAAGGCTCCTGGGCTCTGAAAGCAGCCGGTTCAAAGCCAGAGTAGATGGGGAAGGGTAAGAGCATCTTTGACATGAGCACAGATGCTCTCTGCCCCCTCTAAGCTCTGCAGGCTCTGCTCCAGGGGCACCCTGAAACTGTAGAGGGCAAGTCGAGGATGCCCCAATGCTGGAACAAAGGGATGCGTCTTGCCAAACGCTCAGAAGTGAAGACAAGGAAGGGGAAGGACCTCTCCCCGCTGGGGCACGCTCATTTTCAAGCGAAGCATCAGCACCTTTCATCCCTTCGAGTCAAGAGAACTGTATATAAATTTCTTCTAGAGAGAGGCACTCAGAGTGAACTCAGGACAGATACATAGGACTGTCTATAAAACATAAACAACAAGGACCTGCTGTATAGCAGAGGAAGTTATCGGTATACATAGTAGTGTGTCTGTCCTATTGAATGTTTAAATATAATAACCTACAATGGAAAAGAATCTGAAAAACATGTATGTGTAACTGAATCACTTTACTGTATACTTGAAACACTGTAAATGAACTATGAAAGTGAAGTCGCTCAGTCGTGTCCGACTCTTTGTGACCCCATGGCCTGTAGCCTACCAGGCTTCTTGGTCCATGGGATTTTCCAGGCAAGAATACTGGAGTGGGTTACCATTTCCTTCTCCAGGAGATCTTCCCCACCCACGGACTGAACCCGGGTCTCCCACATTGTAGGCAGATACTTTAAATTAAGACAAAAATAAGGTGAACTTAGGAACGACCACACAAGGTATTCTTAGGTGTTCCACCCTGATGCTCTGAAACCAACAGGACGTCTCAGGGAGGTGGCTCCCTTGGGGAGTCTCCACCTACTGGTCCCAGGACCCAATGTGCCCCAACATTCCAGGTGTAAGGGGCTCACTCGATACCACGAGCAGCAGACACCGAGGCCCCTGTCCATGCAGGTGGCCCTGCCCAGCACCCTGCCTGCCTACCCCAGGTGCTGCACACCTGTGAGATGCTCTCCCTGCTGGTGGACTTGCCCAGCTCTCAGCTCAGCCCTGGGTGAGGACACGGCCAAGGGAGGCAGCAGGAGGGAGAGAGGAACCAAGCAGAGACAGGAAACTTAATTCCATGATGGAGAGGTGTTGGAATGACTGTCAATTTCAGATTCTGTCATCCCTGAGCTGCAGAGGGGAAAGAGGGGCTCACAGTGGCTCCCATAGCATAAAATAGATGCAGCTGACGAGGAACCAAAAAAGAAGGAGGGTGAAGAATACACTCTGCAGTCAAGTGCAAGCTCACTAAATTATATCTGAGAGAGGAGAGGGAATTGAGGCTGTCTTCTGACTATAAAGGTCACTGGGGCAGAACCAAGGATTCCCCCGCACTCAGGGCAGGGATGGGGAGGGCAGGGAGGTGAGGGGTGGGCACGGTTCTCAGCCAAGGAGTTGGGCTGGTGATGGGCTTGTGGGAGATGATCCTGGAATGTGGGTGGGGAAATGCGAGGACCCTGTTCTCTCCGTTAGGGGAATGGGGGACCCAACGTGGGGACCAAGGCGAAGCTGTGTTCCACTCCCTTTCCAAGACTGTTCTAGCTTGACTGAGATTGAGACTGGACAGGATCAGTGAATGTTTTTGGAGATTCCTTGCTCCAAATTCCATTAAAGGATCCCAGAAGTGTTGTAGCTGCTGAAAATGCGGTGAGTAATGCATTGGGTTGAATCATGCAAAACTGCTGGCTTCTGACCTACAAAAGTGGCAATTCCCTGTGGTCCAGTCTGATTCAGAATCTCAGAGCACTGCAGGAAGCCCACGGCCTTCGACACTCCCTCTCAGCTGGCCTGGCCACAGGCCCATCCACGGCCACCTCTTCATTTTCAGGCCACAGGCCACTCGATCACTAGGGAACGTGGTGGCCTCTAGCACACATCACTCTCAGAGCCCTTCAAACAGACCCCCACAAGGAACCACCGGGCTACTGGAACCCCATGGTGCCTTCCAGTTCAGCCGTCTCAATTCAAGGCCTTTACAGGTAGGCTTTACATGAGTTTTCTCAGAAGATGTCAGTGTATTTGTAAATACTCCTCCTGCTAAGCCAAACAACTGAATAAGATCCACCTTTTTCCTTGCTAGAAGGTGTCGTTTATTCCTTCTCCCAAAGCAGTTCCAAACAGGATGGAAGAACAGCCTGGTGGCTGAGGGATGAGGGAGACACAGACGCTGCAGCAATCAAAGAACGACGAGGCCTCGTGTCCCTGCTGGGCTGCCAGGGTCAAGCCCGGCAAGGAGGTTCAGAAACAGCAGTGTGGGCAGGGAGGCAGACACAGGGATGGCTCTGAAAGGTGACAACGAGATGACATTGTGGACTTTGCCGCCATAAAACTGGAGGCAGAAGAACCATCTAAACAGAAGGAAGAAAGCCCTGGCCTCGTCAGGGCCACTGGGTCCTAGGGGAGGAGACACTGAGCTTAAGTACCAGGAAGGCAGGGGCAGAGTTCCATCTTGATGGCCCTGCCCCTCCTCCATCTTGCCAGGAGCCTGTGGCTTCAGCCTGTGCATCAGCTGGAGCTGGGCAGGGCCCTGCAGGCACCAGACCCCCAGGTAAGGGCTGAATGATAGGGTGAGCGTGGGGGGCTCCAAGATCCGATGTTGTGTGCCAGACCACGGCAAGTTCCCGTCCTCCCTGTGAAATGGGTGTATAACAGATCCCATCCATTAGTCCATGCGTTACATATAATAGGTCTGATGAAATGTTTGCTAAACAAAGGCTCTTCTCCAACAACTGGATCCATACCTGTTTCTTTTGTTCCTGCAGGGTACTTACGTAAAGTGGGGCCTGGAGAATACATCCTTTGAGAAGAAAGGTGTGATACGGAGTCATTTTCCATCATAAAACACCCCATGAGTGGGCAGGAGAAACGGGATTACTTTTACGAAGCTAGCATCCACCGCAGACCCTGCTGCACTGGTAGCTTGAACGACCACTGCACTGACCATTCTTTTTCACAGATGTGGGAACTGAGGCCAGGACACGTGACCTGATGTGGTTCAAGCCCCTCTCCTGATTGGTAACTCAGAGGCCTGACTTTCCCTGGATTAAGAAACAGAAAACACTGAAGAACTGACAGTTGTCCTTCTAGGCCGTCCTGATGACTCTGTATAATTAGGTGCCCCTGGACAGCCTAGATGCCTGACTGGAAACATTTTTCTTCTTTCTATTTTCTAATGATGGAGACTGACCTGGGCGGGGGATTAACCCACAGAAAAGCTACAGGCAACAGTTAAAATCCCTCTGAATCATCAGCCGCACTGAGCCATACAACACAGGTAATTTAATTTCATAAAAGGATCTTTCCAGAGTTTGCTTTTTTCCTCCCAGCCTATTGAAATGTACACACCGTGAGTACAAAGTACAAGGCGCTGTCAGGCTGTAATTTGACTTCTGCACATATTTAACGTGCTGCCGGGGATGAACCATTTCATGGTTCCTGTGCTTTAGTGAATGAAATAAATCAATGTGTTAAGAGAGCGATTTTTTTTTTTCTTGCCATTTGGGGGAAGCGCTCTTTACTTTTTTATTAACACGAACTTAATGAACCGTTTCACATTCAAAACCCCTTAGAAAGGTCGTAATGCCTATTTCTTAATTAAATTTTTTGAAGTCCAATAAGGCTAATTTTCTTTTATACCTCCACACAGGGAGCAGTGCTTTAGAGAAACGACTGGGAATAAACAACAGCGCAGAGTGAAGACTACTTCAGGTGGTTAAACACTGATACTTGCAGAGAGCTTTATGAAGGAAGATTAGAGAAATGGACAGCAGTTTATGAAGGATGATCAACGAGGCAGGAATTTGGGGTTGCCATGGAATTCAGGCCTCAATAAAACTTCTCGTGTGGCGATGGCTGGGTGTGAGGCTTGCAAACAGGCAGCATCATCAAGCCAAGTGAGACAAGAAGCAGGGGTCACTCAGGATGAAGGTTTCTTTCTAGAATTTCTCCCACACGTCGATGCTGAAACTTGCCAGCCTGCATTGAAAGCCTGAGGCTCCCTACGAAGCAGAGACAGGTACTTGAGGCTCACTGCTGCCTCGTTCTCAATGGTCTGATTTTTTTTTTTTTCCGTCCTAATTACAGCAGACAGCACTGCAGCTTTGTCATCGTTACCTGCTCTCAATAAAGGCGCTCTCAGGGCCCTGGTTGCCGAGCCGGGAAGAAAGCAGGCTCCCTGGCTGGCAGCAGTCTTGGACCCTCGCCCCCGGCCACACTGTGCAATCACGCTGTTTATTCCCCTGTAACAATCAGGCGGAGCGGGCAGAGCACCTGGTCCTCCCGGCCGGTCCTTCCTTGGCAGCTGACGGGCAACCTCCCAGCCAGGTGGTCGAGCCTCAATGACATGAGCTAGCCATTCTAGGGTTAACGAGGACTCACGTTCTTCAAAACGCCCCGGGAAAATCAGTTATTCATAAAGGACACTATGCCTTTTGTTGCTCACTGAACAATGTTGCTGAAAACCCATTAAATTAAATTCTCTTTATTGGACTGAATAATGCAATAGCGATAGCCCCAGCGAGAAGTTTGCCCATTTATTTACCAAATTTCTGAATAATTTATACACGGGATCCTGGCTCTTTTTCACTGAGTGGCCAAATGCTTCTTTGGGACAGAACAGCGTAGCCTTGCCTTCATTTTCATGTGGGTTAAGGCTAACACGCAAATGGAAAACAAACAAAAGCAGAACGTAATTGAGTGGCCAAAGAATGAAGTCTCATTTTAACTGAGAATTCACATTCCAATTTTCTTCTGTGGGAGCGCTTTCAAATATATTGGCATGAATTTGCATCAGAGGCTGTCTCTTTCTTTTCTTTTGTTTTTGGTATGTCTCATAGGATCACCGCTTTCATGATAGAAAATGCAGAGAAGGAAATAAGAGCAGGACTTGTGAAGGGTCGAGAATCTCTAAATTGGGGAAGGGCTTGGGTGGGAGGTGGTTCTGAGGAGCTGAGGGTGGCAGAATTGGATGGTGACTTAGACATCCCCTCCGGCTCAATGTAGAGTTGCTCACAGAGGCCTCAGTGGGCGGCGGTGGGTCACGGCGGGACTGCGGTAGAAAGGAGACACCTTTCCCCCTCCTCCTCCACTTACCCCCTTCAGGGGTTGACAAGGGGTCCCCGACGGGGCCCTCTCTTCCCCTCCTGAGAATGCTTGGTATCCCAAAGTTAGATGTCCAGGCTGGCTTCACAGACTGAATGTGCAGAGAAAGACTGAAGTGGAGGAAACAAGGGAAACCAAAGGGCATAGAGATCAAACCATCGTTTAAATAATGCGGTCCTAGGGATGCAGCCTTCGCTGCTTGGGAGGCCATTTTAAAACAAGATATATACGCATTTTTCATTTGGAGGTAGCATTAACAGAAACACCCACAAAAAGTTAGATTCTCCTAAAACACCTATTTGTCATCAAAAAGAACATAAAGCCAAGCCAAGAAAAAAAAAATTCTGTTGGATTTCACTTTCATTTAAGGAGAAAAACCCTGCCCTTTTTTTTCAGAGATGAAGATGGTCTGAACAAACTTAGAAAGACAGGTGTAGTTTTAGTTGATAAGACAAACTCAGAGTCCTTTGTGAGAGTACTTTTAGCAACTGGCGATGATGCAGTTAGGAAGTTGAAGGTGCAGGTGAGCACAGGGGTTAGGGTGTAGATTCCTCTCTGCTGAGAGCCCAGAGGCTCAGCCAGGTGCCCCAGATTCCCTCTGTACCTGAGATCCCCTTGGAGTAGAACAGGCATCAACTCCACTATGAGTCAGGACCGACCAGGACCTTTATCCCCAGGGTGAGTGCCCAGAAGATGCTTTATGGGGACTGCCCAGCTCCCATCATCTCCACTTTACTCCCTCAGTCCTGGCCTGACCTGAGCTGCAAGCACGTGCTCCAGCCCCCAGGCCTCGTTATGCAACCACTTCACAGGTTTCCTCTGCAGTAAAACCTCAAAGGCAGAATCAAACTGGAACCCAGGCCCAGAACAAAGCCGGCGCCAAGCAGCAACTTTCTGTTATGTGGCTGATGAAATGCTGAGAGCCCAGGATTACAATCAGATGCTCAGAAATAAATGTTTTAGTTTTGTTTCCTGATCATTTTTGATAAGCGCTCTGGGCTTTGCCTTGGCATTTATCTTGCCGAGGCAGCCTGCCGTCTGGTCACAGTGTACGCGCTCTCATGACATTATCTCTGAATTACGAGACCCACCTGGAACAAGGCCCCCACACAAAGGTATGAGGATGCGCTGGTGACAAGCGGACGCTCTTTTGCGGCTCAGAAACAAAGGCTGACACTTCTGCGTGAATAGACAGAAAGCACATCAAAGGCGGCCTTTTGTAGAGAAAAATTGCGTGATGCCCACTTTAATCTCTCTGAAAAATCTATGCACACACTGAACCCGATTTCATTTTTCACATAAATGCTGAGGCTTGATACAAGGACATCTTTTTCTTTACAGTTAAAAGACGAGGAGACAAAGACGTGCTAGCATAGCCTTTGCACTTTCTAAAGCTATTTCAATGGGCTGGGACACTTAACCACTGATACAAGGGCAGGGACTCCACAATAGCTGCATTTGAAGCACCCTGACTAAAACCAGTCATTGTTATAGATTAAAGAAATGCATTAAGATCGACATTTTCCTTAAAGCTGCATAGTTTTTATACTTTAACCCTTTGATCAATTAACAAAAGTCTGAGATGGTAAGATGCTAATAACACAAGGGCTTACACAAGTACAGTGGTCCAGGGATGTGATCTGAAGGGGATCAGATACAGTTGCTCCTGGATGAGGAAGGCTGCAGAAGAGCACCTCTCCAGGCAGGGATGGGGAGGCAGTTCTCCAGCGAGCAGACACCTTGGATTGGACCTGAGGTCATGCAGGCGGTTATTTTTGGGGAAGGGGGGACTATGGATGCCTCCCACCCTCTACCTTCCTCTCCTTGTATCTTTGGGTCCCTCTTCAGCCCTAGGTGCCCCAGAAGAGGGGCCCAAGTTCTGCAGCTGGTGCTGTTTGCCTTTCAGAGTTTTCAGCCAACATGCTGGTGGCCCCACCTTCGTCTTCCAGCTGGGCTGCTAGTTCTAGTCTTACGTGGGACATTGTCTCATGATGGGGGTCTCTGTGGTCACACTGCCCGTGCCCCGGGCCCACCCCTGCCATTCCTCTAGCTGTGTGCTCTCGAGGATGGCCTGTCTCCTCGTGGGGTAGCAGTGAACACAGTGGTCCCACAGGAGGTGCTGAATATATCACACAGCACAAACTGAGCCCCGAGTCCCAGAGAGATGGGAGCTCCAGGCCACCACTCCCAGCTCGGAAGGAAACCGGGGAGCTTCCTGACTCCATCTTCCATGGGCAGCACAAGACTTAACCCGCCTGTAAAGCAGGAGACACAGGAGACATGGGTTCGATCCCTGAGGTGGGAAGATCCTGTGGAGGAGGGCATGGCAACTCACTGCAGTGTTCTTGCCTAGAGAATGTCATGGACAGAAGAGCCTGGCGGACTACAGTCCATGGGGTTGCAAAGAGTCAGACATACCTGAAGAGGCTTAACATGCCCAGCACGCCCCACTCCAAACCCAGGGAACCAGAACCTGGGAAGTGGGTCCTGGGCCTCAGTGTCTGTGGTAGTTCTCCAGGTGGTTGTCGGGTTGAGAAGCCTGGCTGAAGACAATACACACAAGGGTTTCCTGAATTGTGCCCTGGCAAAGTGGCACAGACTGGAGGGCGGGACCTCCAGGGGCCTGGAAGCTGGGCCTGAGAGGCCTGCAGGCAAAGCTGCTTATCTTAAAAATAATGCAAATTCATGGCTCATGTTTACTTTAATAAAAGATGTTGTGAATGATTAACCACCTAGTCCTGCTGATCTGCAAAGGAAGGTTAGGCGTCTCTTGGGACTTGCTCACCATGGGCCCATCCCAGGAGTGTGTGAGTCTGGAAACGAGATCCCTAAAGGTAGAGAAGTCTGTTACACCTGCAGGGCAGAAGTCCAGATGGTGGGGTGGGGGGTAGGGGGAAAGGCAGATGTCAGGACAAATATATGGGGCTGAGGTGGGCTCTGGATATGAGGGCCACTGGGTGAGGTTCGCTGAGCCACTGGACTCAGAAGCTTGGAGGCAACTTTATCTTTATCCTGGCTTTGGGTCAGCATGGGGCCTTGAATGGCCAGCATCTCCTGGAAAGGACTGCTCCTGCAAAGTCTTATTTTAAAAAAAAACCAAAAGCAGAAAAGCCCAATTACCTCTTCCCCAAACCCCCCAGACAGGCCATCTTCCTCAGGGTTACCTGGCTGGATGCTCTCAAACATACCTCCCCTGCCAGGCACCAAATACTCTCATTACCTTGAACTGTCAAACAGGCCTTAAGACTCACTTTTCAATGTGATCTTTATTATAAATAGATTTTATCAGCTTGTCCAGTGTGTTTACCCTTCTGAGAACCAGCCTATAAAGAAGTATACTCTCAAAAAGAAAACAGATAAAATCCAGCAATTGCTCAGGAAGTACTCTAAGATCTGAACTTGTAAGCATTTTCCCAAAAAGCTGAAATCACGATCTAGCCAAAGCTAATACAGTCATTAGCATGGAATAATGCCCACCTGTTTTGAAAAACCAAACTAATGACTGAATCTACAAATACAGTCTATTTTCTTCTTAGAAGCATCACCTCCCCTGTTGGATAACCTTCTCTCCTTACGCTAACAGAAGCTGTGGTCAGCAACATTTTATATTCTTACTGAACTACCTGTTTGTTTTTTTTTACAGAAATCAAAACTGTGACCACCCTGGATTGTCGAGTGAATGTATAATACTTTCAGTTAGTAAGAATGCACACTTAAAAACTGAAAGTTATAAGATAGAAATTTGGGATTGTTTTCCCCCTCTCAATTTCTCCATTTTCACTTAAAAAGAAGTGAAAATTATTTAGAGAAATAAAAAACAATTCTAAAGGAAACCTGCACTAGTTAGCATCAATTATTGGACTGGACTTACAAGTCCTGTGACTTGAAAACGTCTGGGTTAGGGCAAGGTGGGAACAAGTCACCAATCTGCTGGGCTGGTCGTGCCTGAATGCACATTCCAGGGCCAAATTTTGCTCTGCAGTCCTCTGGCTGACATGGCTCTGCTGGACTTTGGTTCAATGGCCCATTTGTCATGATTCAAAACCCACCCAAACTGCTCTCCCAACTGACTGGCAGCGACAGTATGATTTCACTTGTAGATTTCTAATATTTTTAACAAAGAGACTTTTTTTTTCACTTACAATTTTTATTGCGATAATATACAAGTGGTATGAGCTCCCCTTTCATGGGTTGGTAAATAAAGGAGGACTATTCACTGGCTAGCACCAGAAGGGGGCCAGCTGCTGGGGTCTGTGTCAAGAGTTTGCTAACCCAGCAGGCCATGCAAAATTTTCCTAGGTAAAGACGTATTTCATTTGTTAACTAATTTTTCAAGCCCTTATCACAAAACAGGGTTGGAGGCACTGCATGCAATAGCAATAATGAAATGCCAATTGTTGGGCACAGGGCCCAGAGAAACCAGCCACACGAATAGAAGGTTAAAGGAAAAAGAGGATCCCAGAGACAGACTAAGATGGTTCAAGACGTACTGACCTCAACAGCCAGGGGTTCCAGGACCAGCAGTCTCTTGGACACAGCCCTAGGCTCTACCTGGGAGGTGTCTTGGCAGGTGGTCCAATCCTCCTTACAGTCCTCTCCCCCCATGCACACAGATTTCTCTGCATAGTTTATGGAGTTGATGTTCATATATAATACACATTTTGGGAATCCAAAAAACTAGGTTGAACTATATGAAAATGCCTTTTTTTTTCCTTAACTAGTTCAAAAACTGTCAAATGTCAGCAATTTCATGAATGCCAACCCAAATTAAAACAAGGCATGGAGAGACTTTCCTGGTGGTATAGTGGCTAAGACTCTGCGCTCCCAATGACCAGGTTCAATCCCTGGTCAGGGAACTAGCTCCCACAGGCGACAATTAAAAGATTCTGCATGCTGAAACAAAGACCAGGTGCAATAAACAAACAAAACACACAAAAAACAAGGCATGGAGCCTCATCTTGCAACCTGCCTCTAACTTTTCTCATCATGAAGTATTTTTCTGAGCACCTTCAGAAGAGACAAGTTGGGACAGTTTTGGACAGGGCCCTGGGATTCCCTACCCCATATCAAGGATGTCTCCACTGAGGGTGCCACGTCCCTGATCACATTCCACTTGACGACAACATTTCAGTTCAGTTCAGTTCAGTCGCTCAGTCACGTCCAACTCTTTGCGACCCCATGAATCACAGCATGCCAGGCCTCCCTGTCTATCACCAACTCCCAGAGTTCACTCAGACTCACGTCCATCAAGTTGGTGATGCCATCCAGCCATCTCATCCTCTGTCATCCCCTTCTCCTCCTGCCCCCAATCGCTCCCAGCATCAGAGTCTTTTCCAATGAGTCAATTCTTCACATGAGGTGGCCAAAGTACTGGAGTTTCAGCTTTAGCATCACTCCTTCCAAAGAAATCCCAGGGCTGATCTCCTTCAGAATGGACCGGTTGGATCTCCTTGCAGTCCAAGGGACTCTCAAGAGTCTTCTCCAACACCACAGTTCAAAAGCATCAATTCTTCGGCACTCAGCTTTCTTCACAGTCCAACTCTCACATCCATACATGACCACAGGAAAAACCATAGCCTTGACTAGACGGACCTTAGTTGGTAAAGTAATGTCTCCGCTTTTCAATATGCTATCTAGGTTGGTCATAACTTTTCTTCCAAGGAGTAAGCGTCTTTCAATTTCATGGCTGCAGTCACCATCTACAGTGATTTTGGAGCCCCCAAAAATAAAGTCTGACACTGTTTCCACTGCTTCCCCATCTATTTGCCATGAAGTGATGGGACCAGATGCCATGATCTTTGTTTTCTAATGTTGAGCTTTAAGCCAACTTTTTCACTCTCCACTTTCACTTTCCTCAAGAGGCTTTTTAGTTCCTCTTCGCTTTCTGCCATAAGGGTGGTGTCATCTGCATATCTGAGGTTATTGATATTTCTCCTGGCAATCTTGATTCCAGCCTGTGCTTCTTCCAGCCCAGCGTTTCTCATGATGTACTCTGCATAGAAGTTAAATAAGCAGGGTGACAATATACAGCCTTCACGTACTCCTTTTCCTATTTGGAACCAGTCTGTTGTTCCATGTCCAGTTCTAACTGTTGCTTCCTGACCTGCATATAGGTTTCTCAACAGGCAGGTCAAACGTTAGAGAATGAGAAATAGGCGGGCCTCCTTCTAGGTGATAATCCCACTCGTTCACCCTCAAGCATCTCCTAGCATCGCGCCACTTACTCTTTCAGCTCTTGATCCCTCTGGTTTTTATGCTCATGAACTGAAGTTCCAATACTTCATGGATCTTCTCATCAGCCACCTGATGCGAAGAGCCGACTCACTGGAAAAGACCCTGATGCTGGGAAAGATTGAAGGCAGGAGGAGAAGGGGACAGCAGAGAATGAGATGGTTGTATGGCATCACCGACTCGATGGACACAAGTTTGAGCAAACTCTGGGAGATGGTGAAGGACAGGCAAGCCTGGCATGCTGCACTCCATGGGGTCGCAAAGAGTCAGACACGACTAAGTTAGTGAACAACACCACCACATGGGTACTTAGTCTCAAACAACTTTAACGCTGATTTTCAAGTGTATTAGCTTTATAACAATTAAGCAAAAACACAAACGTAGTTTTTCCCTCTAATTCTGATGGAGGCAGGTAAAAATGTTTTTTGAAGAAATGACTTTTCAGACATGTTTTTTGCCAGTACAGGAATAAGAGCTGATCCTATAAAGAAAACTGAATACAATATGAATGTGGGACTCTATCATACTTCAGGGTGGAAAGAAATGCTAGGATCTGAGAGCTCTTGACAGGATAGAGAGGAGTTTAATTTCTATATTAAATAGACTTACAGAGAAGGCACTGGAATCATAGGTACGGCTTATCAGCATTAAACCCCAGGCCTTAGCTTGTAATAGATGTTTTAAATGAACATGATTCGTTTCTGACACCTTTTGTTGTAGAGTATCAAATTTATCAGGTCTTTAAATAGATGCTAACAAAACACCTCTAAATCCAGACAGAATGTTATAAAACACTAAAAATAAAAGGTAATGAAGTTTTAAAAATATTTTCCCAAAAGAAATGGATTTAGTTTTTATTGTTTTTGTTTTTTTTTAATCTATGCTACAGAGTTTCTTAGGTAATTCTCTAAAACAGAGATACTGGAAAATAGTAATGACATTTTTGGCATTTGGGCATTTCTGTAACTTTAATCTCAGAAGGGAAAAATCTCAAAATAACAAGTATATTTCACTGCATTGAAAGGAACTATTGCTTTTATGTGGGTTATTTTTTCACTCACCGAAGAGCAAGAAGTTATAAAAAATGATTAATAATTTACTTACTCCAAAAGCGACTGACTTTGGATTTATGAATAAATAATGAAAGAAAAAGTAAATGTGCTTTCAAGTCCAGACTAACAGAAGTTAGTGAGTCCACAGCTAGTGCCGAGCACGCGGGCTTTCTAGGATCTTGACGGAGAAATCTGGAACCTGGGTCCCATTCAACAACCTGAGAAGACAGAGCTTTTCACAGGGAATGAGCACATGACCAAGTTCATTAATTAAACAGTGCGGGTGGAGCAGATGGATGCTACCTACGCTCCAGCGACGCTAAATTGGGACAGAGGTTGGTCCGCCCTTAATGAGGCTCCATAAAATGAATGATTACATAGTGATCACAAGTAAACAAGCCTGCCCAGGCACTAGATATCAGGCAACAAGTCCTGCAACATGGTAACGACAGGACCAGCGTGAGTGCAAGTATCTGACACACAAAACCTCTGAGCTCGTTCGAGCCCAGCTTGTCTCTCCCTGGAGGCTGAGGAAAGCGTTCCAGTCCACAAAGGGTTAAGCACGAAACGACAGTTACTGGGGGCAATAATACGAAAATGCCTGGCTGTGGAAATGAAGGGAACAGAACCCTTTTTGTCACATATTAAGTGCATTATTGAGAATGAGACACTCAAGTTTCCTTTTATCTTTACAGAAAAACAGAGATGCAAAATGTCAGGTGCTTAGGCTTTTTAAACTAAAAGGCTTAGCAAAAGCCGCCATACAGAAAATGTGGCCCTTAAGATGGTTTTTTAATGATACGTTTTCCCATATCACTAATTAATTCTTTACTTCTGCTATGTCAAACCCTCAACTGTTTTTTTTTTTTTTTTCTGGGTCTTAATTAGCCTTTGCTGCACATGGACTTGTGTATAAACTCAAAAGATATTTTTTGGACTCGGGTAGAACAGAAATTATTTTCAGGTGAAAAATTTGCTCTCAATATGTTATTGTCTGGAACATAAGATTTTGAAACCCAGAATATACTTCTTTGGAATGATCATTATGTTTTCCAATGTAGACAATTTAATCTCACGGACAGAAACTGAAAGCTCTGAAACAAGGGTATTCGGAGGACACTTGGGTAGCTATACATTGTAGTGCAGCTGTGGAGTTCACAGTAGTTAATAGGGATCACTGCTCTGTTGCCACGGCCCCACTGGGATGCCCCGTGTCTGATGCCAGCCCTGACTTCCTTTGATTTTCCTTCTCAGTACTCATGACCTTTGGAAGAAAGCGAAAGTCGTTCAGTCGAGTCTGTCTCTTTGCCACCCCATGGAGTGTATAGTTCATGGAATTCTCCAGGTCAGAATACCGGAGTGGGTAGCTGTTCCCTTCTCCAGGGGATCTTCCCAACCTGCAAGTTAAAACCTACTTTTGAAAGAGGTAGAATATACATAGAGTCAAGATGTACAAATGGATGACTTGCTTGCAAGATCCAGTGTCACCATGGGAAAACTGTATTCTCAATCATTCATCAAGGCAAAAAGCACAATGAGTCATGCCAATCAGGTGCCCATTTTGAGCTAGACTCTGTTGTGAAATAGGTCATTAAGGATATTTACTTAGAGTTTTCTTTGCCTTTTAATTTAGAAGCCACATGTACTTAGGTATAAGAGATGCATATATGGTATCAGAATGGGTGTCTTTGAATTTATGACAATTTTCTTGGCATCTTCATTCCATAAAATCAAGGTTTAAAGGGCTAAGATCCTCCTGTTAACAATAAGGATAAAACAGACTAAAATTGAGCGGGACTGCTTCACTTTTTGACAGCTATATACTTTACCCCCATTTTACTGAGAAATAATTGGTACATATCACCGTGTAAGTTTAAGGCATACAGTGTGACAGTTTGATTTACATGTACTTGTGAAATGACTGTCACAAAGGTACAGCTACTATCCATCTTTCCATACAGATACGATAAAAGGAATGAAGAAGAAAGGAAAAAATTTACTCCTTGTGATGAGAACTGCTACTCTCTGAACAACTTTCTTGTATACTGTACAGTGGTGTTAACTATTGCCACCATGCTGTACATGACAAATGAAGATAAAGTCGTGTCCAATTCTTTTTGACCCCATGGACTAAACAGTCCATGGAATTCTCCAGGCCAGAATACTGGAGTGGGTAGCCTTTCCTTTCTCCAGGGGATCTTCCCAACCCAGGGATGGAACCCAGGTCTCCTGCATGGCAGGTGGATTCTTTACTAGCAGAGCCACGTATGTGACAACCCCAGCACTTCTTTATCTTAAACTGGAAGTTTGTTCCTTTTGACCATCTGCCTCAGATCCCCGCTCCCTCACCCTCTGCCTCTGCTAATAAGCCTGATTTCCTTTTTTTCCATAGGAGTTATTTTCTTTTTTAGATTCCATCTGAAAGTGAGCCCATATGATATTTATCTTTCACTATCTGCTATTTCACTCAACATAATGCTTTCAAAATCCATCCATGTTGTCATAAATAGAAGGATTTCCTCATTTCTAAAAGGCTAACATTCCATTGTATGTGTATATATATATAGAGAGATATAGATATGTTAGTTGTTTCCATGTCTGGGCTTTTGTAAATAACGTTGCTATAAACAAGGGGAGGGCATGTATCTTTTTGAGTTACTGTTTTTATTTCCTTTGGATCTATTACCAGAAGTGAAATTCCTAGATGATATAGTAGTCTTAGCTTTAATCGTTTAAATATATAATTAAAAATGTTATTTTTTTAGCTGAGCAGCATATGCAATATTCGTTCCCTAACCAGGGATCGAAGCTGTGCCCCCTGCAGTAGAAGTGTGGAGTCTTAACAACTGGACTGCCGGGTGAGTCTCTATTTTTAATTTTTTGAGCATCAAAGCCATGTAATTTTGATGGCTTCTTGTTCTTAGCTCAAAAGTGTGGGCCGCTGAGAAACAGCAGGGAGGCCTCAGAGTCAGGCTGGCCTGGCCTCCCATCCTGGCCCTGCCCGGGATGTGGGGCCTTGGCCAAGACCCCTGCATCTTCCAGCTTCACTCCCTCCATCTGTGGTGCTGGAAGAACAGGCTCTACTCTGCTGGGTTGTCACTAAGTGCAGGAACCGTGGACCAGGGATCCTCGTTCTCCGTGCCTTTGGGTGGGCTGAGCTTTTGCATATCATCCTCCCCACACTGCTTTTTGGTTCTGCATGTAGACCTGGTCCCTCAGCTGACAAGAGAACATTTTATTAGTCACTTGCAGACACAAACTACTGACCAAGAGTTCAGTCTCAGCTGTGTCCCCGCTTCCATCCTTGTGCAATTCTCTGGATATTCCAATGCATTTCACCCACCCACATTTCATAAACAGGAGTAGAAATCGGAAAAAACACTGAAGTGCTGGCACTATTAACAAGAAATATAGCTCTCACATTCCATGGAGCGGAAGCAAAACTGGAAATCTGCAACATGGTAAACTCAGGTAAGATATTTTTAAAACTTCAGTGCCTGTTTAGTTTTCATTTCACTGTTATGGTGAATTTTAGTGTTTAACGAATTTTGGGGCTTACAGAATATACACTGACTCATTTTCAATGATGAGGGCAAGAATGCTAGAAAACCAACATCAAATGCCAAGATCTAGGAAGTGAGGCACATTTAGGAAGTTTATACACTCTGTTTAATTTTCTGAAGACAGAATGCCTCTTAGAAGAAATGAGATGCACATTTGAATTCCTATCTGTAGAAAAGCAAGCAAAAACTTTGGATTTGACCATATAACCAGAAGGAAATATCAATTTCGTGAGTAAGTCTCCAGTCCCCTCCCCCAAAGAAATCTTTGGGGGTTGCAAAAAGTAATCAATTAAAAAAAAATCTGTATCATCCTCCTAGGGTGAAGTTGCTTTAAAAATTCATGCATTCGCCAAATTCTGATTGCAAAGGCTCTCATGTGCCAGACTGACTACAAAACACTCGGCGATTCAGTCCATAATTAGAAACTGTCTAATCATTCCTGTTGGCCATTCTTGACTCTGAAATGTTTAAATAAAATGTTCTATAAAGGATTATTTGTAAAAGAACCAATATTTTGATCATCAATTCAAAAAGAGGCCTGATTGTATAAATGCAAATAACTGCCTTATTTCAGTACATAAGATCTCAGATGACATTTAGACATCTATTAGCACAACTGGTCCTAAATAATTTAGTAGGGACATTTTTTAGAAGATCCCCACGTATTTATAGTTTGAAAAAATGTTCATTTCAATGTAAATTTATAATCTAAATTTGTTTTGGTAGAATTCAATGATTTAAATAAGCTATGCATTCAGTATGCTAGAGACAAAAAAACCAACATTCTCTTGTAACTTAGATATATTCTAAACATGGAATGCTCTATGTAGAGCTGATACAGCATCAACAGTAGTTTCTATGGAACTTTTAAATAAGAAAGTTAGTTTATAAACAGTTTCTAGTCTTCAACAAATATAGAGCCTCTGAATGGTTTTCTAATAAACAAGCAAACAGACAAAAAAATCAATTGCCCAAACCTTTAAGACTCTTCCACTGTGAGAGAGGAATAGAGTTTAAGCTTCAAAATTCCCTTTTTCTGGAGGAAAGGGGGAAAAAAAAAAGGTTCAGAAATTTAAAATTAACCTCAACCCAAAGCCTTTGGATGCTTTTGGTAAGTGTAACACATTTTACATAGTGGTCCGGAGGCCACCTTTCTGGAGCTCTGCAACTGAAGACTTTTCAGCTGCAGGGGTTAAAAGCGTGGGTGTGGAAGTCAGCTTTTGTCTGAAAAATTAGCAATGCTATGAGTCATCGTGCATTAACGGCGGAGGAGTTTTGCATCTTGTACGAATCCAGACACCATATGCCATGCGAAGGCCTATTACTTTATTCGGTGCCACCGCTGACAGGCAGCCACGTGGGTATCCCCAGAGGAAGGACGGTCTCCTCCCGGCGGCGGGGACAGGAACCCAGTGGGTTGAACACATTCGACATTGTGCAGAGCAGCAGGAACAGCTGGTAAGCTAGCCAGCTCAACGGCCGGCCGCGCGCGCATGCTAATGAGCCGGCCACAATGCCGGCCTTGAGAGGGGCAGGGGGGTGGCCCGGGTCCCCACAACTGCCTCCAGAGCCAAGCTGCTCCCTCGTGCCTTCAGTCTCCATAAGACAGAATCCTCTGTTTGCAGGTGATCAAAATCGGTTGTTAAGTCACAACTTAGAAACCAACCCCAACACGCCCAGTGTGCTTTATTTACAAAGTTGCCCTGAAATGTCTGCATCTTTAGAAGGGACCTTGGGGTGGGGCTAGGTCTTGGCTCACCCCTCAGACAACTGTGTGGCCTCAGGCAAGTTATCTAATCTCTCTGGGCTATGGTGCCCTCTACTCTATTTCCAGGGAAGATCAGATACATGGTAGATTTTGTTATAGGGGACACTGGACTAAGTTTGCATAATATATACAGGCAAGATGGTAACTGTACCTTCCACACAGTATGGTGTAAGGATCAGATGGTTGCATGTACATGTGATGTTCAGAGTGTCTGGGATGGAGCAGGGTGGGCAGGAGCTCTCCCTGAACCCAAGGCAGGAAGTTGCTTCACGCCCTGGCCTGGTTTTTCCCGAAGCCTAACGAGGATGCACATTCCGTTATAAGGGGTGGGAAGGAGACTGGCGGACAGGGCAAGCTGCATTGGCCTTGATGAGGCCAGTGGGATGGAGACTGCAGGACCCAGGCGTGATGACTGGTGATGGGTATGACTGGTCTGGTATGTTTCCAGTGGCATCTGAGTCCCTAGACCACGAAGTTCCATGAAGGTCCCAGGTTTACTGAAGGCTCAGTTTACTTCTTCCTTTGGTCAAATCCTCTGACTCCCAGTCACCTACCAACAGCCAGGGCAGAGCCCCTCCTAGAGATGCCTTCCTTCCCTGGGCTGAACTCTGTCACAGCCACTAAGAAGTTCTGTGGACCCCCTTTTCCTTGATGTTTTCCACACTCGTCGAAGAGCCGGCAGAATGGGTATTGGTACCCTGCCTTCCACTTGGGACCTTCAGGAAGCACACAATTCCTGGCACACAAGACATGGCCAGTGGATACTTTGTTGAATGAGTAAATTAGTGAAAACAACTGCTTTTTAGACTTGTCTTTCTCAGACTTGGGGACTGGCAGTGCGAATGAGATAACTAGAATCTGTTGGTCACTTTTTCAGCAAGATTCTTCTTTTTTTAAGCTCTTAAGGAAAAATTTAATAGAAAGACCAGCTCCAGAAGTACACTTCCGTCTCTGTTTCCTAGGGTGGTTGTGCTGTGTGTGCTAAGTCGCTCAGTCACGTCTGACTCTTATCGACCCTATAGACTGTAGCCCTCCAGGTTCCTCTGTCCATGTTGTGGGTTCGTAAAGGCAATGAAGGGACTGCCTGGTACTCGAAGCAAACTTGGACTCCCCCGAGTCTTCCTGCAAGCTCAACCAGCCAAATAGCCCAGGGGTCTCCCAAGGTGATGTCTGTACTTTCTGAAAGGTAGAAAGCCTTTGCCTGTGGCGTGGACATCAGTGAGAACACCTGCTGCAGAGTCAAAGGATGTCAAGATTGACACAAAGATTACATCCCAAGAGAGTTACAAACTCGAATTTACACAAGTACAATGATAAGGAACTTTGTGTAAAATACAGTGAAGTACTCATCAATGAATTCAAGCATGTTTTACTTTGGAAAGCTGTGACCGTGGAGGAAGGCTCTGTCCTTCTGAGTGGCGGTGGCAGTGGACTCTGGGCTCTGCCAGCTGCGGAGGCTGCTCCTTGAAGGTCGGGCTGGCATCGTGGTTGGTGCTGATCCCACTCCGAATTTGTTATCTCCCGTGTATCTGCTGTCTTTACATCCAGTCCTTAATTTCTGTAGCTTCCAGAACTCCAGACAAAATCAAGATAAAGAGATATGGAAGTGGGGGTTGAAAGGGGTACTTTCTGACTCCCTGCTGCTTACAGAGGATGCCCACAGGCATAACGTGTCTGAGATTCACACGCACAGGTCCCCGGAAGCCCACAATCCTGTCACGTTTCAGGGGAATAGAGACCCACAGGGGAGACGATAAGGAGCCTCCATGCCACGTGGAGTGTGATCCTAGGAAGGAGGCTGTGAATCTGAGCCGCAAGCTGTGGCTTACGCGGTCCCAGGACTGTCACCTGAGCACCCTCCTTGCATGACCTGCTGCAGGCCGCCTCTGATTAGAGCTATCGATTGCTCCTGCAGAAGGGTCTCACTGGGCTCAAGGAAGGTGAGTGGCAGAGCAGAGAGCTCTAGTATTGATCGGCTGCGGTTGGGGGCTGGGCGGTGACGCTCACCTTCCAGACGAGGGTCAGCGCTCCTTCACTCCACCTGGAAGGGTTCCTGTGCCATGCACATCAGGGCCCTGGGGGAGGCGGGGGAGACGTGTGCATCCAGGGATGGTGAAGCAGGGGAGTGAGGCCAAACGCCAGAGCCTGGGGACCATCTCCTCTCGTGTTGGTGGTTACAGGGCCTCTCAGAGAAGCCAAGGATGCCAAGTGAAACCTTGGGCTTTTATATGAAAAAACAACAGGGCAATGGAAGCCTAGAAAGTGCATTCGTGCATTCCTTCAAGGCAGACAGACCAGGACACAGAGAACTGTCAGAGGCCACGTCAAGAAGCTGTCAGAGCCATGTGCGTGTAGAGAATGCTGCCCGAGAAAGTCCCTCCAGCATCTGAGGGGTTCACCAGTCAAAAGGACGGCTCTTATTAGAAAACACAGAAACCATTTCCCACTCCAACTTGATCCTTCCCTCCACTCAAAGCAGAGCATTTAAAAATGGGCCCTAACTGATATCCTCCTTAAGGGCATCTCAATGATACAAAAGGCTTTCAAAAGATTTTTGTGAAGACAAATGTCCACAGGCATAAACACATAAGATCATCTAAAAAAGCCAAGTAAAATTATGAAGTAGTGCACAATTCATGATTCACAGAGGCAATATAAACTTAAATTACAGGATTAAAGAGAACAGACTAAAATGAAAATAAGAAACCCAAAGAAATTAAGCTAAGGACAAAATTCACCCTTTAAATATGTGCTTCTGTAGACATAGAAGCAAGTGAACTCAGTTTTACTGCTTTTATGATTAAATTCTTTGGATTAATAAGTCATTTATAATCATCTATTTCTCTTTGGTACCCATTATAAGTCATTTCCTCCTTGTCAGCATAAAAACATCTTGTGTCATTAAATAGATGGTACTAGAGTTTGCTTTCCCCTCTTGGAAATTCCTTAAAGTGTTTGCATTTCGGATTTTAACTGAACTAACACCTCCTGAGTTCTCAGCAGGTCAGATGCTGGAGACTAAAAGATGAGGAAGCCAAGGAAGACATGGTCTTTGTCCAGCTGGGGGTGGGGGGCGGGCAGGTGCGTCAGGACATGCCCTGGCTGAGGGGGTCAGACCACATGGTCTGTAGAAGCCGGGCAGGGGTGCCTGCTGGTCACCCACCTTCCCTCACTCACAGCAGGCTGCCGCTGTCCTCAGCAGGTTGAGTGTGTGCCAGCCTGGGGACCTGCCTAGGCTAACAGCTCTGGGACTTCCAAGGTTAGATGATGAAAAGCCTCGAGCCTTTGGCCTGGGTTTCTGTGAGCCCCAGGCAGCCATGTGTTCAGTCTGGTGGCTGGGAGGTTATTCTGCTATGAGGGGACCCCAGCTCACCAAGTGGGAAGGCTGCCAGGGAGTGAGGATGCCTAGCCAGCCCGTGGCTGGTCCAACTGTACCAGGGCAGGCGCCAGACCGCGTGTGAACCACCCAGCTGAGCCCTGCCAGCCCTGAGGATGCACGAGGTCCTCTTCCACCACCACCTTTCCAAGCCTTTGCAGAGGGCTTGACTTTATCCCGCAGGCCTCCTTCAGTGAGAGGACCAGGCTAGGACTTGTACTAAAATTCTAAAATTCTGTTAAAATTAAAATAACTTTGATCTAAAATTGAGAAGCAGGGACTTCCCTGGTGGTCCAATGGCTAAGATGACACACTCCAATGCAGGGGGCCCGGGTTCGATCCCTGGTCAGAGAACTAGATCCCACGTGCTGCAACTGAGAGCTTGCACGCCCCAACTAAAAAGATCCCTCATGCCACAACGAAGACTTAGTGCAGCCGAACAGACAAATGCCATTGAGAAGTAAATTAAGCTCGCCTGAGTGGGACACCCTTTCTGCCTTGTCACCTGCTATTGGCCAGATCAGAACCAGTCCTGAGGATGAGACTGGGAGGGGCTGAGCCTGGCTCTCTCATGCACCTCATGGGGATGTCTCGAGGGCCACCTGACGCTCTGTGCTGAAATCTTGAATTTTATTCTTATAGAGTATTGTTCCTCTCGTCTACTGGATGAGGCAGGTCAGGACACACAAAGCTGTTGCACCATGTGAGGGCTTGATCTTGCTCTCCTGAGAAAGTTCTTATAAAAGCTGTGGACATAAAGATGAATGACTCATCTTTCTTTCTTTCTTTCTTTTTTTATAGGAAGACAGATGCTCTCAATTTGATGACCTTTTCTGTGATGATGAGGGGCTGAATTTATGCATTTGCTCAACAAGTATTTACCAAACAAAGTGTTGACTCTGTGGCAGGTGCGGAAGCCACACCCAGGGCTGGTATTCACCTGGGGAGTGCCAGCATGGGCGGCACCCTGGCCAGCACCCCACCAGTGCCCTCAAGATCCCTGAGGTTGGAGATTTCAACTCTCACTCTTGGAACCATCAGTGAACCCCACAGACGAAACCCCTACCCTCGGGCAGGGGGCATGACGTGAGTCAAGTGAGTGAACTAGGTGGTAAATTTACACTGCAAATAGAGTGCAGGTGAGCAAGGAGATGGCGGAGGTGTGTGTGCAGGTGTGGGAGCTTGGTGGGGGCGCGCTGAGAGGCTAAGCCAGTGGACATCTGGAGAACAGAGATTCAGGCAGAGGGCACTGGGCACTCGGGCCTCCCAGGAGGACTCTGGCATTGATTCTCAGTGAGGGGGAGCCCCCTGGAGAGGGTGGGCTGGGTAAGCCCTGAAGTCTGACCCACATTATGGCAGGCTGGCTCTGGCTGCTACAGCGAGTGTAGATTGGGCTGGACGTGGGGCAGGAGCCGGAAACAGAGTTGGGAGGCCGTGGTCAGCTGTACAGTCTTAGTTGTCACGTCAGGGAGTGGGGAGGTAACTGGAGGCTTCTGAACTGGGACAAGCTCTTATTTCTACTTTAGAGGAGAAACTCTGGTTGCTGCTGAGTTTTCCAGGGAGACAGGCTCAGAGTGGGGGTGATGGGTGGTGAGAAGCAGCTGGATGTGGGTTATGTTTTGTGGATTGATTCCTTTTATATGTTCTTCCTCCCATACATCCTTACAATGATCTGTCTGTGAGGAGTTATTACCCTCATCTTACAGGTAAGGAAACGGATGGAGTTAAAGATGCTTGTTGAAAACCAAGGAGGGGGCCTCCCTGGTGGCTCAGGGGTAAGGAACCTGGCTGTCAATGCAGGAGACATGGGTTCAATCCCCAATCCAGGAAGATCTCATGCTGCAGAGCAACTAAGCTCGTGCGCCACAAATACTAAGCCAGGACTCTAAAGCCTGGGAGCTGCAACTATTAAGTCCACCTGCCACAACTGCTAAAGCCCGCAGGCCCTGGAGCCCATGCTCGGCAACAAGAGCACACCACAATAAGAAGCCCATGCACGGCAACTAGAGAGTAGCCCCCGATAGCCACAGGTAGAGCAAAGCAACGAAGCCCCAGCACAGCCATAAATAAATAAATGAAATTATATATATATATATATATATTTTTTTTTTTTTTAAGCCAAGGAGGGATCCCAGGTGGTCCACTGGCTAAGAATCCACTGTGCAATTCAGGGGACACAGGTTCGATCCTTGGCCAGAGAACTAAGATCCCACATGCCATGGGGCCACGAAGCCCATGTGCCACAACTACTGAGCCTGCAAGCCACAACTAGAAAGTCTGTGCACTGCAGCTAAGACCCGACACGGCCAAATACATAAATCGTAAAAATAAAAGCCAAGGAACTTTTTATGGAAACTGAAACCCAAGGTCTGTGTGAGGCCAGCTCTTGGGCATCACCTGCTAGTTTGAGGACCACATCAAAGTGACGCACCTAACAATTCATGCAGCCCTTGTAGGAAAACTGCTTCTAAGGATGGAAGATGGTGGAAGATTCTTAGACAGAATCAAGCCTTGACCAGAAGGGTCCACTGTGACTGTCAGTGACATTGCCCAACATGAGAGCTAGAAACAGGTTTTAAACTGCTTTTATGCTAAAAAAGAAAAAAAGATGCTTTCCTATTGAGTTGTCATCAGTGGAACTCTGATTAAACAACTGGTTGAATGATAAACCCATTAAGGAAACCAGGGATCCCAGTGTGTGTACCTCACAATCACTCAGGCGACTTGGGGACCCCAAAGCACAGCTTGTCTGCCACCTACGTGTGTACTGCTTACAGCCCAAAGTGTGATAGCTGGGGCACATGAATCTAGGGAAAGGAGTGTTTGAACAGGATGGACATTTATCTCAGAGAAAGCCAGTAAATTAACAGCAGAGCACGTCTCATCCTGATCTGAGTTTAAACCAACACTTAGCTCAGGAAATCAACCCCGAATATTCACTGGACTATGACTGTTGCTGAAGCTCCAATACTTCGGCCACCTGATGTAAAGAGCCGACTCACTGGAAAAAGACACAGATGCTGGAAAAGATTGAAGGCAGGAGAAGGGGATGACAGAGGATGAGATGGTTGGATAGCATCACCAACTCAACAGACATGAATTTGAGCAAACTCTGGGAGACAGTGGAGGACAGAGGAACCTGGTGGGCTGCAGTCCATGGGGTTACAAACAGTTGGACACGACTTAGCGATCAAACAACAACAAAAGAGATCTGAGATTCCACAAAAGGTAGTTTATGTGAGGTGTGTGTGTGTGCCTGCTAAGTCACTTCGGTCATTTCTGACTATGAGACCCTGCGGACTGTAGCACAACAGGCTCCTCCGTTCATGGGATTCTCCAGGCAAGAATATTTAACTGGGTTGCCATACCCTCCTCCAGGGGATCTTCCTGACTCTGGGATCAAACCTGCGTCTTTTATGTCTCCTGCACTGGCAGGTGGGCTTGCTACCACTGGTGCCACCTGGGAAGCCCAGTTTATGTGAGCTGTTTATGCACAAATACATAGGCATTGGGAGGGAGAATTTACAGCACATAAACACAGAAATAATTTGTTTTCCTCACTGAGATCATTTAAATGCTATTTTCTAAGTATTTAAAAATTGTGAACCATTTTTTAAATGTCTTTAATTTGTTACAACATTGCTTCTGTTTTTTGTTTTGGTTTTTCGGTTGCAAGCCATGTGCGATAGCTCCCTGACCAGGGATCGAACCCACACTTCCTGCATGGGAAGGTGAAGTCTTAACCAGTAGACCCCCAGGGAAGCCCCTAAGTGCTGTTTTCTGATGAAGAAGACTTCTAATGTGCACATAGGTGGTTATGTGCAGAGAACATTCATCCTGTAAGTTCAGTTCAGTTCAGTCGCTCAGTAGTGTCCGACTCTTTGCAACCCCATGAATCGCAGCACACCAGGCCTCCCTGTCCATCACCAACTCCCAGAGTTCACTCAAACTCATGTCCATTCAGTGATGCCATCCAGCCATCTCATCCTCTGTCATCCCCTTCTCCTCCTGCCCCCAATCGCTCCCAGCATCAGAGTCTTTTCCAGTGAGTCAACTCTTCACATGAGATAGCCAAAGTACTGGAGTTTCAGCTTTAGCATCATTCCTTCCAGAGAAATCCCAGGGCTGATCTCCTTCAGAATGGACCGGTTGGATCTCCTTGCAGTCCAAGGGACTCTCAAGAGTCTTCTCCAACACCACAGTTCAAAAGCATCAATTCTTTGGCACTCAGCGTTCTTCACAGTCCAACTCTCACATCCATACATGACCACTGGAAAAACCATAGCCTTGACTAGATGGACCTTTGTTGGCAAAGTAATGTCTCTGCTTTTCAATATGCTATCTAGGTTGGTCATAACTTTCCTTCCAAGGAGTAAATGTCTTTTAATTTCATGGCTGCAGTCACCATCTACAGTCATTTTGGAGCCCCCAAAAATAAAGTCTGCCACTGTTTCCACTGCTTCCCCATCTATTTCCCATGAAGTGATGGGACCAGATGCCATGATCTTAGTTTCATCCTGTCAGAGAGGATATCAATTCTGCTTTCCCAAATTAATGAGTAGATAGTATTTCCAGGAGGAGAAGGCAATGGCACCCCACTCTAGTACTGTTGCCTGGAAAATCCCATGGACAGAGGAGCCTGGTGGGCTGCAGTCCATGGGGTCGCTAAGAGTTGGACACGACTGAGCGACTTCATTTTCACTTTTCACTTTCATGCATTGGAGAAGGAAATGGCAACCCACTCCAGTGTTCTTGCCTGGAGAATCCCAGGGACAGGGTGCCTTGTGGGCTGCCGTCTATGGGGTCGTGTAGAGTTGGACACGACTGAAGCGACTTAGCAGCAGCAGCAGTATTTCCAGGACATTCAAAAGAGGCTCTCCTTGATTTAAACAGGTCAAAAATCCTCTGAAAATATTCCTTAAATGTAAAACTAACTTAAATTTCTTCCTCGTAAAATTGGGTTCTTGAGAGTGTTAATTCAAAGTATCTCAGTTCAGTTCATATCATCTTACAAATATGAAGAAAACACACATCCTACTTACTTTTCATCAGCAAGCTAACCTCTCCTCGGGAGGACACAATGTGATAACAATTTTCATCTCTGGGGAGAAAGTTCTGGTTCTCGGGGCACAGAGGGCAGAGCAGAGGGGTGAGCCATAGAGGCCCCCCTGCGAGGCTGCGCCTTCTTTAAATTCCACCGAGGACGGCAGTTTGGATGGAGACCCCAAAATCTATTCTGTCCATCTGTTTTATTATTCTTAGAACAACTGTCAAAAGTTGCCCAGGGATCAAGTTGCAAACATACTAATTTGCCTTTGAAAAGTAGGCCCTGGGGGAGTTCTGGAACTCTGCTTATAAATTCAGAATCCCATCAGCGTGCCTGCTCGCCTTTGTGGAGGTATGAGCCTGCGCTTCCAGGCTCACATCTGCCTCCACGCCGGGATGCGCCCACAGACCCACATCCCGCTTCATAGGCAAATGAAGGCAGGACCAAAGGGACTTGGCATCTTAAGGGCTGGCTTAAGATGACTAGCAGGCCCCCTTTTTTTTTTTTTTCAGGAGGCAGTTCCTTCATGGATCACTGATGGATTAAGGACGAAAGCTTTGTGGTGGAGCGTTTAAATGGGTGGACACAGCGGAGGAACACATATTCGGTGTTCTTTAATGTCCCAGGACCAAGTTAGGAAGGTTGGAGACTGGAATGAAGAAGCATTAGAAGAAATAAACTGAAGAGAACTATTAATATCATAAACCACTATATACTGTATCATTTCATTTTTTTTATGATTCTGATGAAAGTAATGAGAAGATCATTGGACACCTGTGATACCAGACGTGGCTTTGTAAGTCATAATGAGCAATGTCCCAGGAGTCATCAGGTTAAAATATTGTGCATTTTGGAAACATGCCACACTGTTGGAAACTGAGGCAGCTTGTACTTCTCAAGTTAAAGGCATGTGCACAATACAACGTGAAGTCCACATGACTCCTGCATAGCTCCCACGCATGACATGTGATCGCATCTTGGGAGGGTAGATGGGGGCCCTGGCCCTGATCCTCAGAGCTTCCAGCACCCCCCACCCCAGCCCCAGGGGTCTCTGTCAAGTCCCAGGGTATAAGGTCAAATGCTTTCATCCAGGTCTCCTGCACTGCAGGCAGATCCTTTACCATCTGAGCCAGCAGGGAAGACCTTTCACAGCACAGAACCCAGAGACATATTAGAAGTACAACTTTCAAAGTACTCATTGTAGAGTTTGGTAAAATGCCGCTGAATAAACTAGAGAGGACACCCTTTCAAGGCCAACGTGATGGCATGTGGATTGTTCTCCCCTGCAGATGACCAAGGAAGCATTCCACTTTGATTAAAAAAAAAAATTTACTTGTGTGTGTTGCAGATTACTCAGGTGCAAAACCCGCAGGGAGCCCACTGCAGACACTGAGGTTGACAGGCCCAAAAGGGATCACCACGTGGATTGGTCTGCTTTGTCCCTCTTCGGCTTTGTATGATCTCTTATTATCATAAGGCATGTATTACCCTTTTTGGAGATCTGAATAACAGAAAGTCTCACTTTTGAACATGTTGATTCTAACTGCAGAGACTGCTAAATGCTCTGGGATGCTGTTTATGGCATCATGTTCCTTTTAAAATGGGACCGATAATTAGTAAACTGAAATTTGATTAATGTTGGATTAAGAGGTTCCGATGTCTTGCTGCAAAGTGTGTACTGGGAGAGATCAGCCTTAGGAAACTCATGTCTTCCCCTCTCCAAGATGAGAGGATAAATTTAAAAGCCTGATTTTTTTTTTTTAAAGAGAATTCAGTTGGTGTGCAACAGTTCATAATGTAGGATTCAGTTTTTTACTCACTCTTTTTTGTTTTCTCACTTTGAAGCTGGAGCCAATGAATTATTTGAGAGAGGACAAAATAAACTGGAAATAAAAGTTCTCCCCCAGAAACGCTATGGGTGAGCCCCCTGGTTCTAACAGAGGGACCTGGTGTGTTAGATGGCACAGGCCTCCTCTAACCAAGCTCAACTGCAGAATTCCAAGACCATGAAGATCTGCTCTGAAAGGTATCCGTGTGTGTATGCATGCTAAGTCACTTCATTCGTGTCCGACTCTTTGAGATCCTATGGACCATAGCCTGCCAGGCTCCTCTGTCCATGGGATTTCCCAGGCAAGAATTCTGGAGTGGGTTGCCATGTCCTCCTCCAGGGGATCTTCCTGAGTCAGGGATTGAACCCACGTCTCTTATGTCTCCTGCATTGGCAGGTGTGTTCTTTACCAGTAGAAGCTCTCTAAAAAGTATAAAGTCTGCGAAAATGACCACTAAATTTTAAATCAATACCATTTTGTGATCTTCAGAGTTAAGGTTAGGGATGCCTCTTTGTAGTTTCGCTGGGATTATAAAAAGGTGTGTAATGGCCAAAAGTTTTTCCATGCTCCATGGCCAGGAGGGTCCATATTTCTTCCTCGGCTGCATCTTAAAATTCATACTCTTGTTTGCCTACTGCTGAAGAGTGTGGTAGAATCAGGAATAATGGCTCCCTGTGAAGCTTGCCATTCCCAAAGTAACCAGCTGAACTCGAAAGAAATGCATCATTTATGGAATGACCTTTCGCTCTTTGAATATTCCGACATTCATAGATGTTAAATGCCTAGAAATCCTAGCAGCACTATGGAGAAAGGTGGAAAGGGTCAGCCAATACCCTCTTGCCTACTCTTGACAGGATGACCGTCTCCACTTTTTTTAGCATCTTTCTAACAGCAATCTGTATCGGGGAACAACAGTGGAATTTGGGTCATCATGACCAAATGATTACAGTGCAAACCGAGATTCTTTCGAGACCCAGCAGGCTGCTGGTCCCTATGGAAACAAAACCTCAGACAGTGTCCTCCACTGGGTTGGAGGAGGCGGTGGAGGCTTTTGTGCCTGGGGAGATTTCTTCCACAACCTTCCAGCACCAGACCCCAGAGCTTCCTCCCAACTCTCTTCTTATTGAGATGCAAATTAATCTCTCTGGCTGATTACACTTCCCTTAAGGCTACCGACACACGCAGCTGTAACCAGAGTTTGTGAACTCCCCAACAAGTGACTTCAGCTGACAGCCTTGCCTGTGCAGATTGGCCGGTGGCAGGAGCTGGGCAGCCAGGACTTCGCTATGGCGAGTTACTGGCGGTAGGAAATTTACATACAGTTACGAATGAAAATGACAACCCTATATGACCGTATCCCTAGGATTCAGAAACAGACTCTGAGGCAGTGTCACTTGAGGTCTCAGACTGAAGGACCACACCACTCCTGTGGATCCTGGGTTTCACTGCTTCACCTCCAGACCTCCTTCCTGGCTGCTCTTCTGTAACCTGAACGCTGTTCGAACCCATCTCTCTAACTATTAACAGCTCTAAGAATATAGGATGACTAAACAGCCATCACTTACTTTTCATGGCTCTGAGAATACGGGATGACTAAATAGCCATCACTTACTTTTCATGGCTCTCAATACACTTCTATTAATTAAAAACCAGTGGATAAGAATCCGTCTGCCAGTGCAGGGGACCTGGGTTTGACGATGCCTGATTGGGAAAGATCCCACAAGTCTCGGAGCAACTAAACCCATTGGTCATACTACTGAGCCCATGTTCTAGAGCCCTTGAGCTGCAGCTACCGAAGCTGCCCTACAGCCTGTGCTCCCCAGTAAGAGAAGCCACACCACGAGAAGCCCAGGTGACACGAGGAAGAATAGCCCCTACTTTCAGCAACTAGAGAAAGCCCACGTGCACCAAGAGAGACCCAGCGAAGCCAAAAATAAATAAACACATAGAAACATAAATTTAAAAATTAAAAATTAAATCAGATATAAAGTCACCATTCCAATTGTTGAGATTTCCACCTAAATGTCCTTCAATAACTTTTTGCGGTGGTGATGTAAGCGTTATTATTTACAAAGTGATAGAAAAGCAATATGCGCAAAACACTATGTTGGGGGATTCAGCTGCAAGGTAAACACTCAATAATGGGGAAAGGACTTAAAGTGTGTCTTTCTGTACAGAGATATATACTCTACTTGTAGAGCTCTATTTCTTGGAAAATGAAGATTTTCAATTTTGAAAAAGAAATGCTGTTTTATAAAATATGAGTCATTTTTGTCTTGTTTTCCAAAATGTTTTCTTTAAAAAACTGAATGAATCTCTCCTCTTTGGCTCTCCCTTCACACATATGCATGTTTATAAAGTCCTAGGAGGAACGGACAGCTTCTAGTCAATCAGGAGACAGAAGAGGCTAGAGATGGCTGATCTGGCAGGTACACGGACAGCTGAGGAATGGGAGGCCCCTGGGTCACAGCAGACAGACAACCACTGGTGGGGGGGAATGGGGGTGACCCAGGGGGAATCCTGGGGGGTCCCCACACCCCAGTGAGGAGGAACATCCCCTGTGAAGGTTGGGATGAGATAGAGTGGACCAGCCATGGATCTGAGTGGGAAGTGAGGAGAAGGGGCGCTGCTAGTGCCATTTCACGAAGCAAGGTGTCAGCCTGGCTTCTGTGCACATTGTTAGAGTCACACTAGCTTTTCGTGGAGGGATGTGCTTCTGTCTAACCGTGATGGGTCATGCAGCAAAAATAGCAAAGTGGTGTCTTCTTCTCCCTCCTTGAAGGTTCCCCTTGGCACCACCATGTGCCTCCCTCTGGCTTGGTTCCTGGTTGGTACGCAAGGATACAGGTAGTGCCTGCCCCCTTCTTGGGTACCAAGCTTTCACAGGGGGTGAGGGGAGGTGGACTTTCTACACAGAAGGGAGGAGTGATCTCCAGCCTTCATCTGAGCACCTCCGATGGTGAAAAGTACTTCTGAGACCTGATTCCATGGATGGGCGCTTCCACAATTCACAACAGAGATCTGAAACACTGGTATTTAAGGGCCCAGGCTCGCACTGTGTATGGTGACTGCAGTCATGAAATTCAAAGACACTTGCTCCTTGGTAGAAAAGTTAAGTCAAACCTAGACTGTGTATTAAAATGCAGAGATACCACTTTGCCAACAAAGATCTGTCTAGTCAAAGCTAGTCTTCCCAGCAGTCACATATGGTTGTGAGAATTGGACCAAAAGGAAGGCTGAGTTCCCAAGAATTGATGCTTTTGAACTGTGGTGCTGGAGAAAACTCTTAAGTCCCTTGGACTGCCAGGAGATCAAACCAGTCAATCCTAAAGGAAATCAACCCTGAATATTCACTGGAAGGACTGATGCTGAAGTTTAAGCTCCAATACTTTGGCCACTTGATGTGAAGAGCTGACTCATTAGAAAAGACCCTGATGCTGGGAAAGATTGAAGGCAGGAGGAGAAGGGGACAACAGAAGGTGAGGTGGTTGGATGGCATTATCAACTCAATGGACATGAGTTTGAGCAAACTCCAGGAAATGGTGAAGGACAAGGAGGGCTGGCGTGCTGCAGTCCATGGGGTCACAAAGAGTCAGACATGACTGAGCAACTGAACAACAACCAGGCTTGCAGTGTGATAAAGACCATGGTGACACTTACTGGGCTCTCACTTAGGACCAGGCTCTTTCACCTGTGTGGCCTTCTGACCATCTCATCTCCCCTAGGAGGGGGACAAATGGGGCTCTGGGTCTCAGTGTCAGGGAGACGTGGTCCAGGGGTCTGTGGTGAACAGGGGGACAGGCAGCCAGCTGGTTAGGAGGCTGATTGCTGCCAACAGCAGGGGAGGCCCTGTGGGGTCAGAGGTTTTGATTCTTTAAGAAAAATCAGAAATCTAGATTTTGTAAAATGCACAATTTCCCAACTTCTCAACCTGTCTGACAAACTCAATTTTTACGAGTGACGCTGGAGGCCGCTACAGTTTATACGAGGTCCATCTGAGGGGCCAGATTCAGTTGCAGGTGGCTGGTTTTTGGGCTCTTGGGTTTCGCACGGTTGCGCCAACATTGACCTAGAACCCGCTTCCTGGATGCCTCTGTTCACTACTCCCCATTCTGCAGCCCTTGCTCCTCCTCTCTGACCCCCCAGGCTCCTGAGACCATTCCTTCTTGGTTTTTCTCCCTGAGCTGTATGGACCGGCTTCTGTGGACCTGCTCTGGGTTGGTTGGGCTCTTATGATGTGGTCCCAGAGTGACACCCCTATTTGCCATGTGTGCCAAGAGTGGCACAGGGACCATGCCTGTTCTTCCTGATGTGGTCTCACCCTCATGTCCTGGATCTCAAATCTGTGCTCAGTCACGATACTCGGGTTGCAGACACCACCTATGGCCACGCGGAGTCACCCTTGGCCTCTAGGAACCCAGCTAAGCCCACGGGTGTGGCTTTTTGGGCTCCCCTCTTGGTCTTATCTGGACGGTTTGAGTTTGGTAGACTCATCTGTTGGGATGATCCTCATTTCTGATGTTACCTTGGATCAAGTTCACCCTCTCAGTTTCCCTTAAAAATGGTCTTTACTTTGATAAACAGGTGTTCTAGACCTTTGTGAAAATTGCTGGATGGAAGCAGACTTGAGCAAAGCCTCGGCCCACATGGGATCAGGACACTAAGGCCCCGGTTGGTCGGTGGCCACAAACGACTGCATTCATATTTAGCCACAGTAAAGTCGCCCAGCTTCTGTAGGCCTGAACCCTCTCCCACTGGCCAGACGGTTATGATATTTTATCTTGTGTTTAACCAAAATTAAGATGTATATTTACAAACTTTCTCTAACTTCTGAAATGAGTAATCTTATCAAATATCATGCATGTGTTTGGGATACTTCATTCTATGTGGACTCATCCTTTTCTGGAGGCTTACACGCACAAGGGACTATGCAATCTGCCCCAATTCATCCTTTAATCCTATCTGAAAATGAGGAAAACAGTTTCCTGTTTTCAGTTCTGGGTGCATCCTTAATTTACATGACTTCTGAAGAAACAATTCTCCTGGTTCTGAGATCACTGTTGTAAATTTGTTCCACAACCCGATATATGTGGCCTTGGAGGATGGATCTTACTGGCAGGGGCCAATTCGCTCTTTTTTCTTATTGTGTTCTCAGTGTTTTGAGTCTTCATTCATACACCAAGACACTTCTGCCAGCTCCCAGATGAAAAAGCTGGTGGACAGATGGAATGGGGTTCGCAGTGAAGCCCTCCCATGAGCACTGTGGACAGCGACCCTCAGAACGGAGTCTCCGCAGACCCCACGCCATGCGGCTACAATGGGGGCTTCCTCTACCCCACCTCCCTTTTTCTTTCTCAGAAAATGTTTTCATTTTCTAATAAAATACCAAATCTCATTTCTTTTTCCCCTCCACAGCCTCAAGCCATCCCTGGAAACATGCCATTTCCTTATTCTCTACCTTTTGAAATATGCTTCCAAGGTATCAGAGCACAAGTCTGCTTGTGGTTTATTCTGTTATTCTTACACAAACTCTGGGACAAACTGTTACTTTCGGCAACATCCAAGTCAGCCTTTCACTGATGCTGAGCAAATGAATGCATCTAAGATATAGCTCCCAGTGTCTGCTTCCTCTGTCTTCTGAAAGAGGGTGTGCTGGCCAGCAATTTATCAAATGCGGACTTCCCTGGCAGTCCAGTGGTCAAGAATCCACCTGCCAATGCAGGGGACTTGGGTTTGATCCCTGATCTGGGAAGATTCCAATTGCCATCAAGCAGCTAAGCCCATGCGCCCCAACTATTTTTAAGCCCACACATCCTAGAGCTCATGCTCTGCAACGAGAGAAGCCACTTCCATGAGCAGCCAGTGCACCGCAGCTAGACAAAGCCTGTGTAGCAACGAAGACCCAGTGCAGCCAAACATAAACTTATCAAACGCTTGCTGCCCTTAGCAGAATGTACCTTGGAGTGGATGTCAAGCAGCTGAAGTCCCTACTGCAGCTCTACTTTGCCTTCAGGCAGCTCAGCAGGTAGACTAGAAAAACAGTATGCATGCCTCACCCCCTCGCCCCCATCCCCCACCGATGGACTGTGACCCCTGACCCCAAGCATGCTCCATCCTGAGCACTCTGACCCCAGCCAGGAGCATCTCCTCTCCTAGCGGCACTGCTATTATCTGGCATGTGTTTCTCTTCCCTGAAGCTGTTCAGCTCTAGGCTCCTGTTTCTCCCAGTGCTCCAGGTGAAGGCTGGGGCCTTGGTGCTGAGGCTGAACCCCGCAGGGATATGGATTCTGCTTGCCCACCTGCCGAGGTGACCCTTCACTCCCCTCCTCCTTGCTCTCCCCATTTCCTCCACCCATCTCTCTCAGTCCCCCACTTCTCCCAAATCTACTCTTTAAGGGGATGCTCCAGGCCGTCTGGCCTTGATCCTCTTCCCGTCACCCTCCACACATCTAGCAGGCCACCTGCCTGAGGGAGGTGCCCCATCTTCCCCTGCTGCAGGCCAGACCCTCAGGTCTTTTCAGAGCCCCTCCTGTTACCCCTGCAATGCCTTTATCACCTCTGTCCTTCCAGACGTGTGTGTGCATGTGTGTGCGTGCATATGAATGTGTGTGTGTGTGTCGGTCTGTCCTGCACTCTGCTGGACGGAAGCATCCGTGGGCCTCAAACGTGATGCATTCTCTCAGAGTGCAGTCCTGAGCAGATGCTGTGCCCTCACTTGGAATATTTATTCGTATTCCTGTTCTCAGCAGCTAGGACAGTGCCTGGCACGTGGCAGAACCCAGACCATGTTGACAAATGTGTCACTGACCCCGCACCACCTGGCACCGTCTGCCTCCTCTTCCTACACTTCTCTCAAGTGTGTGAAGACAAACGGAGGGACATAAGGTCTTCTGAGGAGAGAGAACAGAGGTCCCAGGGGCAAGGGAAGGAAACAGAATGGTTACAGTTTTAGGAAGAGGGGCCATTTCTGAAAGTGTGTAAACTGAGAACACGACTGAGCAATGATAGGAAGAAGTTAGCAGTCTAAAAAGAGATGCTCTGAAATCATCAAGTCTCCCTGCTGATGGAAAATGATGCTAAACTTCACTGGCGAAGGAGGGCCAACATGATAGGCACCTCCATCCACACCGACCATGGAGATCATGCGCTCCCAGAGGGGGATGTGCACTTTTAGAGGCCACCGTCTGTGTGGTTTAGGGAGACCTCCTCCTAGCAGGCCCACTGCCCGCTGTGTGCAGCCTCTCCTAACACGAGTTCTCTGAGCAGGAGCAGGGAAGCCCTAGCCTGATGGTTCCAGAAACCTGAGTCAACCGCAGTCTGATTTGGGAACCTCGAGCTGGCCCAGAACCTGCAAATAAGACACGTGGCAGGTCCTGTCCGCAGCCCTCCAGGCACAGGTCTGGGCCCCCTGATGGCCCACAGGGGACGGAAAAAGCAGAAGACTGGTGAGCTGGCCCACATCTCTCAGCAGGACAGGGGCTGCAGGACAAAGGCCCACGGAGGAAGTGACCAGAAACCCGGGAGGCAGGGGGGGCTAGAATGAGACATCACTGAAGGTGCTTTGCCAAACAGATCCCTGCCGAATTCACATTCTTTGGGGGAATCCTGTAAGACAGTGCTATTTTACAATCTCCTACGAGCCTTCAACACAGTTGTGACTGTTTGATTGCTTAGCATACAGCAGGGTACCCCAGACAGGAACTCCTCTAATGTTAAGTCTAAGCTGGGTTTATTGCTCAGAAAAGATCTCCAAAAGGCACATTCGTTCCACCAATGCCCCCAGTCCTCAGTTTAGTAACAATTGTTATGTCTTTTTGAATGCTGTGCTGTGCTTAGTCACTCAGTTGTGTCAGACTCTTTATGACTCAATGGACCGCAGTCTTTCAGGCTCCTCTCTTTTTCCAGGCAAGAATACTGGAGTGGGTTGACATGCCCTCCTCCAGGGAATCTTCCCAACCCAGGGATCAAATCCAGGTTTTCTGCATTGTAGGTGGATTCTTTACTGTCTGAGCCATCTGGGAAGCCCAAGAATATTGGAGTGGGTAGCCTATCCCTTCTCCAGGGGATCTTCCTAACCCAAGAATCGAATCAGGGTTTCCTGCATTGCACATGGGTTCTTTACTAGCTAAGCTACCAGGGAATCCCTTCTTCGTGGATATTACTGAACAAAATTGATATAGAACTGCCTATATTTCTACTTCTGATTAAATATCACCCAGAACTGAATCCCAGTGGACATATTTGAGTTGAGTACTGGTCACTAGCTGGGGTGGGGGCTGGCTCCCTGGGGAAGTCAGGCTCTCCATCTGAACCAGAAGGGACCCTATGTGTCCTGAGTTGTGTTACTTCCTTGTGTTAGGCAACAATTTCCTCTAAAAATGATGACACAGAGGGAAAGAGGAAAATGGTGCCCATGGTTCCTTTTCTAGTCAGTCCTGACTCGTCTGTAAACTGAAGGTCAGTTTAGTACACAGGCAGAGTGAAATAAAACCAGAGAAGTTTCTTTTGTGCAGAGTTTTCAGTCCTGGCATCTACCCACAAGTTATGAAATATGAACTGGGTAATTCCAGTGGTTCCATACCTGAGTTAGATGCTTTTATGTTTTGTATACTAAACTGACATTGCACAATATAAAGAATAAAAAAGTAATGCTAATCATCTAAATTTTTAACATTCCTTTATCTAAAATGCTGTTAAACAGCAAATTAAAAAAACACCATGACAAGTCAGAGAAAAATTGCCAGAGAATGGAAAATGCTTTATATTTTAGCCTCCTTGAAGGCACTTTCTCTGCTTTTTAAGTAAAGGGCCCACAGTTTCATTCTGCACTGGGACCTGGGTTATATCGTAAGCCCGGGTTTCAGGGATATCCAGGGCATTAATAACCTTCTCAGCCCTTGGGAGGGTTTGAGGGGCTGGGGGTGGTGGACCCTACAAACTACCCCCTATCTCTTGGGGCATCAGGCGACCCTGCTGCTGTACTAGGGTCTGAACCTCCAAGGTGGCCCTGAAGTGAGAGAGTTAGGATCCCCTCAGCTCCTTGGTCCTACTCAGAAGACCATCTCTGCTGGAAGCTCACTCCTGTGAAAGTCACCAGGACCCCGCTGGACCTGACCATGCATACAATCCTAAAGAGCCCAAGATGACCACTCAAGAACACTGTGAGTCCCTCTGTTTGCTCCAGTGTCCTCTGTCTAGGACCCGGTCCTGCCACCTGGGGACAGTGCCCCTCACAACACTCCAGCACAGCCTACAGCTCTCTCCCTGGCATCTCAGCCCCACTCCCTGGCTGCCTTTGATTTGGTTAGTTTGCCTATCTCTTCCAGGCAGCATGGGGCAAGGACTACACCTGCCTGCTCCACCCTGGACCCCAAACCCCAGCTCTTGGCTGGGCAGATTCTGAGCCCACAGGGGCTGACTGGAGACACCCATACAAGGAGACACTCACAATTAGCATGTGTTTGGTTATTTGGTGTGTTTTAAACTTCAAACCTAAGGCTTATGTCAGTGAAGCAGTGGATTCCAGACACCAGCGGTGACAGCAACTAGGTTAGATTTTTGTTAAAGCACGTGAATGAGAGCGCCAAGGACGCTTTAACATAGTGTTAAAGGAGCAGTTCATTATTAATAGCCTAGGCAGATATCTATAAATATTTTAAAAATCTAAAAATTAGTAATTTTTTAAAGAACAAAAATACAAACACCTTCACTTTTCTTTTCTCTTATTTTTTCCTACTTTTCTTAACGTTTCTTCTCCTTATACCTTTGGTTTTTGACCTGAATACTAGCTCTTTTGCAGGCAGAAAGTAGAGAATAAAGTAGTTAAGTGATTGCAAAGCTTTCCCCATTGATTATATCTCTATTATAAAGATTACTGATAATGTTTTAAATAATTTATTTGAATAGCACTAATTAAATCTTCTCAAGGTGTAAGGCAAAAGAAACATATTTAACATTTTATAATGATCAACATCGTAAGTTTATTACTTTCCCTTTGCTAACGTCCATACTAAGCCATCCTCTGAGATGTCCACCTAGCTATTTTATGAGCAATTTGGGGAAAGAGCACTTCCTCACTCATGTGAGCATCAGTGGCCCTAAGCCCACATCCACTTCAGTTCAGTGTGGCAGCTTGAAGAATTTTTAAAATGATGCTGAATCCTATCCTTTGAACTTTTAAAAATAGTGTTTCCCCTTAAACCTGATTATTCTGAAGCTGCATTAATTCCGACTGGAGAAAGCAGTGTCCAACAACACAACAAAGCGTGGCTTTTGTAATGAGCAGCTCCATAAGTGGAGAAGGTGACGTGACAAAAATCACAATGGACCTCTAGCAAACGGAATTTTCCTGTTTGCAAATGACTTTTTCTTGCCATGGCCCAACGTCCTTGACTGATGAGTGTCCAGCTCATCATTGAAACCCGACAAGCCAATTGCTAAAAAGATCCTTCTCATTTCTGCCAAGAACCTTTCTGTAACAGCCTGTGAAATAAAAACTCCACCGCAGAAGGCTGAATCGGCACCAGCCGTGAGATTAAGTCCAGAGTGCGGTGGAGGTCCCTGCTACAGAACGCCTGCTCCGAAACACCACCCCAGGCCGGACAAATCGGGAGGGGGCAGGCCAAGGGGGATAATGCCCCCCAGCCCCCCGGGGAGGGACCAGATGGGATCTAATAGCTCTTTTCTACTACTAATTTCTATGATAATTCCGAGTTGCCACATGGCATATGTACTTTTTTCTTAATCTAAAGACAGAATATCAGTCAATGAAGTGACCAGGATTTTAATGAAAGGTATTTTTCATGAACTGTATCTATTCACACGTGGTATTTCTCACCCACCCCTTGCCCCCACCCTCCAGCAGCGTGCCACTGATGGCAAGGTTGGGAGAAGTAGAGAGACAGAGGTCAAACACAATATGCTTATAATCATTATCATTACTAATTAGAAACAGAGAGATCCTGAGTTGTGTTAGGTCAGATGTGTTTCAAAGCAATTTTATGAAGTCACCTTAATTTTCTTATCATCAGGGTAAAATGAAGCTTTAAATATGTGGTACCTCCAGTGCCAACCTGATCAAATGGCTGCTTTTCATGGTTCTTGGCTCCAAAAAATTTAAAGATTACAGCAGGCCAACGAATGTTGGAGGAAAAATAAAGAATCACACTAGTGACATTTCTTCTGTTTTTAGAAAGAAGATCAGAAATGAGAGAAGGAGGTACTCAGGATTTGGGAAAATGACAAAAGGATTTCTAGCCACTGTCACTGGTGAGTTCAAGCACAACTCTGTTGAGGGTGCCCTTCCTATCCTCCCAATCAGACACAACGTCCCCTTCCCCTGACCTCCTGGGACACCATTTGTGCTTCTCCAGTGGCACCTGTCACGTTCTCTGATTTATCAGCATCATTTCCTCCGTGGTTGCTTCTGGCAGGTGCTTGGAGTGATGCCACTGCATCTTTTCAGCACCCTAACTTACATGCAACGGACTGCAGCAAACAGGGAAGGAGGAGGAGAGGGGAGGAGAACGAACCTGGGGAGAAATACCCCTGGAGAATGAGCATCTCATCACGGGTGCTGTTCTCAGCACAAACTTATGGGGCTTGATTATGAAAATCAACTCTTCCTAAGTTAGAAGTGGCACAAAATTATATAATATGAAAGTATGATATTTTATGACATAAGAAATGGTATAAAAGCACACTCTGCCTTCTTCAACCCAGACTGAAAAACATCCTTTTTCCCCTCTTGTGCCCAGCTGTTAAGACTTACCTCTTTGCCTGAAGTTGGATGCTGGGAAGGTTAACACGTTACACACTCAACTTAAAAAAGATACAAGCTCTGGTAGAGGGGGATGAGGCACTTGACAGCCCGGCTGGCATTGATGCAGGTGGCACAGATAAGGCTTGGCAGTAGCTTCCCACTCACTATTGCTCCATCAAACAGAGGCCCAAAAAACGGAACCTGTCAATGTAAAACAGAACAAAATCAGAAGAACACTTAGTATGAAAAAAAAAAAAACAAACCAGTAAAAGGTGAACCAAAGACATGAGAACAGCTGCTTGATACATCTCAAATCTGTCGGGACCACGCACACTGCCACCCACAGAGTGGGCGCTGGATGGAGGGGACCCAGGTCCAGGGGCTTTCGAATCAAGCCAAGCAGGGTTGTGCCACGAGGCTCCTCTCCCGCAAACTTATCAGCTAAAATTCTCATGACAGATTGTGACCATGTTCTTCTTTTCTTTCTTGAGCTGTCATTTATGGAAGCGATATTGCTCTTTCTGAGCATTTCTACCATGTGGATACACTCCAGAGCACACAGCCAGGCCTCATGGTACCCCCCAAGGCTGGCAACCTTCTGAAACCAGTTTTAGAATTAGCAATATTTTCACATGGATCCTGATGTATGTTGACTCTTAAAGGAGATGACACTGTCTCGGCTAACAACCACAAGGTCCTCCTTCTTGAACCTTCTTCCCTCCATTTCAGAGACATCACATTATTCACATTCCCTTCTAATTCTTTAACAGAGACTTGGCTTTCCTTCACAACTGTGCCACCCAGGGTTTTGGTGCCTGTCTTTTTTTGGATTTCTTTTTCTTTCACTTTTTTTCCCCTCTATTTGAATTTCTATGGAGACTGTCAGCTCCATGAAGTCAAGAATAGAGTCTTCCTTATAACTCCTATATTTATTCTTATCACTTACTTACTCATTTGTTCAAAAAACATTTATTATCTGACAGATACTGTCCTATTGATTTGGGACACAGCAGTGAATATAAAGAAAAAAATTCCTGATTTCATTGAGCTTAGAACTTATTGGAGTTTTTGGAGAAAAAAACAGTATAAAGACATCAAATATGTAATATGTTAAGCATTAAAGTGGGCTTCCCAGGTGGCACTAGTGGAAAAGAACCCACCTGCCAATGCAGGAGATGTAAGAGACGGGTTCGATCCCCAGGTCAGGAAGATCCCCTGGAAGGTATGGCAACCCACTTCAATATTCTTGCCTACAGAATCCCATGGACAGAGGAGCCCTCCAGGGGCAAAGAGTCAGACATGACTGAAGCAACTCAGCACGCACACACAGGTAGTAAAGTGCTAAGGTGAAGCAGAAGGCAGGGAAGAGCAATAGGACTCTTTAGGGGAGAGTCCTTCAGTTAGAGGTCACATGGCCAGGGGGCTGAAGCCGAGGGCTGGACCGAGGGAGGGAGGGCTGACTTCCACTGTATGAGGACAGCTGATAGGACAGCATTCCAGGCAGAGCAGCAGCACACACGATGCCCTGGGTAGGGGCAGAATCGGTGTGTTTCAGCAACAGTGAGGAAGCCTCAGTCTGGCCGGAGCTGACCTAACTTGGAGATGATCTTTGCAAATGAAGTGATCAGGAACTTAAATGCCCAAGTCAGACAGGGTGGGATACATGTTTGCATACTCGGGGTGGGGGCAGGGATAAAGCATTACAAAAAGATGGGGGTAAAGGGGGGCCCTGTGAAGAGTAATGGCAACCATGATCACAGTCTCTGTGAAAGGAACTTTGTTAAGTTACAAAATAATGTTAGAGTAAGACGTCAGGATGGGTAAGGCAATGGCAACCCACTCTAGTACTCTTGCCTGGAAAATCCCATGGACAGAGGAGCCTGGTAGGCTGCAGTCCGTGGGGTCACAAAGAGTCGGACACAACTGAGCGACTTCACTTTCACTCTTCACTTTCATGCATTGGAGAAGGAAATGGCAACCCACTCCAGTGTTCTTGCCTGGAGAATCCCAGGGATGGGGGAGCCTGGTGGGCTGCCTGTCTATGGGTCGCACAGAGTTGGACATGACTGAAGCAACTTAGCGGCAGCAGCAGCAAGACGTCACGAAGAAAAGACAGGAGAGGAAAGCTTCTACACATGGGGGAAAGGGCATGTGGGGAAACATCAGGGATCGGGGACCAGCAAGATTTGGTTTTCCATGACACTCCCCCCGAGAAGCTGACTTGTTACCCTGAGGTCAGAACTGCCTCGGCACTGATGGACGGGACCGTCCCTGGAGACTTACCACTACAAACACCACTGGCTTCACCCTGAATCCTGCCTACAAACCAAGGAGAACGGACGTATTTGAGGGCATTTCATGAATACCCATCCCCCAAGTAAACCTAGAACTATCAAGAAAACAATGAGAGGATCAAGTGCCAGACTGGAAATAACCAAGAGCCAAAATGAGAGGCCAAAAGGGAAAGCAGGGACCTTTGTGGTTATTCATAGGACTGTAGGCTCCAGGGATGCTGGTGCAGATAGGCCGGGCCCTCTCGGGGGCATCTGCATGTGAGCAAGGGCTTCCCTTACTAAACCTGTGTGCCACAACTACTGAGAAAGAGCTCTAGAGCCCGTGCTCTACAACAAGAGAAACCACTGCAGTGAGAGGCCTGAATACCATAACTAGAGAACAGCCCTCACTCACTGCAACTAGAGAAAGCCCGTTTGCAGCAACGAAGACCCAGTGCAATCAATCAATAAATATAAAAATAAAAGATTTCATTTGTTCCTCTCTAAAGCTCTTTCTTTCTAAACTAGATCTGTGTTTCTGATCCATATCATTTTGCTTCTTTTTTGATGAATTTATTGCAGCATTTCTTATAAGGCAGGTCTACTGGTTACAAACTGCCTGACTTTGATTTGTCTGAGAAAGTATTTCTTCTTTCACTTTTGAAGAATACGGAATTCTATCTTGGTGGGTGTTTTTTTTTAACACTTGAAATATTTTACTCCACGTGCTTCTAACTTGCATGATTTCTGGCTAGAAGTTCAATGTAATTCCTAGGCTGGAGCCTCTAGACTTATTTTTGTCCTCTGGCTTCTTTTAAGATCTTCGTGTTATTTTCGATTTTTGTCTCTCTGCGCTGCTTTAACAAAGTACCGTAGACTGCTGCTGCTGCTAAGTAGCTTCAGTCGTGTCCGACTCTGTGTGACCCCATAGACAGGCAGCCCACCAGGCTCCCCCGTCCCTGGGATTCTCCAGGCAAGAACACTGGAATGGGTGGCCCATTCCTTCTCCAACCATAGACGGGGTGGCCTATAAACAATAGAAATCTATTCCTCACAATTCTGGAGGCTGGAAAGTCTGAATCGGATGGCTAATAGATGGATGGCTGTCTTGTCTCTGTGTCCTCACATGCAAGAAGGGGTAAGGAAGCTCTCGGGTCCTCTTCCAAAAGGCCACCAATACCACTCCCGAGGGCCCCTCTCTTATGACCTAATCACCTTTACCCCTACCCCTAAATATCATTACACTAGTGGTTAGATTTCAAAACATGAATTCTGGGGTGTGAGGGACACAAACATTCTGTCTACAACATGTAGTCTGAACGTGACACATCTGGGTGTCATGCTTCGTACTTATCCTCCTTGGTGCTATCTGTGCTTCCTGGATCTGTGGTTTGGTATCTGTCTTCAATTTGGAAAATTTTCACATATTGTAAGTGAAGGGAAAGTCACTCAGCCGTGTTCGACTCTTTGTGATCCCCAGGACTGTAGCCCACCAGGCTTCTCTGTCCCATGGAATTCTCTAAGCAAGAATACTGGAGTGGGTTGCCATTCCCTTCTCCAGGGGATCTTTCCAACCCAGGGATCAAACCCAGGTCTTCTGCATTGCAGACAGAGTCTTTACTAACTGAGCCACTAAAATACATGTAATATAAAAATGTATTTAAGTTACCATTTCCAATATTTCTTCTGTCCTTTCTCTTTCTCTTCTGGTATTCCCACAAGGTGTATATTATTACCCTTCGTAACTGGGGCTTTCCAGGTGGCTCAGTGGTAAAGAGTCTGCCTGCCAATGCAGGAGACACAAGAGATGCGGGATTGATCCCTAGATTGGGAAGATCCCCTGGAACAGCAAAAGGCAACTCACTCCAGTATTCTTGCCTAGAAAATTCCGTGGACAGAGGAGCCTGGTGGGCTACAGTCCATGGAGTCACAAAGAATTGGACACGACTGAGCGACTAGGCATGCATGCACCCTTTTTAATTATCCTGCAGATCTTGAACACTGTTCAGTTTTTGTGATCCTTTCCCCCCTTGGCATTTCAGTTTTGATATTTCTACTAACATATTTTCAAGCTCTCAGTTCCTTTCTTCACTCATTCCATTCACTGATTAAGCCATTAAAGACAGTCTTCATTTCTGCAACTGTGCTTTTGATTTCTACCATTTCCTTCTAATTCTTTCCTGGAGTTTGCATCTCTCTGTTTCCATTACTCATCTCTTCTTGCATGTTGTCCATCTTTAGAGCCTTTAGCACATTCTTTTAAATTCCTGATCTGATCATTTCAAAATCTTTGCCTTATCTGAATCTGCTTTTGATGCTTGGTCTGTCTCTTCAAACTGTGGGTTTTTTGTGTTTTTTTTTTGCCTTTTAGGAGGCCTTGTGATTTTTTTTTGTTGAGACTGATTACATGATATGCCAGATAAAAGAAACTGAAATAAATAGACCATTAGTATAAGACTTGATGTTTGTCTGGCTAGTAGTTAGCCAGTGTTTATGACTGATGTGGTTATGGTTTGCTGAAGCCATAGATGAAGGCATCAGACTCTAAAACTTGCTCAGATGCCTCTGTTTTTGACTTCCCTATTGTGTCTGGGTTTCCCTAGAGATTTTGCGGATAAGGTCTCAGATGTGCAGCTCTTTTGGATGCTTCCCATTACTATACAAAAGCCCAGCTGATGTTGTGATGAGGTGCGGGGGAGAAGTGTTCTATGGATCTGTCATAAGGTCCCAGCCCTAACCTGAAAAAGAATCCAGTAATCAGTGAGATGGATCTATAATTTAAAAAAAAAAATCATGAAGCTAACTAAACAATAACAATCCAACCACAACAAACAATCAACTAATGAACTTCAAGTACAGCACAGAAAGTACACATCTAGTCCTGGGGGCAGTGGGCCTGTGTCCTGCTCACGGACAGGTTCTCTACGCTCCTAGCATCCTGGCCTGCCTTGCCCAGATTTAGCTGAGGGCACATGCAACCACACGCAGGAGCTTCAGCGGGCACATGGGTGCATGCTGAGCAGTCAGAGAAGAAGGCCCTTCCTGTGGAAGTCAACTGGGGCAGAGGATGAAAACTGCCCACTTTCTGACACACAGCAGGCTCTTCCAGTGGCTGCTCACACATTTACACAGGCTGACTCTCGCCAAAGGAGGAGGGGAAGACAAAGGTGGGAAGATGTAAATATCAAAGACCAGCTGGAAAAAGGGAAAACAATGCAACTTTTGGGGAAGATCAATTGAGAGGGAATTCTTAATAGCTAAATTGTTGTGAAAGATGAAACAGGAGCTAGGAGTTAATAATAGGCCATAGATTTTTTTTTCCATCTGTACTGAAGCTTATCTTATAAATAAGTAAATGTTCCTTATTATTCTTTGGCAGCAGTTTTTGGGTGACTCAGACAGTCTTTCAAAACTGGACAAAAGGAATAATATAGATCCCTTCTATCCAGGGAATTCCTCTAATTAGGAGTGGCAATGAACTAGAGAAGAAATGATTTTGATGTAACATCTGCAAATGACAGCTGCCTTTTCACAAAGTTCCCAATGTCATTCCTCCACCTAAAAACCTCCCAACAACAATAATAATAAATTACCAAACCAAAACATATTGCAGTTATCCATTTAATAACATATTTAGTGAATTCTAGTTGTTCAGTATCTTTATCTTTTCAAAACAAATAATTCTTTACATATTCAAAACTAAGCAACTCACCTTCCTTGAGATAGTCCCCAAAGTATTTGAAAATGTATGACTTAATCTCAAAAAGGACATTTGGCTGGGGTTGAGATAAATGTTTAAGAAATATTTGAAATATTGAAACTGTACATTTGAAACAAGAAGAAATTTACACAACCATGTTATAGTCAAACACATCCCCTTTACAATAAAGTCACCCTAGGAAAAGATTTCCTTCCAAAAATGGGTGCCAGCACTAGTTACTCAGGATCTCACTTGTGCAAATGCTCCTGTGGCTTCTGGTGCAGGGGCCCTAACCAGCAGCCCGAGTATATAGCTTGCTCCCAGTGAAGGTCCTGGGTTAGCTGTTTTCCTGGACACACACACACACACACACACACACAATAGCTGCTGAGCCTGCAGGAGAGCCACAAGCTACAACAGCAGCCTCAGGGCAACTTAGAGAAAGGATGGGCATCTACAAACAGGAGGCTCCAACAAGGCCCTCTCCTCTTAAAGGGGTGCTTAGAATCCATGGAAGATGGATGCTCCGCAACCTCAGTGTTAGAGCTGAGGAAGCTAAGGTCCAAAGATGCTGAGAGACTTGCCCAGGACGCCCTTGCTGCGGAAGCACAAGGCCTGTAACTTTGGGGTCCCAGCTCCCATCCTGTTACCCACTCCTGCCTGTGCTTCTCAGAAACGATTGAATCATCCTGTTTTTGTCCCAGGCCCGTATCTACCAGGGCCAAGTAAGGAGATCCTGGAGAACACCAACGTGGTTTGCAAAAATGGACAATCTGTTTGGGGTGACATAAAGGACCCTTCCTCAAAGCCTCCTCTTGTTCTAAACTGCTCCTGGTCAAGGCTGCTTCGGCCCATCTATCCTTTGGTCAGACAGTCACCAGCCAATCACTAAGGTCCCTGAAGAGAAACATAGCAAAAATGCTAAAACGTACCTTAACAAATTCATACAAGCAAATGAACACCCATATTGTTCTGAGTTCCACTGTTGTTTCCAGTCACCGGAAGAAACAAAGTAACACGGGTACCCCCTTGCTGCACAGAGGTTTTATGAACCACTGTCCTGCAGGATGAATTGTGTGTTTTAACAAACCCTGTAAATCTTACATTCTGCCCGGGTGTATGTCTTCCCTGACCACCAACTTAGGAAAAAAAAAAAAAAACACCACAAGTCCGGTAATAGCATATTTCTTTTCTGTGACTAAAGAGGCGATGTCCACAGTATGGGAAAACCTGAGCAAACTATTTGGCCAACCCAATATGTTGCTAAGCACACTGATTTTTTGGTAAATTTATATGTTTTAAAGTTGGATGAAAAGCTCGAGAAGGGAGCAGACCCTCTTAGATCCCTGCCTCCAGTGAGCATAGCTACGCTCCTGCAACCTACTGTTTTGTAGAGGCTGTATTATGAAGGCAAGGCGGCTTCTGCCAGGCACATAATTTGTATATTTAAGGGAGGTGTATGGATGAAAAAGCGAAATATGTTCAATTTCAAAGGCCTTGGAAGCAGCGCTGTCTGTGAGCTTGTATTACAAACAGCCCCGCGTTATTACACAGGCTACTAATGAGGCCCAGTGAATGAAAGTACAATTTGAATATGCATGACTCTGTCCAGTGAGCAGGACTTTTGTGTACTGATGAGATTTTTTTTTTCCTTTTTCTTTTTCCCTCCTAAAAAAAACAAAAAGGATTAAAATTATTCTTAGGGAAGTATGGCTATCCGGAGGCCAGTATAGCATACTCAGAACACAGTCACACCAAGTTCAGATGAAAGATACAAGTCCTCCACAGATGCTCTGATGTGGTCCTTGTGGAAAGTTGTACACATCCTTGTCCTTCAGAGAAGGATCGTTCTTAACTTTGAGCAGCTGCGTCGTGACAGTTTCTTAGCAAAAATATTGATTTTGGTGGCAATCCCTAAAAGTGGGCAAGGTTAAATAAACCTTTCAAGCACAAAGCCTCCCCTTCCGTGGTAAGGCATGCTGGTTAAAAGACTGAGGAATGGGTAAATTATTGCACCAAATGGCTGAGAATTAATCTCTGCTGACTAGCTGTAATCTAACGAGGCGTCTGTGTCCCCGGGAGCCCGCAGAGCGTCCCTGGCGGTATGTGTAGTGTGTCGGGCCTGCCTGACACCCTTTGTCCCCGCTCCCAGGCGGCCTTTCCCCTCATTGTCCGTAATATCCTCATGCATCTGGGACACGTGGAATGCATTCATACTAACAGACTTACCATTGTTTTCTCTCAGAAGCTTTGTTGAGCAAAGACTGCATCGTGGTTACTGATAATTATATTGCTTAATTAATCAAGACAAAAAAAATTTGCAAATCATTGCCCGGTTGCCAAGCAGGGAGATAAAAAATGACAACAATACAAGCTGAAGCAATATAACAAAAGTAACAGCTATCTGATCAGAAATTCTTATATAATGAAGCTATTAATGCTAAATCGGTTAATGTTAACATTGCTCCAGGTGTCTCTACTTAGATGCAAACAAAAAGGCTAACATTATGGATATAAAAGGCCAAATGTTGCCATGGATTCTGTAACCTGATAGAGAGGACAGCCTTTTCATTTGATTAGGGAATGCAATTTAAATACCAGGGACCGAAGCCAAACAAACAGACTTTCCCTCCACAAGCCTCTCGCATTCACCCTGAGGTCAGTGGTTGGCGAACAAAAGGTCAGCCACACTTGCCCTGGAAATGTCTGGATTAATTTTATTACATTGTAATGGTTTGTCCTTTAAATGTGGGGATAGCAGTAAATTTCCAGTTGGCCATTATTCTCTTCTTTCCTTTAGGCCTTTTGAACTGAAATATTAAGAAAGCGATTTGCTCGATTCATCTTGTCAGAATTTATGGCCAAATTTATAAAACTTACATATTTTTTAAAAGAAATTTTAAAAGGTATGATAATATTTGTTTTCATGCACTATCATACCTTTTAAAAATCACTTTGACACGATAAAGTGAACTGAAATACCTTTTATAGTCTTAATTTGCTATAAAAATAAAGGTGACATTTTTAAGACATTAAATGACATTTTAGAGGGCCAAGTTGAAAATGAACTAATAGAGCCAGTTAATCCATACTAAATATTAAAGAAACACATTTGCCAGTGTGGAAAGCCACAGGATACTAAATTTATCAGTTGTCTAATATTAAAATTTTCAGTTTAATTTTTTAAATTAATATCCTTGGACACATGCAAATGTTATTAGCAGTAAGAGCCATTTTCTTATACAAAATTGAACACTTCACACACACAGAGACTTGGACCAAAGATCACACAAATATTTAATATGAAAAACTTTTGGCATCTTCACTCCTTGAAAAGAAAAGAGGGTTCTCTTTATGTCAGGCTCTTCACCAGCCAGAGTGGGGACTTTTCTGAGTTTAGGAGTTGTCCCACAGTCATTATTTATTCTATTTTCATGGTAGCAACTATAACAAAAAACAATAATAGCAATAATAATAAAATCTATTATTATTATCATCATTATCAACCCTTAAATAGCTTTTTCCTCTGGACCAGGCACTGATTTAAACACCTTTCATTTCTTAGCTCATTTAATCTTCACAGCTTGAACACTTTTAGGTTATAAATCCCAGGAAAGTTTTGCCTCTTATTTTTAAAGCTGAAAAAGAGTATATTTAGAAGAGTAACTTTTAGCTCCTGCAGGAGGACAATATGGAACGGAAATGAAGGTTGTATTTAGTATTAAGCCGAGGCACGTGTCATTCTCTTGAGAAAGAGAGACAATACACTGAAGGTTTACTGAAAAGACTAAAAAGCCCACCTTGGATTAATAATTCCAAAACAAAATCAAGTCACCGTACAAAGCGCTGTTAAATCACCACTAAAGGCATCACAAGGGCGGAATCAGAAGCCAATATAGGTCCTGTGCTCAGGACCCCGAATGGTTTTGGCCGTTCCCATGATGGATACCCAGCTGAACCGATCGGGTGGGAAGACGCATTCATCTTTAGAGCCCCGACATAGACTGAGCCTCAGGGGGGCCCGGCTCTTTGGGACTTTTCCAAGATCCTTCAGGACTGACCCCTGTTAGCAGCGGCAGAGGCAAGGCTGGAACCTCTACCCACAGTCACCCATAAAATGCTGGATGTGACATGGGGCTCATTCAGATCTTATTATTATTAATCAAGATGCCCCAGACTTTCAATCATTTCTTTATATTACAAAGTCTTAAACATGAAAAGCATTTAAAAAACCATACATGTTTTTACAATGTAATTTTCAAAGAATCTCAGCAATAAAATACAGAATTCTGTGCTCCTGATGAAAGAGTGTTTGAAAAACCCCAATTCATATTTAATTCCTATACAGCACACGTAATTCATTTATGTGTCAAGTGGCCCCTTTAACATATCGATTAACACTGTTTTTCAGTAACAGGGAATCATATGGTAAACCACTGTACAAGCCACAAGAAGAATGCGGTGGAAACATACCTCGGGTTTCTTGGTTATCGCGATAAAGAACATGTGATTCTTCATGGGGTAGATGATGATTGAAACGTCTCCGAAGGCGGTGGGGATGATCCCGCTGCGGTAGTCCCTGGAGTGCTCGGACCAGACGATGTGGACTTCGTCATTCCCCAAGTGACGGAGCTGCAACGGCAAATTGGCTCCTTATTAATCAGAGTGATCACAGCACTTTATGAAGGGTCGTGGCTTACAAATTGAATTATTATACTCAGAGGCAAAAATAATTCACCACCGAAAAAGGCTACACCACTGATGCCTTCTATGAAGATTTTTTAAAAAGCACAAGTGCACAAAAAACAAAACACACAGCTCGCCTTCCATGAAACACACTGGAACCAAGAAAGGCACGTAAGCATTGCAGGTACATGTGGCTGGATGGGGACAGGACCTTTTCCAGGATTTGTTAAAATTTTTATTTTATTCCTGCAGCAAAGCCTGATGCTTTATGTGGCTGAGTGTGGTTCTACACAATGGACAGTATGAGTCTTTTATTCCATATTACAATAGAGCTTCATAAGGCTCTTAATTCAATGATGATTAAGAAAAAATGATGCATATAAGAGAACAGAAGCCATTATAACACAATTGTTACCAAATGTATAAAAACCAATTTAGGACAAACCTTTAAGAAAATGTATATATAATATTACCTTTGTCTAAGAAACTAGGGGTGCTGCTGCTGCTGCTAAGTTGCTTCAGTCGTGTCCGACTCTCTGCAACCCCATAGACAGCAGCCCACCAGGCTCCCGCGTCCCTGGGATTCTCTGGGCAAGAACACTGGAGTGGGTTGCCATTTCCTTCTCCAATATCTAGGGTTACTTAAATTTAATAAGAAACTAATATGAAGCACCAGTACCTAGCTTTGAAAGAGTGCCTTACTGCAGAGAAAAGTCTGTTCACACATACATTTTATTCTATCTTTCCACTAACACTCTGAGATCACCTTTATGTAGTCCAACAAGGGGGCGAGGGGGCTCAGGAAGGCGAGCGCCACTCCCCCCCCACCACAGGTGCAGAAGCAGCGTGGAAGCTGGGCGGGGGCTTCCAATCCACGCACCCCCACTGCCCATGGCCATCTAGGCTGCGCCCCAGGGCAATAGCTCTGTGACAGCGCAACTCCCCTAGCCCTCCCATTTTTACACGAGAGGCCATGCAGTCCAAAGCTGATGAGTCAGAGACTCCTGGCCTTTCTGAGGAGGGCTTCTGGTGCCTCCACGGAAGGGACCCTCTGAGCATCCATCAGGGCACAGCGTGGTCCAATGCAAGAACACCCTCCCCGGAGTTCCTGCACAGTGACTGTGCGTCTGGGGCTGGAAGAGTGCAAGTGAGCTCCTGGGGGGCAGCCCTGGCTGTTTGAGTCAAGAAAACTCGATCATAAAAGCTAAAATGCTGGCTGAAATTGAAGTCCTAAACCCATAGGGACTGGCTGCTGAGATCCTAGGATGCCTACTGAGAATGTGAATCCTAGCCCCCGCACACCTGCCTATGCCCGTGACACAGCCTGCCTTGCTTGTGAACTTATTTAACAGGTGAGCCCTGAGAAGAACCAAAGTCAGAGGCTCTTAATAAAATAGAGATGTCGTGTAAAATCAAGCATTTTGTCTTACAGTATAAAAAAGGATGTCCTCAAATACCATGTTTTTAAAACATGTTACTATAAATGCAATTTCTTTATAGACTCTCTGACCACAAGGGGAAAACCCGAGGTCACCCCAGTAGGCCTCCCTTCTCTTCACGAGGTCATAAGGGAGACTGGTTTCCTGTAATGCCTGCTTCTTCCTCCCTCTGTCATACCTCTGGGGACCACTGTACCTTTGCACCTACAGTGAGGTGAGGTTCCAGCTTGGGTGGCCCCCACGTGAGGTACTTGATTCAGCTGCATCTGAATCTGGTCTCTGGGACACACACTTTACTGTGAGTGTTGAACACGAGGTGTGATGGGTGTGGAAAAATTCAATGACATCCACAACTTGCTAAATGTAAAATAACCCAGCACGTAAGTTTTTCCTTCTCCTTCTCTCTTGCATATAAAGACTAGAAGGGTAGCAGGCAAAAGTTGAGGCTGCTCCCTTATGTAAACAGTTTTAAAAAAAGACCCTGGGTTTTCATAGTAACTCTAGGCATCTCTCTACTTCTAGATAGCCATTTTCCTTTCTTTTTTCCTTTCAATTAAACACGCAAGGAGTTCATGACACACTCCTAAAATTTACCCTTTTGGAGTCAAAACGTAGCAGTGGCTCACCAGTGGCATAATAAAGGTATGTTTTTGAGGGAAATCAGAGTGATTTCAGATGGAAACTTTGGGAGGAATTTAGAACAGGAGAAGGTAACTGAGGGCAGGGGCTGCCCGGAGGCACACATCTGCCCTGCTCACTCCATAGAGAGAGACAACTTTCTGGGTAGTTTTGTGCCCTTCACTGCAGGGTTGGCACACGCTTCTGAACGGGACCAACACATCCACTGAACAGCCTTCCTGCATGGTCGTCCCACCAAAGGTCAGCACCCCTAGAACCTGCGACAGCTCCCTGTCCAGACTCGTGAGTCGCAAGGCATCAGCTCTGAGGTGATACAGTGAGGACTGAAATTTTTGCAGTTAACCTCCCTTTTCTAAATTAGGTAACTTGATCACATAACCCATGGAAGTCTCCTGGAACTTCCCTGACAGTCCAGTGGTGAAGCCTCCCCCTTTCCAGTGCAGGAGGTGCAGGTTTGTTCCCTGATTGGGAAACTAAGATCCTAAATACCCCACGGCCAAAAAAAAAACAAAAAACCCAAAAACAGATGCAATATTGTGACAAATAAAGACTTTAAAAATGGTCTACATTTTAAAAAAAAAAAAAAAGGATTTTTTCCCAATTCTGTTTACAACTGTATCCTCAGGATGGACCAAGAAGGATGAGATCACAGGACCAGGTCCACACTTCTGGTGTGGTGACACCTCAAGTGGTCAGGACACAAGGTTCACCGTCTGAAAGCTGCCTTCACTGTCATTTGCCTCAGACCTCCGCACAGCCATAGGTTAATTCGCCAACGTGCAGAATTTAGAGCTGAGGCTGTGGAACTGGTTGCAGATACATCGGGCATGGAGAGCAAGGATGCACCCTCTTCCAGCCATGACCAGAACATGGGAAGCAAGTGCAAGTAAGAGTCACCCAGCCAGACTGTCAACCATATCAGAACACCCAGGAGTACCCCCAGAAGCTTCAAAGCGCCACTCTGTCTAAAGGGGCTTTCATTACAGAGACGTCACTATGTGAGTTTTGGAGAATCCCAATGATGGGCCCTCCAGGGAGAAACTTGAGCCCACGAGTCAAGTTGATGGGAGTGGTGTGTCGTCTGCACGAGCCATCCTTCACGCCAGCTACTGCTTCAACTGCACAAGAGGCTCGACAAATGCTTGGGTCCTGAGCCTTCAGAAATCAGTGCTTGTCTTGCCACTTCTCACCCTGACAGGGCTGTGCAGACCCTCTGCCGGGGGCTCCTCTGCCCTCTGCTGCCAGGCGGCGCCCACTGCTGACACTGGCCCTGGTACACACCTAATGGGCTGACCTCCTTTCCCGACTAATTGCATTACATCGCCAGCTGGCTCCAGAAGGAGTCGTCTGTTTGATTGAAGAATTCCTGCTCCTCAGTGGGCCCGGCTGCTACTTTTACTAAGTAACAGGCAGCCCTGACATCCCCATTGTTCAGCCGACAGTGTGCCCATCCTAAAATCTAAGTTTTATTTGTAAATTAACCAGGAAACTTCCTGCCAGAGCAGTGCTGCCTGGAGACTGATAATGTGGGCCTTTCATCCCCTCCACTCGTCCTGTATCACTGCCAATTTGTTTTTTATGCGCTGGCCAGCCTCGGGCTATAAAAGCCTTGTAAGACATAAGTGCAATTATAGTCCTGGAGTCAAATGAATTGGACAAATCCAATAGCACAGCTCTGTCCCCACTCTGCAAACCCCTACAGCAGTTAGATTAGCTGTGAAAAATCTAATCGGGCTGGAGCTAACGAATTTCTGCGGTGAAGGATCAAGAGTTCAGTATGGGGTTGCCACCAGATTGCAGGGTTGAAAAAGTGGCCCCGTGACGGGGGCAGAGGAGAGCATGAATCACTTTAGAATTCTGCAGCTCATTTTTAAGCTGTTAGGGACAATCCAGTCGGAATGAGACGAGGAACTGTGGGGCCGCTGTTCTCGTGACTGATTTCTGGTTGAGCTGTGAGACGTCCTGATAGAGAGAGTTTGTCACTAACAATGCTAAATCTTGGAGCAGCCAAAGGGATCAGCTGTATTTGCCTGATTACAGTAGGGAACCTTACAGCCCAGCCAAGCCTCAGAACAGGATTTATAACAGGGTGTTTTTATCAAGAAAACGCTGTCTTTTCTCAAAAAAAAAAAGACAATCCTACTTAGGAAATAATTCTTTTAAAAGTTTAAAATATAAAGCGATCTTGTAACAAAACAATTTTCAGTCATAAATAAGAAAATCATAGACTATGGTGACGGACTTGCAGAGTAGCAGCGATTTACATGGTAATAAAAAAAATGATGTGTGGGTCTTGCCTGAGGCTTCCCAGGTAACTCAGTGGTAAAGAATCTGCCTGCCAAGCAGGGGATGTGGGTTCGATCCCTGGGTCAGGAAGATCCCCTGGAGGAGGGCATGGCAACCCATTCCAGTATTCCTGCCTGGAGAATCCCATGGACAGAGGAGCCTGGTGGGCTATGGTCCATGGGGTTGTAGAGTCGGACCAGACTTAGCTACTGAGCATGCCTGAGAATCTTGCCTAGGGTCTGGGTAATCTGAGATCACATCTCTGTGGGCAGGGTCCCCTCCACTAAGAACACCACCACCACCAAAACCTAAGATGTGGAGGCAGCTCCCTAGGCCCTGAGGAGCCAGTATGTGGCCACTGAAGGAGAGTCAGTCATGCTCTGCACATCGAGACCCCTGGTCACTGTGGGAGGAGTCTGATCATACCCTGATCTGACCACTGAGGTCCCCTGTGAGAGGAGTCTGATCATGCCCTAACCTTACCACTGAGGCCCCATGAGCACAGCCACCTACTGTGTATGTGGTCTGGATGGCCATGGCTGCAGTGATGAAAGAGCAAAACCACAGAGAGAAGAGATGAGGCAGGTACAGGGAAGCCCGCAGGCCAGTATCAATCACCCACCTAACGGGCCAGAAAGAAGAGTCAATCCAACCAGTGGGCAAGGATGAGGGCTGCCGGGTACCAGCTTGGTGCTCAGCAATTTTGCAGGCATTGCCCACCCACTGCCCAGCAACCCTGGGACATGAAATGTTTTTAATCCCATTTAATAGATGGGAAAACTGAGGGAACTGGCTGATGAAGGAAATGATAACACACTTGGAACCCTGGCTTATAGACACCCCCCTGCCACCTGATACAACATCGAACTGCCAGTCTTAGCTTCAGAATGGTCTGCTTTCCACCCTCCAGGGGCTGCCTCAGTTCCTAGGATCCTTGTTGGAAGAGAGGGCTGTCAAGAGGGGGTTCCGGGCTCAGTCCCTGGCACCAGAATCTGAGGCCCAGCACAGACATAGGTTAGATTTCTAGGCTTCCTCCCCAGAGTAAAACATCCTCTTCTCTTAGGGGTCCCCTCACTTCCTGCTGGTCAGCTGAGGTGTTCAGCCTGAAGGTTAGAATGCATGGGAGGCCCTGGAATGCTGACTCCCAGGTGGAGGATGGAGGTCTCCTCTGAACTCGAGAGAAAACTGCCCGCAGGCCCCGTGCTGATGGAGAACAGGAGTTGGGGCTGTGGGCAGCAGCCCACCTGCGCTAGCCGTTTTGCAGATGGTCGGCCAAGTGACCCCCTTTGGCAGCCCCGGGGGGCGCCAGCCTTCTCCAACACCAGCCGTAGAGGGTCCTTACGTCAGATGACCTTGGCCAGCCCGAGAGGTCAACAGCATAACTTTCTCTCAGTTAATAGTCACGGGAGAGAAGATCCAAAGTTAACAACATCGAAGACGCTTCCTTCATCTTCATCCCAGGATTTAAGACTTATACGACTGACCGATTATCCTGTTATCTTTATCTAGTTTGTGCCAAGCAGGATATTTCAGATTAATGACAATGGTAGCTTGAGGAGAGTGACCCTAGGGCTGTGTCCAGAGGAAGCCAGTCCCCATGTGTGTGGCACATCATGGACTTTGCTCTGTCCCAGGACAGCCAAGCGTGGTCCCCAAGGAGGCTCCTTACCTTTTTGGTGAGCGAGTCGTCTGAGTCTGACGGCATCCGAGTTGAGACGTGGAAGATGACTTCCACGGTCGAGGTAGCGTAGTAGGGGGCGGTCTGGCCCGTGCTGCCATTGCGCTGAAGCCCGCCCATGAACCCACAGTGGGTTGACAGGTCCACCTGATGCAGGTCACAAGGGAAAAGAGTGAGGACAAAACAGGAGCTGCTCTTATTCACTAAGCGGGAATGTGTTAATTTTTTTTTAATCCAGGTATTTTCATTTTTATAACTTTCTGCTTATGAACAATTGTAATACAAAGTTAGATTAAATTAAATATTAAATAAACGTGAACTCAATAGTCTGTAATGACCTATATGGGAAAAGAATCTAAAAAGAGTGGATATGTGTATGTGTGTGTACGTGCTGTCACTTCAGTCATGTCCAACTCTGCGACCCCATGGACTGTAGCCCTCCAGGCTCCTCTGTCCATGGGATTCTCCAGGCAACAATACTGGAGTGGGTTGCCATGTCCTTCTCCAGGAGATCTTCCCAACCCAGGGATCAAACCCGTGTCTCTTAAGTCGTCTGCACTGTCAGGCAGGTTCTTTACAACTAGCAGCACCTGAGAAGCCACTAATTCACTGTGCTGTACACCTGAAGCTAATACAACATTATGAATCAAGTATACGCCAATAAAATTTTTTTTTAAAGATAAAAAAATTAACAATGAAAGGGCTCCAAAATCCTACCTACTTTAAAAAAACCACTAGCAAAGGTTTGATGCATATTTCTTCAACTTTATTCCCCCTGACGCATAAATGTGTCTGTATGTAGATACATGCACAGAACTCCCTTGTTGATGGATTTGTGGCATTTCTGCTTTCTCCAACAGTCCTGGTGTGGTCAAACCAGAAGGAGCATTCAGAGCAGTCTTTCAGGTCAAAGGGTACAAATGTTCCCAAATTTAATAGCCACTCCTAAGCTGCCTTTCAAAAGGGTTGTTCAATTTATACAGCTGCCCAAAGTCTCTGACTCATAATTCTTTTTCAGGCTAAGGGATGAATGTTCTCTTCTTAGCCAGTACTTAGATTATCTTTCAATATTTTGTTTTTACTTTTCATAAACTATTCCTTCAGTAAAGCACCTGTAACACAACTGAAAAAAAAAATAAACAGAAGAATTTCTTCTGCGCCAAAGACAATCAATATATGCACTGAATTAATCTTCTAGTCTTAAAATGCTAGTTAAGAAATGCTTAGTTTAGAAATGTGAGTTAAATACGACATATATTCCATGACAAATATGAAATCATTTTATTAGTAAGAAGAACAATTTACTGAAAGCGTAATAACTATTTCAGACTAAAATCTTCTTGACGAGAAAGTACATGGTCGTGACCTCGATGTGCTCTTATCCTGTCTTCCTCTCCTTATCAGTCCCTCTGCTAAATGCTCAGCTCTCAGAGGTAAGTCTCACTTAGGCACCCAGAGAGCTCCCCACAGCACAGATGACCAAGAAACCAAAACAAAAGTAATGAAAAGTAAGAAAATTATTTCAGATATGTTAATTTCTATTTTATATTCTGGATTCTTTTAGAATATGTTCTGGAGATGTATATGTGTATGAGTGTGTGTGTATAAATGTATGGATATCTTTCCATCAGAATATCATTTAGCCAAGAAGAAACAAAATTTTAAAATATCAACCATCCTGGGGTCTACCTGAAGGAAACAAGTTGGTAGCAAAACCATCACAGCCACTGTCAAGTCAACTTTTGACTTCATCCAACTCTTCATTTTTCACCCATAAGTCACTGATTTCTTCTCCAATTTCCATACAGGGACCAAAGTCATTGCTTCCCTGCCCATGTCTGTCTTCTCTTACTACACACTGTCTACAGTTGGGAGAGCCAATCTGACTATTCAATTCACATAAAAAACAAATGAAACAATATTAAGAGGTAAGTTAAGGGGGAACAAAAGTTTATGTATAAAGTATGAAAAAAGACTACCACAAGAGGTCAAATTCTATACACCCTTCAACTCCAGAACTTTACCCACACTATATATGAATGTAAAATCACATACCATCAACATCTAGCTTACATACATCCTTAGATAGGGCTGATGGGCAAACATCTCTTAGATGAAATTAATTACCTCCCATCCAAGTCCAGCAACAAAGTCTTCATACGCTTGGCTTCCCCTTTCATTGGAAAGGATCGAACACTTGTCTTCTTGACCTTCGGCAATGTAAAACACTGCGATTTTGTGCGTTTCACGGCTGTGAATTTTTAGGTTGGAAGGAATTAGAATTCTTATGCATAAAGTTTGGTTTTATTGCTGCCACATACACATCTGCTATACAGCTGACGTTTACCAAGAACTTACAAGGGATCAGGCACTGTTCCAAGAAGGCTCAGCACACGCTCTCATCTATCCTCGCAGGTGCCCTAAGAAGACAGGTCTCGTCACCACCTCCTCGTAGAGACAGCTGAAAGGAGGCACAGCACGTGACACCGCAAACGGGAGGCCAGGAGCTGAGGCAGGGCAGTCTGGCTCCTGAGACCACCTCTTAGATGTGTGATGTGTGAACAGCATGTAAGGGCACATGGTTTGACAAACTCTCTCTAGCTTTGGTAAAAAAAAGAAAATACCAAGCCTTTCAGAGAGATATCACTGGTGGACAGATCCATGTGACCGTGCACATTTCACTTCCCACACCTTTAGATAAGGAAACCAGGGAGCTCCTTAACTGGGACTGTAACGCAGGCCAAGACTACTTGAGAAATGAAAACTACTTCTTCGAAGCAGGACACATTTAGGTACCATCTTTGTGAAGGACTGTACCCACCCTGGGCTCTGACTGATCTGAGGGTGCCTGGGAGGTTGGACAGCTGTCCAGGGAAATTTCTTGGGAAGTATAAACTGTTTGTCCACATTCTGCATGATGGATTTGGGACACTCTGTTGTTGAATCAGGTAAATGCAACTCTCTGAAGAAAGGAGTCCTGGGTCAACTTTTGTGTGTCTGATATGGTCTTTGGCATGCAGAATTTGCTCAGCTAAATCTCTGTTGAATTGACCTGAGAAACAATGATATATTGGAATATGTCGATAGCCATTTCTATTAATATAAATTATACACTGGAGTACAGTGTCAAGGTCACTAGATCTACAACAAGTGATGTGTGCACAGTTTAGACAGGTGATGACATCACTCTCACTGGAATAGAGCTTTAACCAAGAACCACAGCTCCATCACCCAAGACGTGGATTCCAGTCTCTATGTTTTAGATTTTGGATTACCATTTCCAGAGCAGTTCCACTTTTCTCCTGATTTCTACCATATACTCTGGAAAAAACTACTAAGCATTTAAGCAACATGGAAATGTTTCTGTTGTCTAATCATTTAATACCTCAAAATTACAACCTGATTAGACTCAACGGTGATAGAATCTGGGCTCCGTATTTTAACACATTCTTCAATATCTCCTTCTGGATATGTGCTAAGTCACTTTAGTTGTGTCCGACTTTTTGTGACCCATGAGACTCTGATGGACTGTAGCCCATCAAACTCCTCTGTCCATGGGATTCTCCAGGCCAGAATACCAGAGTGGGTTGCCATGCCCTCCTCCAAGGGATCTTCCTGACCCAGGGATTTGTCTTGATAGCTTACTCCTCCGGCTTCCCCCACAGTTTACATTTAATGCCTATACTTAGAGGAAAATTTAGAAAATATAGAAAGGAAAGAGAAGAATTTTTAAAAACCCACTCATGTTCTTTGCTTATATGCTGAAATCACAATGGTTACTATCTCAGCATTTTTGCCTACAAAATGAGACGCCATCAGTTTGTGTTTTGCCACTGTTTTTTCACTTAAAATATTTGTGAACACTTTAAAAAAAATTGTGTAAAATATGCTTAACATAAAAATCATCATTTACACCATCTCAGAGTGTGAACACTTTTATACCATATGCTTGTGTAACAAAGTTATTAATAATGATTGTGGAATATTCCATTCCATTATGTTACTATTCCATATCCCAAATCCTTGCTATTGGACATCTGGGTTATATCCATTTGAAAGGGGTTTTCACATCATCTTTGATAGTTCTTAAATTCATAGATGTGGAACTATGATCACTGCCTACTTTTAAGGCTTTTGAAATGAACTGTCATGCTGTCAGCGGGGGAGGTGGGTGTCCTGAAGACCCTGATGGAGCCTTGCTCTGTCATGTTCATGGGGGTGCCGCTCTTCAGAGAATGGATGTGGGGGGTGGGGAGGGGATTCTGTGCTGATGGATGCTAGTGGGCAGTGCTCCAGCAGAGACCTTGGAAAGCTTGCCCTCAAGCACCTGGGGCCCAAACTTGTGACATCATTTCCTCCTGAACTACAGGCAGGGTTGGCCAGCAAGCAGTCTGGACTCAGACAAGTTGATTCTAAGATCTGTAATCATGTAGGGGCTTGGATGGTAAGGGAGGTCATAAAACGAACTAAAAGACAGTCTCTTTCAACAAATGGAGACCAAAGGAGAGTCAGTCCATTTCTCTGCAGCTCCATCTACATACTGATAAGTCCTCAGCATTTAATTTTTCTCTATTCTATACACTGGATGTACAAAAAACAATCTCAGGTTTATCTGAAATGTTTTTGTTTGTTCTCCTTAAAGTCCAAGCTTTTTCCTTTGTAGTTGCTTACGGGTCATGGGTCCTTATCAGCTCCTTGTGGAGCAGAGAGATGCCGGGTGACTGCGTGACGGATGGAGGTGTGAGCCCAGGTGACCTTTAGCTGTAAACACTCATCAAATTTCACAGCTTCCAAAATGTTAGCACCGCAGAGAGCCTGGGAGGATGCAGACGCTGTGTCTGGCCTTATTAGAGCCAGGCTTTTGAAATGATAATTAGCAACATCAACAGCACTTCATGTCCAGGAGCGGCAGGACCAGTGCACAGAGGAGCAGGTAGTCCAGAGCACATGGACAGAAAATCAACTGTTTCCTCTTCCTCACTAGAATCCGTGTTTTTTTTTTTTTTTCCTTATGAGGACTAGACCAGAACAGCTTGGTTTCCTTGTGTTGTCACATTAAAAAGCCAAAAAAACATGACTGTTACTTTTACTTTATCTTTTGCGGGGGAGAGGCACTAATATTGAAAGGGGGAGCGTTCTTTAATGTGTGCCTATGTTCATTATACTATTTACATCTTTGCCAGCTTCACAGCATACAGAGCCTAGTTGCGAGGTGGTCTCTACTTTTCTTGCGTGTATGCTCAGTTGTGTCCAACTCTTTGAGACGCCAAGGACTGTAGCCCACCAGGCTCCTCTGACCATGGGATTCTCCAGGCAACAATACTGGGGTGGGCTGCCATGCCCTCCTCCAGGGCATCTTCCTGACCCAGGGATCGAATCCATGTCTCATGTCTCTAGCATTGGCAGGTGGGTTCTTTACCACTAGCGCCATCTGGGAAGCCATACTTTTCCTAGGAATGGGTTAAGCAGAAACCCTGACTTGACAGCAGGGAGATAAATTGATATCAGAAATTAAGAGAAACATCCTGATAGGAAGTTGAGGGACAAGATAAGTTCTTATTTGCTAACTGACTGATACACGGGATCTCAAAGCTAAAGAACCCCCCAGCTTATTTCTGTTCTTTTAAAGAACCCAGAAAACATCCTTACTGTAAAATAAGTGGATACCTTTTTAAATGTCAAGAACAGTCCCCCAGGGAGCTATTTCCATTGTACCTCATGCAATAAAGTATATTAACTTAATGTGGTCCACTGGTGAAGGGCATGGCAAACCACTTCAGTATTCTTGCCTTGAGAACCCCATGAACGGTATGAAAAGGCAAAATGATAGGATACTGAAAGAGGAACTCCCCAGGTCGGTAGGTGCCTAATATGCTACTGGATATCAGTGGAGAAATAACTCCAGAAAGAATGAAGGGATGGACCCAAAGCAAAAGACTCACTGGAAAAGACCCTGATGCTGGGAGGGATTGGGGGCAGGAGGAGAAGGGGACGACAGAGGATGAGATGGCGGGATGGCATCACCGACTCTATGGATATGAGTTTGAGTGAACTCCGGGAGTTGATGATGAACAGGGAGGCCTGGCGTGCTGCAATTCATGGGGTTGCAAAGAGTCAGACACGACTGAGCGACTGAACTGAACTGAACACTCAACAAACTAGCCACAATCACAAGACACCAATGTCGTCACTCAATAGGAAGGAGCATGGAATAACTCAACCTACACTGCAAAAGATGAGTCTGGAACCCAAGTGACTGCTCATTTCCTACTGGATGGTGGGAGGAAGGGGGCAGTGAATCCCTGAGCCCCTTCAGGAAACACTCCCCACCCCCGCCCCCACCCCAGAATTCCCTTGCTCTGGAGAAAACACAGCACAACGACAATTGGGAAACGACGTGGGTGGGGAAGGATAGTCTGAGGAACAACAAATGCATGTTTTTCTCTCTAAGAAGATGCCCAGTGATGCTTCTGAAGGGAATACAATAGGAACAGAAGCTGTTTTTATTTTTAAGTGAGTTTTAAAACACTCAAGATTAAAGAAGCAGTTTATTGAAGACTTCCAAGCACCTGTTATGCACCCAGCATGACACTGGCCCCAGGCTGAGATGTTTTCGGAAGCCCTTGTTTCCCCAGATCAAACACGGGTCAGAGCTCATCTTCAGAATTGCTTCTAAAATCATTCAGAAGAGAGGTCCACTGAGATCTGACCTGCTTTGGAGAACGAGGCTCAGGGTCAGGGAGCCCCTGATTACAGCACCCAGGTTTTAACCTAGCCCATGGGATCCAAACCACACTGAAGCTTGATGTGGACTGGTGCCTGCCCCTCAGCAGAACCAGAGGCTCTGCAGAAACATGACGAGAACCAGCGTCCACTGGCTGAAAGGTTCTTAACCAAGGGCAGAGATTAGAGGACTATTTCTTCATGTAGTAAACATGTAAGTTTACTCCTCAGGATAAAACTACCAAAGGTATAAACTGCCAGGTCCCTGCAGGGGTGTCACTCCTGCCACCTTATCTGGCACCCCTCCCCGCCAGTACACACAAAGACAGACAGGAACAAGGAGGTTTGATACACTTTCACTTACCACTGTCGGGAGTCCAGATTTTTTAGCTCTCTCAACAATTTTGAATTTTTCTTCAACAGATGGAAGTTCTTCCTATATAGATGAAGGGTTAAGAGAAAAGTCATGTAATCACAGATCAATTTTGCCCTTCCCAATCAATGTATAAACCTACTGATTCAGTCACCCATCTATCCATCCACCCCTCCACGACCACTCCATTCACCAAAGATTTATAGCCGAAACCTAGAGAAGGAACTTCATTCTGAAGATGTTCAAAGGCGTCACAACTGCACTTGCCTCCCGTGACTGTCTGGGGATGCTGGCTGGCTGTGGTCACTGAGTGTGTGCCTGATGTGTGTGCCTATCCGGCTATCAGCACTCTTACCTCTGCCATGAGACTCTTCCCATGTCTGCAGCTCAAACCCCCCCCATCTGCAGTCTCCTCCACTGCCCCTCACTTCCCGATGGACTGGCTGTCCTTCCTGAGGTCCTGAGTCCCACTGTCTTTTATCAGAGTCATAACAAGTCTTCCTCCCTCACCAGAGCTAGGGAGAAACTGTGGCTTATTCGTCTCTGTAATCCACTGGCATCTTTCATGAAGGCAGAAGCAACAATGGGCAGAGTAGTAATTAAAACACACACACACAGAGTAAATGCTTGATACCCCTTAAAATATACAACAGATGTTTGGAATTTAATCTGTGCATCAGTAGAGCACAATTAGTTTTGTTTTTAGTTTTAATTTAGGGTCTTCCCTGGTAGCTCAGCTGGTAAAGAAATGTGCCTGCAACGCAGGAGACACTGGTTCAATACCTGGGTTGGGAATATCTGTTGGAGAAAGGATAGGCTACCCACTGCAGTATTCTGGCCTGGAGAATTCCATGGACTGTATAGTACATGAGGTTACAAAGCATCGGACATGACTTTTTAGCAGCAGAAAATAAGCTACGTGTGTGTGCTAAGTTGCTTCAGTCATATCTGACTCTTTGTAACCCTATGGCCTGTAACCCACCAGGCTCCTCTATCCAAGGGATTCTCCAAGCGAGAATACTGGAGTGGGTAGGCATGCTCTCCTCCAGCTATTAATACTGAAACAGAGAAAAATCTCCATTTTCTGTTCTCTTTTTCTCAAACCCTAAACTGAGAAGAACAGTCGCACACACACAAAACAAGACAACTGAAGGTCTAGAGAGGGTTGTTACCTTCTGTCCCAAGAATTCATTCCCAAGTCATCGAGCAGCAGCCTACAGAAGTAGAAGGCTCCCCGGGGCTCCACAGGGGACGGCGGCTCCTGGCTGGCGACCCTCATGGCCACATCCGAGTTGCACCTCTGGATATACTCGTCTTCCTGTGTGCTCTGGCGCAGCAGGACCTTGGTGATCTCCTTCTCCTGGTCCCAGTTCATGCCACAGGGGGGTGGGGAAGGTTCATTCAGACGGAGCTGGGACGGCAAAAGGCATTCGGGACTCGTGTGGCCAAGGTTTTCAAGTAATTTGTCGAGGACATCCTCTCCCTCCTCAGTCTGAGAAGGAGCCCTTTGAGGTCTAGGGGTTGGGGGTCGCCAGCCCGAGATGAGGAATGAGGGGCTTCTGCCCTTGGGGGCTAAGTGGCCTTCCAGGGGTCCGTAGAGCACCTTCCCATCCCACGAGTACTTCCCTGAGATGTCCCTCACGATCACTCGCACGTCTGAGGGGGCGCCCGCTGGCGACCCACTGGCAGGACCCGTCGCAGGCGTCTGTAGGTAGGAGATGAGGGTGCTGTCGTTGAACACAAACAGCTGCAGGCTGGGGCTCCTGAACACGTCTGGGGAGAGCTCTGTGGCGTCGGCGTGCGCATTGTCGTGGTGCTCACCCACCAGGCTGTGCAGCACGGCGGGGCCCCCGCAGAGCGGGAAGTGGCCCAGGTGGTTGACCAGGTGCGCCATCACCATGCGCGCGGTCAGCGGGATCAGCCCCAGGCTCCTTCTCCTCCTCTCTGCTGACAGTGAGATGGGGACACGGGGACACAGCGGAGAAGGAAAGTGAGAAGGGGCCACCACCGGACCGCGACCCATCCCCAGCAAGGAGGAAGCTTTTTTTTTTTTTTTTTAAGTTTGGGGATTATTTTTTTCCACCTGTTTTTCTTCTTTGGACATTCATTCTATTTGAATTTACAAGCACAATTTAAATAGATGGCTAAAAGAACCAATTTATAGGAAGGTCTCATTCTGAAAGGGACATTTAAAAATGTTCAGGTACAGCTACAAACCAGAGACAGACCCTTTAGCACTGACGGCTCTAAGAGCTCGGGGAGGTAGACATCTGCCCTTGGAGAGCAGGGCAGCTTGGAGGGCTGGGGACGAGGGCTGGGGGGGTGGCCTCGCTCCCTTTGTTGGGTAAACAGAGACACCGATAAGGGGATGAATCAAGCCTGGGATGGCCTACATATATTTGAAGCAATTTGCTTTAGGATTATTGTGACTATTTATGTTTTGTTGCTAGGGCATTTTAAATATTTAACAGAATCTGATATATTAATAATTCATGGAATTACTTAGAAAGCTTTCACTGAATTTGTAGTTGATTAAATGCCCAGGAGCAACTAATTTATAAAATGTTTAAGACTTCAGATGTATAGAAGGACTTTGACAATAGCAATCAAAGGGGCTGTGTGAAATGCTTGCGATATGATGGGGAAGCAGGTAAAATCCACAAGTAAGGGCTGAAACGATTACTGAAGCCTCAAAGCAGTTACAGAAATCTTAATCCACCACGTTTACAAAATAGCTGTGTGTCAATCTAAGAACAGGTCAAAACGAAAACTTTTAATTAAAAAAAAAATCACTAGATACTTAAATAAACTAAGTTTTATAATTTGGGCTTAAAGGCTTAATAAATTCTTAAGAAATACTTGGTTTTTAAATTCACGACATGAAAAACCAAATATTAAAAGTTATCACTAAGTATAAATATGCTTTCGTGTGCTAAACATCCTCCCCCTTAGACATTAGAAATCTAATTGGCTTATTTATAAAACATCAATTTTATGATGTAAAAATCCTAGAAACAATCAAATCCTAGCATCTAGGAAATTGTGCATGATGACTGAAATAGTCCTAACTTCTTTAGAACTTCTTAATATTTTAGGGGGCGGTGGACAAGAAATCATCTGTATTCAACAATGCAAAATAAAATTTCATTTAAACCCCAGGTTTCTTAGAAGCAGAGGAGGTCATCTGCATGTGTCTCTGAGATGAAATGTTTCTTCTGGACCCTCTGACCTGTGGACAATTTCCATACAGCTGAGAAATTTAAAACACCTCGACTCATTCCCTTAGAATCACAGTGATGAATGCCTCTGCTTTTGTGTACATATTAACTTTTTCAAAAGTTACAGATGCTTTTTATTCATGCTTATCATCCCATATGAATACACACCCCATCAGAAATGTTAATGCCTCTACAGCAGAGCTGCAGCCAGCTGGGGGCTCAGGAGTCCATAACGTAAGACATTGCATTACGATGACACAGAAGCACAGGCTTCGACACTAACAAGAAAAGTCCGACTGGAACCAGGACCACCGCAGAAAACAACTGGAAAAGCAACCCTCTCTACTTTTACTTACGTAGGTCATACTTATAATCTGAGATAAATACAGATCTGTATTTTAATGAACATGCTTGAATTCTGCAAGGGGAAATTAACCTAGAGTCACATTACTCGTCATAAAAAATGACTCACCCCAAATATCTTTGGTATCGAAAAGGAAAGAGAATATTTGTGGAATAAGAACTATTTCTCCCTGGCAGACTTCACCTGCATCAACTGCCCAGGGCTGCCCTGAAAAATCAGGAGGAAATCTAGATCCCATTAATGAAGAAATAAGCTTGTGACTTCTGCAGGCTATATAAAATCATATTCCATATATTTATTTCATTTTTCTAAATTTAGAGAGGAAATATAAAAGCAGTAATTTTAGATTGTCCTTTAACTTTCTTTCTTTTTTTTTAAAGCTCCTCCTTTCTCTTCTTTTTAAGCAATTAGGTATTAAAGATGAGACGAGTGAGCAGGTGTTGTACCACTGATGGCTCCTCTTCGAGCCGAGCCAACAGCCACTTTGGCTGTAAGGTGGCTGTATCTCTCACTTGTAACTCTGTTTGAAAGTAGTCATTACATCAAATGGTCTATGAAAGAATCATTTTAAAATGATAGACAAAAATATAACATTGCTTATCAGAAACTATCTAACTGGAAACAGTTTGGTTATAAACAATGAATTAACGACACTGAATGGTTCTTCATCCATTTCCCTCACTCTGCCCTCACTCTTTTTTCTTGGAGGATGTTTTTACCTTCAAGGTTCGTTCTCAGCCCTAGGTTTTTAACTTGCAAGGTCCATAAAATTATCATGGATGATCTAATGCTGTATATCCACATTCTTTTTAACTTTTACTTTTTGAGACAACTGAAGAGTCACCTTTACTTGCAAGAAATAACATGGAGAAATTTCAAACATCCTTCACCCGAATGGTAAACATCTTGAGCGGCAACAGGACAATATCAGCACGGTTACCAAGACCGTGCATCACTGTTCAGGGTTTACTAGTTTCACAGGCACTCAAGTGTGTGTGTGTGTGTGTGTGTGTGTGTGATTCTAGGCAATGTTATCACACATACAGATAACTCTCCCCCACATTCTGACTATATTCCAAAGCGTAGAGATGGGCTCCCATCATTTTGGGGAGAAGCGTGGTGGAGAAGGACTGACAGCCTACGTCCTGACCTACCCACATCTACAACAGGCCCTCTGCTGGGAGCAGAACCATCCTGCCTCCGTCTGTCTTGGTGACCCCCAGCTGGTCCCTCTCCACCAGCTCCTTGCAAAGGCTGCCCTTCCTCCCAAGTCTGACTTAGGTGCTTCTCCATGGGAAACCTGTACAGGGCTCCCATGCCACACATGATGAGTCCTTCTGCCTGATTCCTATCTCCCCATGAGATGAAAAACTCCTTGGGGACAGAAAGTGGACTGTGTGTGGGGATTTGTGCCTCCCACAGGTCCTCGAGCATATAAAACTCAACTCAGATGGGAGAAGAAAGGGGAGGACAGAGAAAGAGGAAACGAAGAAGGAAGGACTTGATATCACAGAGCACTGCAGAAACCCAGATTGTAACCACTAGCTTCTTAGAAAATAACACAGCGAGTACTCACAAACGGCTACCAATTTCCCTTCTGCTGCCCACAGCAATGAATAGCCTGAAGAGCCTTACCCTCTTCAACAGTGAGCAGGTTGCCCAGTTCTGCTGATGAATGAAATTGGACCGGCTCAGAATTCTTCACGTTGGCCAGCGGCAGGAAGGGGTCGTAATCCGAGGACGACAGGTCCGCCAGGGTCAAGGTGTAGCGGCTCTGCTGGTTGTACGTGCTTGAGCCACAAATGCAGCAGTGCAGAACCTGCGTGCACAGGAGGGAGCGTGTGCTGGGAATGCCACCCACTGCCTGCCCCCTGACGGGCTGTCAAACGACAGCAGCCCCTGGGAGGCAGGATTCCTGCTTGATAATTCCTGAGAACATCAAATCCTTTCTGTCCTAAAACACCTTCTTGCTATGAACATGCTTATTGCGCTCCTGTTGTATCAATGGCAAAAGGAAAGCAAAAGTCAGCAAGCGTGCTTTTTGGCACTCTGTGTGGTGGTTGCACATGCCTGGTGCTGCTCCTGTCCATGGAGGCACGAGAGAGGTGACGACGAGGCACGCAATGGGCCACGGGTGCCCCACCACCCACAGTGGCAATCAGAATGAAAGCCATCAGCAGAAACTGCTGACCTAGTGCATAAATGTTCACGGATTTGAATCCGTGTAACTCATGACACTAGGACTTGGAGGGGCCAATCTGATACGCTTTTTAAAAGGTATAACTGATGAAGTAAATCTAACACAAATTCTAAAAGTATCCTTACTTTCTCAAGATGAGTTTCCTGAAAGCTCACTGGTCATTTACAAACTGCCAATGACCAAAGCTGACGCCATGCCCACAACCATCTTGAGGATGTCAATGTGTATAGGTGAGCTAATTGCTATACTAAAGTTTCCTTTCTGATCATAAATGTAAAAAACTGAGTTTTAAGAAGATGAATGTGATGCTTTTAAGAACTAAGGAAAGATTGTTTTTAGATGATGAACTCTGAGGTTGGGCTGGATGTGTCTCGATTCAGTTCCTTCCAATTGTGTTGCCTCCTGGGGACTGGAGGAGGCTGGCGGTAACTGCAACTTTCATCCATGGCTACAAAGGATCAAGACCAGCAGGGGACGCCCACCCGAATACGCCCTCTTCCTAGCCAAAGAACAGTACAGGAAAATGAGGGTAGCGCCCTCGTTAATATAAAAAAATTGAGCTTCTGTCATCGAAAGAACTAATTTCTATTAGTCAGATGCCATCAATGTATGAAATACAAATGATTAATAAAACCACAACATGATATCACTGCCTACCTAGCAGAGACAAAGTGTCAGCCAGGGTGTGGAGCAGCTGCAGTTCTCAGCACAGTCACCCTGGAAAATTACTGTGTGTTCACTCCTAACGCACAACACACGAGTTCCAGCAACTCCATCACTAGGTGTATATCCACCAGAAAGGCATACATATGTCAACCAGAAGGACACACTGGGCGATTCTGTAAAGTATAAAGTCCAACAGCCAAAAACAAGTGTCTGCTGTGACAAGACAGTGGTCACCCCCAGGTCTGTGTGGGGGCTACATGCATGGGGGCTCCTGGAATGCCAGGACGCTCCGTTTCTAGAGTTGGGAGCCCATTTCACAGGTGTGCCCACTTGGTGAAACTCCAAAATTCACTTAGAATTGATGGATGCAGTTTTTTGGATGCATAGGATACTTCAGTGGAAAAAGTTTCCTTAAAAAAAGAAAAAAGTAAAGGATTATCCAGTAAATTTATTTATCACATTAACTACAAAGTGATTTTTATGTTGGTGAAGCATTTTGAGAGAGACGTTTTAAGAAAAGGAATGCTAAACATGAATTTAAATGACTGCACCTACTTTAGTGGCTTAGGCCAAGCCTCGTCTAGGTTTATAAGTCATAGTGATGACAGAAATATCTGCTTCATCTGAACATAGTTACTAAAATCCTTGACCATTCAAGAAACCATTTAAAAGTACAAAATACTTTTTTAGCAGAATTTCAACCATGGTTAAGCAGCTTTTTCGGTTTTAACTGAATGCATTTTAAAATAAAGCAACAAAGCAATCTGTTAATGACTTAAGAAATCTTCATTTTTTGACGTGGGCCATTTTTTTATAAAGTCTTTATTGAATTTGTTATATTGCTATAAAATTTGTTATATTTGTTTTATGGGTTTGTTTGTTTCTTTGGCGCCTAAGGCAGGAGGCATCTTAGCTCCCCAGAACAGGGATTGAACCTGCACCCCCTGCACTGAGAGGCAAAGTCTTAACCACTGGACTGCCAGGGAAATGCCTAGAAATTTTTTTTTAATTTTTATTTTTACTTTATTTTACTTTACAATACTGCATTGGTTTTTGCCATACATTGACATGAATCCACCACGGGTGTACATGAGTTCCCAATCCTGAACCCCCCTCCCAGCTCCCACCCCATATCATCTCTCTGGATCATCCCCTTGCACCAGCCCCAAGCATCTTTTTTAAAATTATTTTTAAGTTTAATTACTATAAAAATAAGCAAAGGAATTGCTCCTACCTCACAGTAATTATTCAATGGTTTGTGTGTGTGCGTGCTAAGTCATTTCAGTCATGTCCAACTCTTTTTGACCCCATGGACTATGGCCTACCAGGCTCCTCTGTCGATGGGATTCTCCAGACAAAGAATACTGGAGTGGGTTGCCATACCCTCCTTGACCCAGGGACTGAACCTGTATCTCTGAGGTTCCTTGCACTGGCAGGCAAGTTCTTTACCATTAGCGCCACCTGGGGAGCCCTATGCAATGGACACACAAGCGATAGATGGATGGATATAATAGAGACAGATAGATAGATAAGGCTTCCGCAGGGAGGGCTGTAAGGCCTGTTTGGAAGGATGGTGCTAAGGGTCCAGAGTAAACACCACACCTAGTCAGTGGTAGGGGGTGAAATTCCAATGTCTTAGGTATTATAAAAATGATGATGCTGATAATTTGATGTAATATACTGTATTGCTTTAATTTATTTCTGAAGATCTTTGAAAGCAAAGAGAAGATTGGGATTCTTGTACTTTTTCTTCCTCTGATAAAGAGATTTTGGCTAACTAGGGCTGTAGATATTCCTACAATAAAGATTCTTTTCAAAACGAAGCAGGTATGGACCATGTTCCATAAACACTGGGGGAGTCTGAGCAAACTGCAGTTGTTTAATGCTGACAGTCAGGTAAAATACCTGCACTGTGCCTGGGATAATCACTGTCTGTCTGCTAAGATGTTTCAGTCGTGTCTGACTCTGCGACACTATGGACTATAGCTCGCCAGGCTCCTCTGTCCATGTGTTTCTCCAGGTAAGAATACTGGAGCGAGTAGCCATGCCCTCCTCCAGGGGATCTTCCCGACCCAGGGATCGAATCCAGGTCTCCTGCACTGCAGGCGATTCTTTACTGTCTGAGCCACCAGGGAAGCCCAGGTAATCATGGCTTCTCTGTAATTATAATTATTCTGTGAACACTCCTGAAGTCATTCACTTCTTTTAAAATGTTGAAGCCCCATAAAGCCTTGTCCAAAGGGCACAAATAAGTACAGGAATGCCTAAGAAGGGCCAACCATTAGAAAAGACCCTGATGCTGGGAAAGATTGAAGACAGGAGAAGGGGACAACAGAGGAAGAGATGGTAGGATGGCATCACCAACTCGATGGACATGAGTTTGAGCAAACTCCAGGAGTTGGTGAAGGACAGGGAAGCCTGGCGTGCTGCAGTCAGTGGGGTCGCAAAGAGTCGGACATGACTGAGCAACTGAACAACAGCAACCTGTTTGGAGGACTGTCTGAGGCTCCAGTCCAGACCTTGTACCCCAAGGCCCAGGGTGGAGGGGGGACTCACCCTGTAGATGTAATCCAGCAAGGGGGCCCGGGCCGGGGGCTGCTCGTCCAGGGCCGCCGTGGACACGGGGTGGAGGAGGGTGCCCGCTGGCAGCACCATGCACCAGTCCAGGAGGCAGAGCAACAGGGACACGAGGAACTGGAGGAGGAAGCAGACCAGAGCCTCAGCCTACAGCCTCGCAGACTCCACCACTGTGTGCTGTTATAGGAAACAGAACCTTCCAGCACCACAACCATTCTTTAGGGACATAGGGGTGAAGGAGGCTTTCACAGAGAGAGGCCAGGGCCAGTCCGAACAGGGGAGGTTATAAAGCCCTGCATGTGACAGCATCTGCCACCTGAGTCATGTCTTTAAAAAAACAAATCCTGGGGAGAACCTAGCAGATGGGCCACTTACCTTCTTGTCTGTCTCCACCGAGGAGTACTCTGCACTTGGTAACAGAAAAGCAATTGTGGCCACAAGGATCTGCAGAGAAGACAAATTCCCGATCAGACAGACCACGGTACCGTCCTGGGAGCCGCCAGGCAAGAGGTTCGGGATGGCCTTGCCACCACACCCAGCCAGGGGGCCAGCTCCTGGAGGGAGGTGACACAGGCAAAGAGTCACCTCGGTGACCTGCACGGCCTGAAGGCCAGAGAGGGCGATGGCCACAGCTGTCTCCCCACTCTGCTGGCGGGGAGATCGGGGCCCAGAGGAAAGGGTGGTTTTGTCTGTGGTCACACCATTTCCAGCATCAGCCTCCACCCTTCTGGTGATGAAAGCAATGAATACTTCCAAAGGTAATTACGAACATGCACCCATTTACTTTTCTTATAACACACCCCAGGTCTCCACTGACCTGGGTTGCCAGGGTAAGCGAGTGAAAGTCGTTCAGTCGTGTCCAACTCTTTGTGATCCCATGGACTGTACAGTCTATGGGATTCTCCAGGCCAGAATACTGGAGTGGGTAGCCTTTCCCTTCTCCAGGGGATCTTCCCAACCCAGGGATCGAACCCAGGTCTTTCGCCTTGCAGGCAGATTCTTTATCAGCTGAGCCACGGTAGTAACATCTATTTCATTCTCAAAGGCATCCCCATTTAGGTGATAAATTACACGGTTGTTCTAAAGCCCAACTTTACATATGGCAGCATCTCACATTCCTAAAATCCAAAGCTCTGTTTCACTCTGGGTCCCCTGAGGTCGAAGATCACCTGTGATTTCTGACATATCTGAGAGAACAAAGTGACCTCATGGGTGACATTTGTTCAGGGTTAAGAAAAAGTAAATCACCTTACTTCCTCTCTCCACTGGGTGTGTATGGAACAAGGGCTTATTTAAAGAAGAGATGAGCCTTAGCACCCAGCTCCTTCAGGGTGAGGGTACCTACTTCCTGCAAGATAGCACCCTCTCATGCCACTGACCTCCAGGGTGTCATCGTTTAAGGCATTCTTCCTGCTCCTTCTGCCCCTCTCCTCCACCAACGACCCACTCCCCCCACCCCACCCCAAGGGTACGACAGTGGTAAGCTCATTACAGCTGGGCAATCATGCTGGTGGCAGAACGCACAGCCCAGGCCTTCGCTCTGGGAAAGCCCCCCTCCCCCAGCCCCCGCACACAGGGCATCACGACCAGCTGCCTACTCCTTGTTGGCATCATCCAAATTACTCTGGATGAATGAAGCCCAGTCGACAAAAGGTCTCTTTGTTGTGGTCGTGTCTGCCTTTCAAACTCCCAAAGTGTGAGCCTGCCCTGGAACACTGGTGGCTTCTTACTCGGTGCCTGAAATCGCAGCTGAGAAGGGCCAGCGTAATTTACTCTGAAAATGGGTGGCTCACATGGCAGTTTAACAGTCGGTGCTCCAACAATTATTGGAGAATCTAGAATTCATTAAATATCAAATGTAATAAAAAGAGGAAACGCTGCTGTTTGAGCATTATGGTGGAAGAAAAGACTTACTTCTGCAATTTTCCGAGGCAGGGAGGTTTCAAACATCTGAAGCTTTTCCCAGTAGGAGACTAGCAGCTGAAGCACGTCACAGGCTACCTGGGCCACAGTTTTGTTAGGAAACTAGAAAAGGAAACAAAACCCCACACTAAATAACCTCACTACACATGTGCGGCATTCCTAAAGGAGGACACGACAAGGATTTCTTTTCAGTTCCCTCTGAGGGCCCATGTCCTTGTTCTGCATTAAATATCTGAAAAGTGTATCTTATCACCAGTTTGTACATGGTCACCACCCTGTTAACTGCCTTCTGTCTACACAGAGTTGTGTTAATCTACATAACACTCTGCAGAAACGTTTAATCATTTGGAAATTACAACCATAAATTCAACTGTCTTATCCAGATCACACAAACGATAGTTTTGACGACTGGAGGAAATTGAAATGTAGTACATTATTGAGTAGCCCCGGTGTGCTGAACCTCTTACAAGAATTTTTCTCATTTTCACCTTGATAACTCTTCATTAACAACTCCATAAGGTGGATGTTATCTTCATTTTACACTTGGAGAAACAAGGATTGATCAAAAGACTTTCCATCCTATGAAATTAAGCTTAACCTGCACAGATAGCATTCTAAGAAATGTGAAAAATGTGGAACTAGGAGGACGTAATTCAAAATTACGGCAAATTCAATTATTGAGTCTGTTTTCTGTGTCTGGCAGGTGTCCACAGTTCTCCGGGTATCTCAGTCTCTCAGGAGATGGCAGGGTGGAGGGGCAATTCCCGCAGGGCCCATGGACTGGGGGTGCGTGGGAGGTATGAGGACCCCTACTGCTCCTTCCCTGGTCAGACCCTGGGCCGCACAGTAGCCACACCCCATGAGCCAGGACAGAAGGTTCGTCACTAAATCTGTGTCCTGTCCAGGGAGACCTTTGGAATTGCCTCTCAGCTACTTCCATGCCAGGAGTGCCCGGCTGCACAAAGCAGACATCAGCTGACCAGAGGGCCACAGAAATAACCAGAGAAGTCAAGCACCTCAGTGACGAAGCACAGGATGAGAAGGAAAGGTGATTAGTTCAGCTTCCGCACAACAGGTACTGACTGCCCTCTCCTGACAGGCACAAGGAAACTTGGTTGAGAGCACCTGGCCCCAAGGGGCTCCATGGCCTCCTCTGGCCACCCAGGCCTCCCGCCAGCTGACCCTCAGGGCCTCTGTCCGCTCCTCAGACACTCTGGCTTATTTCTGCCCCAGGGCCTTTGCACCTGCTCCTTGCTCTATCCAGACACTGGGCCCCCAGGTCTGCATTCGGCAGGTGCTGCCATGGCTTGCAGGTCACAGCCAGAGATGTCATCTCCCCACGAGGCCACCAGGCCCACCCCCTCCAGCTCTTCTGCTTCCTCTTCCTCCCCCGGCGAAACTTCCATACAGCCTTAAGGGCTGAGAGCCAATTCTTTCTGTGTGTTTGCTGGTCCTGTGTGTTTATCTTCCTGCATCCTGTTCTCCATCATATTCCTAATGCCCCGCGCAACTCAACATGGGGAGAGTGGGCCCCGGGGCGGCCCCGTTGCCTCCCACTAGGCAAGTCACATGGTGGAAACACGAGGCAGGCGTGGCTCTGTCATCTCAGCCAGAGACAGACAAGGTGACAACGGTGCAGTGAGGGACACAGCAGACAAGACGAGCTAAGAATGCAGAGAGGTGTGAGAGAAGAAGGGTAGACAGCAGAGAGAAGCCACTGAGAGGTGCTCTGCTGAGCTGAGCAGGGACAAGCGGGACAGTTTCCTTCCAGGTGGCGGGCCCAGGATGCCAGGCACTAAGGCTACAGGGGCCTTTGAGGGGGATGGTGTCACCAGCAGGCGGAGGGCGGTAGGACATGAGGATGAAATACATCCCTGACCCTCTCATCAGCACGTGATCACAGGTGCCAACCCGGGGCCCATTTCCCCAAAGCTCAGGCGGCGGATGGCCAGAAGGCAGCCACCTCGCTGGAAGCAGCCGTTGGCAGCCCCGCCCGGGACCCTCACAGAATGTTCCACGTGGCTTTCAGAGAAAGAATTTTTGCACCAAAACCCTCTGTAACATAGGGGGAAATAGGGATGGTGCTAATTCAACCTACAACAGGTTGACTATCTGAGACACTCGATGTCAAATACACATGATGAACTGGAAGTACCTTCAAAGTGACACCAATGACGTTGACGGCCTCTTGCAGCTGAGGGTGGCTCGTGCCCTGTGCCAGCTCCTCACAGATCCAGATCCCGAGGGAGCAGATGGCAATGCACCTTTTGGAGAAGACGGAAAAGGAAGAAATCCCTTGTGAAGAGATGCATTTTCTTGGTATTTGTCAATGACAAGATATTTTAAACCTTGTTTACAAAGTCAGGAAAGTTGTAGCTACATTAACAAAAGGTCTTCTTGAGAAAAAGAGATAAAGTACCCTCAACAGACTGGTTTTCTGGTTAGTAATTAAATACTTAATGAAATACTTGGTGTATTTTATGTGAATTGTCACAGCACATGTACTACTTATTTTTGCTGAAACTAATTTTTGTATCACATTTTATTGTTTCAGGATATTTTTGAGGAAGAATCAAAAACATGAATCTTAGAAAACTGTTGGAAATTGAGTTTATAATTTCTTTCCATACAGTAAAATACACAACACCTACCACAAACAGGAGACAAATCCTGTATTTCATTGTAAAGAATACCTGAGTACAACTTTCAAAGTTAAGTTTCACTGTTACTTCTTTTAAACAATGTGTTAAGACACTATATTCTTTAAGTTGCATAGCCCTTTAAAAAATTACCTTTTTCAATTATAAACAAGATTGGGCAATAATTCTCTTTGGAATTGATACGGGCCACTCTCTTGGGTGCCCAGGAGGCCGACAACTCTTTCAGGGCTTCCCTGGTCGCTCAGAGGTTAAAGCATCTGCCTGCAATGTGGGAGACCTGGGTTTGATCCCTGGGTCGGGAAGATCCCCTGGAGAAGGAAATGCAACCCACTCCAGTATTCTTGCCTGGAGAATCCCATGGGCAGAGTTGGACACGAGCGACTTCACTTTCACTTTTACTATCTTTTACAATGATCAAAAAGTCATATTTCTCTTGGTGTTTCCTGAAGGCACATATACGAAATTTAAATGCTTGCGCCAACCCTCCCCCCACCAACCTGCTCACTTTCTGAATAAAAAGGGGCTCCAAACCTCTATTTGGAACCAGAAGCTTGCTGTAATGTGTGTTTGCTGCTCTCTGTAGTACAAGGCCACACCCAGTGCCAATCAAATCGGACACAGGGCCTGGCCCTGCATACTGAGTGCTCTTGTGTGCTCAAAATAATTCAGCAATTAAAATCCATCTATTCTGAGGTTTTAAAACCACTGCACTTCACTAGCTTCTCACCTCTTCTGATCAGAATGGACTAAGTGCTTCAGAACAAATGAATTAAAATGCTCCTTGACAAACATGTCACCTTCTACCACTGGGTAAAAGCTGTGCTTTCCCATTGGTTACAAGGTGTGTGCTAGGCCTTTCTTATTTCCCAGGTGCCAGCGTTAGACAGGAGCGCCACGCTTTCCTGATGGTCTAGAACTGTCTACATTTCTTTCTCCTCTTGCCTAATTCCTACACCTATTTTCAGTCTAAAAACTGTACTTTGCATCTCACTCTGCAGCCTTCCCAGGTAGTCTACATTCTACCCCAAGCCTCTTTACCTTCCCTCGGCCTAACTCAGACTCTGATTGTTCAACTCCCTACAACCTGTACAACTTGGAATTATGCCCCACATCATATTTCTACCATTTTAAGAGCTGTTCTTCCTCTGCATGCATGTGTGTACATACATATGTGTGTGTGTGTGTATTCTTTTTTTTTAATGACCCATTAACCTACTTGTTAAATGTAATTTGATAAGAGCAGAGCTCTCTCATTTCTAGGAACATCTGCATTTCTCTGTAACTATTAGCCTTGCACCATGGAGAACACAGTGACCTGTAAAATGGTTTTATAACCTAAGCGACACTCATCTGCCTTGAGTTCTAAGCCACACTCATTTTAAACAGCTCTTTCTGATCTTTTCTTGCTTTGAGCTCCATCATTTAACATCCTCATTTAGCATCTTCCTATTCTTTTATACTTGTAGTGACTCCGCATGTTCTCTGTATCCTGAGGATGTCCTTTGTGATTGTGAAGGTTTGTCTACCAAGACTTTTTTTAAGCTAACGGCAGTATCATCTTACTCACAATCTGTATTCCAATACACTCTCTTAATACTGTTGCTGTCATGCCATCTCATCCCACTCCAATTTATATAATGAAACTCCTTACTGTTTTTCTTAACTTTTCTGAATTACTATCACCCACAATTACAACTATATTCTCTCTTAATTCTCCTCTGTTTATTTGAAATCTTGCTCATATTTTTAGTTTGCTTCCTTCTCTACATTTATATGGCTCTAATTTCACTGCCTAACTCCTTTTACACACAACTAAGAAAGAGGAGATCCAACCAGTCCATTCTGAAGATCAACCCTGGGATTTCCTTGGAAGGAACGATGCTGAAGCTGAAACTCCAGTACTTTGGCCACCTCATGCGAAGAGTTGACTCATTGGAAAAGACTCTGATGCTGGGGGGGATTGGGGGCAGGAGGAGAAGGGGACAACAGAGGATGAGATGGCTGGATGGCATCACTGACTCGATGGACGTGAGTCTGAGTGAACTCCAGGAGTTGGTGATGGACAGGGAGGCCTGGCGTGCTGCGATTCATGGGGTTGCAAAGAGTAGGACACGACTGAGCGACTGAACTGAACTGAACTGAACTGAAGAAAGACTGGAGGTGGCAAGAGTGAATATCGACATTTTAGGAATCAGTGAACTAAAATGGACTGGAATGGGTGAATTTAACTCAGATGACCATTATATCTACTACTGTGGGCAAGAATCCCTTAGAAGAAATGGAGTAGCCATGCTGCTGCTGCTGCTAAGTCGCTTCAGTCGTGTCCGACTCTGTGCGACCCCATAGACGGCAGCCCACCAGGCTTCACTGTCCTTGGGATTCTCCAGGCAAGAACACTGGAGAGGGTTGCCATTTCCTTTTCCAGTGCATGAAAGTGAAAAGTGAAAGTGAAGTTGCTCAGTCGTGTCCGACTCTAGCGACGCCCTGGACTGCAGCCTACCAGGCTCCTCTGTCCACGGGATTTTCCAGGCAAAAGTACTGGAGTGGGGTGCCAACAGTCAACAAAATGGTCTGAAAGGCAGTACTTGGATGCAGTGTCAAAAACGACAGAATGATCTCTGTTTGTTTCCAAGGTAAACCATTCAACATCACAGTATGTTGATGGCCCAACCAGTAATGCTGAAGAAGCTGAAGCTGAAGTTGAAAAGTTCTGTGAAGACCTACAAGATCTTCTAGAACTAACACTCCAAAAAGATGTCCTTTTCATTATAAGGGACTACAATGCAAAAGTAGTAAGTCAAGCGATACCTGGAATAACAGGCAAATTTGATCTTGGAGTACAAAATGAAGCAGGGCAAAGGCTAACAGGGTTTTGCCAAGAGAACGCACTGGTCATAGCAAACACCCTTTTCCAACAACACAAGAGAAGACTCTACACATGGACATTACCAGATGGCCAACACCAAAATCAGATTGATTATATGCTTTGCAGCCAAAGATGGAGAAGCTCTAAAGAGTCAGCAAAAACAAGACTGGGAGCTGACTGTGGCTCAGATCATGAACTCCTTATTGCCAAATTCAGACTTAAATTTCTTCAAAGACTTCATCAGGTGTGACCTAAATCAAATCCCTTATGATTACACAGTGGAAGTGGGAAACAGATTCAAGGGATTAGATCTGATAGAGTGCCTGAAGAAGTCTGGACGAAGGTTCATGACACTGTACAGGAGGCAGTGATCAAGACCATCCCCAAGAAAAACAAATGCAAAAAGGCAAAATGGTTGTCTGAGAAGGGCTTACAAATAGCTGAGGAAAGAAGAGAAGCAAAAGGCAAAGGAGAAAAGGAAAGATATACCCTTTTGAATGGAGAGTTCCAGAGAATAGCAAGGAGAGGTAAGAAAGCCTTCTTCAGTGATCAATAGAAAGAAATAGAGGAAAACAATAGAATGGGAAAGACTAGAGATCTCTTCAAGAAAATTAGAGATACCAAAGAAACATTTCATGCAAAGATGGGCACAATAAAGGACAGAAATGATATGGACCTAACAGAAGCAGAAGATATTAAGAAGAGGAGGCAAGAATACACAGAAGAACTAAACAAAAAAGATCTTCATGACCCAGATAACCATGATGGTGTGATCAGTCACCTAGAGCCAGACATCCTGGAATGTGAAGTCAAGTGGGCCTTAGGAAGCAATCACCACAAACAAAGCTAGTGAAGGTGAAGGAATTCCAGTTGAGCTATTTCAAATCCTAAAAGCTGATGCTGTGAAAGTGCTGCACTCAATATGCCAGCAAATTTGAAAAACTCAGCAGTGGCCACAGAACTGGAAAAGGTCAGTTTTCATTTCAATCCCAAAGAAAAGCAATGCCAAACAATGTTTAAACTACCGCACAATTGCACTCATCTCACATGCTAGAAAGCAATGCTCAAAATTCTCCAAGCCAGGCTTCAACAGTACAAGAACCGTGAACTTCCAGATGTTTAAGCTGGATTTAGAAAAGGCAGTGGAACCAGAGATCAAATTGCCAACATCCATCAGATCATCGAAAAAGCAGAAAGAGTTCCAGAAAAACATCTACTTCTGCTTTATTGACTATGCCAAAACCTTTGACTGTGTGAATCACAACAAACTGTGGAAAATTTTTCAAGAGATGGGAATACCAGACCACCTGACCTGCCTCCTGAGAAATCTGTATGCAGTTCAGGAAGCAACAATTAGAACCAGACATGGAACAACGGACTGGTTCCAAATCGGGAAAGGTGTACGTCAAGGCTATATATTATCATCCTACTTATTTAACTTATATGCAGAGTAGATCAACTGAAATGCTGGGCTGGATGAAGCACAAGCTGGAATCAAGATTTCTGGGAGAAATATCAATAATCTCAGATATGCAGATGACAATAACCTCATGGCAGAAAGTGAAGAAGAACTAAAGAGCCTCTTGATGAAAGTGAATGAGGAGAGTGAAAAAGTTGTCTTAAAACTCAACATTCAGAAAATGAAGATCACAGCAGCCAGTCCCATCACTTCATGGCAAATAGATGGGGAAAAAATGGAAACAGTGAGATACTTTATTTTGGGGGCTCCAAAATCACTGCAGATGGTGACTGCAGCCATGAAATTAAAAGACACTTGCTCCTTGGAAGACAAGCTATGACCAACCTAGACAGCATGCTAAAAAGCAGAGACAATACTTTGCCAACAAAGGTCCATCTAATCAAAGCTATGGTTTTTCCAGTGGTCATGTATGGATGTGAGAGTTGGACTGTAAAGAAAGCTGAGCACTGAAGAACTGATGCTTTTGAACTGTGATGTTGGAGAAGACTCTTGAAAGCCCCCTTGACTGCAAGGAGATTCAGCCAGTCAATCCTAAAGGAAATCTGTCCTGAATATTCATTGGAAGGACTGATGCTGAAGCTAAGGCTCCAATACTTTGGCCACCTGATGTGAAGAACTGACTCATTCGAAAAGACCCTGATGCTGGGAAAGATTGAAGGCGAGAGGAGAAGGTGACGATAGAAGATGAGATGGTTGTATGGCATTACCAATTTGATGGACATGAGTTTGAGTAAGCTCTGCTAGTTGGTGATGGACAGGGAAGCCTGGCATGCTGTAGTCCATGGGGTTGCAAAGAGTAGGACACGACTGAGCGACTGAACTGAACTGAAGAAAAGATTGACCATATTATTCACATTTCTTTTCCACACTTAGCTTGATAGAAATTTGCCTTTCTATACTAAAGGGAGAGAGGGAAAATGGTATTGTCAAGACTTGCTGAAGGTTTGAATGTAGCAGGTACAGGAGAAATCAAGGATTTTCCCAAGCTTCTGGGCAGATGATGGTGACAAATACTGAGATGAAGCCTGAGACAGTGAGGCTCTGGTGAAGACAGCAGACTCAAGGCGTCAGTTATGGTTGTGTTCAGTTTAGATGTATTGGGACATCCAAGGTGAGGTTCAAGCAGGCAGTTTCATATATAAACCTGAATATATAAGAGGCTAGAAGGAGCCAGAAAAATAAATTCAGTATCATTGGCAAGCAGATGGTGAATGATGTTGGTGAATGACGTTGCTGAATGTCTCCCAGGGCACAAAACCACTGCCGAGTAAGAATCACTACCCTATAAGTATATTGTTTTTATAAGATTTGGTTTATCTTCCCATTTTCTTCCATGTTAAAAATATCAGGGAATACACCCACATATTCACAATCTTGCTTTTTATTACACAGCAGGTGGCATAATCTTCTGTACTTTACACTTTTCACTTATTAATGGCACCTCTTAAAAAAAGTAATAAATGATTCCCCCCACATAATTCTTACTGTACTTCTTAGTCTAAAAGTAAAGTGGAAAGACAGCATTTTTTAACACTGAGTTCGCGTGAATGTGTATCTTAAAAATCCTGAACAAGTTCACCTTTCCTGCAACATTTACCTTGCACACTCACTCGGCTCCTCTGTGGCATTCTTCAGTAAGATACTTATGAGGCAGTGCTAAAAACACAAAATGAAGGAAAGTAAAAACCTTGCTTAGTAGTTGACTTCCCACATGTTCTGTCCATGTTTTAAGGTAGTCTGGGTCCACTGAAGGACCGAGGAGGGCAGAGCCCCCAATCAAGGAAACCTGGGGAAGGACACAGAAGGCCTGGGGAAGTGCCATGGTGCTCTCAGATCGGGGAGGGGCTCCCCAGGATCTAAAGCCCACTAAAGAAGAGCGTTTCTGTGTACACAACAAAAACTGAGCAGAGCAAATGATTCTTCCTGGGCTTCCCCGGTGGCTCAGGTAAAGATTCTGCATGATTCCTAGGTCAGCAAGATTCCCTGGAGGAGGACATGGCAACCCACTCCAGCATTCTTGCCTGGAGAGTCCCATGGACAGAGCAACCCGGAGGGCTGTAGTCCATGGGGTCGCAAAGAGTTGGACATGGCTAAAAGTGACTGAGCATGCACACACGCAAGGGGAAAAAAAAAAAAAAATCTCAGTTTTCTTTTTACCTGGATTATATACTGTACACTGAATTACATATTATTCATAGGTACTATAGATACACAAATTGATTGATTGATTTGAAAGCCATCTTTGATTGCCCCAAAGTCAGCTGAGGAAAAATATCAGCTTTATTCTCCAAGGAATAATTTAGAACTTCAAATATTAGTAGTATTTAATCAGGCCAATAATGGGATTGAATATTTCAATTATTTCTTATAAATTCATTTGATGCACAAATGCAGCCTAATTAAACTAATAAAATTATTACAAAGAATGGTTCATTACAAAATTACGATCCACAGGGATGATAAACAGATCTAAGAAAAAATACCACAGAACCTAGCCATCAGTTACAACTGTAGCACACTCTGCATCTAGCTCATTTAATCCCACAAAACTAATGTTCTAAAAAAACACAACTATTGATATATCTAAAGGACTGAGCAAAACTCTCAGGGATAAGCAGCACAGAGCTTAATAATGGAAGAGGGAACCACAGAACCACACAGGTCGAGTGAGAAGATGCTAACCTGAGATTCCATCATGGCATCACGTACCTTGACATCTTCTGCTCCCGTGGCAACTTCAGCAACTTCAGGTACCGGCTGCCGCAGGGGGATCTCGCGGTAGGTGTTCGGAAAGCAGACCAGAGACCCGAGAATGGTGAGGGCTTCCGAACGAGGTGCCTGCACACAGGAAAGGGGAATGAGACACACACTGGCCTTTTCGTTAGAAATGTTAGATAAGCGACAACATGTTTTACTTTTCCATGACTTCGAGACAGCTCTGCTGGGGCAATGGTCTCAGGGATGAAGTCACTATATGTTTACTGTTTTACTGCATGTTTTAAATACAAAGATTTTAAACGACTAACGGCAAAATGTTCAGATTTGCTGAAGTCGGTCAGGGAGCTCACAGCTTCTTGTTACACAACCTCCAGAAGGCAAGACCCACACTAGATACCATCCAGGCCTGGTCTCACCTGACCCCTCATGGCAGGGGATGTGGCCAACAGCTCCCATGCTCCAGAGAGTCCTTCCATCAGTCAGACACCTTAGTGGATTGCAGAGGGGGCCTGACAGTCCCTGTGCTCGAACCCCTCATTTCTCAGGATCTGGACTCCGGGGTACTGAGCCCAGTTCTTGGCCGTCTCCCTTCCTAGACCTACACTCACTTCTCCAGGACATCCAGACCTGAGGCTTTAAATGCCTCCTCATGTGGCTAACCCTCCACCACCACCTCTCTGTAGCCCAGGCTTCCTTCCTGAGTCTACATCTGTAGACCTGACAACGTGTCTGCCGTCTCTGCTCGGGGTCCAGAAGGCATCTCACCCCAACAGGCTCGTCCTTGCCATGAGGTCCCGTGACTGCATGATGCCCCCTGCCTCCAGTACTGCCCTCTCCTCTCTGCTCTTACTTTTCCCTATTTTCATGTTAACAAAATGTCTAAATGTATAAGTGGAAAAATGTGATATCCATGGACCCAACGCCTAGATGCAAGATGTTACCACTCTTGCCTCATTCATTTCCTTTTCATTTTTTCATTTCAATATTTAATATTTGTTTAAAACTTTCCACTTTTGAGACTTCCCTAGTGGCCCAGTGGTTAAGAATCTGCCTTCCACATAGAAGGAACATACCTCAACATAATAAAAGCCAAAATTATGATAAATCCAAAGCAAACATTACCCTCAATGGTGAAAAACGGAAAGCATTTCCCCTAACATCAGGAGCAAGACAAGGGTGCCCACTCTCCCCACTACTACTCAACATAGTTTTGGAATTTTTAGCCACAGCAATCAGAAAAGAAAAAGAAATAAAAGGAATCCAGATGGAAAAGAAGAAGTAAAACTCTCACTGTTTGCAGATGACATGATCCTTTACATAGAAAACCCTAAAGAAACCACCAGAAAATTACTAAAGCTAATCAACGAACATAGTAAAGTTACAGGATATAAAATTAACACACAGACATCCCTTGCATTCCTATACACTAACAATGAGCAAACAGAAATTAAGGAAACAACCCCATCCACCACTGCAATGAAAAGAATAAAATACCTAGGAATAAATTTACCTAAAGAAACCAAAGACCTATATATAGAAAACTATAAAACACAGATGAAAGAAATCAAAGATGACACAAATAGATGGAAAAATATACCATATTCATGTATCAGAAGGATTCAATATAGTGAAAATGAGTATACTACCCAGAGCAATCTATAGATTCAGTGCAATCCCTATCAAGCTACCAACAGTATTTTTCATAGAACTAGAACAAATAATTTCACAGTTTGTATGGAAACACAAAAAACCTCGAATAGCCAAAGCAATCTTGAGAAAGAAGAATGGAACTACAGGAATCAACCTGCCTGACCTCAGACTATACTACAAGGCTACAGTCATCAAGACAGTACGGTACTGACACAAAGACAAAAATATGGATCAATGGAAGAAAATAGAAAGTCCAGAGATAAATCCATGCACCTATAGATACCTTATCTTTGATAAAGAAGGCAAAAATATACAATGGAGAAAAGACAATCTCTTTAACAAGTGGTGCTGGGAAAGCTGGTAAAAGAATGAGACTAGAACACTTTCTAACACCATAGCCAAAAAGAAACTCAAAATGGATTAGAGATCTAAATGCAAGATCAGAAACTATAAAACTCCTAGAGGAGAACACAAGCAGAACACTCTGACATAAATCAGAGCAAGATCCTCTGTGACTCACCTCCCAGAGTAATGGAAATAAAAGTAAAAATAAACAAATGGGACCTAATTAAAATTGAAAACTTTGATACAGTAAAGGAAACTATAAGCAAGGTGAAAAGAAAGCCTTCAGAATGGGAGAAAATAATAGCAAATGAAGCAACTGACAAACAATTAACCTTAAAAATATACAAGCAGCTCATGCCCCTCAATATCAGATAAATAAATGACCCAATCAAAAAAATGGGCCAAAGAACTAAACAGACATTACTCCAAAGAAGACGTACAGATGGCTAACAAACACATGAAAAGATGCTCAACATCACTCATTATCAGAGAAATGCAAATCGAAACCACAATGAGATACCATTTCACGCCAGTCAGAATGGCTGCTATCCAAAAGTCTATAAGCAATAAATGCTGGAGAGGGTGTGGAGAAAAGTGAACCCTCTTACATTGTTGGTAGGAATGCAAACTAGTACAGCCACTATGGAGAACAGTGTGGAGATTCCTTAAAAGACTGGAAATAGAACTTCCATATAACCCAGCAATCCCACTGCTGGGCATACACACTGAGGAAACCAGAACTGAAAGAGACACGTGTACCCCAGTGTTCATCACAGCACTGTTTACAATAGCTAGAGCATGGAAGCAACCTAGATGTCCATTGGCAGACAAATGGATAAGAAAGTTGTGGTACATATACACAATGGAATATTACTCAGCTATTAAGAAGAACGCATTTGAGTCAGTTCTAATTAACTGGATGAAACTGGAGCCTATTACGCAGAGTGAAGTAAGTCAGAAAGAAAAAAACCCAATACAGTATATTAACGCATGTATATGGAATTTAAAAAGATGGTAACAACGCCCCTATATTTGGGACAGCAAAAGAGACACAGATGTAAAGAACAGACTTTTGGACTCTGTAGGAGAAGGCGAGGTGGGATGATTTGAGAGAATAGCACTGAAACAAGTATATTACCATATGTGAAACAGTTGACCAGTCCAAGTTCGATGCATGAAACAGGGCACTCAGAGCCGGTGCACTGGGACAGCCCTGAGGGATGGGATGGGGAGAGGGGTTTGGGGTCAGGGGACACATGTACACCCATGGCTGATTCACGTCAATGTACGGCAAAAATCACCACAATACTGTAAAGTAATTAGCCTCCATTGAAATAAATAAATTAATTTTAAAAAAAGAATCTGCCTTCCAAATTAGGGGGTGCAGGTTCAATCCCTGGTCAGGGAGCTAAGACCCCACATGCCTTATGACCCAAAATACCAAAACAGAAGCAATACTGTAACAAATTCAATAAAGGCTTAAAAAATGACCCATTAAAAAAAAAAAAAAAACTTAAAAAAAAGTTTCTACTTTCAATAAAGCAAATTCAAGACACTGTGTCATTCCACCTCTGTGCCCTCCAGAGGGAGCAGCTGACTTGTGTTAACTCAAAATTTTGACTAAGCAGCTGTGGCCCCATTGAAACACCTCTCACTGGTTCCCTTATGATTTTAAACCTCAAGTTTAAACTAAGGCTGTGGTGGTGGTGGTTTAGCCACTAAGTCGTGTCCAACTCTTTGCTATCCCATGGACTATAGCCCAGCAGGCTCCTCTGTCCATGAGATTTTCCAGGCAAGAATACTGGAGTGGGGTGCCATTTCCTTCTTCAGGGAACCTTCCCAAGCCAGGGATTGAACCTGTGTCTCCTGAATTGCAAGAGGTTTCCTGCATTGCATGTGGATTCTTTACCATCTGAGTCACCACCTTACCTGATATTAATAAGCTGCAGTGATTCAAAGCAATTTGAAGAGGTACTGTCTCTTTATGCAATGTAACTCTTACATTCACATTCTCATATTTTCTCTCTTTCTCTTTAAAAAATGTTTTGGAAGGCTACTTTAATAACTTATCTAGCCAAAAGATAAATTTTCACTGAGAATGACCATTATGCATGAAATTATCACTAGAAAGGGCACCTGCATTTTCACAGGAAACTCTCAGAGCAAGTAAATAAAATTTCAATAATGTATGATTTTCCTTCCTCTATCCTCTTTTTCCAATGCTTTTTTTTTCCTGAAAGTTTTTTCAATTTTTTTCCAAAGATTTTTCAATGCAGATTTGAATGACTAAAAATAAATTAGGAGATTCTTAGCGAATGATTATCCTATAATCTTTTTCAGAAATAAGTATGAAAAGTTGTCATAATCTTTACAAAAAAAGTCAAATTCAACATTTTCCTTCCATCTTTCCACTCATCCTTCCCTTTTGCTCTCATATCTCTTTCCTCCCCTTTGTTTTTAATTTATCTCTATAAGAAAAATTGCATGAATGTGCCAGCATGAAATACCAGTGATACAAAGTATTAAGAAACAATTTAATTTAAAATCCAGGGCTGGAGTTTGAATTTGCCCTGAGAAAAAGAAATAAGGAAAATGAAAAAGTAACAATGTGTTAAAAAAAACTTAGGTAGCTGGATACTCACATTGATTTTAATACCAGTCATGACAAACATTAAAACTAATTTATTTACTCCATTTGAATTGAAGTTGTGTCCAACTCTCTGCAACTCCATGGACTGTAGCCTAGAGAGCTCCTCTGTCCATTGGATTTTCCAGGCAAGGGTACTGGAGTGGGTTGCCATTTCCTTCTCCAGGGGATCTTCCTGACCTAGGGATCGAACTCAGGTCTTCTGCATTGCAGGCAGATACTTTACCATCTGAGCGACCAGGAAAGCCATTTGAAGAGGGGAAAAATAGGTCTGGACAGGTAACAGCCATACAGAACACAGATGTGTACAAGTACAGATATGAAAGCCTTTAAACTAAAACAGATAAGAATCTTCATTCAAAGGCATTAATACCTTGCCCTAATAATAACAGTATTAGGAGGTAAACATTGAGGTTACAAATAAATTCTTTTTGTAGCCCTTAATGCTCATTTAGTCCACTAGCTTCTAGTTTTTTAGTATAAGAATTCTGCCCGAGTTTTAAGCCATATGAATAAAAAGATATGTATCAATTTTTTGGTTAAAGATTTTAAAGTTCTAAGTTTATATTTTAAGAACATATTTTCTATTAGACTTACAATAACTAAGACTTAATAACAAGAAAAAAGCTTCATTGAGTATGTATACTTAAGATTCTCCCTTGAACACAGACGTCATGTCTGCGCCACCATTTATTGGAAAATGCTAATGAGATTCTAGGAGGCAAGTCCTGCTTCTCACCGTGCAAATGTGCTGAGATATTAGTGAGGATATGATTTCTCACACTCTGGCCTTTTGATGAAACGCCTTTCCACCACCAGCGTGTCATCTTATCCTACAATTTCACACATCAGCTGCCAGGGCTTCTACCCGAGAGCCCGGTTTCACGTTGCACTAATGAGTCAACACCTGTTAGGAGTGGAGAAATCTGAACCTTGTTAGCCACCGGGAAGCCTCCTGGGAGCCGGGTGTTGAGCATTGTCACACTCACCGCCAGCGTGTCTGCACTGAGGACCCTGCCAGCAGCCGTGATGAAGTCCCCCACCAGCATGGAGAAGCCAGGCAAACCCAGGGAGAAGAAGCGGGGCGGGCAGTGCCTTATGATGGTATTTAGGATATCCTAGAAGGGGAGAGAAGAAAACACCATTGTAACTTTCAAGACCACAATTCCAAAGTCATCAGTTCATCTGTACATATGACTGGGCTCGGTTTCAGTTGTGTCTGACCCTTTACAACACTATGGACTGTAGCCTGCCAGGCTACTCTGTCCATGGCATTTTTCCGGCAAGAATACTGGAGTGGGTTACCTTGCCCTCCACCAGGAGATCTCCCTGACCCAGGGATTGAATCCGTCTCTCTTGTGACTTCTGCACTGCAGGTGGAGTATTTATGGCTGAGCCACAAGGGAAGCCTGGTACATAAGGCTACTGTGTGATTATCTAAGAGAACACAGACTCGTGGGACTTTTTCAGTGAGAAAGGTTCTAGGAGATGAGTTAGTCCAGAGCTACTATATTCATTTTACAGGTCAGAAAATGGAGATGCTAAACCATTCGTAGGGTGACTTGTCTAAGATCTAAATCGTGGCATTGGGACTAGACGCTTCTGCCTTTTTCATGCAGAGGCAAGCTCCCTGGACAAGCTACAGGAGTCTTTGTGTGTGCTGTGTGTTAGTTGCTCAGTCGTGTCTGACTCTATGCGACCCCAGGGATTGTAGCCCCCCAGTCTTCTCTGTCCATGGGATTCACCAGGCAAGAATACTAGAGTGGACTGCCATGCCCTCCTCCAGGGGATCTTCCTGAGCCAGGGATTGAACCCAGGTCTCCTGCATTGCAGGCAGACTCTTTACCATCTGAGGAGTGTGGAAGTAGATGAATACATGAAACCTGCAAGCAGCTGTCAGTTCTCAACTTCTTCAGTTCACAAAAGTCAAAGCACACTATTCTATGACAAACTCCTCGAGTCGGCAGAGACGGAAACTTCACTCCTTGGGTGACTGTAAGAGTGAAACAGCGGGAGTGGAGGGGGTATGAGGTCCTGCTGGGATGGATCACATGGTGGGCAGTGCTCTGAGTAGAAGTGGATAGTGAGACAGCTGTGCCCAGTACAGCGAGTGGATGATCTCCCCCGGACACCAGGCTTCTCACTGGTGGGTGGCCAGCTGGCCCCTGCCTGCCAGCTCTGTTCTGAGACTGACACCCCATTCCAGCCCATGGCAGACCGCCGCTCCCCTCCTGGACGGCATTCCTGCCATCCACGGCTGGGCCACATCTCTGAAGCCATCTGTGTGAGTGTTTGTGTGCAAAGAGGATTAGTAAGAAAACCACAAACTGTTTTCATGCTGTTCTAGGCCAAGTGGATTTAGCAAATGTACTGAAGTGCTACAGGTAGGTGACTTGCAGTTACATAACCTAGAATTAGTCCCCAAAAGTAGGAGTAAGAAGAAAAACACACCAGAAAACATCCCCCAAACCTTCCTAAAATCTCAGGGTGGCTATTTCAAAATCCTTAAGATAATCCCGATTTAACTCGATTAAATTAGAGTAAAGGAGTAGCAATGTGCTACATCCTAACAGGTTAAGTCCTTTATAATAAAAATAACCGCAGTGAAAAACTTGTAATGGTAAAAGAAAATTTTCCGGTGTTCACAAAACATTTTTCTATGGTTTCTTCCTTACACAGTCAGCTCACTCAGTGTCTACAAATCATTATGTTTATGTCCTTTAAAAATGACTGTGCAGTGCCTACTCTATTAAGACTCTTATATGGCAAATTACTTCACAACTACTAATGCAAGGTTTTAGCATTTCAGCAGACATTTTCCGATACTGAAAAATAGAGAGATCAAACAGATAAATAAGCAGATAAAAGGGAGGAAGGAAGGAGGAAAGGAAAGAAAAACCCGAACCACGCTTCTCCAGGGTTAATGTTTAAACCTGCTGTAATCACGTCCTTTGATACATTTCAGTGTCCACATCAGCCAAGGCAAACATTCTAGGAGCTGAGCAGATGGACACTGCAGTTTAGAAAGTGTGTGGTCAACTCTCGCTCCAGAAGCGGAACAAAAGATCCACCTTTTTCATAATGAAGCCTCTGATTAATGCCCTGGGCTCCTCACCACACACCTGTAATTACTCACAGAGGTACACTCTGCGCTGGGCCTCGTCGAGGGGTATCAGGCATCACGGTCTCGGGCAGCAGATGGAAGTGCTCTTCTGTTGACATCTGCTGCCACGAAAGGATTCGTGCAAACCTGGCTTGCCAGGTAGCAGAATGCCATGCATGGGAAGATTAATAATGCAAACAACCATGATGTTAACTTGGTTAGGTTTGCCTTCATTCCATCTGTTGAGAGGAGGAACTGAGCCTTGATCCCTGTGGATTTTTAACATCTTTAGCACATACTTAAATCACAGATTTCTTTTTTTTAAACCACTGGAATTGAGAGGTTTAATTTTAAAAAAGGGTTTTCTGGGATGAGTTTATGGGAATTAGGAACAAAATCCTTTAACAAGCTAAAGCCAGAATTTATACATGAAATCCATTTTCGCTTCACAAGTGTCAGATATGTCAGGGCAACGAGCTGCAAATGGGGCATTCCAAAAAGTAAGTTGCCACCAGTACTGAAGACAGCAGAAGTGCGGGCAGCAAGATCAAGTCCCAGGCTCCCCACCCCCTGGACTGCAGCCAGGCTCTTCAACGGAACCTGTTTCTATGGGCGAGAAGATTGGAAAGAGAGGGCAAGATGACAGATGGCTGGCCTGGCCTGCCCGCCACCCACGGAAGGCGGCCCCCAGGAGAAGCGGAGCCGCCAGATACAGCAGCGCTGGGCTGGGGTTAACGTGGGGGTTAAAGGGGGGGACTGTGTGGCCAGTTGGCCAACTTAGGGCCATATGTTGGCTTATTCCACTTACCCACACTGAAATGCAACAGCCTGAAGACTACATCTTAGTGACGACATTTTGAAATCAGGAACAACTCGGGTGCTAGAAGGACAGCATCTGCACCTTCCCAGAAGAGTGGGGTCCACCCAGTGCTTGGCCATTTCCGGGAGGAGCCCTCTCTCACCTTCCTCTCTACATATCCCGAGCACAGTGATAGCTGCAGTCTTTGCAAAGATGGAAATCCTGAGACTGAAACTTTCCACTCAGTCAGCAGGCCTTTGCAGAGACCAGACAGGACAGTGCTTCTCAAACACCAATTATGCACATACAACCCTCATGTTTTTTTTGTTTGTTTGTTTTTTGTCATATTCAAGTCCAAAGGGAACACCATGTCGTTTTTTAAAAAGTAACTCACTTTTTTTTCCCAAGTAAATAAGAATGTTCTGGAAAACCAGTATTCTGTGTCATGCCTGTGTGTGTGTGCATGCTCAGTCACTCAGTTGTGTCTGACTCTTTAAGACCCCATGGAGCTCACCAGCCTCCTCTGTCCATGGGATTTCCCAGGCCAAAATGGTTGAGTGGGTTGCCATTTCCTGCTCCAAGGTATGTTCCTGACCCAGGAATCAAACCCGCATCTCCTGTGACTCCTGCATTGGCAGGCAGATTCTTTACCACTGCGCCACCCATGGGAAGCCCCAGCCTATGTAATAAATAGGAAATAACCCTTAAATCAGTACAATTATAGTGAACCAAGGATACTGAATTTTTGCTAAAGGTTCCAGTCGGATGCAGGCTCTCCCTGTTAAAAACGTGGTTTGCATCCTGGGCGGAGTGAGAATTCTTTCCCTGATCCAGCCGCCTGCCTGGGAGTCACGGAGCTGGCAGAGCCAGGGCAACAGCTCCTCGAGTGCAACTCAGGGCTATTCCGTGCCTCCTCCTTTGTGGGAAATGGCCCTGTTCTGCAGTCAGACTCTGGCAGCGTAAAAAGAGTCCCAGGTCTGGGGGTCAAGGCCCCCTGCGTGTAGTCGTGGACAGACCACATTGTGCTGAGAACTTCTGGTTTCTCTTCCAAGCAGGGGCTGATTTCCCCTGGACTTGAATGTATCAGGAAAGATGTGAACACACGCCTTTGTAAACTGGAAAGGGTCATACAGAAGTAAGTAGAGTAAAAAGGGAAGGACTATGAGGGATTTTTGACTTTCTGTAATTTACTTTGTAGAATTCAGTGAACTGCTATTTTGCTGATACTCAGACAGAGCTTTTTAAAACATTTCAAAGGTGGCCCCCAAAGCCTCTTAGATTACATTCTCCCAGAAGTTAAAAAAAATACAAATTAATGCTCTTAAATAATATCCTTAGAAAAGCGTTACAGCAACCAGCCAAAGTGTATATAATTCACAGGGCAAATGATGAAATAAAAACAGGTAAAGCTCTTCTTTAGATGTGCTAGAGCCTGCTGTTCTAAGGAGTTCTAGAGTTTACCCCAATCAAGTGAGTCTGATAGCAAAAGTTAGTTTATTTTCCACATTTTAAAAGGACTGAAAATAATAAGCAAAACAACAAGCTGAATGAAAAAATGGACTCTAAAATAGGAATGAAGTTTATTCTTGAACACTGACCAGCATGAAACTCTTTCACATGCTTTTGTTCAAGAGAAATAAAATTCAATATGCGAAAAGCTGTAGGAGGAAGAACGGGCCCCCAAACTAGTATTTTCCTCTGGTTTCTGGTTAAAAGTCCACACACATGCTACACTGAGTATGAAAACTAGATTGTAAGACGATAATTATGGATGTACGGCTTAGCCACAGATTCGGGTTTATGGGAAAGGAACTGGTAGGAGCATCTGTCTCTTATCGCTGATCTTACAAAAAATCAGGTAATTCAAACAGAGGCGTGTTGCTTCCTCCCCTCCAAAGCACAGTTCTATAAACACGAACCGCATTCAGCCTAGTAAATGAATCGCTTTAATTGAATGCTATGTACACAGCAACTGGAAAAACCATAAGTGATAAGAAAAACATATGGTGATAGCAACAGAAATTGGTTTATTCATTTTGCATAGTGCTGTTTCTTTAGTTCTCTTATAATTGACCTTTAGAACGACAAATGTGTAAAATAATTTTGTTTATTATGGCTCCAAACCTTCCAACAATTACACAAAATGAAAATTTAAAAGGAAGGATTCATTCTGGAAGCATTTCCATTGTTTACATAATTGCACAGCTATAATTTAGTGCTCGTGTTGTTATGGAAAATAAAAAAGGGCTATTATAGGCCATTTCAATTCAAAATATTGCACAGTGGTGTCAAAAAAAGGGGGGAAAACGTTCACTATAAAGCAGTTTAAAATGGATTAACCCTGTAAACAGAAACATTTCAATATAACATTCAATGAAATACAAGTGTTCAAGAAGCAGCCATCCTTCACATGGAATTAGAAATGTTGCAACTGTACTTTCACACCAATTACATATATATTATTCACTTAATATTTGCTCACGGCCCAGCAGATGATGGTGGTAACACAATAGCTGGCCATCTGTCTCCCTGCTTCCTCGGCGGCCTTGCGCCCGCTTCTCAGAGCAAATAGATCCGGTTATTCCCCCGAAAGTCACTCAGACCTTCCAGGAGGCCAAACGGAATTGTTCAGAAATAGAACCCATGTGTGCGAAGTCACTGGAGTCCTCCTTTCACATCTGAGGGAAAATGCTAAACCATTGAATGATTTCCTCGCTAGTTTTCAGAAGACACCTTTTCTCTATAATAGTCTACGGAAAGTTCTTCTGTTTGGGACGATGTGGACTGTTGGGATCCGGTTATCCCGTTAACCTGGTTAACAGATCCCATCCGTGGAATTACTAATTAGCAGAAGAAGTGAGTGCAGAGGGTTACTTGGAACACTACCCCTAGACATAATCTAAGCTTTCTTTAACAATTAAAGAGGCAGGCACAATCCTTAAGTGTGCCGACAACAAATTTCTAAGTATCAATGATCACCTTATTGGCGAGGCTGATATGCTGAGTGACAGAAAAGTCTTGGCTTCTGAAGAACCACACCCCACCAAAGTTCAATCCCAAGGTCCCCTCACTACTGCTGCCGAGTTTCTACTCCTCTAGCACCTGCCCTCCTCTACACACCACAAACTGCGACCTAGCCCCACCAGGCTCTACAGTAGTTCAGGAAGGGCTTTTGCTGATAAGAAGGCTTTATGACTATGGCCTGTAAGTCGATTTATGTTGATGTATGGCAAAACCCATCACAATATTGTAAAGTAATTATCCTCCAATTAAAATAAATTCATTAATCTAAAAAAAAAAAAAGAAGGAAAGAAAACATAACAGGGAATTCTGGTGGCCCAGTGGCTAAGACTCAGATCCCAATGCAGGGGTTCGGTCCCCCGTAGGGGAACTAGATCCCACATGCCTCAACTAAGAGCCAGTGCTTAATATGTAAAAATACATATTAAGAAAAAGAAAGTCATAACAGATTATGTCATAAGCACTGCCCTTACAGAAAGTCACTGGAAATAAACACAGAGGACAAAGCTTAAAAATTACTTTCAAGATCTGGGCCGAGGAATATGCAGTACAAGCAATTCGTTCTCTGCTCAAAAGGCCAAGTGTGGTGTAATCTGTTTGGAGGAAAGGCAGAGATTTTTATGCGTGCTGGACAAACGTGACTTCTCCGGGTGTAACTATGTTACCAAGGCCAGGAGAAATATGACAGGACAGAGTAATTGGGTTCTGCCGCTGGAGAAATAAAATCACCTCCTACTTCTCACCCTGAAAAGTGCTTTGGAGAAGACACAGCAAAGCAGAGAGTGACAAACACAAAACAAACTTCTAAGGGTCACAGGCACTGCTACTTGAACCATATGCATAGGACCAGGGACAGAATTAGAAGGCAGATGGCAGAGAAAGCCACTGCAAACCACAAGCCCTATAGGAAAGACTTGGATTTTCTTTTTTTTATGACTGCTTAACAATGAATCCCTCATCTGAGAAGAAAAACTCAGCTCGCCTTTAAACTGATGAAGATGGGATGATTGCTCAAGGAAAAGGGAGAGACTGATTGGTTAACTGATTTTAAGAAACACTATATGAATTCTGGCACTGGAGTTGACAGTATCACCAGCCTGTCTTACCTGCCTCTTTTTCTTTTTGTTGTCTATAAAAGCTTTAAATATAATTTACCTAGAATAATTCACGCTTTAGAGAGTACAACTTAGTGGGTTTTAATCTATTCATGGAATCGTGCACTGTCACCACTAACTTGTGAGGCTGAGAAGGGAGGCTGCAAACCCACCAGGAAGTCCTGGCACATTTATAATTTCAGAAGATGAGGGACGCTGTTGAGAGTCACAGAGAGAAGGGACTTGCCAGCTGCCCCCACCCCCGCTCCCTGGCCCTGGAGATGCCTTGGTCTGCCTCTGTAAGGACTGTCTTAGCCGTGACCCTGATAAGCCTCAAATCCACAACATGACAGTTTGCACAACAGGCTGGCCTAATGAGGGTGATGCAGGTGCTTCGGAGCAGTGATTAACCCCTCGCGACAAGACTTTAGCAAGCGAGGGCTTCAAGGAGCTGCTGCTGGTAAATGACGAGGTAGGGGGGATTGGGGGGAGGGGAGCACGGAGGCTGTGTCGGGCTTCCCTAGTGGCTCAGATGGTAAAGAATCTGCTTGCAATGCAGGAGACCCCGATTCAATCCCTGGGTCAGGAAGCTCCCCTGGAGGAGGGCATGACAACCCGCTCTAGTATTCTTGCCTGGAGGGTTCCATGGACAGAGGAGCCTGGTGGGCTAGAGTCTATGCAGTCGCAAAGAGTTGGACATGACTGAGGCAACTTTCACTTTCACTTGGAGGCTGTGCCAGTCTTGTGTGTACAGATTGAGCACTCAGCTCACTGGTCACAGACACCTCGTTCTGGAAGAGGACCGCCCCAATAGTCAGATCTGTGCACAAAGGCATCTGTGCATCCCTAGAATCTACCAGGGCCTAGGAGGTGGGGGAGTAGGTCAGACGATGCTAAACTCTGCTTTCTCTGCGGCTACCACTTGCTTGTTGCAGAAGAGGCAGAACTTAGTCAAGTCTCTCTAAGCTCTCCTCCAACCCGTCCTCAATAGCTTTGACCGTGTTCTGCAGCAGAAGCAAGGAGTCACAGCCTCACTGAGAAGAGGCTGATCAGAAACACACTAATGGCACCTAACCACGTGAGAACCTATAGTATCACTGAGGTAGGAGTTATCCCCATGAGTGAACCACATTGTTTAGTTGCTCAGTCGTGTCTGACTCTTTTGTGACCCCACGGACTGTAGGCCACTGGGCTCCTCTGTCTATGGGATTTCCTAGGCAGGAATCCTGGAGTGGGTTGCCATTTCCTTCTCCAGAGAATCTTCCCAACTCAGAGATGGAACCTGTATCTCCTGCATTGGAAGGCAGATCTTTACTGCCTGAAGACACCAGGGAAGCCCCAGGGTGTGAACCACACACACATATGTAGGTACTAGACAGGCAGCCACACTGTTTGTCTCAGGAATACCTCAGCTAGAAATAGACGCTCCTCATGACAGTGAACCAGCCCAACCAGTCCATCCTAAAGGAAATTAGTCCTGAATATTCACTGGAAGGACAGATGCTAAAGCTGAAACTCCAATACTTTGGTCACCTGATGAAAAGAACTGACTCACTTGAAAAGACCCTGATGCTCGGAAAGATTGAAGGCGGGAGGAGAAAAGGATGACAGAGGATGAGATGGTTGGATGGCATCACTGACTCAATGGACATAAGTTTGAGTAAACTCCAGGAGTTGTTGATGGACAGGGAGGCCTGGCGTGCTGCAGTCCATGGGGTCACAAAGAGTCAGACACAACTGAGCGACAGAACTGAACGTGATACTAAAAAGAAATTCTTAGAGAAAACCATAAGCTGAACACACTCAGGTGCTGCCCGAGGTCATGGCCAATGTGCAGGGCAGGTATAATTGTCATCACTACTGATGCCAAGCAGAACAGTTCCTCACCCTCACGCAAAGACCCAGACTAGGTTCCAACACACATGCCTATTCTCTCAGAAAGAAGGACCAAAATCCACTGTGGGGAAGATTCACTGAGTCTGCGTGACAGTGTATTTAGTGTTCCTTGGGACCACAAAACCTTAGAGAAGGAAGATCTGGAAGGTCATCATTCGACCTTTCCATTTTATACACAGGGAGTAAGAGGTCAATCAAGGCCAGAAAGAGACCAAGGTGTGGACACAAATCCAAGCATCAGAAGAGAAACCGTGACCTCAGGGTCAACGGGGACCCCCTGGACATCTGTGAGCAGACAGCCTTGAACGCATGACACCACACTGAGGGCGACACTTAGCTTTCAAGGGCAAAGTATTTTTTCACCTCGTTCACGCTGCTTAAGAATGCAAATATATTTTTAAAGCTATACTTTCAAGTGATGTCAACAAGTGGCTGCCGTGGCTTAAAAATGTGCTTCCGGAATGTACACACTACACACGCAGCCTTGATGCCCATGAAGGTGCGATCACAGGATGGAACCTCCTCTAAGCAATGGCCTCTGAGGGGCAGGGGGCAGCTCGTACAGTTGAGAGTGAGGCCCAGAGCGTAGGGACCCACTGGGGACCAGCCAGCCCTCCAGGGGGACCCAGGTCAGGTGATGGGTCTTCATCCTGCACATGCTCACCCAAGACTCGAGTTTAAAAAAAAAGGTATTTTATTTTAACGTCTTATTACTAAAAGGTTCTCTTTTGCTAACATCTCTCAAGCCCACAAATACCTACCAAAGGATATTTTTCCAAGGAAGAACAAAAGAGAACTGTTGTTTATTGTTTCTTTAGAAAACAATGTTCTCTCTGAACTGTGTTCCAGTAAATAGCATTAATAGCTGAACAATCTGCAATTACCACCCTGCCACTTATTGTTACACGTTAAAAAGAAATCAACGCACAAAAAGAGATTAATCCCCACAAGGAGAGCACTTCCTCCCAGAAACAAAACTTTCATTTATAATGCTCTTCTTGACGTTGTTTCCCCATATCCAAGGCCAATCTTGATGGACCGTAACTCACAATCATGACTTAAAAATCTCTTATATTAAAAAAAAAATATCCCTCCCTTCCAAATGTAGTTGAAGCAGCCTCCTCCCCCAAATGACTGTTTAGGACTTGAAACAGGAGAAGCCATCTCATTTCTTCTCTGCCTAAAGGAAACATGAATTTTCTCAAGAATCTTCATCGAGTTCTAAATGGTTAAAAGAGGATCTTATAGGTCAGCAGGCGAGATTCTGGTCGCAGGGAATCCCTTCTGCTATCTGGCACTGGGGTTTCACTGTGCTCACCTTTCCAAGGCCCCCAAGACAGCCGCTAAGACCCTACTTCATGGGACAAGAACCTCAAGCCAGACAAGCACATGTGGTCACGGATGCAAGGAAACAGATCCACATGCAAGGTCAGGGCTCAAGCCCCACAGTGGATGCCCCTTTCCTTAGTCTGCTGGTGTGGTGGCCAGGCCAGGTGGCTTAGGACAGATACCCCAGAGTGTGAGAGGCTGCAAATCCCAAATTGGTCATGCGCCTGGTGTGAACTGGACACTGGGCTGGGAAGTCCCCTGGCCTGATATCTCACCAGACATGGCTCCAGACCTCTGAAGAAAGCCACCATCTGTGCCCATGGGCTGACCTGCCACCACACAGGCTGTGCTCTGCTCACCTTCTCCCTGTCGGCTCCCCTGGTGGCCTGCGTGGGGGAACAGAGACCCCCTGAGCCCTTCCCCACTGCACTCACACCTACAGCCGCATCCTCGCAGCCAGATTGGGTTCCAGACAAAATACATCTCGGATATTCTTCATGTTGATTCTGAATCAATCAGTTCACTTCACGTGTTTCTTCTTCAATTGATTTTCTTTTAATTTATTGGCTGTGCTGGGCCTTTGTGGCTGTGCGGGTTACTCTCTAGCTGTGGCACAAGGGCTTCTCATTGTGATGGCTTCTCTTATTGCAGAGCGTGGGCTCTAGGTGCACAGGCTTCAGTACTTGGGGTTCCCGGGCTCTGGAGCACAGGTTCAGGAGCTGTGGCACACAGGCATAGTTGCTCTGAGGCAGGTGGGATCTCCCTGGACCAGGGATTAAACCTGTGTCTTCTATGTTGGTAGGCAGATTCTTTACCACTGAGCCACCAGGGAAGCCCTTACTTTACAAGCTGAACCACAGGAACTGTACCTCCCTCCTCTTTTTTAGAAAACCAGTCCCACATTGGCAATTTCCATACAGTTCACCTAAAATACCTGCCTCCCCTGCTTCAATCTCCCTGGTTAAACCTTCACGTGTTTTTCTGTCCTTGGTTAAGCTGGGAGCTTCCTTTCATCCTCTGATGGCTGCCAAAATGCATGGGTTAATTCACAGGGCCTGGCCCTTCCCCTGCCCTGGCGTCCCTGCACAGCTTCTCTTTGCTGACTCTCCGGGTTGTAGTCTTTGCTGGAGTCCTAGGCACTGTAGGGTGTGACATCCCTGGCCTCTACTCACTAGATGCCAGCATGCCCCACTCCCCACTGTGACAACCAGAACATCTCCAGACACGCCCAACATCCCTGGAGCTCCCCCACGGCCCAGGAATCCCTGTTCTCCTGTCAAAGGGGGTGAGCTTGCCACTGAAGAAGGTCAATGCCTGCTCTGAAACTGACGAAGCCAAAAGCTCAACCAGAAGGTCCAGCTCAGAGGCCACAGTCACCTGTTCCTCCCCAGGATGCACGTGGGTTCAGGGAGCTCTCCTGTGATTCCTTTGATGCTCTATCAATTGACACATTGATGGGAGTGTCCACTCCCCCTGAGAGCCTGCTAAAGAAGATTCTGGAGACTTGGGCTTCAAGAGACCATGGACCTTCCAGAGAGAGGCCTCGGGGTAAAAGAACATTTTCTCTGCTGCAAACTGCAGGCCAGCTAATACACTGCATGGTGAGCGTATTCAGTAGGAATACAAGCTTTTAATTTTCCACATATATTGAGTTGCTCTATTGCATTTTTATTTAATGTATGTCATGCAGACGCTTATTAGACCCTGATGGCTAAACAGATGTAATTAGTATCCTTCACTGGTAGCATGTACTTGAAAGTCTTGACATTTTCAGTTCAGGAAGGGAAGTTGGACAAAAGCATAGTGTTGGCCTCTCAGGTGGACCGTTCCTCTCAGGACCACCCCCTAGGCGATCACCTTACACCTTTTGAAGCCGTGGAACAAGTTGGCAGCACACTTGTCACCCCCATCATTGAAGCCTCCACCATCTGTTACCTTTCACATAGTTCTACTTTCCTTAGTTAGGTGTCAGGGGGCTTGGACTGTAGCTTAATGAAAATAATTACTGGTTTTACAGCTGAAAAGAGAAGGAAAAAGCCCTGCAGTCTGTTGTTGTGGTGCAGTCATCTATCTTAAGTCTCCATGGCCATTGAGAAGCTGAACCAAGTTATAATAGAATGTTCTTTGATGAAACTTGACTAATCTATGGCTTGTCCATTCTCACGAAACCTTATGGGAAACACTCAGAAACCAGTGGATGCTACCTAATACAAGACTGACTGTGATACAGACATTTCATCATTTGGGGTCTGGACAACAAGCACACAGTAGGAATTATTATTAACTTAAGGATACACGTCAGGAGACAACTGACACACACCAACTATCCTTGTAAATATTTACTCTTCCATCAAACCTAAAACTTGAAAGTTTTGTTTATTGCTACAGCAAACCCTTTTTCCAGTAAAATACCACTCAATTTGACTAATGTAAATTCAAACTAACGGGAATTATATTTTTAGAAAAACAGAAGTTTGCTTTTAAGCATCTAATTACTTTGAAAAACAAACAGTAACAAAATGGGCTAAGGCAACATAAAATAACTGAGACTTTTGGAAGTTCTAGCTTAATAACTGTAAATAAACCTACAATTTGCTTGAATTCCGACAGGATTAAAGAACACCTTCTCTCACGTGGAGAGAAAATGTGCCTGGAAGTCTTTCCTGTATATTTCTACTTCCCAGCAGGTGAGAATTCTTTGGGGACACCCCTGGGTGTACCCTCTGACACACCTGCTGAGTCTGCCCTGGTGCTGCGGTGTCCATGGTGAGGAGGAGGTCCCATCCTGCCCTGCTCCCACTTTTTCTCAATTCATCACCTTGCTTTCCTGAACCAATGCTTGCTTTGAGAAAAAAAAATGAACACAGTGCCAGGAGATCCTGCCTTCTCAGGGCACTTAGCATTCAGCCCTACACCCCACTGGGGTGCAATATTCCACACACAAAACATAGAACATACATGTACACAAGTATATAAATACACAGGGCTTCCCTGGTGGCTCAGTGGTAAAGAATCTACCTGCCAATGCAAGAGACACAGGTTCGATCCCTGTGAAGGAAAGATTCCCCTGGAGAAGGAAATGGTAACACACTCCAGTATTCTTACAGGGATAATCCCACGGAGAGAGGAGTCTGGTGGGCTATAGTTCATGGGATCGCAAAAGAGATGGACATGATTTAGTGAGTATAACAGCAACAACAAACAATATAAATAGACACACAGACATGTATACACAAATATAAATAAACTCACACACACACATAAATCCTCACCAGGTCCTCATCCCCTCGCCTGTTTCTGTGCCTCTTGTCATCAGCCCTCCTGGCCATGGTCCACCCCACACAATCACCAAGCCCAAGCTTCCTAACGCGCTTGTGCTCAGCTCCCCATTATCCGTGGGATGAACTCAGCTCTGAACAAGGCTCTCTCCAGTGCTGCCTGGAGCCACGTCCACATGTCATGTCCACGCACACATCGGGCACCAGACCAACACCACCCTGGTTGTTGCTCCTTCGACGTGCCCTGAGAAACCCCATCCCGCTTGTCCTCCCACCATCCTTGGAAGTCCTGCCGGATGCCCATTCCCTGTGAGTTGCTTCCAAACCAGCCAACGCCTCGGGGTGTTCAGCATGGTTCCATCTCTGCAGTGTGGGCATCTCTCAGGCAGCCCTTTGCATAAGAGGACGGATGTTACAGACACGCATTGTCTGTGGGCCTTGTACCACCAGATACACCCTCAGAACCGCGCTGGTCTTTACTATGGTGGGGAAAAGTGCTCAATGGGAAAAGATCATTGAAGCTTTCACTATATTGAGGAAAGGACAACGTGGCCCTAATAATAAAATGCCCAATAATAAATCAGAGGACCCAGTAATGCTCAAGGAAGGGCCTCCAAGGTCCCCGGGCCCCCTCATCCACTTGACTGCCTGTGGTCAGGCAAGGTCCCCATGGCCGGTGGGGGACAGAGCTCAATCTAGCACCCAGGTCTGGGAGTTCCCGGTACGAGGCTTGTCATCCATTAAAGTCAAATGCTGAATATAATCTAAAGCCATCTGAAATCCCGGAGTCTTGGAATATACATTTTCCCATTCTTAAAAACCTTAGGAAGCAGGCCTGCAATTCATCTTATTTCACTCATTGTAACAAACCTACAATTTAAAAAAAATGTTTTTTGACAAAGCTTTTAAGAGAGCCTTCTAAAGTTCCTCTACTGACACACATCAAGATTATTATTTAACCTTCCCAACATTAGCTGGTCCTTTAACTTTATAAATATGCACTTTATCCTTCTGGCACCAAATTAAAATCCCATGAATTCAAACCTGGGTAACAATCATTCCCTGTACAGAATAAGAACTTTAGAGATGTATTAGAACTATTTCCTTGGATAGGAGATAAGTTAGGTCTCCAATCTGACATGTTAATCCTTCACTTTTTCTAAAACTGAACATTCACTGATGTTTCGCTGTAAATATATTTATAAATTTGTGTATAGCTCATACGGTTCTAGTCATGTCTAAATTTCCAGCAAAGAACGATTCTTTGTCTGAGAAAAGGTGATGCAATCATTACGTATCGCTGCATGATACAGGCTGTCTGGGGTTATTAGAAGAAGCAGGTATGGCCAATTTACAAGTGTCAGCCCCGCACCTTGCTTTCAGGGCTCACTCCTGAGCCTCATGCTCACCGAGGAGCCCCTTGAGATCTCCTTACAAATGATTGTTTATTATTATATTATTCCATCATGTATCTCATGAGAGGAGGTTGTAACATCCGTTAAGAAAATCAGGAACTGTTGTGACTTCTATGATAGAATATTCCTCTGTGCGTGATGTTTAAAACTATGTTTTCTTTAGCACTGGTAAGGAAAAGATGCACTAAAATGTATAGCAGAGTGAAAGCAAAAACGTTCCTAAAACAAGTTAAATACTCTTGGCTACAAAACAAATTCCCGGGGGCGTGAGGTGGGGGAGAAGGAAATGTTTCCAGTGCTTTTAGCACCTGAAACATTGAGCCATGTGGATCCCACACCACTGGTGCCTCCCAGGACCTCACCGGGGGAGCCAGGTTCTTACAAACGAAAGATTTCCTATGCCGAGTCTGAGACAACAGGGGTTTCTATCAGGGCATTAGAGGGCTCATAGACTGGCTAGAGGACCCAGGCGGCAACCCTGCCCAGCCAGGCACCCAGCCATTAGGGTGCAGCCCCAGCAGGGTCTTGGCTGCCTGTGATGGAGGGGCCGGAGCGATGCAGGCTGCCCCACCTGCGGTCTAGAGCCACACAGGCCCCTGCTGGGCTGGAACACGGCTGGATGTCAACTGGCCGCCAGGGTGTCCAGCCCTCTGGCATCGATTCCACAGTGGGCAGGTGTTGCCTCGGGTGGAGAGTGCCTGGAAAGGGAGCCAATGGCCAGGACACACGAGAAACATCCAGGTCACAAAGGTCACTGGACACGTCATTCCTCATATCTGACCCACAGCAGGGGGAGTGGTTGTTTTTCACTCCGTTCAGTCACTCAGTCCGGTCACTCAGTCGTGTCCGAATCTTTGCGACCCCATGGACTGCAGCACGCCAGGCCTGCCTGTCCATCACCAACTCCTAGAGCTTACTCAAACTCATGTCCATTGAGTTGGTGATGCCATCCAACCATCTCATCCTCTGTCGTCCCCTTCTCCTCCTGCCTTCATTCTTTCCCAGCATCAGGGTCTTTTCTAATGAGTCAGTTCTTTGCATCAGGTGGCCGAAATATTGGAATTTCAGCTTCAGCATCAGTCCTTCCAATGAACACCCAAGACTGATTTCCTTTAGGATGGACTGGTTGGATCTCCTTGTAGTTCAAAGGACTCACAAGAGTCTTCTCCAACACCACAGTTCAAAAGCATCAATTCTTTGGCACTCAGCTTTCTTTATAGTCCAACTCTCACATCCATACTACGTTCTGAAATTCCAGGATGCCTAGTGACAGGTTTTAGTCAAATGGTTTTGTTCCAAAGTAAGAGAAAATATGGGGGAGGGGAAAAAGAACCCAATACCCTAACACATCGGAAAAATAAAATGGGCTCATTTGGCCAAGGGCTGCCCTGCCTTCCTCGGCATCCTTGGTGTCACCGTGGGAGTCTGTGCTCACCAAGTGCAGTGGCGGCCTCAAACTGAGTGCCTTCCTCAGTCTAGCCCCTCAAAGTTTCCCAGGGGCCCCCTCAGGGCGGCGCTACAATCATATGCAGGTCGGGGGCCAAGGTGCAAGGAGGTCATCTCACTTGTCTACTCAGAGGGACGACAAGCCTGGAGCACAGAAGGCTGGGAGCCCAAGCTCCTAACCGTCACCCCTTATACTGCATCCTGACTTCACATAGCGAGGGTCCGGAGCTGCAGCAGACTTTGCTAAACCTATTTCCCCACCTGGGAGCGGCCCCGTGCTTTTTGGTTTGTTACCAAATATGATAACACAACTTTCCTGGTGGCTCAGTGGTAAAGAATCTACCTGCAAATGCAGGTTGATCCCTGGCTCAGGAATATCCCCTGGAGGAGGGCATGGACACCCATTCTAGTATTCTTGCCTGGAGAACCCCATGGACAAAGGAGCCTGGTGGGCTATAGTCCATGGGGGTGCAAAGAGTTGGACACAACTGAAGCAACTGAGCACACACGCACAATAATGCAACATCACAGATGAATATGACAAAGACTCTCATTTCCCAAAATTTCTATATGCAAATTTGCAACCATAATTGCACTGATGTAAGTTCCACATTTAAAGGCGAATTTAACTTTGATGTATTTAACAGACAAATTGCATTAAGACCTTCAATCTGTAAGTCATTGTTAAAGAATAGTTTACTTAAATTTTAAGCAAAGAAAACTTTCCAGTCTTTGATATATGTTCTTAGAAACATAAAAATAACATTCCTTTCCTCAGCTGTCCTTTTCCATTTCACACATATTGATCTGTCCATATGTTTTAAATAATGATGAAATTAATAGGAACTGTTTTTAATAAATCCAAACCCTAGCTCCTTTCATGTCCACATATTCAGAGGGGAAGACTGAGGTGAAAAAGCTGCTTAAGTATTAGGACAAACGAAGCAGAACTGGGAACAGCTTTGGAAGAGAAGCTGGTGAGGAACCGGGTGGGAGCAAGGGAGGGTATTGCAGGCAGGGATGGGAGGAGGGGTCCAAGGGAGGAGGACTCTGAGTGGCGGCAGGACTGAGGACAAAGCCCAGGTGAGACAAGACAGGAGGAGGGACGCGGTCGAGGCCTGTTTGTTTGCCCAGCATGTGTGGCGTTGAATCCACAGGAGAGACAGACCCTGCTGAATAAACCAGGCTTCCCGAGAGCTCTCACAGCCCTTCTTATGTGTGGCATTGGGCAAATGCCCTCAATATCTTTTGAGCCTTAGCTATTTATACAGCGGGTCATGATATTTGTCTAACTGAACTGCAGAGAAGAATCGATGGACAACATCACGAGTTCCCAGCCCTGGGTCTGGTACTGCAGTCAGTGGTGCAGAGATGGCGACCCTCCGCCTCCCCCAGCCCAGACACAGAGCAGCAGGCCGGAGGGAAGCCAGCGAGAAGACCCCCTGCACAACCAGTCCAGGCAGTCCCAGAGCCTTCCTGACTCTTACTCATAATGTATAGTTATTTTCGAAAGTCTTTACCATCTTAATTACTTTCTAAATCAGCAACAGGATCCATTTTTTTCCTTAAAAATTCATAGTCAAGGAAAAATAAAGCTATTTCAAAGCATTTTCTCCATCACACCAATAAACCATAAATTCCCTCTACACACATCTGACTGTGGGACATGTCATTCAATAAGGTCTTGGTTTTATTGACAAAACTGTTGAGTAACTGGTCCAAACAATATTAAAAGCAGTTGGTTTGGAATGTGCTACATTTTGAATTCTGGCTGTTTGGTATATGTACTCTGATTACTTTTTTTGAATACAGAAATGACTATATTTATTTATGTAACTAATTTGCTATTATATTAGATGAAACTGCTACTTTATATGGCTGTAACATAGAACATCATCAGAGAGATATTTTACAATTTTTTTTAACAAAAAGAAATCTACCATTTCTGTAAGTGCTCTTATGTTTGAAAAAAAAGATTTTTTAACATTTTAGATCTTATTTATAATTGCACACTTTCTAAGTCACTACTGACATGGTTTTGCTACTCTCCGATATGGGAAAGCATCTGTAACTTGGGCCAGACCATAGCACCAAGCTCCCCAGGCAACTGGGTCTCCCAGGAACTTCCAAGGCTCTGTTTGGCGGGTGAACCACCATCGTGCAGACAAGAGTGCCACCCAGAGGTGAGAGGAAGAAATTGACCTTGGATTTTATTTGGAAGACAAAACTAACCTGTTAAAAATCTAAAAATGATTAGCTAGTACTTATTTCATTAAAAACTAAGGAATATTTTCTTACAAGGTTCTCTCTGCAAGAAAGAAGCTTTCCAGTGCCAGGCTACATAAAAGCACAGCACTTTGAAAACTCTTTCAAGACAGAAAGTCCAAGTCACAGGTGCACAGTTAGTCAATTAAGAAATTGAATTTAACTGTATTCTTTATAGTACATGCTTTCTTTGCTTTTTATAATTAATATAGCATGTGTTTCCAGAAGTCACAGAAGTTCTGGAGCAACCACCATGACCTATTTAGACATGTGGACCAAAAGTTAAACTAATTACCGGAGACATTTCTTACTTAAATGAGAAAAGTCTTTCATTAGAAAGCCTTCTGCATAATTTACTTCTGGCAAAGGAATAAAGTTTATTTAGAGTAATTCTGTTTGGCAGACAGTCATCACTTCTCAAACATATACCAATAATTGTTAAGGTTACAGCAAAATAGTCAATTCTATGAAACATAAAAACATGAGCTTCTAACGGTGGAAACAAAAGGCTGATTATAAAATAGAGATTTACGATATCCCTGTTCTCTCTTAGAAGTCTGGATGGTGGGATTACTACTAGCAGTGGGCCAGCATTTAAGATTTATGTATTTTAAAATGAACTACAAAAGATCAAACCTAACCAAAAATAAGCATACATTAAAGTGTTAAAATTTTACATAAAAACTTTGAAAACTTTTTTCTACTCTGAAAAATCCCAATTTTGAAATAATGCTAGGGGTTCTCAAATGTTATAATATACAGACCTCATCTCATTTTACTGTTTCATTTTTACTCCAACATGCTTTAAAATAGAAAGGATTCTAAACACACCTATTTACACGACTTTCTGGAAAACTCATTCTAGAAATACTAAGTATTTACAGCTGACTTCAAATTTATTTGTATTAAATTCTACAAAGGATTCTACAGAGATTGTACAGCTAATTATCATTTCCAAGTAGATGTTTTTCCTGCAAAGCTTAGCAAAATACAGCTTTAAAGGTACAGGGTTGTTAACTGCACCTTCCTCTCTTGGTTCTGTAACTGAGGGATCTCATTAATATCTGTGAGTTAATTTTCTTTCCTATTTTTACCCTTAATCTTCCACATGCCCTGAGTTGCATCATTCTATAAAACATGCTTTCACCCGCAATGATGGCTGCAACATATCTGAGCAAGGAGTACAAACAAGTCTACTTAAACATCCCTATTTCTACACTCATCTCAGTCCAACCTGCTCCATAGATGTCCACTGCACGCTGCTGGAAACGTAGTGAATATGACAGAGACAACACAGTAGGACAGTGAGGCTATTACTTTGGGGGAGAAGCTTAATGACTAAAGCTCGAAGAGTTTAGCAGGGAATATTTCACAAGGGTTTTAAACAGGGCCCAAGGCAAGGCTGGCAAATTTGGAGAATGACCTCTTACCTGAATCAAAAGGTTTGTGTGTCTGCATCATATATTCAAAGCATCAAATAAAGACAGAAAGGATGGCTACAAGGTAGTTCACAAATGACTCTAGTTCACTGATAAGTATTATCAATTTAAAGGGTAAATTCTGAAACATTCCCAAACCTATAATCAGTCAAGAGGAAGTGAAATAAAAGTCACTCAGTCATGTCTGACTGTTTGCAACCCCATGGACTATGGAATTCTCTAGGCCAAAATACTGGAGTGGGTAGCCTATCCCTTCTCCAGTAGATCTTCCTGACCCAGGACTTGAACCGGGGTCTCCTGCACTGCAGGCAGATTCTTTACCAACTGAGCCATCAGGGAAGCCCAGCCAAGCTATCAGTCAAGAGGACCTGGTGCTAAAATTAAATGCCTTCACATTTCTTAAACTCTTCCCTTTCCTTTTTGCCCCCTCCAATGCTACCATCTTAGTTCTTGCCATTAAAAAAAAAAAAAAAACTAATTTGTTTAATTACTTCCTCATTAATCTCCAGGCCCAGTGTCCTACTCTGTCTTAGCACTGTCACATTTCTAAACCCATCCTCCAAGGAAAGTCCAGGACAATCTCAAGCTTCACAAATCAACCATGTCACCTGCTGGCTTGATATTCAGATAGTAAGTCGAGAGTCAGTGGTCCCACCCCCTTCCCTGTCCTCCGCCCACAAGCAGGGGGCTTCTAAAAGAAGGAAGGCCAGAGGCTACAGGCTGGTGACTGGTGGCTCTTTTGGCCCTTCTGTTTCAACTTAACCACCAATCACATTTCTTTAAGAGAAATTAATTCCCTTTCAAGAGATGTCAGAAACCATAATTTAAGGTGAGGTCATTCTCGAGAATATCCTAACTCCTAAAACAGTAGCTTTCAAACATTTTTAAATGACCAAAGTCATTTTCTTCATAACAATATCTAACGTAGAACCCCAGCAAAAAGATGAGTGAGATGAGTATTTCTGAGGCTGACAACAGGCAAGAGATTAGATCGCACAGAACTGGACAGGCCACAGAGTAAAATTCAAATTCGGTTGGTGAAATACAGAGTCAGTGGGGAGAAGCAGCAGCCTGGATGAGACACGTTGGACTCATTCCTGAAAGGCCACTGGTGCTGCTGCATGTGAAAGACTCGAACTATGGAGAATTTCAACCTTCAGGGGTACTATGATAAACCCCAAAGTCACCTGCAAAAACACGACACGTACAATGGAGGCGTCACAGATACCTGGTCCTCGCTGGTCAGTCCCAGGTGCATGACGAGGTAAAAATGCACCAGGAAGTCTGAGTTGGGCAGGACATCCTGGCGCCGGGTCATCATGGAGCAGATCAGCTTATAGGCTTGCAGTTTGCCTTCCTTATAATCGTCAGGCAGCGTCGTCGCCTGCCAAGGAGACGTTCAGAGATTTAATCAACCCCAGATGCAGATGCCTTTTGTCCTTTCATTTACTTCTCAGTTGTCCACAAAGTTGTTTATGGAGATGTGGGAAGCGCTGGCTTGAGTAAGACCCAGCCTGTCTTCAAAACATGCAGTCTTGGGCAATTACATTTTTTAAACTCAATTTCAGAAAGGAAGGGGAAATTACAATAAAGGAATAAACACATATTCACTTGCCTTAAACAGCCATGATGCAAACATTCTGAGCGGTGGGATCAAGGCAGGAGGAGATGGAGAAGACTGGTTATCCAGGCTTATTGCCAGGTTATCCCGTATCTATGATTCGAAACAAGGAGAATTTTAGGCAAGATAATACACGGTTTATCCCAATGACACATCAATATCGTGCTCCACGGTCAAACAGCTGCTGTCAATTAAATTTCTGTAAGTTGAGTGAAAAGCTACAGCATTTACAAATATTTCTTTTATCATGAGATCTACTCTCTTTTTGAATTGTGTGCTGGTTTTAGATCTAATGCAAAACTAGGGCATTGTTATTCCTTCAATCTTAATGCTTGCAGAGGTCATCCTGAACCTCAAGTGATAAGGAATAGTTTCATGAGTTATACTGTATAAACACAAATCACATTTTTGGAAAAAGAAAAAAGTACTAAAAGGGGGAAAACGTATATTGTAAACAAAAACCAACCCTAGGATGAAACTTGTATGTATTCTTTTACAAACAAAGGACAACAGATTGTACTTTTACAAAAATTATCCTCAGAAATAAGATTATATACTAATAATGGCTTTCCATGTGGACAGTGAGGTTAAATTTCTTAGCATTTCTCTACATTCAAATTCTGTACAATAAGACCAGTAGTGCTTTTATAAAAAGAGTAACTACAACTATTGTATAATATCCCATTCTTTGATATCCTATAGTAATAGTTTATTTATGCATTAAATAACTTCTGCTGCTGCTGCTGCTGCTAAGTTGCTTCAGTCATGTCTGACTCTGTGCGACCCCATAGACGGCAGCCTGCCAGGCTCCCCCGTCTGTGGGATTCTCCAGGCAAGAATACTGGAGTGGGTTGCCATTTATAAAAGTATTTTTTATTTTTTGATCACCAAATGTACTTTGTTTCAGTATCTAAACTCTTGGTCCAGAATGTGTTCAAAAGTTACATGCAACACAGTTTTTAGGTTAAGTCACAAATCAATGTTACCATATTAGAATGAAAGGTAACAATAGCAGGACATACCTTTGCTAGCTTGTACCAGAGTTCATAGAGATAGCCAAACACCCTGGCATGGATTTTGGGTGACTGGATATTATTCACATCTCCAAGGATCCCCAAGATTCTTCGCCACAACACAGCGGCTGAGTCTGGATGCCAACCAGTGAGGGTCCCCCCAGCAATTATACTGCAGTCATCAGCAAGGCATTCGCTGCTGTCTGTGAGGTGAAATGTGTGTTAACGCAATTTTTATTTCATTGTTAGACTTTTATCTTTAATGCAAATGACCTATGCTTGAACATGTATGCAAATTCAGAGTAAAACAATTGAGATGAGGTGTGAAATGGCTGACAACTTGGAAGGACAGGGAAGTGAGACTGATGAGGAAATGTCAGATGACTCTGATTCTTCCATCTAAAAGAGTGACAACCCAGAGATGATGAGACAGTTCCTAGAGACCCTGAGAAGGTCTTCATAAGCAGTGGAGAGGAAGGAGAACTAGACCAGGAGGCGGAGGGAGCAGGGTCACGAGGAAAAGTGGCCAGGACTGCCTCGCGGCGGAAGTGACATCTGTGCTGCCTGACGCTGTTAACTCAGGTTTGCGGGATGTATAATTTGCTTATAACAAGTTTTATCCTTCTTGGATTCAAGGAGCTATAAGAAATGTGTATGATCATGTAGCTGTCACATACACCACCTCCATAACTAACTTGAAACTTCCTCTTCATTCCACCAGGGCCCCTATGCAGTCGGTTCCCTCCCCGAACCTCTGTTCCAGACAACCACTGCATTTCCTATCCTTACAGCATTGCCTTTTCCAGAATGTCAGATAAATGGAGTTCTTTAGTAAGTAACCTTTCCATGTGGTTTCTTTCGCTTAGCATAAGGCATTTATTTGAGAGATTCATCCATGGGGTTGTATATCCACAGGCGTCATAGTTTATCCAATCACCTGATGAAGGACACTGGATAGTTTCTGGTTTTGGTTTGATTAGACCTAAAGCTACAAATGTGTACAGGCTTTTATGTGAACACATATTTACCCTTCTCATCTGTAAGACCAGAATCACAAAATGGTATGTGATACATCTTCTCCTTTAAGTGGACTGCATGTTCCTAAATGCCTCAGAAAGTGTGTCCTTATATGTCTGAAAGTCTTGGTTCCCTGACTGGTAAATTCATAGCTTGGCTGGGTATAGAATTCTGTGATGGGAAAGCTTTGCTTGTTTTCCTACAGTTCCCTTTATAATCTTAGATTCAAAAATAATTCTGATAATTGAAACATTCGTGTGAAAAAAATTTTTGACTCTGGAGAGCTTCAACATATCTGCAACAGGTTGAAAAGATGGCTTCTCTTTTATTTGAAGCTTCAGTAAAGCTAGGAATTGTCCTCTACTTTTATAAATCTATTAGAATTAACCTATTGAATTGTTTTTAATTTTTATGTTGTTTCTATTGCTTTCTTCCCTTTTCCACTCCCAGTATTTCTTCCTCGATCGATCTTGCCTATTTGCCTATTTTATTAATGGTTTTAAAGAGTGCTCTTTGCTTTTTCTATTGCTTTGTAGTACATGTATAGAAGCTGATTTAAAAAAGATACTAACAAACATCCACCACCATGGAGGATCATTCCAGGTGCATGTGCTGTTGGGGTTTTTCAGGTCCAACCACAGAAAGGGAAGCACAGTCTACGGATGCGAGGAAGGACCAGAGCCAGCCAGGAGCAGGAGAAGAGTGTGACAAGGAGCACAGGCAAATCCACAGCCGGCTCTAGATGCTTCCTGCACTGTGCCCGAGAGAGCCGCTAACAGCTTATTATGTTTATTACGCAAAGAGCACAAGAGCCTGAAGCAGAAGATTTCATAAGGATGGTACGGGGGTCACGGAAAGGCCTTCCCCAAACCAGGAACTGTTTCTTCTTAGAGCGAAACACACCAGTATTTCCCACATCAGTATCATAAATATACTCAGACAACCGGGAATGTGAAGTCAAGTGGGCCTTAGGAAGCATCACTATGAACAAAGCTAGTGGAGGTGATGGAATTCCAGTTGAGCTATTTCAAATCCTGAAGGATGATGCTGTGAAGTGTTGCACTCAATATGCCAGCAAATTTGGAAAACTCAGCAGTGGCCACAGGACTGGAAAAGGTCAGTTTTCATTCTAATCTCTAAGAAAGGCAATGCCAAATAATGCTCAAACTACCACACAATTGCACTCATCTCACACACTAGTAAAGTAGTGCTCAAAATTCTCCAAGCCAGGCTTCAGCAATACGTGAACCGTGAACTTCCAGATGTTCTAGCTGGTTTTAGAAAAGGCAGAGGAATCCGAGATCAAATTGCCAACATCCGCTGGATCATCGAAAAAGCAAGAGAGTTCCAGAAAAACATCTATTTCTGCTTTATTGACTATGCCAAAGCCTTTGACTGTGTGGATCACAATAAACTGTGGAAAATTCTAAAAGAGATGGGAATACCAGACCATCTGACCTGCCTCTTGAAAAACCTATATGCAGGTCAGGAAGCAACAGTTAGAACTGGACATGGAACAACAGACTGGTTCCAAATAGGAAAAGGAGTACGTCAAGGCTGTATATTGTCACCCTGCTTATTTAACTTATATGCAGAGTACATTATGAGAAACGCTGGGCTGGAAAAGGCACAAGATGGAATCAAGACTGCCGGGAGAAATATCAATAACCTCAGATATGCAGATGACACCACCCTTATGGCAGAAAGTGAAGAAGAACTAGAGCCTCTTGATGAAAGTGAAAGAGGACAGTGAAAAAGCTGGCTTAAAGCTCAATATTCAAAAAGCTAAGATCATAGCATCTGGTCCCATCGCTTCATGGCAAATAGATGGGGAAACAGTGGAAACAGTGGCTGACTTTATTTTTCTGGGCTCCAAAATCACTGCAGATGGTGATTGCAGCCATGAAATTAAAAGATGCTTACTCCTTGGAAGGAAAGTTATGACCAACCTAGACAGCATATTAAAAAGCAGACATTACTTTGCCAACAAAGGTCTGTCTAGTCAAGGCTATGGTTTTTCCAGTGGTCATGTATGGATGTTGAGAGTTGGACTGTGAAGAAAGCTGAGCGCCAAAGAATTGATGCTTTTGAACTGTGGTGTTGGAGAAGACTCTTGAGAGTCTCTTGGACTACAAGGAGATCCAACCAGTCCATCCTAAAGGAGATCAGTCCTGGGTGTTCTTTGGAAGGACTGATATTGAAGCTGAAACTCCAGTACTTTGGCCACCTGATGTGAAGAGCTAACTCATCTGAAAAGACCCTGATGCTGGGAAAGATTGAGGGTGGGAGGAGAAGGGGACATCAGAGGATAAGATGGTTGGATGGCATCACCGACTCGATGGACATGGGTTTGGGTGGACTCGGGGAGTTGGTGATGGACAGGGAGGCCTGGCGTGCTGCGGTTCATGGGGTTGCAAAGTGTCGGACACGACTGAGCGACTGAACTGAACTGAACTGAACAAGAGACACATATAATCCATGCTGGAATCCCACACACTGCACCTGTATAGACAGCAAAGGCCAAATTGTGGACCTTCTGGACTCTCAGATTGACTTTGACAAAACCTCTGGCTCACCCTCCTGATGTTTAGTCTGTCAAATGAGTGCGGTATCAATCATCTGTTGGTCTGAGAAGGTCTGGTGAAGCTTCAGCAAACCTTACAAATAAACCTAAGCTCCCAAGTGAACAAGCAGCATCACATGGCATGTAGCTTTCTTATGAAGAATGCAATAAGTCTTTAACCCCATAAGGGGTTAAAAAAGAGTCAGGAGATTTGACAACTTAGACTTTTGCTCCATCCCCAAGCATCACCCCAACAACGCAGCCATCGGAGGTGGAGATCAGCCTTCAGCCTTCCAGTCATTCTGGGATTTCCCTTGAGCGATAGCTCCAAGTAAACAGAGGTCAGGTACCTTACCACCTGCGTCTCCCTGCAACCTGCCGACGATCCATTCTCTGTTGTGGAAAGATCTCCCTTCCCCACCAAAAATTTATTCCTCAGTGATAAAATTCTAGGTAACATCCTCCATCATATTATCAAAATACAGGGAGTCTTTTCGAGGTATTTGAAATGGCTGCATGCTCAACATTACCATGAAAAAATTTTTTAATGAGTTGAAATGTTTTTGCCCAAAATGATTCCACTTGTGGCATAAGCAATGGAACAGATGCTGACATTTCACATGTAGATGGTTCCTCAGTGAAGCGGCGCTTAATTAAAAATCGGGATTTGAGAGATTTCTGAAAATTTCACGTTCACCTTAAAAATACCAAACAGTTCATTTTCTTTTTCATGAGCAAGCTAGTATGCTAGCCTAAGAGCACCTTTTTATTTCATTCTTACTAAAAATGCTTCAGAGACATTAAATATTTTTTAATTAAAGTAGGAAGTCTTGTAAACAAAATTATATCATCTTTCCCCAAACACGTACAGGCACAATACACAATGCTCACATACAGGAGCAATCTGAAGTTTAGAACTTTGAAAATGTACAAAGGATTTTAGTTATGAAATAAGTCTTGGTGATTGGTAAAATGAGGCAGCCAACCAAATGGCGGCTTCACATGGCAGCGGTTTTGCGTAGGTCTGGTGGAGTATAGATGAAGCATGGCCAGTGCTTTGAAAGTGCTTTTCCCATTCGAGTTGAAAAGGCACAAAGCCAAAAGCTCAATTGAAACACTTTAATTCTGGGACCAGAAAATTAGGCCTAGACTTTGATGATTAAAAAGTGGAGAAACAGGGGACTTATCTGGTGATCCAATGGCTCCCAATGCAGGGAGCCCAGGTTCAATCCCTAGTCAGGGAACTAGATTCCGCATGCCACAACTAAGACCTGGCACAGCCAAATAAATAAATAATTTTCTTTAAAGTGGAGAAACAACAGGTTGGCACTCTGTTGACCATCACTGTGGCCTTTCTCATCTGCTTCCCAGACATGTAACATTCATTTAAAGATCTCCAAGGTAGTGTCTGCCTGCAATGCGGGAGACCTGGGTTCAATCCCTGGGTCAGGAAGATACCCTGGAGAAGGAAATGGCAACCCACTCCAGTATTCTTGCCTGGAGAATCCCATGGATGGAGGAGCCTGGTGGGCTACAGTCCACGGGGTCGCAAAGAGTCAGACACAACTGAGCAACTTCACTCAAGGTGAGCAACCAATCTCATGGTGCTTATCATCATGATTTTTCTTCAGAACATTTGATATTTTCAAAACAGATCAAAGCCTGATGGAGATTCCAAAAATGTGTGCAGTGACAGACACTGACAAACCATTCTTGCAAAAACAGTTTTGGTGGCAGGTAACAGGGATAATTAAAAGCAGAAGCTATAATTCAAAGCAGAAGTGGTCAAAGGATTTCAGTAACAACGTTGAGAGGCAGGGTTGGGATAAATATACTAACAGAGATTTTGAAACTCAATCATACATATTTTTTACTATCAAAAAAAAAGGTTAAAATGTGTTGTTTTTAGCTAAATCAAACAAGAGCCTGCAGCTGAAAGCTGCTGCTACTGCTGCTAAGTCACTTCAATGGTGTCTGACTCTGTGTGACCCCATAGATGGCAGCCCACCAGACTCCCTGGTCCCTGGGATTCTCCAGGCAAGGACACTGAAGTGGGTTGCCATTTCCTTCTCCAATGCATGAAAGTGAAAAGTGAAAGTGACGTCACTCAGTCGTGTGTGAGCCTTAGTGACCCCATGGACTGTGGCCTTCCAGGCTCTTCCATCCATGGGATTTTCCAGGCAAGAGCTGAAAGCTGAGTCATCCCCTAACTGAAGTACTTACTGACTGATCCTCTCCTGTCATGCACTGTCCTGGAGCCAAAAACCAGCTGTGAACAACCAATCACCAATGGCAATCCCATCCCTGAAGGGGGGCAACACCACTGACCTTCCTCCACTAAAGTGAAGTGTTGAAAACTTCTAACTGAATCTTATCTTAAGATGTAGCACTAGACTTCCAGTGGTTGAGAATCCCCTTGCTAATGCAGGAGCTGCTGCTGCTGCTGCTAAATTGCTTCAGTCGTGTCCGACTCTGTGCGACCCCATAGACGGCAGCCTGCCAGGCTCCCCCGTCCCTGGGATTCTCCAGGCAAGAATACTGGAGTGGGTTGCCATTACCTTCTCCAATGGGTGAAAGTGAAAACTGAAAGTGAAGTCGCTCAGTTGTGTCTGACTCAGCGACCCCATGGACTGCAGCCTACCAGGCTCCTCCGCCCATGGGATTCTCCAGGAAAGAGTACTGGAGTGGGGTGCCATTGCAGGAGACACAGGTTCAATTCCTGGTCTGGGAGGATCCCACATGCCAAGGACAACTAAGCCTGTGGGTCATAACTACTGAGACTGCACTCTAGACCCTGTGCTCCAGAACAAGAGAAGCCACTGCAATGAGAAACCTGCACGCTGCAAGGAAGAGCAGCCCTCACTCGCTGCAACTAGAGAATGCCTGAAAGCAGCAATGAAGACCCACAGCAGCCAAAAGTGTTTAAAAAAAAAAGGGAGTATCACCGATCTAATAGGTACCTGGAAAAGAAGCAGCACGGAAGCTGGCCCTTAACCTTCAAGGTTCTGCTAACTCTAAGTTCTTAAAAGTCTCTCTGACAATGAAAAGAAACTTTTATTTACGCTGGAGTTGAATTAATGACAACACTTTCTTATGGTTAGTCGTTTTTTTCATCTCATTTTAAGAAAGTCTTCCCTCCCCCAAGGTCTTAGATTTTTAGAAGATATTTTCTTTCAAAAGGTTTTAAATTTTCCTTTTTACATTTGAGTATTTATCCATCGGAACTCGGCTGCAGGCAGGGTGTGAGGTAGGGATCCTGCCCCCTATTCTGCCCGCTGACTAAATGTTCTGCATGCTTGACTGGGCAGCCCATCCTTCTCTTGCCAGATCTGGAAGGCTACCTCTTTCATGTACGATGACTCCATGTCCTTATATATCCAGTATATGTTTTATATTCCATTCTTTTAGTCCATATGTCTATCTCTGTGATTAAAACTCTCTTTAAATAAGTCTCATCACACTTATCCCATTATTTGTCCTTATCAGGACAAATGTCTTATTTTTTCTGGCCTCTCAGTAAGTTCTTCAGTTGGTCCTGGCTATGGCTTAGTAATCTTTTTATTTCTTATAGCATCAAAAGAAGTATTTCTAGACTATAAGCTTATTTGCTAAATAAGAGATGAGGCCAGCAGCAATATCAATACTTAGCTATTGTTGTTCAGTCATTCAGTCGTGTCTGACTCTGTGACCCCACGGACTGCAGCATGCCAGGACTCCTTGTGCTTCACCAGGTCCTGGAGTTTGTTCAGACTCATGTCCATTGAGTCAGTGATACGATTCAACCATCTCATCCTCTGTCATCCCCTTCTCCTCCTGCCCTCAATCTTTCCCAGCATCAGGGTCTTTTCCAATGAGTTGGCTCTTCACATCAGATGGCCAAAGTATTGGAGCTTCAGCTTCAATATCAGTTCTTCCAATGAATATTCAGGACTGATTTCCTTTAGGATAGACTGGTTGAATCTCCTTGCTGTCCAAGAGACTCTAAAGAGTCTTCTCCAAGACCACAGTTCAAAAGCATCAATTCCTTGGCACTCAGCCTTCTTTATGGGCCAACTCTCATATCTGTACATGACCACTGGAAAAGCCATAGCTTTGATTATACTGACCTTTGTCGGCAAAGTAATACCTCTGCTTTTTAATATGCTGTCTAGGTTTGTCATAGCTTTTCTACAGAGTTATAAATACCCCCTTCTTGAAAATCATAAGCTCAACTGAACAAGACTTACATGTAAGTCAAGTCTACTTTCTTATTTTTGGTATTCTTGATACTCTGGCATCTGGGGCCTCCCTGGCCAGGAGGGGCTGCCATTCCCATGGCAAACAACATACCAGGGAGTATGTTGTTCACGTGTAAACCTCACAATCCCAAACCAGGCATTCTGACCACCTTCCTCTGTCTAGCTCTCACCAACAAGGGGATGCCCTGGTGCCCTCATTACTCCAGGGTCTGGCACCCGGCAGCCTGGGCCAGTGTCTGTGCTTCAGACTCGGCTGAAATGATGTGAACCAGCTGATCCCCAGTCTGCTTAGTCCACCCTGCCTTCCCTTCCCTGCGCAAATGACGATAAAGGATGTTCCCCATGTTTTCCTCTCTCTTCCTACTTACCCACGAACCTGGGTGACCCACCCTCCATGTGCCCTCCTATGGGGCATGCTGTGTCCATATTTCTTTTTTCAAAAATTTCTTATTTATTTTTAGCGGCACTGGGTCTTCATTGGGAACAATGGAGTTTTTCTAGTTAAGCCAAAGTGGGGGCTACTCTCTAGTTGTGGTACACAGGACTTCTCATTGCAGCGGCTTCTCACTGTTGCAGAACACAGGCTCAGTAGTTGTGGCACACAAACTCAGTTGCCCTGCAACATGTGGGATCATCCCAGGTCAAGGATCGAACCTGTGTCCCCTACATTGCAAGGCAGACTCTTAAACCCTGGACCACCAGGGAAGTCCCCGTGCCCCTATTTCTAAAAACTTCTTCCTTCATGACAGTCACCTCCATGTCTCCATATCTTGCCATACAAATCCCAGTCACATTTTGAAGCAGTCCACTATAAATTTAACTGTCATTTCCAGAAAGCATGAAATGATTTAAATAAGAAAGCAAATACAAAACTAAACTGCTAGCTGGCCAATGATAAAGGAATTTAAGATTTTAGAAGCAGTTTATTATTCCAAGCATTTAATAACTGGTAGGTTTATTCAGTGAGAAATGGAGATACATTCAAATTGTTGGACTGCTCGCTTTGCATGTCCTAGAGATCAGGGTAACATGAGTTTTACTTTGTCCATTTACGAAGAAGTTTTTCTCCTAAGAACAGAAAGTTAAATTCAGAACGGTGATAATCCATAAACCTTATCATATTACGGTTTGTCCTTTTCACAGATGACAAGATGAACTATTGAACTGAGTGTACTGATTCTCGATATTAGGATTTCAAAGAAGAGCTGAGTATCTGGAGGAGTTAATCACAGCAGAGAGAGCATCATATGAAATTACCTCACACAAGTGTATTAGACCGAGCGTACCAGGCACACTCTGAGATGGGATCAGAGCTAAGCCTTCCAGAAGGCAGACAAAAGAGGTAATCACACAATTTTCTCTCTTTTCAATAAAAGTAATTAAAGCTAGTCCTCGTTTAGGCGAATTCAGCTTACTAAAAATGCACTAAAGTCTTCAACAGTACCATGATGATGATTCCCCTTGGATAATCTGAATACTGGACCCAAAGAAGCCACTAATTCCACAAGTATATCAATAATTCTCAAACAGTTTGAATGGGGTTGGCAGTTGTAATTTGAACAACAGTGTAGAAGAAAAGGGTGGGCATAACTCTGCAAATGGAGTCAAAACACTCTGGAAGCCAGTTCCAATACTGGGACCTACTTTCCAGTAAGACGACACAATTTCTCTGGGTCTCAGCTTCTCCACTCCTCAAACAGAATTTGTATAACCTGACCTGCTTACCATAAAAATCAAAGAGGATGTCTCAAAGTTCTTTGTAAACTGTTAAATCCTTCGTAAATTTATGATATTATTATTCACAATTATTACATTTATTTTCTATATATAATGATTTTGTATTATATATATTATAGAAAGTATCATTATATATATTATAAAAATGATTTTCATCATTTCTATAATGAAAGAACCACAAATTTGAGAAGCACCAATTACTACCCAATAAGTTATAAAAGTAAGCACAATGGTTTTGCCAAGTGTTTTCTCATTGACTTTACAAGGCTTCTTCCATGGGCAGAGGTGAACATTTAGACCAAAAATGTCCACGATCTCTTAAGGACGGCACATACAGCATTATAAGGCAATGCGTAGTTCATTTACAGTTAACTGGTTTGTTTTTCCAGTCTTAATTAAGATAAACATTAAATGCACATTGAGATCATCCTTCTTGGTTTTATCTATCTCATAGATAAAAATTTTTATCCAACACCATTTTTCTATGTAAAATTTATGAAGGTTTTATGCTACTTTATTAGAAATTTCCCAAAACACAGAGACTGGTTAAAATTTATACTGTAATTTATGAAAACCAGTTTGCTTAGTTAAAAAAAAAAAAAGCTAAGTTAAGAGTTTAGCCTTTACTTCTAATTTTAAAGTGATTTTTAGTGGTTTAATACCACTTTTTACTCAACACGTGCTTTGTGGTTTTCTGTTGCGGTTCTCATCAAGGATGTCTATGGACCTGGGAACGTGGTGGGCCAGGAGGGATGTGGCCATGGTGGGCACCTCCCACACTGAGCTCCTCAGAACACTGGCCTCTCCTGACTATTTCTCACCAAAACCAAGCAAAACAAAAACCCAACCTCTCTTGGTGCCCTCCATGTGACAGGCCAGGGAACTGAACCTGAAGTGAAAGAGTTTCACTTTCCCAGGGTCACATGATATGTATGTACGCATGGGCGTGCATATGTGTGTGCACACATATGAAGAGCTAAATCTGCTCTATACACTTGACTCAGAGGCTCACTCACTGATTCCGCCAACAGCCCTATGATAGGGACTATTAGTATCTCCACTTTCTTGCCTGGAGAATCCCAGGGACTGAGGAGCCTGTTGGGCTGCTGTCTATGGGGTCGCACAGAGTCAGACACGACTGAAGCGACTTAGCAGCAGCAGCAGTTATCTCGACTCTACTGTAAAGAGAAACTGAAGGACAGAAAGATTTACCAGCTCAAAGCCACCCACCAACTCCTTGGCAGAGCCTGGATGCAGTCCCAGAAAGTTTGGCTCTATAACTTATTCATGAATCTTAGAAAATACTCAAGGGAAAAATGTTGCAAAAAAAAAAAACAACAGAATATGACGACATTTTTAAAAAGTTTAAAACCAAAATTAAATGATATGTTGTTTGAAGAGACAGATACTGTGGTTAACACTTTATAAAGAAAACCCCAGGAAAACTTAAATAATTGCAAAAAATAAATTAATTAATTTTAAAAAAACTACTGTGGACAGGGTCACAGTATTCACATGAGATGACAAGAGAAGCGAAGGACTTGAGAAGGGGGCCCCCCTATTGGGGGACTCACTGGTGGGGCAGCTATTCTACTTCTTATGCTCAGGGCAGGCTCACTGGTCGATAACATGCGTGACAACTTATCTTGCATGCATCAAAGATTCTACAGCAAAGTTAAAGAAAACAGTACTAGGTAAGTATTCAAATTCTCTAACTTCTCCTGGATTTGTGGCACATGTAAGTTGGAGAAATCACGTTTCTCTGTTTCCAGAGTAAAGCAAATCTGCCATCCCAGGATGGCAAAGCGTTGGCCTAAATATCACCCACCTCCTCCCGTGCTGGACAGTGGGTGTGGGCACGATGGGCTTCCTCCCTGTTCTTCCACTGTTTCAGAACCCTTTGCACGCAGCACACCGAGACTCCGCCGCTGATTATGACCAGGGAGTGGGGGTGGGGGGACTGGGGTGGGCATGCCCATGTGGGAGGGGGCAGCCCCCATCATCACTGTGCTGAAGGATGCCCTAGTGTCCTCACACCTGGGAAACCCTGTGAACGCTGCTGCCTTGTCTCAAGGACACGGTTACCTGTTAGGTTCGAAGCATCCGTGGGCCGGAGCTGTAACCAGTGGCGGGCGTCAGTGTCAGTCACAGTATCTGCAGGCGGGCTCAGATCTGGGTCTTCCTCGCAGGTCTGCCAGTGGCTCAGGGACAGCTCTGCCTCGGTGCTACAGCCCAGAGTGGGGTCACTGCTCACACTGTCACCTGGAATAACGGAAGACACAGTCCTAGATGGCCAAGGGCAGGGCATGAGCACGTCCATGGTCCTGGCACACAAGGACCTAAGCAGCTGCCCCTGGGGACAGGGGCCTGCGTGGGGCCCCTGGTCAACGACACACAGCTTCCAGGTGTGGATGTGAGTTCTCTTTATGGGCCCCGACTCTTCACAGGTCTTAACTGAGTTCCCCTGGTACCCACAAGAGCACATCCTCACACCGTGTACCCTGACTTACTCAACTACGAAACAGGGGTGGCTGGAGGAGGTGGAGGGGAATTGATCCCACTACAAAGGCAGGTTCATGCTTCCAGGCTGAAGAATCTATGTCTAGACATGAACCTAGGTGAGTCACCGAGGATCACCGGGGATGATGCGTCCCACCAATAGAGATTCTCCCCCTCTAAGCACTGAAATGTTCTGATATGTCATGGTACAATGATGCTGTCAAAGGCTATGAAATCCTACCTGGCTATTCAGTCTGACACAGAACCGCCTCCGTCGGCCTGCCCCTTACGTCCCCTGTCTGCTGCACACAGGCTCGGGGTGCCCACCCTCTCTGCCTGCAGCCCTCCTGGCTGCCCTTTGTGTCAGCCGCTGACAGTCCCCCAGCCTTGCTGCTTCTAATCTACTGTCAGGTATTCCCATGCAGAGAACTGACAGCTGCCCCAGTCACCTGTGAGGTTCCTCACTTCGCCTGTCCCGGGACTCTAGAAGGTGGAGCCTAAGAGTTCCTGTTCTGCCCTCCACCAGGAACGACCAAGAAGGAGGGGGCACAGCAGAGGACCTCAGGGAAGCAGAGTATTAGGGCTGCATATCACAGTACCTAATGGTACATCTCAGCATCCCAGTCAAATTTTAAATACTTATACCACTGATGTCAAGGTACTGCGGAAGTTTCGTGTTCCGAACCTGGGGGAATGTCCAAAAGGAAGACCATTCTTCCTTCTGGGCCTGTCTCCTCACCAGCCATCAGCCTTTGTTGTGCTTTTCACCTGGAGAAAGACCCAGGGCTGGAAAGACAATTCTCGAAGGTAACTGGGTAATGTTTAATGTTTGACTGGTACTAACCACCCATCTATCCTGGGATTCCAGGAATAAAAATGTCCCATATCGCAACATCATGTCTTCAGATGATATCATTCACGTTAGAAGGTCAAAAGGAAACAAAGTCTATCCGTGTTGAAGCTGGAGGAACACAGACCACATCTCCTGGTACTTACTCTTCTGTCTCTCCCTATATTTTCCTTGCATCTGCTGTGAGTCATCTTTCAAATCCAGTTCAATGGGGCTGCTGCTTCTTCGAACTAAGATCTTCAGACAGAAAGAAAGATTGTGGTGGTTACAGAAAAGTTTTAATTTTTACAAGACTTAAGTTTCTAGTCCATATGTCTAAAGAAAAAGAAACAAACTAACAGTAAGAATAGTAACAGAAAACTGAATGACGTTCTGAATTGGAAGGATATGGGTTCACTAATTACTGTGACCAAGTTATAAATTACCCAAGATCTGAAACTTAAGGCTTCTGTTTATCAGTTGGCATCCAATTAACATGGTCTATGGAGGTGAGATGCTAAGTTACATGGAAATCGTTTATGTTGAGGTTCTATTTGTACCTCCGCTTGGGTACACATGCATAATGGATATCATCCTCCAGGAGGTATAAGTCACCAGCATGTTGGCAGGGAAGGCATAAACCCCACCCAGACCCATTCAATGCCTCCCTTGTTACAGGTGCAGCAGGCTTCCCTGAGCACTGCTCAGCATTGGACCTTGGGTTAAATATGGGACTAGAACACTGGGAGGCAATCTGCACCCCCTATATTTTACATAACCGGCGTGGAAAGACAAAACGTACACAAATTACACAAAATGATCACAATGTACATTAGCAAAATATTCAAGTCAACGCTCTCGAAAAGGTATGCAGAAGAAAGTGTTACCTTGATCGGCTCACAGTGACAGGAGAGCTGCTCAACAAGGCTACAGACATGAGGTGGTAGAGAGTAGGCAGGAAGGGGCTCAGGGCAGGAAGCACTGAGAAATCAGCAAGTTCTACGTGCAGGAAAAGAAGCCGATTACAGCAGGCCATGCAGGGCAGTCAGGTGAAGAGGGAAAACGGTAAGAAGGAAACGTGACCACTTTCTACAAGCGGCACACCTGCCAAGGGGTCTCCAACAACAGGCTTAGGAATTTCACCCCAGTATTGACAAAATGAGCAACCGTATGTTCCAGACAGTAGCTGATTGTGATTAAAAACATAATCAAAATGGTTAAGTTGACTTACTATCTGTGGAATAGAGTTAAGAAGAAAGTTGCTATGGAACTATAATGGTAATTCAGGAATGAGCAGATAAGGCTTTTGATGACAGAAAAGGAGAAGAAAAGATAAATTCTAAAAATGCTGCAGAATGACAGACAAGAGCTTTTATAAGTGTTGTCCGTGGGAATGGAACTTAAATTACAAAAGGATATGAATCTGGGGGACCATGAGAAAGACGGTGATGAAGGAAGGGAGGTAGGGAGGAAAGGCAGATGGATGGACAATGGACGGAGGAATTTGAGAACGTTTCTGATATTTTAATATCCATCTTTGGGCTGAATATCTAAAGAGAATGTATCATAAGTGTGCAACAAAAATCCATGACTGGCAAGATGGAGAACAGAGCCAGAAATGAAGGTAGTATATTTAAGGCTCTCCAGCTTAGAGTGTACAAAAACCACGGGATTCAATCAGCCAACTAAAGGAATGAACACTAAATAAGCAAACACATGAAAAGGAGGGACTAAGATGTAAAATTAAAGGATAGAATAATCATTAAGCTAAAGCACATAAGTAGGTCATGAATGAAATATTTAGAAGATTAACAGTATGTAAAAAAATGTTACTCAGCTTTAAAGAAGGATGATATGTATCTAATATTGTTGATGTTGTTTAGTCGCTCAGTAGTGTCTGACTCTTTTGTAACCCCATGGACTGTTGCCCACCAGGCTCCTCTATCCATGGGATTTCCCAGGCGAGAATACTGGAAAAGGTTGCCATTCCCTTCTCTAGGGATCTTCCTGACCCAGGAACTGAATCTGTGTCTAGTACACTGTAGGCAGATTCTTTACCACTGAGCCACCTGGGAAGCATATATTTCAAATATGATAATGGAATATACACAGGCAATCTCCTTAATTGAAAAGCAGATTATAGGCCCTTCTGCTTCTGACTCTCTGGAAGATGAAATACCCTCCAACTATAGAATCTACATAAAAATCTAGGGCTCACAGAAAGTAAAATAAACCCTCAAGGGATCCAGCCCCTCTTCCTACTCCCCCTCAAAGCAAACAGAAATCAGGGCAGTAAAATGGGGCTACCTTGGGCATTAATCTAATATTACCACTGCCAGTGGCAAAAGGAACCAGAGTCCCAAATTAAAGTAGCACTCCCTGTTTTGTGAAACTTCATCACATCAGAAATTCACGTTTTCTGCAGATTCAGATTAGGCAGCTAGGAACTCATAACCAAAAGTTACCAAACACCAAAGGAAATTAAAAACCCACCAAGCACAAATCTTAGAAACAACAAACATCAGATTTAGATTCCCCACCCACCCCTCAAGGATTTCAGATAATCAGATAGAGTATTCAGAACTGCAATCTGTGACTAGTTTAAAGGAATAAAAGATGGGAATCACAAAAAAAACTATAAGAGATCACGAGAGATTACAAGATATACTTGAAAAGTATTCATCTGAACTTTCAGAAGCAAAACACAAAATTGTTGAACCAAAAAAACTCAATGGGACCATTAAACAGCAGACTATATATGCATAAGAAGAGAATTATTGAACTGAGTGAAAGACAGATCTGATCAATCACCCAGAACGCACCCACATAGCCAAGGAGAATGGAATATATGAAAGGGGGCTTAAGAGATACAGAACACAGAATGATAAAGTCTAAATATATTTCTACCCAGAACTCCAGAAGGAAAGGGGAAAGAGAACAAAGAACAGGCAATATTTGATAAACGGATTACCAAGAATTTTCCAGAAGTGATGGAAGAACAATTATTTACAGATGCCTGACACATATAGCATATCCAAAATAGGGCAAACTGTACCGACCAAGAGAAAATGGGCCTAAATATACTGTAGTGAAACTGGAGGACAAGGATGAAGGACAGTGAGGAACAACAAACAGGACGGACGGAAGACCTCTCAACAGCAACAGCAAAAGACAGAAGATAGTAGAAAAAAATAGCTTCCGTTAGATGGGGGTGAGGAGGAAATAGGGGAACGACAGAATTAAGGCAGAGAGACAAAGCAACCACAACAAGTCACCAAGGTGACTCAAGAAGCACCAAAACAAAGCCTCACACATCTGGGATGCAGTATCTATGACAGAAAGGCAGCATTTTCAGAGCAATAAAGGAAAATGAATTCAGTATAGGGGACCCACGATAGGTGGCTATCCATGTAGGGAAAAAAATGAAAGTGGATCCCTAATGCCATTCCATAAACAACAGCTCCAGGCAGATGAAAGACTTAAATGTATAGAACAAAACGGAAACACTTATAAACATAAGGCAAATATTCTTATCCCTTTCAAGTTGATATTTTAAATTTTTCAGGGCTTCCCTGGTGGCTCAGTCATGAAGAATCTGCCTGCTAATGCAGAAGAAATGGGTTGGGTCCCTGAACCAGGAAGATCCAACATGCTGCAGAGCCACTAAGCCCATGGATCACAATTACTGAGTCCATGTGCCCTAGAACCGGTTCTCTGGAACAAGAGAAGCCACCGCAGTGAGAAGCCTGTGCACTGCAATTACGGAGTGGCCCCACCTCCCACCATAACTAGATGAAAGCCTACACGACAACAAAGATCCAGCACAGCCAGAAGCAAACACACAGATGAATTTTTTTTTAATTTTCATAAAATGTAATAACAAAAAATGATCATCAAGGATATCAAAATTAAGAGCTTCTGTTCATCAAAAGACAACATAGAGAATGTGAAAATATAAGCCACACACTGGAAGAAGAAATTCACCAGAAACATAACCAATATAGGATCCGTATTCAGACTACATTAAGAATTGGTACAAATAAAAAAGACAAATCAACAGGAAAATGGAAAAGACATCAGTAGGCACTCCACAGATGAAACACATATGGCCAACCAACATAAGGAAAGACTTTATCAGCAACTTAAGAAATGCAAAACAAAATGAGATCCCATTTTCACCCACTTGACTCCCAAGATTTTAAATCTGACAGTAGTAAGTGTTGGCAGGAATGTGGATGACCAGAAACTTTGTATACACTGCTGGCCAAAACAGAAGTGGTACAACCACTCTGGAGAAAGACACATTCTCTTGTAAAAAAAGAGTATCCTTTTTCTCCGGGACACATCAGTTCCACTCTAAGACAACACTGTTGAGAAAATCTTACACATAGATCTTGAAACACATACAAGGATATGCACAGCTTCATTTCTCATTTAGAAAAAGGGGGGGTGGAACAAGCTAAACGTCAACAAGAGAGTGGAAAAGTGAACTGTGGTCTACTCACGGTGGAATATCAAACAGCAGAGAAAGCAATGAACTAGGGCAACGTGCCACCATGTAAATACATGGTAATGAGTGAACAAAGTAATCATACCACCTTTATAAAGTTTAAAAATGAGGGAAACTAAAGGATGCATTGTTTTAGAGGCACATACATTTCAAGCAAAACTGCAAAGGAAAGCAAAGACACGATCAACACAGAGCTAACACAGAGCTGTTCTCTGAGGGACCAGGATGACACCCACAAGGCACAGCAACAGCTCTGAAGATACTCTGGTTTCTGCACTGGTGGTGAGTCTCTGGGTGTTTATCTGATTGTTGAAATACACACAGAGAATATACATACAAATGGAATGTACGTATAAAGCTGGTATATGCCCATTAAAAAAAATGAAGACGGAGGAACACTCATATCTTCCAGGCAGGGAAGAGTAGAGAGTGACTTTCTGTGTGTATTTTGTATCTTTCTGGGATGTCTGAGTGTTCTATTCATAGATACTACATTTAAAAAAAAATGAGTAAATAGGAATTATCTGCATGAATGAGTTAGGGCTACTTTTTAATTTTCTTCTTTAAACATTTTATTTGTGTTTTAAGAAACCTATAAATGCCATTTTACGTTTTTTTAAAAAGAAAGAAACCATAACAGATTGTTGCAACATCTCATTTATCTGTGAACTTGGGTCAGGTGAAGGCTACAACCTAAAGTGATACCAGGAATAGGGAGTCTGAGCATCTGCTTGACAGGCAAGGATGTCCTTAAAAAGAGAAAGTGCACAAACAGACCAGGTGTGAAATTTTGTTTCCATGCTTACTGCGTTCTATTTTGTAATGTGACTATAATTTTACATAGAAAGTAAGTCTTTCAAACGTCTCAAGGTCACCTGGCCCTAAAACACATCTAAGTGGAAAAAAAATTTTTAAAGATAGTGTCACAGCCACTAATAAATGTGCGTGTTGTGCCAGTGATCTGTATGTTTATTTTTAATGACCCATAGAGGTATTCTGAAAAGATCTTACTGTTATTCCTTCATGCTCTTTCTTCTCATGTCCTTTGGTCTCCTGAGCAGGTCTGGGCTCTGAAGAACTCACATTCTGTGCATTTTCTAGCTTTTGGCCTAGAGATTTGGGGGTGGGGAGGGGGGAAATCAACAACAGAAAGATTTCAGATGGTAACACTGGGAAAAGATTTTTATACACAGGCAATGATTAAATTTAGATATTCTAAGACACGTAAAAACAAGAGTGCAGGGCCCAGCACATGAGCAGCCCATGGATCACGACTGCTCCACAGACCTGGTCTCTGACGAACAGAGAACTTCACTGTCGAGTGTTAATGTTATACACAGTGAGGGGAAGGAGAGCAACAAGGACCATCTGGGGGCCTTGGAGAAGGGGTCTCAGACCAGAGCTGCCTGAGTCAGCCAGGCCGGGGAAGGGAGGAAGGGAATGGGGAAGGGAGCGTGAGGTGGCTCAGCATTGCTAGTGAGAGAAGCAATCGACAACCAGTGTCCATAATAGAGAATGGGATATCGCCACCGAGCCTGCCACCGTTAATTAAAAAGATCAGATTCTATGCGTAGTCTGGGGCCAATAAATCTTCTTTAAAAAATAAATGAACAAATTCCTAGGAAAAAAAACCCATACAACTTATGCAAATTAAAACAAGAAAAGGAAAATATGAAGTCTTAGAATGATTTAAAAATCTGAATAGTACTTTAAAATCTTCCAACAAGAAAACTCCAGGCAACTGATGGATTCCACCAAATATTTAAAGGAGAAAGATCATAACAATCTTACACAGACTTCTGGAGAACAGAAAATCTTCCAGGTAACACATTTCTCAAATTGTTTTTACTGTGTATTTATTATTTTTCTTTCGAGAGAATTTCTAAGAGGGGCTATACCCTGCTCATTGGATGAGGATGGCATGACCCTGATACTGAGGCCTACAGGATGGCTCAGTTGATTGTTTACCTAACTCATGAAACTAAGTACGTATGTTCACTGTCACCAGACACACTTAGACATGCATCTTCACCGTAAAACACACTAGTCAATGCTCATAGGTCTAACCACCCGCCTCGCCACCTTTCACCCTGGTTGCTGCTGAAAGCTGCTGGAGAAACTGTGTGGATTAATGCCAGTGGGTGTGCGTGCATGCTCAGTTGCTCAGTCGTGTCCAACTCTGCAACCCTATGGACTGTAGCCCGCAAGGCTCCTCTGTCCATGGGATTTCCCAGGCAAGAATACTGGAGTGGGTCGCCATTTCCTCCTCCAAGGGATCTTCCCGACCCAGGGATTGAACCTGGGTCTCCTGCATTGCAGGCAGATTCTTTACCGCTTAGCCACCAGGGAAGCCCATAATGCTAATAATACAAGTTATCATTTTTCAACCTCGGCAGATCTGCATGCTGCTGATAAACTTCACAAGTCTGGTCGGCCATCCACCTCTCATCCTTCAGCCCGTGACCCCTCTCCTCCTGGCCTCTGCCCTAACCTGCTGCCGTCCCTCACCTGGGGTGAACATCCTCCGCCTCCCACCTCCTCCAGCCACTCTGGATTTCTTTTCAGTCCTCAAACATGCTACACTTGAAAAAAGGACACACACACACACACACACAATTCAGATAATTAGATTAAAATAAGCAGTGAAAATATTTCATGTGATTCAAGAAATCACATCCTTGCAATCAAACTCTAAAGTAAATTCCCTTGAAATGAATAGAACTAGGATTAAAGTAGAAAGCCCCACGACACGCAGCCTCTCCCCAGCCAGAAGCTCGGGTCTCGCATGAGTAAGATGTTGATACCTGGGGAGGGCTCAGGACACAGCGGCTCAGTGACCTCAGGGCTGCTGCCGCTCTGAACCATCGGCTGCTGCCCCAGGGGCCCAGATTCGGCGGCAGGTGCGTTTTCTGGCTGCAGGTATTCTTCCACTTCTGTGGGCGTTAACACAGAACACACGGGGATGGATTTCAAAACGTTTTAAAATAATTTCACTACTTCACTGACTCTAAAAAAATGTCATTTTAGATACTTTTTCCTCACAAAAATTGTGCAGTAGGATTAGCGGCTTTCACATTATAACGTTTTCTACGCTTGTTAGTTCTACTTCACTCCAAGGGTACATTGCCTTCGAAGTTCTATAAAGTGTTTAAATTCAAAGTAAAGAAGTAAAAAAAAACAACAACAACAACAGAGAAAGCGCAAGCAGAATGGTTGACAACTGTAAGTCATAGGAGCTTCAGGGACAGGCATGCCCAGGGGAGGGGGAGCTAGGAGATGCAGGGACAAGGCATTTCCACTTGAGAGAGCAGAATATCACACACACACACACACACACACACACACACACACACACACAGGCACGTGCACTCGCACACATACACCACATCCGGAAGGAAGATGAAAGGAAGCGGGAATTTCAACTTTATCATTTCTTTCAACAGATAAATGTACAGCTGTCCAGTGTAAAATACTGCAATTATTTAATGACATATTACCAAATGCAAGCGTGAATTTATCACTCAGGTACAAAAATGATCCACTGGTATTTTTAGAGAATCAATAAATGTACATCATAAAATAGAAAGCCACAGCTGAGTACTGACCACTGGGTGATCCCAGCTAGGATCAAGATAAACTATGCTCCCCTAGAGAAGAGAAGTCCCTCCTAGCTCATTTCTAAATGTCATGGTTCATTTTAATCTCCTAAGACAACGCAAGGCACTGGAAGGGTCACCCCACCTCCTGTCTGTAGCATGGAGGCTCCAAGGTGACATCATCCCTGACCTCCAGCTTTATCCTCATCAGCCTCCTCCCTGCCCTCCTCCCTGTGGCCTCAGGAAGCCCCCCTACAACCAAGATCTGACAGTACCACCACCCCCGTGGACATCTGAGGCCTCTATCACTGTCTACTCAAGCTCATGCTCCTCACAGTGAACAAGGGCTGCTTGATGTCACCCCAGAGGCTTGACAAGGAGTTCTTGTGCTCTTCAGTCTCGAGCAGGCCCAGCCCACCTGACGCTGCTGCTCCCCCCACCCCTGGGTTGACCTCCACCCCCCACCAGGCTGCCCAGGCTCCCCTCCTGCAGGACTTGCCAAGTGGTCTAGCCTGTGACCCCACCGCTGCCTCCCCTCCAGACTTCACCCTCCCTTGTGCAGCCTTGGAACTCTACATCCATAACCCTAGGATCATATTTTCTCCAAATTTTCATTAGTCACAGTTTCAGTCCTTCTGACAAACTATGACAAACCCAGACAGCAAAGACATCACTTTGCCAACAAAGGTCTATCTCGTCAAAGCTATGGTTTTCCAGTAGTCATGGACAGATGTGAGTTGGACCATAAAGAAGGCTGAGTGCTGAAGAATTGATGCTTTTAAACTGTGGTGTTGGAGAAGACTCTTCAGAGTCTCTTGGACAGCGAGGAGATCTAGCCAGTCAATCCTAACGGATATCAACCCTGACTGTTCATTGGAAGGACTGATGCTGAAGCTGAAACTCCAATACTTTCACCTGATGTGAAGAGAAGACTCACTGTTAAAGACCCTGACGCTGGGAAAGATTGAGGGCAGGAGGAGAAAGGAGCAGCAGAGGATGAGATGGTGACTCAATGGACATGAGTTTGAGCAAACTTTGGGAGATGGTGAAGGACAGGGAAGCCTGGTGTGCTGCAGTCCATGGGGTCGCAGAGTTGGATGTGACTGAGCGACTGAACAACAACAACAATCAGTCCTTCTAAGAAGGGACTGATCAAAACTCAGCCTGTAATGTCCTCCCTGGACGTGTCACCCGATTCATCCCCTGAAATGCGGCCAAGGTGTCCTCTTCTGTGTAACCTTCAACCAGAGCCACAAGCCAAAGGACTGGTTCACCCCAACCAAGAAGCTGTATGTAGGAAGATTCTAAATATAATAGAGGATTTCACTGAAGGGCTGTCGCTTTATTTTTACTATCCACACAAAAATTCTATTTTTAAGTACATGGATACAAGTTACCAGACCTCAAATCCAAAGTCTAGGTGTAAAAGTAAAAGTGTGAGTCGCTCAGTCACTTTTCAATCCCATGGTCTGTCCATGGAATTCTCCAGGCAAGAAAACTGAAGTGGGTTGCCATTCCCTTCTTCAGGGAATCTTTCCAACCCAGGGATTAAATCCAGGTCTCCTGCATTGCAGGCAGATTCTTTACCGTCTGAGCTACCAGGGAAGCAGGGCCATGGTCTAAATCCAGATACTGTCAAGAAGCTGGACTCAGGGAACAAACAAAGGAAGGCAGGGTAGCAAGAGCAGACAGATCCACCACAGCCTCGTCTTTCCACATTGTCTCTGCCCTTCTCTGATCCTGAAGAGCCAAGAGCTGTTCACTTCCCCACAAGAAACATGGGACATCCATAGACACCATGCTCCATCCAGCATCCCAGATGCTGGCCCCCTACAGCTCTGCTCCCAGACTCCTCAGTATCAGGCAGAGGAAGCCAGATGACATCATCGGCTGTCCTTCCCACTGTTTTCTTTCCTTGTTCATTGTAATTATGCAAGACACTGACACCTTCTGGGAAGGGATTCTATTTGTTAATGAACCTACTTGTAAATCCAATGTCAGCAGAGGGAGCCCAAGAGCTTCCTGCTTCTATCAGAAACAACTGGCACCTGCCAGTCTTTATGGACAGTGGGAAGAGCGGGCTTTATTCCCTTAAACGTGATGCCAAGAGCTGGTAGATGTTGGTTTCTGGGCTCTGAGCAGAAACAAATAAGGACTGGGCCAATGCTGGCAGCATCTTTCTCAGGATACAGAATATCGCCATCTGGTGGGATGAAGCCCAGCCTTGGGACTACGGCTTCTAAACACAAGTGTCCCCACCGGTCCTCAGACAACAGACAGATAAAGAGCCTGCAGGGCCAGCTGCTCTGCCTTCCCAATAGGCTGGCCTGATGTGGCTTTAAGGCTCTGCTTTTGTAAAAAGGCTGATCGAGCCTTCTTAGGTGGAGGAAGTCCAAGTGTGCAGAAACCACAGGAACAGGTGGGATGGGAGACCGGTGAAGAGGGGGAGGGTGGAGGCAAATCCCGGTCGCAGGAACTGCCAGGCTGTGGGGCAGGTGCCCTGAGCTACTCCTGGACTCAGCTGTCACATGAAAGAGGGTGAAGAAAAAAAAGCATGCAAATTCTCTTTACCCCGCAAGTTAAACACAATTTCCCAATTTGGAACTGGACATTTTTGGGCCTTTTCTCATATTTTGTTCTAAGTCTATACTCAATATTTGTTCTGTACAGATGAACAAATGACTACCAGAAACATTTTCTTGGTACTTTTTTTTCCTTTCTTTTTAAAACAGTTCTCGAGCTCCCCCTGCTGGCTTTTTTATTTCGGTTAAGGCTGTCCCTCTTCTCCAGGGTCAGATGTAGCAACTGCTCTTTCCTAACAAAACCATTTAACATTAATACCGAAAACTAAGATCATGGCATCTGGTCCCATCACGTCATGGCAAGTAGAAGGAGAAAAAATGGAAGCAGTGGCAGATTGTATTATCTTGGGCTTCAAAAATCACTGTGGATGGTGACTGCAGCCATGAAATTAAAAGACGCATGCTCCTTAGAAGAAAAGCTATGACAATCCTAGACAGCATATTTAAAAACAGAAACATCACTTTGCCAACAAAGGTCCATATAGTCAAAGCTATGGTTTCCCCAGTAGTCATGTATGGATGTGAGAGCTGGACCATAAAGTAGGCTGAGCACTGAAGAATTGATGCTTTTGAACTGTGGTGTTGGAGAAGACTTGAGAGTCCCTTGGACTGCAAGGATATCAAACCAGTCCATCCTAAAGGAAATCAACCCTGAACACTCACTGGAAGGACTGATGCTGAAGCTGAAACTCCTATACTTTGGCCACCTGATGTGAAGAGCTGAAAAACCTGAAAAATCCTCACTAGAAAAACCCTGATGCTGGGAAAGATTGAGGGCAGGAGAAGGGGGCGGCAGAGGATGAGATGGTTAAATAGTATCACTGACTCAATGGACATGAGTCTGAGCAAACTTGGAGAGATGGTAAAGGAGAAGGAACCCTGGTGAGCTGTAGTCCACAGGATTGCCAAGAGTTGGACATGACTTAGTCACTGAATAACAACACTGATATGCAAATATCAAGGTAGAGGATTATCTGATGTGCAAAATAGAAATAGGACCGTCTAAGTTAATAAAAGGACATTATAAATGCTGGGAGGTCTAATGCAGTCTCTGTTTTGAATATCACACCATTCAAATCACTTCAAGGGACTGAATTTTATCTCAGAATCACCAGATTACGCACATTCTCTCAAGCAGGGCTAAACTAGTAACCCAAATTCTGAAAGCACCAACTTTTTAGCTTCTTGAGAGGATACGTTACACAACGCTCATTACTAAATCACTGCTTTCTAAAGCTCACTCAAAGCACTATGACCAAATAAGGACTGATTTCATTTTTCCCCACTGAAAGAAGAGTTGGCATGATTAAATTAAGTGTGCAAACTCTTCAGAAACTTCAATTTATCCCAACCATCTGACTACTTTTCAAAGACATTTCATTCACTCTCTAATTTGAGGCTTCTTTAATCCATCTTACTAAACAGACTGAGACTCATTCTTCAATTACCAAAACTTCGGGTTCTGTTTACTCCTCACACAAGGTTGCACAAGCAAAATTATTCATGTAGTTTCCTAACTTTTAAAACACTTGGCACAAACCAACTTGACCCTACAAAAAGCACAAGAGACATAAATCAATTCAACATCTCGATGTGTCCCACAAGGATGCTGGGGACCCTGTTCATAAGCACGTTCTGACAACCCGGTGCTACCTGGAAGCCGAAAAGTCAGATGCAGAGGCAGCAAAGTGAGGCTTTCGATCAGGCCCCATTAAGCCTCCTTTGGAACAAGAGAAGATCATGACCCTCTAATTACAACCATTATAATATTCTCCAAAGAAACATAAAGCCTACCATCTGCATAGCCTGTGCTACACATTGATAAATGTCCAAACATTAAAGCAGTTAAAAGTGAAAAACAGCTGGAAAGAACTGTTTCCATCGAAGAGAGAAAAAAAAAGGAAGTCACTGAAACTGCCAGTTTCACCCTCAATGTGTTCTTTTATGCAGCTATTCATACGAATTAACAGAATACAGGTGGTCGTGACTGTCTCACAATTCTGCTGCAATCAAATAAGGTATCCCAAAGGGATCAGAATATCAGAGTGGATGAAGGTAAGGAATTGTCTATTGGTTATATTATTAAAACACATGTCGGTGAGACAAGAAACAAAACCAAGAAACGTGAACCTAAAAGAACACAAAGTTAGCCGATCGTCATCTATAGTAAAGAGGGGCAACTTTAAAAGTGTCTGTAGGACTTCCCTGGTGGTCCAGTGGTTGGGAATATGCCTGCCAATGCAGGGAACACGGGAACAACAAAGGAAGCCACCCCAGTGAGAAGCCCTCACACTGCAAGTGAAGAGTAGCCCCTGCTCGCTGCAAGAGAAAGCCTGAGGACAGCAATGAAGACCCAGCACAGCCAAACAAACAAACAAACAATAAGTGTCTGTGTATTACGCACACACAGATGTATGCCTAGCTGACTACATCTGTATTTAGCAACAGGTTAGCGAGATAGGCCAGCACCAGAATTTAAAATGGAGCACACATTTAATCCTCTCGTGGGCCAACCCATAGGGGACATAAAATCTCCTACTGAGGACTGACACACGTCGTTCTGGGCCTGGGCCTTTAATACAACAGTCACCCGGGACCATGGATCACTTTTCTAGTACAGCAGACATGGCATCAGACGAGGGGAGAGCTTGCACACTGTGGTTTTCAGATGAAACATCAGCAGATCATCCTCAAAGTCACTGTACTGCTAGGTCCTTTACGCCGTAAAACTAGGAGGAGGATGGTGAAGGCACAGAAACAGAGACCAAGCACGGCCTGCTTCATTCCACCCTAAATCGACAGCTCTCAAATCCCAGTACCACAGATGTTTTGGGTCAGACGGCTCTCTGCAGCAGCCTTGTGCATTGTAAGATGGTTAGCGGCATCCATTGCCTGGACGCAGGGAGCAGGACCCTGGCTTGATGACTTGGGGGGCAAATCGTCCCCAGTTGAGAATCCCTGCTTGAAATCTTATTCAATTTCTGTTGGAACTGTGTACACACATATGGGAATAGAGAACCTGGGTCAACTAACATATAATAATGAATGAGAAAAAAAAAAAACCCTCCAAAATGGGATTACTCACAGGAAGACATTTTTTGTGAGAACATATTCTGGGCAAACTAGTTTTAAAAACTTAAACAAAATGGGGTGGGGAAAGAAATGGGATGTGAAAAAGGAACACTTTTCACCTTATGGGCATATATCAGCCAAATAGAAAGCAAAACTAATTAAAACACTTTTTTAATCATCTCCAGGTCGGAGTATTTTTTTTAAAAACCAAATTGTGAAGCAGTTAAATGTTCATCAGTGATTTAGCTGACTGGTGGCCATCTTCTCGTGTACCATTCTTACTATTTTCCACCTTCAATATTTACTAGACAAAAAGAGCTTTCTAAGAAATGCAGTTCTTATTCTTCTACCATATTCTAGAAGTAAGTAACATGACATTTTATGTATTCATCAAGGGTATGTTGCTTTGCTAAACCAGAGTATGACATGATTTATTGCCACTCAAAGCCACAATTAAGCTATCTCCAATGTTAAATAGATACTAATCTATAATACTATCTTTCTGAGACCAAAAGGACATGAAAACACTTCCTTCTTCCGCAACAAGATTCATTTTGGGATCACAGAGAAATAAGTAGACACAGACCTAATTATTCACTATAAATCCTTTTGTTGAGGTGTCCATGCTAATAATTACTTTTGATGCAACAACATCTTAATAAACCAGAAAGGGCAAGTATATAAATAATATGTAGCTGAACTCAATTTTACCTGGCTAAAGGCCGGGAATAACATTTCTTTTGAAAATTAGCAATTTTCACCATTGTTATTTTTTCTACTCAAATTGTTTTTACTACTCATTGTTATTTTTCATACTCAATAATCAGTATGAATCTGTGTAAACTGATCATTATTTTATACATGAATATGATTTATTCACCCCAAGGAACTGTAGCCTGCATAACTTTTCCAGTTCATTCATTCTGAGGGAGGCCCAGCAAACACGCTAACACTGGCAGCCTCAGAACCACTAGAATTTTATGAAGATTCCCTTCCACTCTATAGGCTCCATATATAAGGCACACAAGGCTGGCATCACTGTTTCCCCCTCTTAAAAACTATGGTTCTCTGGACATGTGGACACAGGGGGAGAAGGGGAGGGTGGGATGAATTGAGAGAGTACCATTGACATATATATACTACTATGTGTAAAACAGCTAGTGGGAACCTGCTGTATAAAATAAGGAACTCAGCTTGGTGCTCTGTGATGACACAGAGGGGTGGGATGGGGGGCAGGAAGAAGTCCAACAGGGAGGGGATATATGAGAGCTGATTCCCTTCATTGTACAGCAGAAACTAACACAACATTGTAAAGCAATTATATTCCAATAAAAAAAGAAAAATAGTATGGTTCTCAGCTCAGAATACAAAGCCCGGATGCAGAGATTCTGGTTGACTATTTAACTGCTACTGAGCATGTTAACTACCTAGAAACAATCGACATTCTTTGAAAATAAACGCCAAGTGCAATGGCCAGGCACACATGCGTGAGGCGGGGATATTAACAAAGGAAGGCAGACCCAGGGGCGAGCGAGCAAGCGGGAGGGGACACAGCCCAGGGACACAGTGGGACAGAAGAGACAGTGTTACAGTACCTGACAGCCTGTGGGAGCAAGAAGAGTAAGAGAGACCGGGGAAGAGAGCGCTCATGGTGTGGAGGAGGAGTGGGACGCTTTTAGTGGCGGGCAAAGCCTCAGAGAGGTGGGCACAGTTGCTGATAGACTGGCTTCGCTTAGCTTCCAGGAGAGACAAAGCAATAGAGTCAAGTGTCAGGAGAACATCAAGATCTTTCACTTCTTCCTTTTCCTTATTATTTTTCTGAGCTCACTTTAAATATTCAAAGGAGGTCACTTCAGACTTTAAAGGAAGTTGGCACAACGCACAGGATTTAATGATAAGTCTCTAAATACAGCCAACTTTCAGTCATGCTGATGGCGAGGAGAACGGGCCATTCACAAATGATCAATCTCCGTTATAGAATGCCTTGTGTGTTGAGCCTTTCCTTTTTTTTTTTCCTGCTGTGTATCAGATTCGCGTTTGGGTCGTCTGTTTACTTGGGCAGACGTTATAACTAGTTTTCTCTTCTAAATGGACCCAAACAAAAAGACCATGGTGAGGGAGGGAAGAATCTAACTTAAGATGAAAACTGTTTCATAAATAATCAGGCTTAGTGAGAGACGACTGCATTTAAAAGCAAATCATTTAGTAAATCAAATATCCTAAAAGCTCAAGAACACATAAAAGTCAACTTGCTGACTCAAGGATCTGACATTTGGGGAAAAAAAGTAAAAATCTTCATGAAACACAGCCTTTGAAATCACACTTTGTGCTGATTAAGTCCATAATTTCTTACTACAAACTTTAGGATGTTCTTAACTTTTCTGTATACTATATATTGCTACTCAAAACCATTTGATGAAATGAATGGACGTAAGGAGAGAATAGGCCTCATACATATGAAACCATCATCAGGAAAACTAGTTTAGTCCTTAAAACAAAACTAGGAAGGTTTACTTACTGTATTATTTTCACATGATTTTATTTAACATTAATGAAATAGACCTACCAATGGTAGTGACGCTTTTGCAAAAGCAACAAACTTCTTACTTTTCCTGTCTTTTCCCCACTCTCTGACTACCAGAATTCCCAGCTCTAGAGAACTGTCTGCAATGCATAATCATAAACATGTTAGATACTATTTAGGTGAAGACAACTTCTGTGTAAACATCAAACTAACTTGACTTCAAATTTCCTGAAAGATGTGTCCATGTCTCAATGTTAGGGATGCTTCATTTAAAAAGTTTTCCTTTTATAAATCAAATAATTGTGCATTTTCCCGAAATTGATCACTAGATATTTTAGAAATAATAAAATATAGGTTATTTTGTGTGGAAATCTGCTTTAACCATTCACTTTAGACATGTAAGGTTTTAGGATCATTCACACTCAGGAGAACAAGGTCAACTTTTTAATTCTCTAAGATTCTCCCTGCCTGTCCTTTTAAGGTGCAAAAGAGTTAATTCTGTTAAATTAATCATCATTTCCTCACTCCACAATTGCTGATTTTATATTTCCCTCTCACCACTATCACTGACATTTTCTCAGTCTAAGTATAGTCTGTGGGGCAAATTAGAATAATCTTATAATATTCTTTTACTGGGATTAGAAAAAAAGACACTTTCAAATAGATCTTCCATAATAAACATCTTCATGCTAATAGTGCAAAGCCTAATGTCATGAACTGCTGTTCCCTCATTAAAAGGGGGCCTCTACACAACCAAAATCTACCATGAGAATATTCTGGGCCTTCTCAGAAGACTAAAAATATGCAAAAAAAGAAATTGAAGTGAGTAAAAATTCTAATATGTAGTCTAGGTAGATTACTTTTATAAAACAGTATGATATAGTAAAATCTTCAAAAATCATTGTCTTCACAGGCAACAAAAGAAGTCATAATATTTTAAAATTTTAAAAATATAGAATAGGAAATACACGTATATTCATTGTTGTTGTTTATATTCATTGTTGTTGTTTAGTCACTTGAGTCGTGTCTGACTCTTTGCAACCCTATGGGCTATATAGCCCATCAGGTTCCTCTGTCCATGGGATTTTCCAGGCAAGAATACTGGAGTGGGTTGCCATGTGTATAAAATAGTGGGTTGGTGAAAAAGTTCATTTGTGCTTTTCTGTAAGATTCTATGGAAAATCCAAACAACCTTTCTGGCCCAATACATGAAGATAAATAGGTCTGTCCAACTCAATAGCTCTCACCTTCACTATCTGTTAAAGGTTAGGGTTCTAAGTGTTTTTGATTGAATGACTCCTACAAAGGTCAGGTTTATGGTTTTGAAGTGACACACTCTACAAGCATCTTTACTTGATTTTACTTGCTTCTGCATGGCTTCTCAGGCAATTGAGAACACTGCCAAACAGAAAGGCACAGAGGATTTTCTAAAACCTACCAGCACCTTTATTGTATCATTGGTCTAGAATACCCGTTGAAAAACAAAGGTGTAATCTCTCCTATGGCTGTGCTTTGGCTAAGTAGTGGCACATAGAACATGCAACATAGAATCATTTGTCTATGATAACATGTTGAGAGGGCTTCCCTGGAAGCTCAGTTGGTTAAAGAATCTACCTGCAAGGCAGGAGACCCCAGTTCAATCCCCGGGAGAAGGGAATGGCTTACCCACTCTAGTATTCTTGGACTTCCCTGGTGGCTCAGACAGTAAAGAATCTGCCTGCAATGAGGGAGAGCTGGGTTCAACCCCTGGGTCGGGAAGATGCCCTGGAGAAGGGAATGGCAACCCATGTTTTAAAAAGTGCTTTGCATGAGCACTTTCGTCATCTCTGTAATTCAAGGGTTGAGAGAGACAATAGGCAGTCTGGGAGGCTCAAGCATGGCAAGAACTCCTATTCTGATCCCTTTCAAGGATCCATTGGTGGAAGAGAAAGAAAAGACTCTAGGAGTTCGGATGAGAAAGGAAATAGGTGAGTGAGCCTTCTCCAAAGCTGCCTGTTTCTGAGAACTGGGCCTCTCCTCAGGGAGAGGATAAAGGAAGCAGTAAATGAGGGATAATGACCAACAAATATTATCGGAAAAACAATGAGGCAGTTATGGTTAACGTGTAATATATTTCCATAAAAAAACAGGATTCTAAGGCATCTATTGGAAGCCTTGACTGAGCACTGGAAACTATGCAGAGTGTCAATGAATCTTTGGTTTATGATCACAGGAAATTGTGACTTTCTCTCTGCAGTCAACATGCTGAATATCAATTTGAATTGCATGGCATTATTGATGTGAAAAGCAAACCTACACGAATCTGTCTTAACTTTGGTTTTGTTTTTGATGCGCACCATTCTTAAAGTCTTTACTGAATTTGTTACAATATGGCTTCTGTTTCATATTTTGGTTTTTCTTGGCTGTGAAGCAGGTGGGATGTTTAGGACAGGGACTGAACCTGCATCCCTTGCACTAGACGGTGAAGTCTTTTAACCACTGGACTGCCACGTAAGTCCCATACAGGAATCTGTGTTAAGTTATAGCCTCAAAGTCACTGGGAGGGCTTGGAGCTTTATTTGTTCTTATCAAATACTGTATACAAGCTTATACTAAAGAGTTCTCTTTTTTAAGAATAAAGTGTAGCAACGGTGTGATTAACGGGAGGTTCCCATTCAAGTTCTTATTAATTCTAACTGACTGTATGGTCAACGTGTAAACAAACATGTTAGGTGCCATTTTCCGAAGAAGCAGAAAATGTAGATTCTTCCTCCAGTCCTGAAAACTAAAGCTTTAATCTCCTTTTCTTTGGTGGACTAAGTTTCCACGCTCTGTTAAGATGCACACTGAAAAAAACAACAACGCCACTGGCTGTGCAATGACCAAGAATCCGTCTTCCTCGAGGTTCAAACAAAATGCCAATTTTCTCTCTTTTGCACCAACATCTCACTTGATATTCACGTCTCAAGTTCTTTATCATGATGGAGAATTTAGAAATAAATAGTAAAAACCACGATTTGGAAGAGTGGACAGAAAGCTGAAAAGATATAGCGACATCTCAGTCAGCAAAAGGCCTCGAACTTAAGTTCTGAGTGGAATTTTAAAGCTGTTAAAAAACATCCTTATAAATCCATTAAAATCCTATAATTTCTATACATCCATTCCATGGAGAAATACTAGGACTTGCGCTTACCGGTTGCCTTCTGCCGGACTACGTTTCTGGCTTTCTCGACCCCTGGCACCCCGGACGTGGTGGCGCTCCTGAATCTCATGGGCTCGGCCACGTCGGGGTGGCTCCGCCAGCTCAGAGAAAAGGACCTCCCCACAGTGCTTCCTTTCTGAGAATCTGGAACACAGCCTATAAGACAAGAAACACAATCCAGGGGCTGGTTTTTTCATGATTCCTCCCCTAGCCCGTGCCGCTCAGCAAACCCCCTACATAGAGTGATGTATAATCAGCAGGTTCTCCTGCAGCAGACTGGGTACCACTTCCTACACTGCAATTTAGGAGGTGAGTCATCCATCAGGCAACTGAAAATTCCTGTTGCCAAAGTATTTTTCAAGCCCCTTCAATGGTCTCAAGAAAGTTCTCCTATCTTCACAGCATTCATTCTGGTGTACAAAAACATGAATACATCTTTCTCAATGTAAGAACAATGTCAAATGAACCACACCACTGCTCCCTGTGTGTATTAGTCACTCAGGGGTGTCTGACTCTTTTCGACCCCATGGACTGTAGACCACCAGGCTTCTCTGTCCATGGAATTTTTCAGGCAAGAATACTGGAGTGGGTTGCCATTTCCTTCTCCAACTACTGCTCCTGGGACACTCCAAAAAATGCTTCTATAAACCAGAAAATGAGAGATCACTGATTTTAGAACAGTATTCTGTCCTGCAGACACAAACCTCTCCACAAATCCCCAAAAGAAATCCGTGCCCATAAACTCTAATTATAGTCAAGTGAGCAAAGTCAACGAAATGCTACAAATAATACAAAAATCCTTTTTAAGTGAAGCTCAGAAATAGTAAAATGTTGAAGATCTGGGATTCATCTTTTCTTTTCTCCTCTCATACTGCTCTAGACAAATATCTCAAGTCAGTGGTCAGGGATCAAAATGGATACAGAAGAAAAGAGAAAGAGACACTTAGAGGGTTCTGGGCACATGGCTGGCGGATGCCACCTGTGGTTCACTTGCACACCCAGATTCTTCTGAGAGTGTACTTTGTTTCCACAAGTCTACTGCTTGTACAGCAAGGATTTCTACAGTAAATATTTATATCCATTTTTGGAATAAAGCAACATGAGTAAATCAGAAATATTTGTCACGGTCATTAAATAACCAAATTTGTTCTGTATCTGTCCATAAATAGCATTTTTCTAAAGTTGTTTACCTTCCCAAGGCAAGCTTATCTCTGACAAGCCTAGGAATCTGTGCTCACACGGTGGGAGGGGAAGAGAATATTCTGGGGGTTCAAAGGGAGGGAGGATTATAAGAATTTGAGGAGCTGGGGAATGTGCTGAGTTTTGAGAAGATCCTTACTTTGTCTCAGCCACTCCCTCCATCCTGAAAGGCATCCTCATCAGGTAGACTCTGCTGGGCTGAGAGCCACGGTCTTAGGAAACCAAGTTCTTGGATGGAAGCATCCTGACCCTCCTGGACTCTGGGTTTACACAGCAACCCTCAGAGCTGCCACAGAGGTCACTACAGAGGCCCAGGGCCCAGGCTCTGGGCTCCCTGCCCTCACTTCATCCCATATCTCCACTCTTGTATATATTTTTTAAGGAAGGGGCTCTGTATAGCTTCAACAAGGGGGAAAAAAAAGGATCTTCTGCCTAAAGTATGTGAAGACATCACTGCAGTAGACAGTCTAAATCTAAACTGGGATTGGACAGTTTCACTGGAATGCCCCAGACCTCAGCTAGCTAGTTTTGGTTTCTCACTGACTTGTTCTTACTAATTGATGCCGCGGGGAGCTACTCACAGATGGCAGTGGAGACATTCTAGGAACCAGTCATGTTAATTACATGTCTCTGTGGCTATCAAATCATTATAATTGGTTCGCACTTCCTGTATCCCACATCCTCTGTCATCCTCTCCCCCACTGACTCTGAGCTCCAACACATTACATACTTTGGCAGCAAACACTGGCCAAGTAGAGATCTGAAATGCACTTGAGAATGGGCTCGCCCTCCTGCTGCTCCTGGACCCCCTAAGCCATTAGGTGAACAGCTTGAGCAAGCCTGCAGGGGTGAGGAAGCACGTTCAGCCCCTTCACCTCCGCTACTGCAGTTGACAGCTGGCCAGCCCGACAGCAGAACTGTGAGCAGGTCACAGCCTGGCTGATGGCAGGTGCAGATGTGAGGCCAGCAGATCCATCCCAGGGAGGCCAACCCTGACTGCCAATCCCTAAAATCATAATTTAAATAAACAGTGTTATTTGAAGCCATTATGTTTTGGGGTTGTCACATGGCAAAGCTAACTGACACAACCTATGCTAAGACCACTGTGGAGGTTGCAGCTGACCATGCCAGGTAATGTGCCCTTTGGGAGTCTTTGGAGAAAAAACTCCTCTCAGATCCTAGGACCTGGAAAAGCCAGGCAAGTAGGTTGTTTACACCTTCTGCCCTCGGTGATGCTCTGATGCTACCCTGTTGATGATCAGAGTCAAATCTGCCCCCTCCCTGCCTCCCCGTGCAGCCCCGAGGCTCTTTACCTGCATCCTTGCATTTTATCCACCTGCTGGAGCTCCGACAATGTTCATTCTGTCCCAGCATCCTTAGATATTCTATCTATTGCATTACGTGTATTTCTATAAGCAGACTCAAAATGGTTACATAATAAGCTGGAGGACAGGGAATTATCCCAAGGACTGTGTCACAGCCTTAAAAAACGTAACAAGGATGGACTTCCAAAGTGTCATCTCAATAGACACCATCACTGAAGTTCCCAGCTGGATCTGACTCCAGGTCTCACTATAGTTCTCACCCTGGAACAGAACAAAGCTAAACAACTTCATGGGAAGCACTCAGAATCCTCCACCTTCCCCAGGAAGGCAGCAGAAAAAATGACAAATATCGGGGTGTCTTGAGTGGGACTTGTCTGGCTTTGATTTCCAGCTTTACCACTTCTTAGCTGTGTGACCCCCCAAATGAGCCAATCTCTATGGACTCTGTTCTTGAGTGTCTGGTCTGTGATGTGGGGAGAGTGGCATGGATTTCACAGCCTCCTGTGAGGGTGATGGCAGAGGTGTCCCCACCTCCACTGCTATCACTACAGCTCTCAGTCCTCCTCCTCCCTCCTCCTTCCCCCACAGCCCCTGCATCCATCCATCATCCTTAGGAAGGGGACACAGCTAGGATATGTGACTGAATGCCACTGTTAAAAAGACACCATTGGTTCAGCTGATGCAATTCCAAGCAATGACTGCCTGGGGTTTAATGCACACTCCTACTCAGCCTTGGACTTCCCAGGTGGTGCTAGTGGTAAAAAACCTGCCTGGCAATGCAGGAGACATGGAGACGTGGGTTTGATCGCTTGGTAGGGAAGATCCCCTGGAGGAGGGCACAGCAAACCACTCCAGTATTCTTGCCTGGAGAATCCCATGGACAGAGGGGCCTGGTGGGCTACAGTCCATAGGGTCGGAAAGAGTGGGACACAACTGGAGTGACTTAGCACAGATGCATACACTCAGCTCAGACACCCGGGGTCACCAGAGGGGCCAGAGATGGAATACCTTTGCCTCGCTGTTTCTTTTCCTTCTGTTCACTTAACTTGTCCAGAGGTAGATTGGTCATCTCAACTCCATACACTGTCCTGGCCAGCACAGCCGTCAATGAGTCCATGATGCTGGCCCATTCATGGATAAGCTCCTCCCAGTCCGTGAGGGAGGAGAGCACCCCAAGAAAGTCATCCCAGAGTTCCCGGGAAACGAACACGCAGAGGTTTGCTCGGATCCAGGCCACTATGAGCGTCTGAAAACAATGGATCGATGAAAGAATTCAATAGTCACTTGGAAGAAGTGTCCTTTTGACAAAATACTTAAAATTAGTATTAGTATGGCAAAAGTGAAAGAGGAGAGTGAAAAAGTTGGCTTAAAGTTCAACATTCAGAAAACTAAGATTATGGCATCTGGTCCTATCACTTCATGGCAAATAGATGGAGAAACAGTAGAAACAATGTCAGACTTTATTTTTGGGGGCTCCAAAATCACTGCAGATGGTGACTGCAGCCATGAAATTAAAAGACGCTTACTCCTGGGAAGGTAAGTTATGATCAACCTAGATAGCATATTCAAAAGCAGAGACGTTACTTTGCCAACAAAGGTCCATCTAGTCAAGGCTATGGTTTTTCCAGTAGTCATGTATGGATGTGAGAGTTGGACTGTGAAGAAAGTTGAGTGCCAAAGAATTGATGCTTTTGAACTGTGGTGTTGGAGAAGACTCTTGAGAGTCCCTTGGACTGCAAGGAGATCTAACCAGTCCATTCTAAAGGAGATCAGCCCTGGGGATTTCTTTGGAAGGAATGATGCTAAAGCTGAAACTCCAATACTTTGGCCACCTCATGCGAAGAGTTGACTCATTGGAAAAGACGCTGATGCTGGGAGGGATTGGGAGCAGGAGGAGAAGGGGACGACAGAGGATGAGATGGCTGAATGGCATCACCGACTCAATGGACGTGAGTTTGAGTAAACTCTGGGAGTTGGTGATGGACAGGGAGGCCTGGTGTGCTACGATTCATGGGGTAGCAAAGAGTCGGACACGACTGAGCGACTCAACTTAAGTCGAATTTTAAAGTAAAAAGTGTTTTGGGGTATTGAGTTTAATTTCTGAAAATGCATCTGATGAACGGCAATCAAGACTTGAACTACTGTGAAATCAGTTATCATTTTGAACAAAGATATTGATTCGAAACGATGCTAGTATCTGAGGCTGGTCCTGGCAGGACCTGGGGAGCCTGTTCTGTCTTCTGAGACATTCTTGCCCCCATCTCTGCAGGGACCTTTCCCACAGGTAAACCTCCACCTGCCCCAGCTCCTGCCTGACTTGCAGCAGATGACTCATGCAGACCCTCTGCCCACCAGGCCCCAGTCTGCTTAGCTCCTCCCCTGGATGCTGGACGGGCACCGAGGGGGCCCTGCTCTCCCGAGCATGGCCCCCACCCTGCTCCCAGCCTCCTCCTCAACCTCTGCACTTTTGTTAACCCCACATCACCTTGACCCCCTGCCCATCCAACTTCCCTAGCTCCTACCCATCAGCATGGAAACATGATCCAATCCTTACTTATGACACACACACACACAAAAACCTTACAAAGTTCCCTTGAATCCTGTGAACCCTGATGCCCCCTCGAGCTACAGCCCTTTCTTCCCCTTTCAAAGCAAATTTCTTAACAGAACTGTCTGCACTCATCCATCTTCCACACTCATCCATGTTCCACACTCACTCCACTCTCTGCCAGCCCACCTTCCACCTGGGTCTTTGGTCCCCATTCTCGCGGCTCCAGGGCCATCTGCTCACTGTTTAGCCCAGATGTCTCTGCTGCCTTCCAGACCTTTCTATCTGCTCCCTGGAAGCCCACGTGCACGTCCTGGGGGCACCATCCTTCACCTCCACCATCAGGGAGATGGCCTTCTTTCTCTGACACATCCCCTCTCCCCAGGTGATCCCACTCAGTCCTGAGGCTTTAAACACAATCGCTAAGCACACCGACAGCCCTCACACCTGCATTCCTATCTTAACGTCTCCCATCCTACCCACACACCCGTGCTGTCTGTCCTGCACCTCTTCAAATCCACCTGGCCTAAGGCCAAGGCCATCAGCACTTGCTGTCTTCCTAACTTCTAGTAACCTCAAGGAAATCAAGAGAGGAAGCAGATGGCAGAGAGCTGGGAAGGCCTAAAGGCCCAGCACTAACCATAAAGACTGATTACAACTCTCAAGAGAACATTCAAGAAGGAAATTTTCTAGTTAAATTTCTAGAAACTTTTTAAAGGCAGTCCAATTTTACTCTTGAAATTCTCAATAATTATAACTGATTTGCTGAAAAAATCTGATTCATTTCTTACATTTGCAGTGTTTTAATTAAAAAAAAAAAAAAAAAAAAAAGACTTACCCTAAACAGTAACCCTGCCAAGCTCTGGGCAAACAAGTCCTTGATTTGTTTATCCTTTGGCTTCTGCATGACAGCTTCTGTTATCCTGAGCAGTATTTGCAACATCTGTTCCCTGGGCCACCCAAAATAAAAACTCATGTTATTAATCACACCTCCAAAGCACTTACACATATAGGTACAAGAAATTCTCGTAAGAATTCAGCAAAATGGATAATCACACGTTATTCAAAAGTATAAAAAAGGCTGAGCACTGAAGAATTGATGCTTTTGAACTGTGGTGTTGGAGAAGACTCTTGAGAGTCCCTTGGACTGCAAGGAGATCCAACCAGTCAATCCTAAACAATATCAGTCCTGAACATTCATTGGAAGGACTGATGCTGAAGCTGAAACTCCAATACTTTGGCTACTTGATGCAAAGAACCGATTCATTGGAAAAGACCCTGATGCTGAGAAAGGTTAAAGGCAGGAGGAGAAGGGGATGACAGAGGATGAGATGGTTGGATGGCATCACCGACACAATGGACATGAGTCTGAGTAGGCTCCGAGAGTTGGTGATGGACAGGGAAGCCTGGCATGCTGCAGTCCATCGGGTCACAAAGAGTTGGACATGACTGAGCGACTGAACGGAAGTGAATTCAAAAGTATCTGAATGCCAGTTACAGAATGAACACCTTACTTATCAAAATAAACTACTTTATGTTACCAAGGTTCAACAAGTATGTCTCCTATGCCCAGGTCAACAGACAGGATCACAAGGGTCTCACCCCAGCCTGACTCCCTCCCCTTGTAAAAACGGGGGTGAGGCTGTTTCTCCGGCTGTATCGGCCCCTCGAAGGCACTCAGCGGAGAGCTGTGCTTAGGTGAACTTAAGCAGCACTCTTACATTTTCACATCCATGATTTTACCTAACCTGAGAAGTCCGCCTATTGTGACAGAAAATAATGTGGACTTTCTGGGGAGGTCTGCAGCCGGCAGCGTCAGGTGGCCGAGCCCCACAGCACTCCCACTGGTATGAAGGAGGGTTGGGAAAGGTCACCACTGGGTGCTCAGGCCATGGAGCTTTCTGCCTGGAAGACCCCGACTCTGTGCGCAGTGCTGGCCCCCTCTACCACTGAAGACTATGGTCACCACACCTCCATCACAGCACTCCATGGAGAAGGGGGTTTTATGTGAAAGGTCTTTAAAGAGTATAAAACACTAGGGACAGGAAATAACACCTCCCAATGTGATTGCTGTTGTTCAGTCGCTAAGTCATGTCTTCCTGATCCCATGGACTGCAGCATGCCAGGCTTCCCAAGATAGAACTCTGCATAGGCAGCAGTCTTTGGGGGAAGAAAGCCCATGTATTTCTTTTCCATATTATGGAGTCATTTATCCTGAGCCCTTTGTCGTTTTCCAGTCACTCATTTGTGTCTTCACGACCCCATGGACTGCAGCACACCAGGCTTCCCGGTCCTTCACCAACTTCCAGAGTTTGCTCAAACTCATGTCCATCGAGTCCATGATGCCATCCAACCATCTCATCCTCTGTTGTCCCCTTGTCCTCCTGCCCTCAATCTTTCCCAGCATCAGGGTCTTTTCCAACGAGTCAATTTTTCGCATCAGGTGGCCAAAGTATTGGAGCTTCAGCTTCAGCATCAGTCCTTCCAATGAATATTCAGAGTTGATTTTCTTTAGGATTGACTGGCTGGATCTCCTTGCAGTCCAAAGGATTCTCAAGAGTCTTCTCCAATACCACAGTTCAAAAGCATCAATTCTTTGGTACTCAGCTTTCTTTATGGCTCAACTCTGTGCTATGGTGACAAATTCTCTCGCACAGCCAGAGGGCGTTTTTCTCTTACAGCTGAGTTACATCCTTCATGTGTTTCCCCAGATGCCATGGAAACAGAGAGCAGGTTATCTTCTGCATAAGGGAGAGAAATCACCAGGTCCCTTTAACTACTTGTTCAAGATCTTGTGCATGAATCACTTGTTCATCCTTGGAACTTTGTCCTCACTAGCAATAAAACCAAGAATCAGTCCAGGTCGGATAATGAGACCTCAAATCTTGGCTCCTTTAGACCGCTCTCACGTTCCTGCATGTCGAAAGAGTGTTTTCTCTGAACACCGTGCTGGATCCCATTCTGCAACTCTAGGCTCTCCTGCCCTGCTCTGGGTGACCCTGCCCGACTCCCATCCCCTGCCTGACCTGGCCCCTGGTTTCCTCACATCTCTCAGGCCCATGAGGACCGAGGCCTCTCAAAGGGCAGGGACCCGGTTCGTCAAGTTCACCCTCCATCCTCAAAGGAGAAAGCACCCAAGTTATTTATGGCATGAAAGAAGGGAGGGAGGGAACTCGGGGCTTGTCTGGTGCTTCAACACACAGGAGGGTCTGCTGCTGGGGGAATCAATCATGTCCTAGGCTATGCTCTGCGGACTTTCTTCTTGGGGAGCATTTTAATCTATACCAATATTTTGATTTTTAGAATACTTTTACCTGGAAATCTATGAATTATTAAAGAAACAGAGAGTTGTTTCATTTTCTAGAATTTTCACCCTCAAAAAGATGGTCAAAAATACCAAAATATTACTGATACACTGGTACACAGAACTCATAAGAGTTTTCAAAGGAAAGAAAAGCATCAGAAACACTTGATACAGTTGGTCGAAGGGGCAGGCATTTCAGCCAAAAGCTGTCAGCGTCACTCATACTTTCATCACTGACACAGCTGTGAACTCTTGTTAAAATCGCCTTGCTAACCCCTGTAATGTTTTAATGATGGCTCCTCGGTTTAAAAGTCTGGGAAAGATGATCCCAGAAGGTACAGCTTCGAATGATCCTTTTTTGATGCTGGGGGTTCCTGAATTTGTGAATGTTCTGCCCAGTCGGCTTCCTCTGAGCCCACCCCCTCCTCACCTGAGAAAGAGAAGGGCCGGACCTGATACCCCGGAGGTCCTGCCGGCTCAGTCCTGCCGCATCCCTGGGGTTTCCCCAGACAGACCCTCCCATGGCTCCCTGAGCGCCAGCTCCACCATCCAGACCATAGGCTGGAATTGGGGACCCTGAGCGCAGGAAGGAAACACTTCACATGAGCATATTTCACGATGTCACTGCAGTTCAGTGCACTCTGATAATGTATCGCTTAAAACAATCATTTTCCCAAAATAAATTTGGGAAAACTTCAACTTTACAGCAATAAAATCAGCTTAGAAGTGTTTTGGAGCGATTAGCCAACCCTCCTGGTTGATATCATCAACCACCAGTTACTGCTTTTGCACAAAACTTGCTTGATGACAGTTTAAAATGCAAGAATCTGCTATTACATCATAGGATTGCTTACTTTTAATTTGAGATTAAAAAAATAATAATGAAAACAAATGAACTATCAAAGTACTGGATACTTACCTTCATAATTCACCGACATGTTACAAAAGACTGATTATCATCTCATGGTTCACTTTGTAAACCTATTTAGTAAGTGGAGGCTTTCACATTTTTAATCATTACATTGAAAACAGAAACATGTGTTTTACGATATTAATTAATTGAAAATACACTCACCAGGTTGTTTTATTCATTGTCAGCTCCATTATCATGCGCCTAAAGATAATCAGAACAGCTTTGCAGGCATCAACTTGCTCCTTCAAGAGCATGGGAACCTCCACACATGGCTCCAGCAAAAAGACGTTTGCAGCATTTGTCAGAAATACCTTAAAACCAACAAATGTTATGTGAGAAAATACAAGTAAACAGATTTTGGTGTGTGTGTGCTTAGTAGTGTCTGACTCTTGTAACTCCATAGACTGTAACCCCCCAGGCTCCTCTGTTCATGGAATTTCCCAGGCAAGAATACTGGCATGGGTTGCCATTTCTTTCTCTAGGGGATCTTTCTGACCCAGGGATCAAACTCATGTCTCTTGTATCTGGTGGATTGGCAGGTGGATGGATTCTTTACCACTGTGCCACCCAGAAAGCCTCAGTTCACCCCTTAGAATCGATTTAATACTGACATCTGAAAGACCTTTTCTAGAAAAATAACTGCTATCACTTAGGGCCTTCCCAGGTGGCTCAGCAGTAGAGAATCCACCTGCCAATGCAGGAGACGCAGGTTTGATCCTTCAGTGGGGAATTTCCCCTGGAGAAATGAATGGCTACCCACTCCAGTATTCTTGCCTGGGAAATCCCATGGACGGAGGAACCTGGCAGGCCACAGTCCATGGGTCACAAAGAGTTGGACACAACTTAGCACACACACACATTAATATTGCAACTTTGGAAACATTTGAGTCAGAAAGGCTTCTGGAGATTTCTTTTTGACGTCCTCTAAGACAGGAACATCATCTGTGGGTAAGTATTCCTGGTGGGGTAGGGGTGGGTAGCGGGGAAGGTGGGCAGGGAAGGCAGGGGCACAGTGGTCAGATAGTAGCTGGAAAAAATGACCTGATTCTCGCTGAGTCTCCACCTTCGCTGACTTGAAGGCCTTGCTGACAGGAGGCAGCCAGTGCCACCCAAGGGGCAGCCAGCAAGTGGGCAAAAGCACATGGCCAACACTGCCCATCTTCCAGGAACATGGATTTCCAATATGAGAAACACGTAATGCCGCAGAATACAAAACTCAAGGGAATCTTAGGATAAAAACTGAGACATCAAAAAAATGTAGGTAGTCCACCAAGTGCCCCGTGCTCTGCCTCATACCTTTAGGATACAAGTTTCCTGTCCTGTACCATCAGTGATGCGAAGAGCTGACTCATTTGAAAAGACCCTGATGCTGGGAAAGATTGAAGGCAGGAGGAGAAGGGAATGACAGAGGATGAGATGGTTGGATGGCATCACCAACTCAATGGACAAGCTCTGGGAGTTGGTGATACACAGGGAGGCATGGCGTGCTGCGGTCTGTGGGGTTGCAAAGAGTCAGACACAACTGAACAACTTAACTGAACTATCAGTAGAGAACTGGGAGAAGCAGGGGTCCAGGCTGCCCTGTAGGGAGCCACTGCTCTGCTGCAACAGAGCAACGTGCTATCATTTATGTGGAAGACGCTCTGACCCCTCGAGTCAGGACATTCTGAGCTGTCAACTCGGTGACAAGGATGGATCCTCTCTACCTTCTAGAGCTACAGTCCCTCTTGGTTCTTTCTGTTCAACAGCACAAATACCAAGGATCTGGGGAAAAGCAGAGCTGGCTCACTTGTGGATGAAATCCATTTAATACAACATCTCAAAACAGATGCACAAACTAACCAGAAGAAATGAACACCCTCAAAAGTCAAGAGGGCAAACTAAAATGTTGGCAGCCTCTGTGATTATTTTATGTGAGATTAAAAATGTATCATGTCTCAATCTTCTAGGAAGAATCACAAAATAAGCACTATAAGAGTTGATAACAGATGATAGCAGCAACTGTGAGGATTTACTAGCCTTCAAGTTAAGAAAAAAGAAAGCAAAGAACCTTTAGACTAACAAGCTATAGAAGTTTGAGTGACAATGTTTTTTTTTAAAGTGTGCCATAGATGGTATATTGCAATACAGATCCTTTTTAATTCATGTACTTGGCTTCTTGATTGAATGTTAAACCTTTGCAAATTCCAAAGTGAGGAGTCTTCATATAGTATAGTTCTTTCATTTTACTTTTTAAAAAAACATCAAAAATGCAAGCTAGGGACTTCCATGGCAGTCCACTAGTTAAGACTTCACTTTCTAATGCAGGGGGTGTGGGTTCAATCCCTGGTTGGGGAGCTAAGATCCCACATGCCTTGAGGTAAAAAAAAACAAAATATTTTTTAAAAGAGGCAATATTATAACAAACTCAATAAAGACTTTTAAAAAAATGGTCCACATTAAAAAAAAGTCTTTTAAAAAAATGCCAGCTCCTTGAGTATTTATTACCATGTTAGTATCAGTTAGGGAAAAAAATAAATCAACAAAATTAATATACCCAAACTGTATTTGTCAAAGCAACTATAAAACAGTCTCATCTTATCAAACCTCCATTTGGCTGCTTTTTCCTAATTAACCAAGTCAAGGACCAAGGTACTCGATGAAATGAGAACAAAAACAGCTGTTTAAATCTAAACTGAAAAAAAATTTAAAGCTCTAGAGCTATATAATCAAGTCGAAATATTTTTCCTGGTTCATATAAATAGATGTAACTTCTTCTAGAAAACAAATAACTCATCTGAACTCAGGGTAAAAATAAGCACTTGCAACCCTATGGGCTAACTGTGGGATGGCTAACCATGGCAGCTGGGCAGGGAGCTGGAAGGAAGGGGCAGGACAGGGACTCCTGAGAGTTTCCTCTAGTGGGCACACAGATAACACTGATGAGCTGAGCCAAAGTCCTCAGAAGCTATTCATTTAAAATCATCTTGATTTTTTAAAAGCTAATTTCAGATTTGCCAAATTTCAATGAAAAAGGAGAAAATTCATTAGTTACAGTATGTGCTGTACCGTGTACTTAAGTCACTCAGTCGTGTCCAACTCTGCAACCCCATGGACTGTAGGCTGCCAGGCTCCTCTGTCCACAGGATTCTCCAGGCAAGAATACTGGAGTGGGCTGCCATGCCTTCCTCCAGGGGATCTTCCCAACCCAGGGATCGAACCCAGGTCTCCTGCATTGCAGACGGATTCTTTACCATCTGAGCCACCAGGGAAGCCCAAGAATACTGGTGTAGGTAGCTTATCCCTTCTGTGGGGGATCTTCCAGACCCAGGAACTGAACCAGGTCTACTGCAATGCAGGCAGATTCTTTACCAGCTGAGCTACCAGGGAAGCCCCATAATTACAGTATATGAAACTGCTAATGAACTTGAAAACCAAAAGGATCCCATGATAAGGAATCCTCTCAAGAGACAGATGACAAACACAGCATCGCTGAAAACTGGGTACCATGCACTCCACACCCATGAGTGCCTTCCCCAGACCCTAAGCCTGGCCTTTGTGTGGGAGGCTTAACTGGACAGCTGAATGTAGATATGGGGAGGAGGGTGGAGGGCCAGGGAGCGGGGGAAAGAGAGTGACCCTGTGTTTTAACTTAGACTTCTGACAACCTTCAATAGGGATTGAGGTAATGCCCTAATCCCTATTTTTGAGATTAAGTCTCCAAGTCTGGGGAGACTGAGTGAAAGGCAAAGTTGCTCTTTCCAACGTTCCCAAATGGTATTGGGGCTAGTTCATATATTTATTCAGATAAATGTCTAAAAATCACTGCATTGCTCAGTATTCTTCATAAATACAGGCAATTTCTAAGATGCATATAACTTATTACATAATCATAATCACCAAGCTTCTCTTACAAATTAGAATCCAGGTAACTCTGTGCTCAGTTGTGTCCAACTCCTTGCGACCCCATGAACCATAGCCTGCCAGGCTCTTCTGTCCATGGGATTCTCCAGGCAAGAATACTGGAGTGGGTTGCCATTCCCTTCTCTAAGGTAACTCTCTACTTTTTTATCTCAGTCATTTTTTTAATCTGTCATTGAGTTTAAATCTCAGTCATTTTGCATTCACTGTATAACAACCCCTTTCAGAAAATTGTAACCAGTTCAGATGTCTCCTTTGACTAAAGAAAAAAAACTTTACAAATTGAAGATGGGTAATCAGGAAGAAAATTAAGGATGAGAATTTAAGGGCTGTTTACTCATGCATAGCTAAGAAGATCACCAAGCTTTATAATGACATTACCCCAATAAACAACGTTCAAACTGACTCTGCTGGGGGCCCTCCCATCTGCGGCCTGCATGTACCTGCAGCATTGCCTGGGCCCCAGCCTTCACGTTCTTATTCTCCTCTTCCATCACACACCCTCTGCTCACGGCACTGGTGAAGGAGTAAGACCGTCCCCAACTGGAAGACCGCTTGTGACCGGAACCTTCAGAAGAGGTCTTTGAAAGACAACAGTCAGTCAGCAGAGTGGGAAAGGACAGGTCATATATTTAATTCCTTACGTTCATGAGAGTTCATGAGATTACAGGTTTTACATGCATGCCTCTTTTCCAATGTGTTCACCATCCATCACCTAAAATAGTACTGAGTGCTCAGGATGTGCTGAAGAAATAGATACTGCTTGTCCAGTGACTGAATGAACATGACTGTTGATTTGCTTTGACCTCACGACTAGTTGTTAAAATGATTCACCAATATTGAAAAAAATCAAATTTTGGAATTAATATAGATATCAAAAAGTGATATACCTTTGGTTATAAGTATTTTTTTAATGTTTGATGTTAATTGCCATGACAACATTCACTTTTAGAAATAAATCTCAGACTAGATGTCAAAATAGCATGCCAGAAATCCATGTACAACCTAAGTTTCTTCTGTGCGTCAAGCAGAGGCCCACTCTGTCATTTTGGATTTATCCTATCTGTATCTTTATCTAACGTGGAATGAAAGGTCCACCTTGCCAGCACCCCTGGTGGCTAGGACACCACCTAGCCCTGCAACAAGGCTCCCAGTGGAGACTGCACATGGGGTTCATCCTTTCAAGCGTGTCATGTTGGACTGCTGCCGGTATGGACTGCCATACAAGGAAAGTCTGCCAAAACGTTAGTTTAACAAATGTGTGCGTGTGTGCTCCGTCACTTCAGTCATGTCTGATTCTTTGCAACCCCATGGACTGTAACCCTCCAGGCTCCTCTGTCCATGGGATTCACCAGGCAAGAATACTGGAGTGGGTTGCCGTGCCCTCCTCCAGGGGATCTCCCCAACGCAGAGATTGAACCCGCATCTCTTATGCTTCCTCCATTGGCCAGTAGGTTCTTTACCACTAGCACCCCTTGGGAAGCCCAGTTTAGTGAATACTATTTATTTAAGCATGTCAATAGTAAGGCAGTGACACTTTCAGTCTTCGATAGAGACATGCAAAAAGAAGCTGGTGTGCACACATGGCCGAGCCTGAGGTTAGGTGGTGGCGGAGGACCCTGGAGACAGCACGGAGGCAGCCTCCCTGAGAGCATCAGAGTTGACAACAAAGAAACAGTCTGCCTATGTCACACTGACTATGGCCCCTGATTGAGCAGGAAGATTTGCTAAAATAAGATGCTGCCAACTCAGACAAGAAGTGATGAAAGATTACCTGCTTGTTATCAGTCTCTGAAAATCCTAATTTTTCAGCATCTTCTTGGGCAGCTTCTTTTATGTCTGGTTCCTCCATGAACACAGGTTTGTCCTGCAGGATCCACTTTCTGTACACTTGAACTACTTTTCTGGTTATGGCTATGTCGCACGAAGGCAACAAAAATGCCTAAAATAAGAGAAACTCCCTTTAGCACAAGTTCACGTCACCGATGAGTCCAACAGACATTTCCATGGGCTATCACCAATCTCAGACTTTCTTTTGAAACAGACTACAAAGGGCCACATGTTTTTGTGTACACCAAACTGGCGGGGGAAAAGGACAATTGTATAACTGGGCCAGAAAACAAAGTGCAATGTTAAAATAACTTCTATATTCCAAACAATTATTGCATAAAATAACCAAAATCCATACCAATGAATCAGCAACAGATGACGCAATAATACACGTAATAGTATAGCCAGTTGTCATGTCTCTTCCCGAGTTCACATTCAATGATATCATGTTGGTGACTTGAATCGGCCACAGTGGGAGCAGTGACACCACAGAGGTTGGCAAATTTAACTTTAACCAGGGCTTTTCTTTTCTTAGTGTTTTTTTTTTTTTTTGGCTTTCTCTTTCTCCCTTTTCCTTCCTTCCCTCCTTCTTCTCTCCCTCCCTTCCTTTTTTGAGAGTCAAAAACTGACCTCTGCTGCTACAACTGGCTAGTTGTAGCACTGTACACACTTTTGCAAACTTTTTCTTCTTGGCTGCATGGCACAGCTTGTGGGATCTTATTTCCCCAACCAAGGATCAAACCCATGTCCCATACAGTGGAAGACCATTGGATCACTAGGGAACTGTGAACTTAACAAGATTAAAGAATCCCCTTACATATCTGCATATAAGAATCCTGATTTAATGTGATCAGAATCCAAATGTAGACAACTATGTAACTAAAATTCAATATCAAGGTATACAACATTACCTTTCTCCCAGAAAGCAAGTATTAATACAAATTCTTTCTGGAGGAAAACAAAATTATAGATCATAGTATCACCAAAATTATTCACATGGTCTAGTTAATATGATATGCAGCATATTAATTAAAAAGTCAGAAGTATGCAAAAAGAAGTCAACATCAGCAAAACCACAATTAAAATAAATAATAATTTAAACATATAGGAGAGCTAAAGCATCAGAAAAAGATCCATGTGAAATTGAAAAATAAAATAAGCAAAATTAAAAATCCAGTGAAAATGGCTGACAATAGGCTGGATGTAGCTGAAGAGAAAACTGGAAGAAAAATCAGATGAAAATATCCAGAATGAAGCACACTGAGACAAGAAACACACTGGTTCCACTGTAAGACATGTAAGACAGAAAATGCAAGGAAAAGGTTATCTTTCTCATGCCTGGAGATATAGAAGGAAAGAATTAGTAAAAAGTGGCAGAAACAATATTTGAATAAAGAATTACTAAGAATTTTGCCAAAACTCATAAGACATATCAATTCACAGATTCAAGAATCACAAAGAAACACAAGCAGGATACTTGCAAAGTCTATTACACTAAGACGGCTGAGAACCAAAGACAACCTGAAAATCTTAAAAGGAGCCAGAGGGGAAAAGACACATTTCCGCCAAAAGAATAACCACAAGACTTGACATAACTTCTCAAAGAAACAATGAAAGCCAAGAAACAATGGAACAAAATAGTCAATGTGCAGAAAGAAAACAGCTGCCAAAGTAGAATTTGACATCCATAGAAATGTACTTCAGAAATAAAAGCAAAACAAAGACATTTTCAGGTAAGAGTCACCCAGCCCACAGTAGTCCTCATGGGTGTCTGTTCCACATCACGTGTCTGGACATCTGACCTGCCCCTTGCACTGTTCTCTGTTAAAAACACACCCACACACATATTAACTCCACAATGAGAATGTGCACTTCGTGAATGAATGTATGTTTTTAAACTTTAATAGTTTAAAATAGTTCAGGCTTAGTCTCTAAATAATTTAAAATTGAAAAAGGAATTATTATGAAAGAAGTCACATTTTGTCTTGTGTAAAAAAAAAAAAAAAATCATCACTGACCAAGAGAGGGCAACAGAATGCAAAGTGAAAACCCAGGCCCCCTTTTCCCAAATGTCTCTATTTCAGTATTTTAACAATGCATAATAACCATATTTGAAATTTCACATAAAAGTTTCCAAATTAAATTTAAGAACAATTATAAAACGTAAATGTTTTTAAGTTTCATGACACAAAGATGTCTCATTACTTTAGTCTTAAGTAGTCTGCAAGCTACTTCAAAAGTGAATTTAGATTGAATTTGGGATTTTGATTAAATTGAGAACACACTATTTCCAGGGGTGGAATGCCAATAATGGATGTGGATGAAACTATGTGTATGATAAATAAGTAAATACACAATACAGGTAAAACCACATCAATTTAGCACTTATCTCTAGTGCAATATTTAAAAGCTTTGTCGATGATATCTGATATTAAGTATTTGCACCCAAGGGTTTCAAACATTGCTATACATCATGATCAGCTGTGGAACTATGATACACAACCTAAATCCCGTCTGCCACTTGATTTTTGTGAATAAGGTTTTACAGGAACATGGGCTTGTTCCTGTATGAGCTTGTTCCATGCTATCCCTGGCTGCTCTCTCACTACAAAGCAGAACTTCTGTGAACAAAGCCGAAGATGCTTACTATTTGGTCCTTTACTCTATTAAAATGTGCTGACCTCTGCTCTCAGTCATATGCCTTCTGGGACTGACCATGTCAATTTAGCTTGCCCCAAAGTTCTGTTATTTCAACATCTCGACCTCTGCTCCTTTCTTTCCTCTTAATCCCCTCCCTAGTCTCCTTTTTTCTCTTAGGCCATAAATACTCCTATCAGAGGTGCTGCAAGAGGCCTTTGCAGGCAAAGTCCAACTGTCTGCAGGAGCTTGCAGCCTGAGTGCCTTCAGCCACACAGCAATCCTTGTATGCTCACATGCTGCCAGGGGTTCAGAAGCAGTTTTCCCCCTGCCTCCCTCTGGGCTCAAAATTTGCTATGGAAACAAAGGGTATTTGAGGGGATGATTTTGTTCAAATATAGAACTGTCCCACCCTGTGTAGGAATTTTCCAAAATCAAATCATGAAAACATTGTTGTTGTTCAGTCATGTCCAACTCTTTGGGGCCCCATGGACTGCAGGGCTCTCTGTCCTTCACTATCTCCCGGAGTTTGCTCAAACTCATGTCTATTGAGTCGATGATGTCATCTAACCATCTCATCTTCTGTCATCCCCTTCTCCTCCCACCTTCAATCTTTCCCAGCATCAGGGTCTTTTCCAGTGAGTTGGCTCTTCACATCAGGTGGCAAAATATTGGAGCTTCAGCATCAGTCCTTCCAATGAATATTCAGGGTTGATTTCCTTGTTTTTTGGTTTGATTTTACTGGTTTGATCTCCTTGCAGTCCAAGGGACTCTCACGAGTCTTCTCCAGCACCACAATTCGAAAGCATCTCATCACTCAGCCTTCTTTATGATCCAACTCTCACATCCGTACATGACTATTGAAGAAATCATAGCTTCGACTGACTATACGGACCTTTGTTGGCAAAGTGATGTCTCTGCTTCTTAATATGCGATCTAGGTTTGTCATAGCTTTTCTTCCAAGGAGCAAGCGTCTTTTAATTTCATGACTGCAGTCACCAACTGCAATGCTTTTGGAGCCCAAAATAATAGTCTGTCACTGTTTCCATTGTTTCCTCATCTATTTGCCATGAAGTGATGGGACCGGATTCCAGGATCTTAGTATTTTGAATATGGAGCTTTAAGCCAGCTTTTCCACTCTTCTCTTTCACCTTCATCAAGAGGCTCTTAAGTTCCTTTTCACTTTCTACCATTAGGGTGGTGTCATCTGCAAATCTGAGGTTATTAATATTTCTCCCGGAAATCTTGAAAACAACATTAAAAATGACCAAAATGCTCCAATTCCAACCCTCCATATGAGACCTTAAAAGTGGGATGAAAGAAATCATTATGGAGTTGTGTAACTCAGCCCAACTTGTCAACTGTATTCCTTGGAGTATTATGAGTAACAGAACAAAGAAACCTCTTCAGCTTTGCAACCTGCCCCTGCACACCCCCCACCCCCTACCCCTCCCCCAAACACACAAGTGCGCGCAGATACACACAGACACACTCGCATGCGCACGCTCTCACCTGGCGGAACACCTCGTTCACGAAGTTGACATAGCCGCGAGTGGACAGCAGGATGCGCTGGACCATGTCGTAAACCTCACGATGCTCCTCCTCAATGCTGCACAGGCTGCAACTGCTGAGCCGGCGCTCGGACAGCGTGCTCCCATCCGCGCGGCCTCGGTCCTGCTCCGCCGCCCCGCCAGCGTCTGGCTCCGGCGGCCGCTCCGGCACTGCAGTGCCTCCCCCGACGGTCTGCAAGAAAGGGCCCCCCTCCTGAGCGATCCTCCAAGACACCGGGCCAGGCTGAAGACTCGCCTTGTTTTCAGGGAACTCCGGGTATGGTGTGCTCATTTCCCCCAGAATTAAAGATCTCCTCCCAACACAACATACGTGAAATTTTGCTTCATTTTAGTAAATTACACTATTATTCTTTTGTGTCAAAAATATGTAACCCAAATACCACTAAAATTCTACCAACTGTGAATATTTTTTACAAGAAGTGACAAGAAACAAGTAGTACAAAATTATTATTTCAGCAACTACCAAGGAGAGTTTAAAAACAAAGAGGATGTTCAAATAGTAACCTCTAGAGAAAATGAGTAGACAATTATATTGATAGCAATTTTCCTCCTCATGCCTGGGCTATTAAGCTTGTGTGGTTTATCAAAGGCCCTGCCACACTGTGCAGCAAGCAACTCTATAGAAATTATTTCATCTTTTTGATGTGTCAACCCATAGAAAATAAAAATTTGCGTAGAAAAATAAAAATTTCCTCATTTTTACTGATATACATATATTTCTGATCTGTAAAGCATGGTGGCTGGATTAAGTCTAATGTCTCTTATGGATCAATAACCTGTGACTTTTTGATCAATAACTTTCATTTCCCCCACAGGCTAAAAAATAATAATAATTACACACATCCTTACCAAGCAAATTAAAAACAGCCACAAATTCTCTGACATACTTTCTGCAGAGACGGGAAGGCTGTGTCCCCTCGATCCCCATGGGCTGGAGGGCTGAGTTAGCCAGCAGAGGGGAAGGGTGGAGGGGACCCAGGAGGCTGAGGGCTCCCATGTAGCATCTCGGGGAACATTTGCTCTCGGAGCCCTGAGCGGCCAGGAAAGAAGTCCGACTGCCTTGCAAGAGGGGTTATATAGAAAGGGAGGCCCAGCGGAGCCCAACCTGCCCCCCTGCACTCACCGGAGTAGCAGGCTCTGAAGTCATTCCGGACCCTCCTGACCAACCAGCCACCAGCTGAAGACCACCACCCACTGACTTCAGCTAACGTCACATGAAGCCCCAGAACTGTCCAACCAAATCTCAAATTTCTGACCCAAAAAGGGAAATAAATAATATGGTGAAAGGGTTGTTTGAAGCCACAAGTTTTGAGGTCATTAGATAACAGAATCTATGACAATTAGAGAACAAAATAATGTACTAAAGAATTACGTTCAAAGGCACCAAATTGTTTTTAAAAACTAAGCTCCATGATCCAAATAGAACATAATGATAACACTGATGAATATCCCATGATGCCATTAACTGAAAACTACTTCTCTTGATAAAACAATGCTTTTCCCAGCCTCCTCTAGCCCATACCAGCAAAATGCTGCTTTCCAAAAAAAAATCTGCACGTTGTTAAGACATTTATAATGATGGTAAGTGACGAGAGTGAAAACAAACTAGTAATTCAAGGCTATTTGTTTCTTGCCTCTTTCATGAAGATTAACAGTAAAAGCATGAATAAAAGTTAACTACAGAGAGAGGTCCATTTTCTGCCCACTACAATCCAGCTGGAATTTTCAGTTATTGTTTAATATTAGTTGATTCCAGTGGTAAATGCAAAGATGATTTTTGCTTCTTTGGCATATGATGGAAGGCTTAACCAGTGAAACAGTCATATGGTCTGCTTGGACCAGGCCTGTGCCGCCAGGGTTCAGGAAAATGCAAGATACAGGCTGCCACTCAATCTTTCCCCTCCCCACCCTGGTTTCCTCTCAACCCACAGTTCATTCTGAGAGTTTCTCAACCTCAGGGTCAGAATAGACAAGGACACCCACAATGCAGGTATGAAATGAGGATGCAGCTGCCATACTGCTGGTGAAAACTGATGCCATTCAATTCCCCATCACAGTCGGCCCACCTGGCTGAGGGCAGCCCACTCCTGCCTTGGTAAAAACAAGAACACAGAGCACCAGCATGTGGCCGTCAACAGACAGGTGGGTCTGCATGATACACAGACTCCCACAGGGGTGTCAATTTATGTGATTCATTTTTTTAACTGTTCACCCCATGAGATACAAGTTTCGGGAAACCCACAGCCCATGAATCATTATGGAAGGGCCGGGTCAGACTTCAAGCAGCACTTTAACAATGTAACTAAAGATAAAGAGTTAGCATACAAATAAGTATGATCAACTGTCTTAGCATCTCAAACTTTTTCTTTTTCATTCCCTCATAAACTTCTTTGGGTTTATTTTAATTAATTAATTTTTATTTTTATCGTGTCCAATCTTTGTTGCTGTGCACTGGCTTTCTCTAGTTGTGGCGACCAGGAGCTACTCTTTGTTGTGGTGGGTGGGCTTCTCATTGTGGGGGCTTCTCTTGTTGGAGAGCATGGGCTCTAGGGCCTGTGAGCTTCAACAGTTGAGGGCTCAGTAGCTGTGGCTTCTGGACTCTAGAGCCTGGGCTCAGTAGTAGTGATGCTCAGGCTTAGTTACTTCGAGGCATGTGGGATCTTCCCAGACCAGGGATCGAACCCATGTCCCTTGCACTGGCAGGCAGATATCTATCCACTGTACCACCAAGGAAATTCTCCTTTTAATGTTTCAGTGTTTAATTAATGTGCTGCTGAAATTTTAAAATTACTACTCTGCTTTCACTAATGTAGGCTGAAGCACTTCTATCTCACACTAACATGATACACCAAAGAATAAACAATAGTTCACTGGAAACACTTCTGGCTGAGGTGACACAGCAAGACGTTCAGATTTGAGAGGGGGATCAGTGGTCATGGCTGCCAGCGTGGCATGGGACTTCAGGGCAACCGTATTCTCTCTCTCCCATGAATCATGCCACCAAACAAGAACATTGGTCAAACCAGATTCTCCGAGGGGTAAGTGAGTTAGTCCCTTCCCTCTCCAGTGAAAAATACTGTCAAGGATATTAGTTTCTGATCGAAAGGAAGTAAATTCACTTTGGGGGGAAAAACACACACACAAAAAAAAACATCTCATACATGACTTTTAACGTAGTAGTAGTGGAAAGTGTGAACCCTATTTGGAAGCAGAATTTAAAATACTGTTTTAAAGGGATTTGATAACAGCAGTCAGTATATTCTTTGAAAAGAAGTTCTGGATCAGCTCACTGAGACAGTGATATTCACTTTACATAGGTAAAATTCCATGAAACTTGAAATTCCAAACAAATATTTTCAGGAGATAAATACAATTATAGGTGCTTTTATTCCTTCAACTCTGTTTCCAGAATTTAATATTCAGTTGTTTAAACTGCTTTCTGTCCTGTATAATGTAAATGAGGAGTGGAACACATGGCAGACGCACATGAGATGAGACGGAAGCAGAGCAGTAAGGCAGAGATGAGGACACGGGAGACGGGTAGGCTGAATAATGACCACCCTCCCCAAGATGTCCACACCCAAGTGCCTGGAACCCAGGACTGTGCTGCCTTCCATGGCAGAAGGGACTGAGCAGACTGACTAAATTCCAGATGTTGAGATGGGGAGGGTACCCTGGATTACCTGGGTAGACTCACGGTAACCACAGGATCCATAAGGAGGCAGGAGGTGCAGACACAGAGAAGATGATGCACAGATGGGAACAGACGCAGAAATGATGTGATGAGGAGCCACAGGGCAGGGGACACAGGCAGCCTGTGGAGGCCAGACAGGGAAGACACTGACCCTCCCCTAGAGCATCTGACACCCTGACTTTAGCCACTGAGACCGATGTGGGCCCTCTGACTTCCTGAGTCGTAAGAAAATGCATTTGTGGAAATTAGCTACAGTGGCAGGAGGAAACTGACAAAACAACTGACTGTGAAGTGTATGAGCAATCTGGACCACGGCAGTGGCCATGTCTGGGCATGGCCGTGTGCAGGGCACAGGAGCCGTGGACCTGCGTGGTGCCTGCTCTTATCCCTTTCCCCCTTACGGAACCCCTAGATCTCTGCCCCCACCCCCACCCTACCCTGGTCTGCAGCCGCACCTGCCTCAGGGGAAGCTGACCCACCCCTAACACCAGGGGAGCCTTCTGCTTCCTGGAAGCTGGTCACCACCATCCCCACCCAGAGGTGTTCACAGCTCCAGACCGGAGTCAATCAGCGCCTTGCTCTTTCCTAAGAGCACGCAGGTAACCTAAATTGTTCTGCTCACACAAAAGGGAAGGGCTCTATGTTTCTGGATTGTCTCAATACGTGAACTAAGGAGGGCCCCGGCTGCTGCTGCTAACATAAGGGAGGAACCAGAGGGAAAGGGCAGAGGAGAGAAACAGGGCACATGTGGCCACAGCTACGGCTGCAGCAGCCTCGTCTCCAGCTGCTCTTGTAGGAGAGTGAAACATTTCTCTTATGGATAAGACAATTTGAACTCTGGCGCCTTTTTTTCTGTTAGGGTGATAAAACCCTCCTAACAGATTCTGGAGGTCAGAACCTTGTGACACTTTAGCTACAGAGTAAAAGGAAATGACTCACAAGTGTGAAGAGTCAACAGGGAAAAAATTAGAACCTGGAAGTGGTGGTTAATATGCCAGCTGTGGGACTTCTCATAATCCAAATGTATTTTTTTAGGAAGGAGCAACTTATTTTCAATAAACACAGGTGATAGTTTTCTGAAACTCTGAAACTGGGAGGGGGAGAAAGGTTACATCCTTTCTCTGATAGTGTTTTGAATTGCCTGAACAACCACATTAGACGCCATGAATGAAAAGTTTATCAGAGTGTCACTGAATTTCTTACGTTTCCTACAAATTTTTGTCTACTTGAGATTTTCCGATTTTGTCTACCTGATAGGTGAAAAAAGGGCTCTCATAGCTGCTCAGAACTAACTGTGTTTCCCTGACTGCTGGGGAGGTCCGGGGCCATGCTTATTTCCTCTTCTATGACCTGCCTTTCACCTCCTTCATTCATTTTTCAATCAGCTGTTTGTCTTCACATCTATTCATAGGTGCCCTTCATACAGCAGAGATATGAACACTCTAACAACCATATTAATACGACAAACGCTCTCCACAGTCTGTTGCTTGGGCCTACCTTTATGTTATCTTTTGACAAATAAATCTTTTTCCTGTTTTTCAAAATAAAGTCGAACCTCATTTAGTCTTTGGTTTGCGGGTTTCATCTCTACCGAAGGTGGTCTACCACTTCCCAAGTTTATACATTTCCCCTAGATTTTTTCCTAAATTCTTGATCACTTTGTTTTTATACTTAGACTTTAAATCAACTCAGGCCTTAAACCAATGTGACTGTGTGCTGATGTACATGATATGAAGTGAGATTTTGAGAAAGGGACAAACAGACAGGTTGCTCTGGCTTCCGGGGCTGTAGATTAGATTAGCTATTCGGTGCTAATCTCAGCGTCATTCCTTTGACATAGCTGCGGTTTCTGTTTGGAAGTCTGTATCATTTTCCCTTTAACCCCTGACGGTCAAATGTCTGTTTAGTTTGGTGTCTGTTTTGCTAATTCTTCCTGGGGCTCACAGGCCCTTTCAGTTTAAGGCACGACGTTTTTTCTTAGCTCAGGTAAGCTCTCCTTACTCTTGGTTTAATTGTTATGCCCTGTTCTTTCCTTCTGCCCTCACAGTGTCTGCAAAGTAGGTCTGCATCTACAGTCTTATCTATTAATAATAGTTTCTGAGTTCCACCTCTATTTTTTTTAAATCAATGTTGTGCAACAGTTCTTCAGAAAACCAATTTTGTCCTCAGCAGTGACTATTATCATCTTGAGTTTACCTACTAAATTTGTCAATTGAGAAATTAAAGTTTTTTTTTTTAACTTTTAGCAAGTCTTTTGTGTCTCTTATTATGGACCCTGTGCTCTGGACCCGCTGGGTGCTCCACCATGAGGGGACTGAGGAATCCTCGGCAAGGGCATGGGTGGTGCACCCTCCAGCCTGGGACGGACGTCACACGTCTGGGAACTGCAGGGCATCGGCCAGCCTGCACCAACTGGACCACACTTCCTGGCTCTGTCCTTGGAGCCAATAAATCAGAGCACACAAAACCATGACTCCTCCAAGCAACGGCCACTCTGACTTTACAAGGTGTCCTGCTGTGCCCGCACAAAAGCCCGAAGACATGTCACCTGCCAGGAAAGCCCCATGCATCTGACCAAGGCCAGGGAGAGAGCGAGGCTCCACAGGCCCCATGTGAGAAGAGGGCTTCACCCAGGCCTCAGAAAGCACTCCCTTCTGTTCCGGGGACCCCATCATGGCTCAACGACCACCTGAAATCCAGAGGGGCTGACCCACCCCTTCCCCGAGAGCCCAGGGGGCACCTGGCAGGCTCAGGTGACCTCTCCGTGACCACCTCATGATTGCTGGGAACCTTCCCTGGACTGGAATGAGCAAGGCCAGGGAGGCCCTCTGTCTTGCGCTCAGAGGTCACTGGGGCCTGAGTGAAGGAGGGGAGGTGGGAGGGAGCCAGGAGCATACACGTCAGCCACCTGCTCAAAAGGCCACAAGGCTGCCTCGTCATGGCCAAGAGAGCCCAGCAAGTGCTAACTTACGCTTCCTCTGAAACCTCAGCATCACAGAGGGTGGAGCCAGTGAAACCGAGTCCCCTTAGCCAACAATGAGAGCCAACAGCCTTGACAGTCCATTACTTTGGTGTTAGTAGGGCTTAAGACACCAGAATTAAAAGGTAAAAAAGTGATGAATGACATACCTGAATGATTTTAGGCAATACATCAACTCCATTCTTAGTGTTCTGTGTTGCAGTTAGATACTTTTTTTCCAAAAAGAAAGTCACCATCCACTTAATGAAGACGACACGAGCTGCCATATATGGGATCTTTGTGCTATAAGTGCTCTCATTGTCACGAGTGGTCGTGACATACACAGGCTTTGGTCTCAGGTGGGGGATGTCTGCAGGACAAGAGAACACATGATCAGGTTAGCGAATCTTTTCTTTTCTTTTTTAATGTGGACCATTTCTAAAGTCTTTATGGAATCTGTTACAATATTGCTTCTGCTCTGTTTCGGTTTTTTAGCCATGAGGCATGTGGGATCTTAGTTCCCCAACCAGGGATTGAACCTGCACCCTCCGCATTGGAAGGTGAGATCCTAACCACTGAACCACAGGGGACTCCCCAGGTTCATGACTCTTAACATCATATAACCCCTAAGAATGTTTCCATTTCTAATTAAATAGACATATATCTGGTTGCTTAAATGCTGCTGTTTAGTTGCTGAGTTGTGTCTGCCTCTTTTGTGACCCCACAGACTGCAGCCCACTAGGCTTCTCTGTCCATGGGGATTCTCCAGGCACGAATACTGGAGTGGGCTGCCATGCCTTCCTCCAGGGGATCTTCCTGACCCCAGGGATCAATATACCATGATCCGTATCAAATTACTCCTGAGTTACAGGACCCACAGATGGCCTTTATTGCTCAGGACTCGGGCAAATCTCAGTCTATACAAATCATTTATTAAGAAACTGGAAAACTCTTACAACAAAGTGACCACTAAATATGAAAAAAAAAATTATTTTACTTAATCATTGTAAGAGACCGCACACACAGCTATCAGTACTCACCCAGCACAGGCTTATAGATGTTGGTTAACTTGGTAAACGAGGGAAACAGATGAGGAAGGTAATACTTTCGAAACAACGTAAACAGAAATTTAAACCCAGTCTCCTGATTCTCCTTATGCTTCCACTCCAAGCTTGCAGCCTTCAGATAATAGTAATGGCGGGGGCGGGGGCGGGGGGCCGGGGGATGGGGGAGAACATACATATAGTTACACTTCACATTAATGAATATCAACTGAAATGCTGATACACTGTTAAAACCCCTATCCTAAATGAAACACCTGACAAATAGCATTGACCATCATGTAATAACATCTTAAAACTGAAACGATTCCAAGAATGAATACTTCAAAGCAAAACAGTAACTACATAAAAAACAGCATTTTTACTGGATATTCAAGAAAGAAAAAAATCAAAGCTTATGGTATCTTTTAAACTCGCCCCACTACATCATTCCTGTATTTTTTTCCTCCATGTTCCTTGTGATGATTTAACACTCTTTATGCCCTTAAAATGTTTATCCAGAAGTAATCAGGTGCTTTTTTTTAAATGCAAAGAGGCCATTTATAATACACCAGAATTAAAGAAACAGTCTCTTGCAAGAATTTCATACCATGTTACCTACATGAAAAAAAAATCATCATCAAAACACAAAACTACAGAATCTTGCAAAGGGCACAAAAAAGCAATCCAAAGGCTACATGTGTAACTGAATCACTGCTCTATGCACCTGAAACTGACATGACATTGTAAATCAACTATTTTTCAATTAAAAAAACAACACAATCTGCAGGCTGGGATAAGCCATTAAGTTTAAAGCTTCCATGTGTGAAGACACTGCTGCTGCTGCTGCGTCACTTCAGTCGTTTCCAACTCTGTGCGACCCCATAGATGGCAGCCTACCAGGCTCCCCTGTCCCTGGGATTCTCCAGGCAAGAATACTGCAGTGGGCTGCCATTTCCTTCTCCAATGCATGAAAGTAAAAAGTGAAAGTGAAGTCGCTCAGTCATGTCTGACTCCTAGCGACCCCACTACTTCCCTGTCAAATAGCCAGCTCTGTGTAGGCCCGGTGGGAACATTGCAACACTTCCCCTGCAGGGAGCGGCCCACACAGGCCAGGAACCCAGACAGGTGATCGAGAGCTGTCTCCTACTACCTAGGGAAACGTGCTGTGAACAGGCCCTTTGAGAGTGCCTACTGGTGGCTGTCATGCTTGTGAGACCACCGAGCTCCAGGCAAAGCATCCCAACATCCTCCTGACGAGCCCACCTGGAGCACCCGCAGTCCAGGGTCGAGGGGCCCGGTGTCCATCACCTGTCAGAATCCCTCCAAGTACGGCAAGGAGGAAGCTCTGCTCCGAGGACCCACTTTCCCAACAGACCAGGGAAGGAGGGGCAAGTGGACACTGCATACAACACACAGCGGAGAGGGCTCACTGCCACCCTCTACCAGTCCTCCTCTGCTGGGATCCGGGGTGTTACGGGATCAGCGTGCCACACAGCTCATTAGTGACACGTCTGGAATGAAACCCAAGTCTCCCAGCACACCCGGGTTTTGGCTACTCTGCTGTTTTTCTGCAACAGATAGAAGGCCAGACCCGACCACTCCTGGATAGATGGGGCTGAGATGTGGGCAGCAGGGGCCCACACGGCCAGGACGCAGAGCTTTCCAGGGGTGAGAGGACCCAGGCTGGCACTCAGGATGCGAGAATCCTGAGCCTGTGGTGCTGCTAGAGGAACTGGGGAGAGAAGAGCAGATGGGGTCACCCTAAGGGACACGGGGCGCAGAGGGGGCAAAGGAAATGCAGCCTTCAGAGAAAACTGGAAAAGAGGGGGAGTGGGGGGTTATCCCAGGAGGAGAGACCCTGAGGAAGGAGGGGTCCCCTCGAGTTGTCCAGAGGTCCAGGATGGCCAACACTCACGTCCTTCTCTGGACCTGACACACCAGACCCTGCTCACCCTGGGCCCCCGATTTCATGGTGACAAGACAAAAAAGGCAGGTGACAGTGGGTGTCATGGGCCCACTGGGTGAGGAACTGGATGGGCAGAGGTTACACATCAACTGAAGCTGAAGCTCCAATACTTTGGCCACTTGGTGCAAAGAGCTGACTCACTGGAAAAGACCTGATGCTGGGAAAGACTGAGGGCAAGAGAGAAGGGGGCGACAGAGGATGAGATGATTGCATGGCATCACCAACTCAATGGACATGAGTTTGAGCAAGTTCTGGGAGTTGGTGATGGACAGGGAGGCCTGGCATGCTGCAGTCCACAGGGCCACAAAGAGTCGGACACAACTTAGTGACTGAACAACAACACACCAGGTTGTGAGAGGAAGGACGGAGCCTGAACGTATGCCCTGGAGAAGCTCAGGGACCAGGGATGTGTTCGCTGAGAGGACAGAAACAGTAGCATTTCCCAAACCACATCGACGTCCAGAAATACTGACTAAGAGACACAAATTCCCTGGTGAAATCAGAAGTGAATCATTTGTTAAGAGAAAGGATCATCTGACATAAAGGAGGCCGTGCAGGATGAGATAATCCACGGGTCTCCTTCAGGCCCCTGCCCTCTGCCCATCACTCTGGACCTGCCCGGTCAGCCCCGGGGCCGGCTCCTCTGCCATCCAGCCTCCACAGCACAGAGAATGGGGCAGCAGAAGACCAAACAGGCAGAAGCAGAGACACAGGGAGATAACAGACACTGCTACACTAGTCTCTGCCCCCGGCTCCTGGCAGAGAGGCCCTAGCTCCCTGCTCACTTCTTCGTGACCAGAGCCCCTTCGTGAAGGGGCTCCCGGATGGGGCTGGTCACCAGCAGGACCAAGCCACAGCTGGAAGCTCGGAATTTCCAGTTGTCTCCCTGCCGCCTGCACCACTGTTTCAAGAGGAGGGAGGGGCTGGGAATGGAGTTGGTAACTGATCATCTCTCCTGTGAAGAAGCCACCACAAAAATCCCAACAGCCCCGGGTTTCGGGGAGTGTGCGGGTTGAACACATGGACACTCCGGGAGGGTGACACACCCCCGTCCACAGCGGCAGAAGCCCCCGCACTCAGGACCCCCACCCCAGACCTCACGCCGTGTGTTTTCATCCCGCCGTCACCTGTGTCCTCTGCCACACCCTTTCCTAAATGGGCAACTGTGAACCAATGCTTCCCCCAGTTCCGTGAGCTACTCTAAAATTCACTGAACCTGAGGAGGGACTCACGGGACCCTCTGATTTGTAGTCAAACTGGATGGAAGCTGCAGGCAACCTGGGGACCGGCTACCTGTGACTGGCACTGAGTGGGAGCGGGAGGGATACAGGCCAGAGAACTTTCCTGTGAGATCTGAGACCACCTCGGGTAGGCAGGGTTGGGAGTGAGTGAAACTGCGACACTGGTATTGCAGAGAATGACTTGGTGATTCGGATCCCCACGCATTTGTTAAGCAGTGTCATATATGAGGTGAATAATATGAGACTGTATGAAAGTAAAGGAGGCAGATGGAGGATGGAACTGCTTCCTTCACACACACACACACTCACACACACACACACAGTAGCAGGCAGGCCTGGTCTTTGCTGAAGCTTCCTAGCATACATTCTACATTTAGTGAAATATCGCATAAAATCACCAAGAAAATACAAAAGTAAAAAACACGGACAAACAGGAAGAAAAGAGGCAGTGTTTCTCTAGTTTCTCATACTTCCCTAGTGAGAGTATGAACGCTGAAACATCCATGGTTCTGCTCATACCTGAGTAACCATGTATTTCAACAGTACTTGAAGAAAAAAGCACGTTTGGTCCTCGGCGATCTTCTCCCCTGATACGGCTGGCAGCAGTGGAGTGATTTCTTCTGGATGGATCTTCGCTGCAGAGTGGGAAACAAGAAAAGCTCCTTCACCAAAGTTAAATTTCAAACAGGGCTTTAAAAATGGCCTCTATTAAAATACACTTGCCTATATGGACTACAGACAAATGGTACTGATTAACCTATTTGCAAGGCCTGAATAGATGCAGACGTAGAGAAAGGACAGGCGGACGTGGGGGAAGGAGAAGGTGGGACCAACTAAGAGAGCAGGACTGACATATTTATGCTGCCTTGTGTAAAACAGATAGGTCGTGGGATGCTGCTGTAGAGCACAGGGAGCTGAGCTCGGTGCTCTGACATGACCAAGAGGGGTGGGGTGGGGGGTGGCGTGGGAGAGAGGCTCAAAAGGGAGGGGATATATGTATACTTGTAGCTGATGCATGTTGTTGTATGGCAGAAACCAATACAACATTGTAAAGCAATTATCCTCCAATTAAAAAAATGTTTTTAAGTGCCTCACTTCGCTGTATGGCAGAAACTAGCACAACGTTGTAAATCAACTATATTCCAATAAAAATTTTAAAAGGTAAAGCAACATAAAATAACCAAATACAATACATGTACCAAGCACTGGAACTGCTCACACCGCAGGTCAGGCCACGTGACCAGGGGACAGAGGCCCACAAAGCCACCTCCCTCACTGGACCATTCCTCACCCTGCACCTTGTGCTCTGACCAGCCCAAGGTCAAATACCTGTCACTAGGCAATACAGTGATCCGCAGTGACAAATCAGCGGCCCTAATGGGCAAGTTCCTTGAAAACTCCCTGGGCTTAAAAGATGCCATTAATAGTCCCATGAGGCCACCACTGCTCTTCCATGAAAACTGCATGAAAATACACACCTGGTGACAAAGAGCCTGGAGCATCAGGGACTTCCCTGGGGGCCCGGTAGTTAAGAATCTGCCTTCCAATGCAGGGAACGTGGGTTCAGCCCCTGGTTGGGGAGGAAAGATCACACATGCCATGGGGCAACTAAGCCCAAGCAATGCAACTACTGAGCCCAAGTGCTGCAATGGAGAGAGTGCATGCCAAAACGGAGATGCCGCGTGCCGCAAATAAGATCCTATGCAGCTGGACCATAAAGAAAGCTAAGCACTGAGGGACTGATGCTTTTGAACTGTGGTGTTGGAGAAGACTCTTGAGAGTTCCCTGGACTGCAAGGAGATCAGTCCTGAACATTCATTGGAAGGACTGATGCTGAAGCTGAAGCCCCATTACTTTGGCCACTTGATGCGAAGAGCCAACTCACTGGAAAAGACCCTGATGCTGGGAAAGACTGAAGGCAGAAGAAGGGGACGATAGAGGATGAGATGGTTGGATGGCATCACTGACTCGATAGACATGAGCTTGAGCAAACTCCAAGGACAGGGAAGCCTGGCGTGCTGCAGTCCATGGGGTTGCAGAGTCGAGCACGACTTCATCAATTGAATAACAATAACAACCCAAATAAATAAATATTTTTTTAAAAAAAGAACCAGGGGAGCAAATGAACTAATAAAACAATCGCTGTACGGAAAACAGGCAGCAGTTTGGGATGCAGATTTAAATCTCATGAACAGCAACAAAAGCACTTGCTCCAGCCAGACACACCATGTGTCTCTGCTCCTGCCAACAGCTGTCCCCTCCCTTCCCCTCCAGTTTCCTCCACTCCAGTAAATCTCTCCTGTCATCATTTCATATAAAACAGGCTCCAGTTCTGTCAGTTCAAATGTCTGTAAAACAGGAGTATGCAGATGACGCCACTCTAATGGCAGAAAGCGAATAAGAACTAAAGGGCTCTAAATGAGGGTGAACAGGGAGAGTGAAAAAGCTGGCTTAAAGCTTGATATTCAAAATACTAAGATCCTGGAATCCGGTGCCATCACTTCATGGCAAATAGATGGGGAAAAAATGGAAACAGTGGCAGAGTTTATCTTCTTGGGCTCCAAAATCACTGCGGAGAGTGGCTGCCGCCACAAAATTAAAGACACTTGCTCCTTGGAAGAAAAGCTATGACAAACCTAGTTGGCATGTTAAAAAGGAGAGCCATCACTTCTCTGACAAAGGTCTGTATAGTCAAAGCTATGGCTTTCCCAGTAGTCATGTATGGATGTGAGAGTTGGACCATATAGAAGGCTGAGCACCGAAGAATTCATGCTTTCGAACTGTGGTGCTAGAGAAGACTCTTGAGGGTCCCTTGGACTGCAAGGAGATCAAACCAGTCAGTCCTAAGGAAATCAACCCTGAATATTCACTGAAAGAACTGATGCTAAAGCTGAAACTCCAATACTTCGGCCACCTGATTCGAAGAGCTGACTCACTGGAAAAGACCCTGATGCTGGGAAAGACTGAGGGCAGAAGGAAAAGAGGGCAACAGAGGATAAGATGGTTGGACGGCATCATAGACTCAACAGACATGAGTCTGAGCAAACTCAGGGAGATAGTGAAGGACAGGGAAGCCTGGCATGCTGTAGTCCTTGGGGTCACAAAGAGTCGGACAGGACTTAGAGACCGAACAATAACAATTCCTCTTCAGAATCCATCCATGAAACCGTGGTTTCTGTTAGGAAAAGGACAGAATGAGGGATTCCTTATCGCAATGTAGAGGGTAGTTTCCGCCTGTTGGATGGGCCAGCATCACTCACCATCAGCCACGCTGGGCCCAGGGTTGATGAGCGTGTCCAGTGTACAGGGCCCCCTGGACGACATGATGGCAGGGAATCCCGGCACCAGGCTAGCAAAAATCAGCACCTGCTCTTCTGCACAGTTCGTCTGAAGTGCTTGAAGCCACAGAAGAAACAGCCGGATTCCTTCACATCTTATCTAAAAACAAACCCAAAGGCAGCAAAATGAAACATGCAGTCATACTTGTATAAATGTACTACAGTGCAGCCTGGGTTCTGAGGACAGATCTAGAAGCTCAAAGCATCACTGAAGTCCTGCACCAAGTCCTTCCCTGCGTGACCAGCAAGCAAGGACATTGGAGCCCAGCACGAGAGCCGGAGGGGCTGGGCTCCAGTGCAGCCTCAGCCACTTTCTAGCTGAGCTGTGAGTGTGGAGGACCACTTCACTTCCCCGTGCCTCACCTCCCCAGCGGTGAAGCAGGGGTGATAACAAAGTTTATCGCCAAGTGCTCGTATACGGTGAAGTGGATTGGAACCGCCTGGCTCACAGTACCTGCTACCCAAGCATTTCCTCGTAGTTGCATTTTACTCTTTACAGCAGTGGTGCCCAGATCATCAACGCTTGATTACTCATGAAAACACACAAAGAGAATCTTGCTCCAGATTTACACCGTGCTCTGGATGGAACCTGTCAGGTCACTACATTATACACAGGTACCATGTTCTTGAAAATCAGAACACTTAGAGCTAAAAGGGCCCCACGGACCTGGCTGAGGGGGACAGGCAGCCTCTGGCTTCCCTATCCTATTCTCCCGATGCCTTCCCCTGGCTCCAAATAGTCGGCATCACCCATAGCAAAACATCAATACAGGCAGATGTGACCTTTTTCCTTCTCTGCACTTAAAACTTTCAGCTTCATCCCATTCCTAGAATTCATAAGCACAGGTAACTCCATCTTTATATCCCTAAATGGCTGGAAAGGTGATGTCAATAAAAGAAATTAAATAAGCAAAAGAGATGGGAAAAAAAATATCAGATGCAGCTGAAAGATGTAGTGAGCTCCGAAAGCCGGCAACTGAGGGGCTGCCTGGTGCCTTTTCAGTGACACCAAAATGGTGCTAATTTCTAAAGAGCCAGGGTTCAAACCAGGCCCCGGGTCTGCAGGAAAGTAAGAGGGGAGGAGAGATGGAAAGACGGGAGGAAGGGAAGGAGAGGCGGGAAGGAAGGGGGAGAGGGGATGGATGGAATGAAAGGGAGGGAGGAGGGACAGAGGGTGGAAGGAAGAAAGGGAGGGGCGAGGATGTGGGGGAAGATGGCGAGAGGAGGGAGGGAAAGCTTGGTTGACTCCCCAAAGAAGTCAAATACACCAAGACAGTCACCCCATCAACGGTGATCCCCGGGAGCCCCTCTAGACAAGCCCTGGGCTCAGCACTGCCCTGCCTTGCTCTCACCCTGCTCACACCTGCCCAGCAGGTAAGTGGTGACTTTGCTGAATACATAATACGATTCACCGCCAGACCAAAAAAAAAAAATCAGGGCTCTATGTGTAGCTAACCAAATTATATCAAATTTAACAAGAGGAAGGTTTCTAGACACTTTGATAAAGTCTCCAACTTTTTATGTGAACTGTATTTAAAGTGAAGTGAAGTCAAAGCCGCTCAGTCGTGTCCGACTCTTTGCAACCCCGTGGACTATACAGTCCATGGAATTCTCCAGGCCAGAATACCAGAGTGGGTAGCCATTCCCGTCTCCAGGGGATCTTCCCAACCCAGGGATTGAACCCAGGTCTCCCACATTGCAGGTGGATTCTTTACCAGCTAAGCCACACAGGAAGCCCAAGAATATTGGAGTAGGTAGCCTATCCCTTCTCCAGGGGATCGTCCCGATCCAGGAATCAAACTAGGGTCTCCTGCATTGCAGGTGGATTCTTTACCAACTGAGCTATTAAGATAATTAAATATAAATAAGGTCAATAATAAATGGAAGATAACAACCTGGTAAGTTTTAGCTATAAGACCATTAATTAAAATAGAAAGGAGAAAATACAGAAAAATCGTGAAACTATAGACAGTTCATCTCTTTTTTTTTTTTTTCCAACAAGTAAGAGAGCAAGAACCTATACAGTTTGAGTGGTTAGGGGCTGTTTAAGCTAATATACACCCCAAAATATATTAGCTTATTAAAGGCACACACATAAACTAAATAGCTATGAGTGAATTATCTTCCATAAAATATACATCCTGGTTTCTCTTGCTACTTATGTTTCAGGGTCATAAGTATTATTCCGGTATTAAACAGTATACTGCCATTTTAAAAGGCACAGTCATTTAAAATAAGCCAATTTTAACCTAAATTATAAGATCAATCTGCTGCAAAAAAAAAAAATAAAGAATAATAAACATTCAAGGGTAAGATTCTGCTGCCCTTTTTCTCCATAGCATTCTCAAAAATAGCAAAAAAATGATTCAGAGACAACTATAGTTTTTAACAAGATTACTGGGGTGTACAGAATCAGAAACATTAGCTCTGAGGCTTAGGCAGGACCTGGTTCAACCCCTTCTCTTTCCAGTAATGAAGCTGAAGCAGTCAGCACCTCAGCTGAATAGCAGAATCAAAATCAGAATGCAGGATCCCAAACTCCCAGTCCCAAGCCACCTTTTAAGGTTGAAAATGTCTATCACAGTAAATTATGATGTAAGAACAAAAACTCCAACAATATTTGTCATATCATTTCTCAATAAAAAACTAAAACTAAGTTAAATGGATTTTAAAGAATTTTTTTTAATGGCCTAATGCTGTCACTTTATGGTATGAATAAGTTTAAAAGTAACAAAAAAAGCCATTACATTTGCATCTAAAATAAATACCTTAATAGAATTTCCAGTGTGTAGAAGCTTCTTTAAAGTTGAGCCTGAAAGTTTTAAACAATGAATTAGAAATGGAATGTATGAGTGCATATTTAAGATCTATTTTTTAAAGATCTATTTTTAGTTTTAGAAAGAAAAAAATGTGCTTATACCATTTTTCAAACATAAAAGGAAGAAGGCTGACCTTCAGAAGCAAAGCAATGTCACAGAAGGAGAGATGTTTTCAGGATAAAAGCACTTTAAGTATGAACTTCTCCAAATTCTTTTAAAAGAGTCAAAATGATTGATAGCAAGGTAACCTAAATGCCCACAGTGGATTGATTATGCGAAAATGTCTCTGTCAGGCACAAAATGAATGACTTTTTTAAATCTCTAAAGGAAAACATAATATAAAACTACCGCTCACAAAACATTTTTACAAGAACGTTTTACGAATATTCAGGACAGCATGCCGCTCTGCTTGCAATGACAACCACATTTATGGCTTCAGTCCATCAATAAATCACCTTGCAGAGCCCTTGGGTCACTGTCGAGGAGAGGGACTCGAAAGTTTGGTCAGAACTACTTCAGCCAAGAGCAAAACCATGGAGCGCAGCCTATGGGGCCAGAAGGCTCCCTCAGGAGGATGGAGACATGTACCTGTGACTCTCTAGATGTATCCAGGCCTTTAGCATGCAGACGGCTTGGCAACCCCACCTCAGTATCACATGTGGCCCTTAAATGAGGTCTCAACCTCAAAAAGGATATACTCTTTTAAAATGAGAATATACTGGAAGTCTTAATCTTTTCTTCCAATTTTTTGAGAAAAAAATAGTATTTAGATTTCCTGATGGAGAGTTTTGTGCAATATTTTATTTTTTTTCTTTTTTATTTAAATTTTTATTTTTACTTTATTTTACTTTACAATACTGTATTGGTTTTGCCATACACTGACATGAATCTGCCACAGGTTTACATGAGTTCCCAAACATGAACCCCCCTCCCACCTCCCACCCCATATTTTAAAACTGGATATCACTTTCCAACACCAACGTAGTTCAAAGAAACAGTCAGTGCCTTGACAATTGCTGCAGGCTGTATCTATGTGGACACGCATGTGAGCTAAGTCACTCTGGTCGTATCTGACTCTTTGCAACCCCATAGATTGTAGCCCGCCAGGCTCCCCCGTCCACAAGATTCTCCAGGCAAGAATACCGGAGTCAGTTGCCATGCTGTTCTCTGGGAGATCTTCCCGACCCAGGGATTGAACCTGCGTCTCTTACATCTCCTGCATTGGCAGGTGGGTTTTTCATCACTAGCACCACCTGGGAAGCCCCATCTATGTGGACAGATACACAAATATCAGCTAAATGCATGCACTTTAGGAATTCATTAGCCAGTAGGAAATTACTAGTTTTCTGAAGGAACTTTGTGTGACTGCTGTAACACCTAACGCTGCGCTCAGAGGAAACTCACCACTATCGTGACTAGGCTGCAGCACTAGATTACCAATGATTTGTGACTAAATGAGGAAGCGCCTGCTTCCCTCTACTCCTATCACCAAAGCATGTCCAGTGATTTGGGGTCCAGAGTCAGCACTGCCTGGGTGGGGCTCTTAGAGCTGAGGCTCAAGTGCCTATGTTCACAGGACTATCTCTCCCACACTCACCCGCCAACTGGTCCTCATCCCTCGGCTCCCTGTTCATCCATTCTTGGACAAAGTCCATTCTGCCCCAGTTTAGTTTTTGCTTCATGATGCCTTGGGGGACCTGGTGATGCTTGGCAGGTCCAGCAGACACCTCACCTCCCAGGAGACTGGGGATAAAGTCTGCACAGACAGCTCTCTTCCAAGACATCTGAAAAATCCACCGTCTTACAACACATCCTCGGAAACACTTTCTCCAGTCATTGTGTGTGACCACTGGGGATTGTCAGTCCTTCCCCATCTTGAAATGAGCCCAGCGTTTTTATTTTAAACTTTCAGCCTACCCATAATTTCCTGTATCCACTCTTCCCTGCACAGGGAGGAGTAAATACATATAAAAAGGACAGACTCTACCAACAGACACAGGGAATCTCTGCTCGTTATCTGTCAACAGTCCCCTGCTTTTTAAAATGATCCTGTTAATTTGTCATAGCCCAAAAGAAAACTAATATATATCTGATCTATTCCATCCTGTTGTATTCAGAAACTCTCAGAACACTTTTTAAATAAGAATATTATAAAGAAAAATGTGTGCAATGCAGGCACGTATCAGTGGGTTTCAACATGAGAACTGGGGAAGATCTGAGATCCTTCCCTGGCCACATTAGGTACTTCTTTATTTTTTATTTATTTGGTTGCACCAGGTCTTAGCTGTGGCATGCAGGAACTATAGTTGAATCATTAGAAGTCTTAGTTGCAGCTTGTGGGACCTAGTTCCCTGACCAGGGATTGAACCTGGGTCCCCTGAAGTGGGAGTTCAGAGTCTCAGCCACTGGACTACCAGGGAAGTTCCCACATTAGGTATTTCTTAAAGACCCTAGGTTCACAGAGATATTTCTACTTTTACTTTACCATTATGAAATCCATTTCATTCTAACTTCAAAAAGTTTCTGTCTACATATCATTCCTATTTGGATGTTTAAACTCCTCATTGAAACTATAATTATCCCCAACCCCATCATTGTATGTGTCTTTTCAACCCTAATGATTTCCACTAGATTGACTCACGTGTAAAAACAACAAATAAGTACACTAAAGTAGTTGAAAAATACTTAAAAATTAGAAAGCTCAATATTGAAAGATGAAAAAGTATTAAAACTCACGTTAGCTTAAATGTTTATCACACAGAATGTATTGTAATTTTACTTTCCTGACTTTAACTTTAATGGAAGCAAATTAATCACTGCTTTCAAAAATCTACTTCTTGGCTTATCTCATTTTTGACTGCAAGACTTTCAATGCTTCAAAATCTCTTCCAATGAAGTGGCAATCCTTTAAAGGTCTTTAAAAGATATTTAAAAGATAACAAAGACATTTGGAATCTAACATTGACATTATAAAATTATTTTTATTATTTTTATTTTTTAATTTTTTTTTTTTAATTTTTACTTTTACTTTGTTTTACTTTACAATACTGTATTGGTTTTTCCATACATTGACATGAATCCACCACGGGTGTACATGCGATCCCAAACATGAACCCCCCTCCCACCTCCCTCCCCACAACATCCCTCTGGGTCATCCCCGTGCACCAGCCCCAAGCATGCTGTATCCTGCATCGGACATGGACTGGCGATTCGATTCTTACATGATAGTATACATGTTTCAATGCCATTCTCCCAAATCATCCCACCCTCTCCCTCTCCCTCTGAGTCCAAAAGTCGCCTGTCCACATCTGAATTAAAAAAAAAAAAAAAAAAAACACCTCCCTGTGTGTGTGTGCATCATGCCTCAAACCAATGAATAAGCAATGGCAGTATGACCCCAGAGGAGCGATAAGGGCGTGGAGAGACGCCACGAGGGTGGTGCACAAGCTCTGCTGGAAGTGCCAGTGGAGCAAAGGCACAGGACCTTCTGGCCCTGAAACATCTAAGAACAGGGGAGCAGCAGTCCACTGGAGGAGACGGACATTAGCAGCAACTTTCTCAGAATGAATCAAGGGCCTAAACGTGAAACATACGACTGCACACTCTCTAGGAGAAAACACAGATCTTTTGCAACCTTGGGTTAGGCAAAGATTCATCAGACAAGACACCAAAAGCAAAATTCATAACAGTAAGACTGATACTCTGGACTTCATCAAAATTAATAACATCTACTCCCTGAAGTAAACTATTATGACTGAAAAGACAGACCAGAGATGGGAAGAAAATATTTCCAAATCATATGTTTGATTAAAACACTTATAACCAAAATATGTGAAGAGCTCTTAGAATTCAGGATTAGGATGAAAAAACACCCTCAATTTGGCAACAGATTCACACATACACTTCACCAAGACATACAGGTGGCAAATAGCACATGAAAAGACGCTAAAGATCATGTAGTCATTAGAGAAATGCAAATTACAACCACAGTGAGATACCACTACCACTAATATTAAAACTCAGATCATACGAAGTGCTGATGAGAATGTGGTGTAACCGGAACTCTCACACTGCTGGCAGGAATGTGAAATGGTACAAACACTTTGTTAAACATATGTCTTTATATGATGCAGCCACTTCATTCTCAAAGATTGGAAAACACGTGTCCACACAAAGACGTGCATGCAAATGTTTATTGTAGCTTTACTTGTAGCCAAATACTCTTAATAGAAACAACCCAAAGGCTCATCATCAAATGATAAACTATGGTATCTCCATGCAATGGAATACAGTACATCTCAGAAGTTAAAAGGAATGAACTATTAATATCTGCACCAACACAGATGAATCTCAAAATAATTATATTGAGTGAAGCCAAACAGAATGGGAATATACTGCATGATTCTATTTCTATAAGACTCTAAAAAATCAAGCTATAGGGCCAAAAAGCAGATTGGTGTTTGCAGATCAGGGGACTAAGGGGTGAGCTGGAGAAGGGTGGGAGGGGTCAGGAGGAAATTCTTGGGAGTGATGGCTATGTTCATCATTGTGATGGTATCCATGGCTGCACAGGTGTAGACCTGTGATTAAATTTATCAAATAATATATATTAAGCATGTACAATTTGTTGTATGTCAATGATAGTACAAAAAAAGTTTTTCTTTAAAAAAGTAAAAAAAAACCCAGCAGGTAGCCTGGAAATGGTTGAATGACAGATCAGCGGGGTGGAGGTTGTGGTTAGACAGAGACGTGTGTCATGACAAGGGTCGGAAGAGAATCAGGAAGCCACGGAGGATGAGGGGGTCAAGGGGCTGATGGGTAACTTACCAGGAAGGAAAAGGACTGAGAGAGAGTGAAGCCATTTAAAAAGAAAGCAAGAGGGCAAAAGATCAGAGGACACACCAGCAACAAGGAGGGACAATGTAGCATCATCAAGAGACAGAGGTTTCCGTAGAGGGGGTGATGGATGAGGTCTGGACTTGGACTTGCAGGAAAAAAAGAAAAGGCCACAATCTCATCCCCATCCTCTGAGGGAGACAGAGAATAGTCAGAGAAAACCAGGGTTTCAGCAGTCTAGGAGACTGCAGGGCTGTTCCTTAACCCAAGAAGAGGGCTTCCAGAGAGCAGAGGGATGATGGGTGAAAGACTCTGGGAGGGCACCACGTGAGCTGACATGGCATCAGGCCCAGCTAGCCCTTGGCGGGCAGGCCACACACAGGTCCCCAGAGTTGGCTCAGCCTGGCCACGATGCACCCTGAGAGGGTCCTGGTGTGAAGTACACAGGGAGCCCCTGATCGCTTGGGAAGAATGGGCTCTGGGGTGGCCTGACTGGGGTTGGGGGAACCAGGAAGGCTTGTCAGACTCAGACTCCTGAGGAGTGAGCCATAGAAACTATGAGAGATGAGCCTCAGAGGGTGTGTTCCCAATCCCAGGCAAATGTGAGGCCACTGGGTAGCCCGGGGGCATGACCAACACAGGGATACTCTTAAAAAGTCATCAGCCGATTTGCAGTTTAGTTATGTACCTGGTTTTTATACTATCTACAAGAAAAATTTAGTTGAACAAACTAGATTCAGTGACTCATATATAAAATCCCTGCATGAATTTTGGCTATGTGTGAACACTCACTGATTGAGCCTACACCTTTAAAGCCCAAAGTGTATTTTTTAAAATATTTATTTATTTTTGGCTGTGCCAGGTCTTCATTATGGTGGGCAAGAGGTATAGAGAGGTGTAAAAAATATGCTACATATATATATGTATATATACATATATCATATATATATATATATGTAGAACTACAAATTCACAATCACTTATTGGCAATTTTACTACAAGAAATATACATTAATTAAAATTTTTTGTAATTGTTCTTACCTATACTCTGGTAATGCCATCGAAAGAAAATTCGTTCAGGTAGAAACTGCAATATTTTCTATTAAAAAAAAAAACACAAAAATTAATAAGATGCAAAGAGAAAATAAACAACAAATGAATGAAGTTATACATTTTCATGACAGCCCATAGTACATGCTATAGATCTATATATCTCTATATAGAGGGTTTCCCTGATAGCTCAAGTGGTAAAGAATCCATCTGTGATGCAGGAGATGCAAGGGACGTCGGTTGGATCTCTGGGTCGGAAAGATCCCCTGGAGAAGGAAATGCAACCTGCTCCAATATTCTTGCCTGGGAAATCCCTTGGACAGAGGAGCCTGGTGGGCCACAGTCCATGGGGTTGCAAAGAGTCAGACATGAGTGAGCAGGCAAGCATGCAACATCTCTATACAGATGCACTTCAGAAAAGAAAAAAAAGTTTGTAATAGCATAAATTTCACTTTATCTTGGACCCCTATGAAACAGTCTCTTTCACTTGCTCCAAGCAAGCTTCCTTCCCTGAATGTTTTAAAGAGATTACTACCCCAACTTTAATTCTCCCTAAAAGAAAGAAAAGGGAAGAAAATAACTGAAGGGATCTCTGTAATTATATCTCAGCCACTGCTTGAATAGAACAAAAATAACCTGTCAAATGCCAGATTCTCTAGGTTTTCTCTTTTTCACCTTCCACTTCCCATTTCCATTAAAATCATCACCTGTCTCCAGACAAGAAACAGAATTGGGAAGAAAGATGAACAGAGAGGATGAGACCTTACTCCGTGGAATAAGGAAATGAAACTGGTGGCAAGGATTTCTTGAAATTAAGAGCTAAAATTTAGTTTTAGGATAGTAGTTATGACCCTCTCTCCTCCCACCATCCCTGGTAGATATAACAAAGAACCTTTACTTCTTCTGATTCTGATTTAATTTTTATTAAATGAAAGATTCTTTAAATTCTATAGTACCTCACAATTTTCAAAAGTTTCACACACAGGATTTCATATAATCCCGTAATAACTCTTCCCTCCTCCAACCTCAACTCCCATATTACAACCTCCCCTCTTCCCTTTCCCCACTGGTAACCACTAATTTGTTCAATATATCTATGAGTCTGCTTCTTTTTTCATTCACTAGCTTATTCTATTTTTTAGATTTCACATATAAGTGATGTCACACAGTATGTGCCTTGTCTGACTTATTTCACTTAGCATAATGTTCCCCAAGTTCATCCATGTTGCTGCAAATAGCAACATTTCATTCTTTTTATGGCTGAGTAGTATTCCACTGTGTTTGATAGGAGGGTGGTGTGTATATATATACATATATACACCTTCTTTACCCACCGTCTGTCAGTGGACATTTAGGTTGCTCCCATACATTGGCAACTATAAACAGTGCTGTTACCTTTTGTGATTCTTTAACTCATACTTTCTCTTTTACTGAAAAATTTACTGCAGTGCGTGTGGATGTGTGCTCAGTCATGTCTGACTTTTTGCGACCCCATGGACCATAGCCTGCCACGTTCCTCTGTCCATGGAATTCTCCAGGCAAGAACACTGGAGTGGGCTGCCACTTCCTACTCCATCTACAGAGGCTAGGTTCAGTATGTTTGATAACAAATGAATAATGATCCTTGTAGGCTGAGTTCTCTGGGGAACCGACCCTCTGTGCAATTAAGAGTGCCAGTAGTTTACTGGGGCCTGGAAAATCCCATGGATGGAGGAGCCTGGTAGGCTGCAGTCCATGGGGTTGCGAAGAGTCAGACACGACTGGGCGACTTCCCTTTCACTTTTCACTTTCATGCATTGGAGAAAGAAATGGCAACCCACTCCAGTGTTCTTGCCTGGAGAATCCCAGGGATGAGGGAGCCTGGTAGGCTGCCGTCTATGGGGTCACACAGAGTTGGACATGACTGAAGTGACTTAGTAGCAGCAGCAGCCTCTGTGAAGGAGAAATGAGGAAAGAGAGGAGCCCCAGACCCCCACTCAGAGTGTACAGCCCCACAGGAGTCCATGAGCAGATAGTCTGTTGGAGGAGCCCGTGTGCCTGAGGATGGCCAGGCCCCCACACTGCAGCCTCAGTGGGTCACTGGCTGGGGACGTGATGGGAAGAGTGTGGTGGTGGCTGGAAGCTGAGGACGGCAGCCTTGCAGCCAGGCTGGAGGGGACGTGAGCTGTGCGTCTGTCTGCTATAGCCATCTTCTAGTGACTACTCAGAACATTCTCATCATATCGAGAGGCTGACGTCCTAACAGAAATGACCCTACTACTTCTGCTGGCTTTGTTTCTCATCAGCTGCCTGAGGCCTCACAGGGAGGGGAGCCCAGCATCATCTCCTCCTTCCATCTAGTTCTCTCTCCCCAGCTGAGGGAACAGCAGCAACTGGGTGTCTTCTTGGGTCAGGCTTTCTCCTCCAAGGGGATTTGGCATCCCACCTACATTCCTGACCAGGGATCAAACCCGTGCTCCTTTCACTGGAAATGCAGAGTCTTAGCCACTGGGCCACCAGGGAAGTCCCTCCAGGATTCTCTTCTGGTCCCATCTTGCCACTTAATCTAAAAATTTCGTACAGCAGATGCAGAGAAAATTAGTCTCAAGAGTCAGGGTAGAGCTTATCTCAGACAAGACGAATGCCTGGCATGCCCACGGGCTCCTCAGATCTTCTCTGTCGTCGGGAAACCATCTGGTACTGAATTGTGCTTTTCAACCTTTCAAAATACAGATAGATGGCTCTTCTGGATTTAGGTTTCCTTTCTTCGTAGGCAATAAAGAAAAAAAATGTCTTCTTTTTGTTGCTGCTGTTAACTTTATTTTTTCCCCTTTATGTTTTTAAATTTTAATTGGAGGATAATTGCTTTCAATATTGTGTTGGCTTCTGCCATACATCAAAATATAAAGAAAGACAGAGACTATAGCAAAACAGTGGGCGAGGAGTGCTAGGATGCTGTTGGTGGGCCACAAGTAGCCTCCAACTTGTTCCGAGGTCAGGCCTGACAACATCACCACTTCCAGATAAAAGTTTTCAGATTTCAGATGGACTTTAAAGATACTCAAAAATCAACTCAGTAACGTTTGGATAAGAAATACCATGCCAAATATCTGAGCTACTAAGAATATTCCCAAACAGACATAATATTATACAACTCAAAGCTGAAATCACCCACAGAGAGGCTTTTTGCACTCAAATATATATCAAGAGTCATTGTTTATGCATTGAAGCCTACAAGGTCAATAAAAACAAAGCCCCACACAACTATCTGTGCCTAAATGCTAAGCCTGTCCCTCAGAAAGCCCCAGATGAAGCCTACCTCTGTGGAGGCCAATACAACATGGCATTGCTGCTGCAGCCAATATCCTAAGCTACACAACTGTGGATGCCACAGAAGCTATTGACATCTTGTTTTCAGTTTCACTGGAGAGTAAAATTTTAAAAAATGCAGGAAAGCCACACAGCGTGAATAAATATTACTTTTCTGAAAGGCACATGGCTGTAGTTAATGCTTGGTGCTCAGCTGCATCTGTATGGTAATCCAACACAGCACACTCGAAATAGAAATTAGGTCTTACTACTGATCGGCACCTCAGGGAATCTGTCATTCTTTTAAGTGATTATCCATAGCCCTTTTTTCTTCAGAACCTACTGCATGACTAGGAATAATGTGAAATGGAAGCTGCAGTTTATACAAGATGCTATCGTGTACTTTAAAACTGCTGATCTTCATTTAATTTGTATGGGAAACTTTTTTTTTCTTTCAAATCATTCCTAGATGATTACAATATATCCCAGTAGATTCACAACCTGATTTTGATTCCACTTAGAAAAGGAGGTCAGTGAAGAAGGAGGAAATATCACATACTCACTGATGTGATAACGTGACCAGTTAACTGGTTAACAATGACCAGTTAAACCTGCTCTGTGCACACAAACAGAACATGGGAGCAACTCTCTCTGAAACCAGCCACGAGGCCCAGGGTGCAAGGTGAAGAAAACACTGACCAGAAATCACCAAGTTCAGTGTGGAGGAACAGAAGTCTTATTTAGTCACTTGGCCTTTTGAGTTCAGAAAACTTAGGATGAGACAGGGCAGGTGGCTTTATAGGACATATCCTGTGAATGCCACACGTGCTTTGGTCTCAACAGGACCCTGTGGGCAGGAGCCAGATGGCCTGGACAGTCCCAGGGTGACCTATGGAGACAGTGCCGTGTCCACCCAGGGCCTGGTCACTCATCTCTCACTAAAAATGACTATCCAGTGTGGACAAAACAGTCTCATCGAATTTTGGGTGTCAACATTTGGGACTTCGAAATGTAAGAGAAATGGAGCTAAAATTAGGAACAACAGAATCTTAAAAATAAGGTACCTACATTTTGAGTTTAAAAAGTCATACTTTTCTTCTTATCCATGTACCCTTCTAGCTAGTCACTCGCCCTGCTGTTAACTTAGTCAGGAAAGCACAGCTCTGTCTTCTTACAGCCTTTTCAGTCTTTAAGACCCACCTCAAACATCACCTCTTGAGAAGGGCTCACCTCAACCACCCCTCCACCCCATCCCTCCCCAACATGACAGGCACCGGCCGCTCCACCAGCAGCTGCTGCGTCCCTAGAGAGAAGATCTCCTATGAGCCATCTTAGGGACCCCTATGAGCGACTTAGCACGCACATAAAACAGATACAAAGAAATGCCCAAGTTTAAGTAGGTGCTCATACTCAGATATCACAGAAACTCAGAACTCTGACAGCAGGTGTTTGACAAAGAGGATAGAACTGGCTTTCCCAACATTATGCGTGTGCATGCATACTAAGTCACTTCAGTCGTGTCCCACTCTGTACGACCCCATGGACTCTAGCCCGCCAGGTTCCTCTGTCCATGGGATTCTCCAGGCAAGAACACTGGAGTGGGTTGCCGTGCCCTCCTCCAGGGCATCTTCCTGACCCAGGAATAGAACCCATTTCGCTTACATCTCCTGCACTGGCAGTCGGGCTCTTCACCACTAGGGCTGCCTGGGAGGCCCCTACCCAGTTTTACAGTAAATCTTAATGCTTGATTAGATTATCACTCAAAAGGCAATACTTTCTTTGGCTAATGAGAAAAAGAAAAAAATATTGTCAAACACTTAAAATACAAGGCAAAAACATCTAAAGGAAATAGGGAATGCGTTAAAAAAAGAGGAGGGGATCTGATTTCTCCCTCCTGTATTTTAGAAATTAATCAATATAAAAATGTGGGAAAATCTCTTTAAGCAATGAAAACTCAGAAAGGGTAAAGGACCCCATCTACAAGCAAAACACTCAAAGGAATTACTGCTTAAAGCACAGATGAACGTGTGAAGAGGCGTAGGGGTTGCGGCCCCCTCCTGAGGAAGCAGGATATCCATAGAATATGCAGCAAAGGAGGGGCCATCCTCCAAAGAAATGGATTCTTCCTTCTGAAATAGATTTGCTGAAAGAATAGGGTACTTTTTAAAGCAATTTTCACTCACAGTCTTAAGAGGCCCACGAGGACACTGAGTCTTTTTTAAGATCTACATAAATAAAAACAGTAGATGCCCAAGTAATGTTTGAAATCAGAAAATACTGCATGGAGATGAAAACCCAGAAAGCATGACCCTGGAGTCACCACAGAGCTTCCCACATGACCTCCCCAGCACTAAGCAAGCTGAACAGAGAGATAAGGGTCCAGACGTAGCACATTCAAAGCTGCAAATTCAACATGTAATTAAAAGTCCTACAGAAAATCTGAGAAAAACAAATGGATTATCCACAAAGGAACAAAACTCAGGTTGACCTCGGTCTTTCTGCAACATTAAGCTCCAGAAGGCAGCATGGTCAGCTGCTCACAGCAGGACACAGGCATACAGGAGGACAGATGTCCCACAGCAAGCCGGGTCTTGCATGCGAATCTGGCATGCAACGCAGACGACTAGAGTAGGTGGCACCCGTGGTAAAGAACCTGCCATCAATGCAGAAGACGTAAGGGATGCGGGTTTGATCCCTGGATCAGGAAGATCCCCTGGGAGAGGGCTCGGCAACCCACACCCGTATTCTGGCCTGGAGAACCCCATGGACAGAGGAGCTTGGCAGTCTACAGTCTATGGGGTTGCAAAGAGTTACACAAACACACACACACACACACACACACACACACACACAGAATACAATACAGCTCTTTTGCAAAGCAAACAAAATTCAGAGTATTGAGAAAAAAAGATTATTTGAAAAGCGTAGAGCCAGCCATATTTGTCTGAAGTTTTTGTTGTTGTTTTTAAAAAATGGTATTCTAGAGCTGGGAATTTTTCAGCCACATACCTCACCTCCTCAACATACTAAATGATTCATATTCTAGCAAATACAGAGATTAGTTTTAAATAATCCAAAAACAAGGGTGCAGGTGCATAAACACCATCAACAACAATCTGTATTTATAGAACTGGAATTAATACGGGCATAAAAATAGAGCAAATCCTCAAAACCATTAACACAAGAGAAATAAACGCTAAAAATATTACAATAAGTTAATCTGGACATAAAATACTTAAAATGGCTAAAAAGCAAGATGGACAAAAGATATATGGGGGTAAAGTAAAAGTAACACCAAACACTGCTTTATTCTCAATCAGTTGTCAGTCATGTCAGTCGCCCAGTTGTGTCTGACTCTGCAACCCCATGGACTGTAATCCACCAAGCTCCTCTCCATGGAATTATTCAGGTAAGAATACTGGAGTGGGTTGCCAGGCCCTCCTCCAGGGGACCTTCCTGATCCAGGGATCAAACCTGGGCCTCCTGCACCTCAGATTCCTTACCATCTGAGCCACCAGGGATAATAAAAAGAGAAAAGGTTCAAACAGCAATTTTTAAAGACAATGATAGAAATGATAGAAAATCCAAAGTATATCTCCCAAATCCCAAAGCATAAAGCAAGAGTCAGTAACCCTCCCCCCAAAAACAAAAGTAGATGAAAAAAATGTTAATGCTAATTATCACACACAAAAATAATAAATATAAATAAGTTAAATTCCTCTACCAAAGACCAAGTCACTCAGAACTGGTTTCTAAACACACAAAGGCGAACAGCAAGAAATACAGAAAGTGGCATAGTAGCACATAATTCGACCCACAAGATGTGGTTTTGCTCTGAGTAACCCACTGGCTGGAACACCCCCAAGAGGAGTCTTCTTTACACCCGAGGTTCTGACGCAGGAAACCTCAGTCACAACCAAACCTGCCACCTCTTCTTCAATTCAAGCTTCTATTTCCTGGCTAGAAACTGCATTTTTCAGATCTCTTCAAGTTTGATACCAACACAACCAGCTGTTTGTTTTTTCTGTGCCATTTTTCACAGAACAAGAAGAAAAAATTTTTTTTACATCCAGAGAGTTTCCAGGCAGAGAAATAACCACTCCCCCAGGAGTTGCTAGCACAGGGTTCCTGTACCCCTAGAACCTACAAGGATTTAAACGCATTTAAACACCCACTTCCCGCACAGTTAGAAGGCATTGCAGACCCGCAGTCAGCTCACGGTGAGCTCCTCTGCCAAGTTCACCCAGGGAACACCAGGTCTGCAGGAGCAGCTGATGCCAGCAGGCTTTTCAACCTGTCCCGCATGGCAAGCATCTCACACGCTGGGTGTCACTGTGGCAGCCACCACCCTGCATCCAAGCAAAACACGCCACAGAAAACCGATCATCGTAGGACAGCAAACACACGTACAACCGTTTCCTAAACTGACACATGAAGAAACCAACTTGTCCAAACTGTGCTCACCTATGAATTCCAATCAATTTAAAGGGAGAGAAAAGAGTCTTGACGTATCTCCTGCTGTTCTAACAGTAAACACAACGTGCTCGAGTTTTAGTGTGAGGTTTCCTTATATGTGGTGCTGATGCAGACTCTACCCTCTGCCCTTGCGGAGCTCCTAGGAGCATCTGTGGGTGCGGTCTCCAGTGGACCCACTCCCAGAGGTGTCAGCCACCCAGGGCCACAGTGCATGCCACAGGAGAGGGGCCGAGGCACCCCAGCTGTGGCAGAGGGCCACTGGAGTGTAATTTCACACGGCCGCAGGCTTCCCTATCAGCTTCAGTATCCCCTTCCTCCCAGGTAAAGTGAGTAATTTAGTATATCCTGTTGGGTCAGTCCCAAGTTTCTCACCTAAAAGTCACAAGGCATAAGGAAAACTGTAGTCTTGGTATTAAATTTAGAAGTTAAAATGTCCAGTGAAAATGGCTCCTTTCAACTCAGGCACTGTCATCTAATTCAAATTATTATTAGTAACATGTAAAAAGATTGCTGAATTGTAACCACAATTAGAATTCTAGAAGCCATTAGATGTTTATATCCTGCTTCCATCTTCCCGTCTGCAGAGATCATAAAGGTTTCATGATCAGAAGCAGATACGTGCTCCAGAGACAGAAGACCCGGCCCCGGGTCGCGTTATCTCCCCAACATCTCGTGCAGGGCCCTGTGCTACGGCACGATCACTGAGCTGACTCACCACCCCAGCCGACACCTGAGACCAGGGAGAAAGGGCACAGCTGGACCCCAGCCTCCCCTGTAACCGCGGCTTGAGGAAGTCTCGGTGGTGCTGGGGAGCAGATCACACATGGTTGTGACATGCATGTCCCCACCTGCAGTTAGTTGCTCCCAAACAAGAGCCCAACGTTAATAAAAACGGCAAGCATGACTTATGCTATGAAGAAAACCAGGTCAATTCTATGTCTCTATGATTATTTTAAATATACATAATACCCTTATGGTTGCTGAGGGGAAGGGATGGTTGGAGAGTTTGGGAAGGTCATGCACACACTGCTATATTCAGGATGGATGACCACCAAGGACCTATTGTATAGCACGTAGAACTCAACTCAATGTTATATGCCAGCCTGGCTGGGAGTGGGTTTAGAGGAGAGTGGACACATGTATGTGTATGGCTGAGTCCCTTTGCTATTCACCTGAAACTACCACAACATTGTCAATCAGCTATACCCCAATACAAAATAAAAAGTTTAAAGTCTGAAATAAATAAATAAGTGAATATACATAACATTGTAACTGGTGTTACAATAAAGACCAGTGTCATAACAATGATCAAGTACCCTGGTCATAATAATCTGGGGCATTGACTCCACTGGCCGACTAGAACTCAGGTGAAGGGTGGAGAGGAATTTCTGTTGGCTCTGTTCTCTGGGGATCCTGACTTTTCTCAATAGCAATCAGTCATTTAGAATTACGGCAGTGACCCAGGAGCTGCACTCAAAGTTGGAACCAGTCTTTTAAGAAAAAAAACAAAACAAAACAAAAATCCATAGAAGCATCCAAATATTTGAAATCCTCAAGAAGAACTTAGATTTCAAGGAATTAAGAAGAATCTGCTTTTTGTATTCATTTTATTTCTTCTTGTCCGTTCTCCACTCAATAGCAGGAAACTGGTCCTTACAGGAAAAAGAAATAAAAAGCACCAACAGTGTGAGAGACCCTCGGTGTGGGGTGGGGAGCCGCCCAGGAGGACTGCTGTATGGTGGATAGTCTGGAATAAATAATGACAAATAAAGCAGAGGAGACCAGGGGCTGTGGAAACTCGTTAAATGTGGCATTGCTCTGTGTTTTCTGCTCAGAAGAGACAAAGGCCAGTGACTTAATCCTACCGATCACCTGCCCTGAATGCACAGACCTGGCCGTGATTCAGAGCAAGGACTTCCCCTGAAACTCTGCAGGAGCTTCAAACTGGTCTTCATTTTCAAACAGTTATAAAGGATACACAGATCCACCAAAAGAAGGATGGTGGGGGAGGGGAGAGAGGTGGGGAGGGTGCCGGGGTCCAGCCCCGGTGGATCCAGGGAATTCGAAGGGTGGACGGCGTTGGCGTGGAAAGACTTGTTTATTTATTAATATAAGATTAGATTAAGAAACTATAGTGTAGTAAAAAGATTAAGTGGAGGAAGAGGGCTGAATAGCTTGGTTTACGCGGAAGACCAATAAAATTCCAGACAAGGAATTTGCACCATCTACGTTGGGCCACCGGCACCCGCCTGAATATCTAAGGGTGCCTCGCCTTAAGCTCCCTTTCGCGTGGGTCTTAACAGCCAGGGCAAATAAGTAGACCTGGTGAGCCTCCGCGCCCCAGGTGGAAATTCAGCCTGAAATTAAAGTAAAGAGCAGAGGGAGGGAAAGGGAGAAAAAAAGAGAGAGAGAGACACGGGGGGAGCCAGATTCCCCAGAAACCAGGCCAAGAGACTAGTTCGAGAAACTGGTCCAATCCTTTATTGTTCAGAAGGCCTTTTATACTTTTGATAAAATATGGAGATCAACGGGTAACACAAAATTATGTAGCGTTCGCAGCCCAGACTCTTTCTATACATCATTTTGTATACAAAAGGTCTCAGGTGATTTACATTATCTTCTGGCCAAGAGGCTTGTTAACACTTTTTTGGCTCTCTTCCTTAATGAATGTTAATTTTGTTTCCCCTGAAGTGTTTTTCTTTAATCTGCATCTCCTTAAAGCATTACAGTTACATCTCTATAGAACAAAGGTGCGGTGGGTTATAACAAAGAAGGCACTTAACTCAAAGGTCTAATGTTGCTAATACCAGGTCTACTACTTGTTTTTCTATATACCAACTATACCTAAAAATAAAGGATATGAAAATTTGGCAGCAAGCATTGACTCAACAAATGAAACTTTTAATCAGTCCTATTCTAAAGATTTTGACTCTTCGGAAGCCCCTACATTCCTAGGATGTTTTAAGCTTCCTGTGCCTCCTGCGGTCAGGAGGCCTCAAACAATCACATGCGCAGCTGTACGAGTCCTGCAGGCAGGCTAGAAAGCCATCAGAGGGGTTTTTTGGATTGAAACACTCTTTCAAATGCAGAAGACTAAAGCCCTGAATTGACTTTTTCCAGAAAATGTCAAAAGAGTGGAAAAGCAGGGCACAAAAGCCGGCAGATTTTTGTTGGGGTACATGCTTAGGAATTTCCAGAGGGGTCCCTGAAGTCTGAGCACGCCTTGCGTATGTCAGCTTCCTTCCTCATGACCTTGTCACGGGCGGGATTCCTCACACTGGCTTCCGGCAGGAGGGGGCAAACAATGGTTTATAATCCTATTATAGCCGTGATTCTAGTTTCACTTCAGGCAAGTCTTCTTCATTATTAGTATCTGAGGTAGAACGGGACTGTTAAGTGTGAAAAGATATAAATAAATGCATGTGCATGGTAAATAGTCAATACTGAAACGGCACAGGGAAAGTAACTGGACAGAGCGAAAACCAGCCCATCATCTCCTCTTTTCCCACATGGCCTGGGGCTCTGCGTTGGTCCAGCTGACTTATTATCATCTGGAAGGCTACTGAAAGTCCTTTCCCCCTATTTTGAGGAAAAGAATTTGAGGCTAAACCCACTATTGATACAAGCTCCCACGGAACACTGAAAAACAAGAGAGCTCAGACTGAATTCCATTAAAGTAAAGAGAGAAAGCCCACTAGAGTCCTGGACACCAGTGTGCCCAGCAAGGCTGCCCAGGACGGGTCCCCTTCGAGCCAGCATCACTCCCACAGATGCCAAGGAGGAGGCCAATGTCCACATCAAAGTCATCCTCATTAGCGAAAACAAAACCTACGGGCCCCAGGAATACCCTGCGCTTCTGTCGGCCCCTGAAGAAGCCTCAGGTCACCCGTGCTCTCCGGGCGGCTCACTGCTGGCTCTGAGGTCCAGGCTTCTCCCACCAGAATCCCCCACCAACAGAGGGGTGGGAAGGAGAGCGGGCAGCACCCTGGGAGGAAGGACAATGAAGCTGTTTTCTTTATCGGGGGGATGGACAGTAGGGGGGAGATGAAGTCTGACCTCGTTTGACAGCCCCTGATTTAGAATGCTCATTTCATCTTATCTTAACACGAGCACAAAAAGAGGAGAATGAAACTGTTTTCTGACTTTTCAACTCTGCATCTGCAGAAGGCCACTTCCCAACCAAAAGGCAGAGGTATGTTCCCTTCGGCCAAAGCCTCCTTCCAGCAAAACCCTAAACCTGAGGTGAAGTCCCCTCCCCAGGAGCACAGGGAAGGGTCACAGGCTGAGGACTTGAGCAGGTGCCTGAGGAAGAAGAAATGAGTCTCCCAGACGAGGCGCCCAGGCTCTGCGGGAACAGGCCATAGCCTCACGGTCCAGCTGGCAGCCACTAGCAGCGTGTGGCCACCTAACTTTAAAACTTACATCAAATGAAACTACGTACAATTAAAATTTATGTTGCTTAGTCATGCTAGCCACGTTCCAAGCACAAAGTGGCCCAGTGGTCGCCTAATTGCATATGGAACAGTCCCATCATCCCAGAAAGTTCTGGTGAACAGGGCTGCTCCAGAGAAGAAAGCAATGGGGACATTTAGAGACTCAAAGGCTAACTAGAGGTAAACGGATTGAATATTAAAACTAAATAGAAGCATGAAGCTAAATTTAAGGCTAAAAAAAGACTTCTCTGCAAACTTCTTATTTTGAAGACGTCTTGTTTGGAGACTTCAGTCAGAGCTACCTTTGTGCGACCCTCGGCTTGTAGAACTGAGGTGCCCCCAGAACTCATCTGGTCCCACCCCTGCCACAGAGGCGCAGGCTCCAAGACAAAGGAAGGCTCAGGGCCTCGGTCAAGACCACGCTGCTCGCTGTACCAAAGCCGGATCCAAACCTCGCCAGCCCTTCTGCTAGCTTTCTCCTATCTCTTTTGTCCAGGGAGTTTCAAGTTAGGAAAGAAAATACTTTTTTTAGCAGAAAAATACCACATGACCCCATGGGAGATAAATGGAGAATTTAAGAGGCTTTAATCCAACAACAAATATTAACAAGTGCGAGGTGCTGTGGGGGGCCCAAAGGATGCTATCTCAGAGCAGCAGGGCCGGCCCAGGAACTTCCTGTCTGGTTAGGAAGCTAAGAGAGGGCCGCCTTCAGGGAAAACCAGGAACAACCAGCTGGGACAAGCGGGAGTGCATTCTAGGAGCTCACAGAGGACAGTGGGTACCTTCAGCTGCAGATGCCAGGAGAAACGGGTGGGTCTGAACAGAGCCTGAAAAAAATGGGCCAGATGAAGAGGAGCATAATGGACAGGCCCTGAAAAGAGAACTCTGTAAACCAAGAGGCAGGAGGAGGGAAGCTGTGTAGCAAGAGGCCTGGGTGGGACGGGGTGGGTGGATGGGGAGGAATGGGGTGGGAGAGGGAGGGGGCGGGGAGGCGGGTGGGGGCGCGGTAGCAGGTGACAAGCCCCGGGCAGGTGACAGTACTTTCACAGAGTGGCCCCTACAGCTAAGCCAGACGGAAGCCTGCACAGGAGACCCAGGGATCCCGAGTGTGAGACCAGCTCCGACCACACTTCACAGGAGGTAAAGACCCCATTCGGTCTCTGGGGAGGACAAACACAGGGTTTATTTAGTCTCCTGGGGTAACCCGGATAAATTCAAAACTAACGGATCCAGGAATCAAATGTCCTGTAGATCTGTGATTGCTAACTGATATTGGAAAAACAGATGAATAAGTAGCATCTGAGGCCAAAATACATGTAAGTTTGATATGAAACCTCTTCTGCAGATGCATATTTTAATTGGGGAGTGGGAGGCTAGGGAAACACCTTACTGTCAAACGATCCAAACACCTCGTCTCTCTACTAAAGGAAGGATAATGTATAGCGTGGCAGATAGCTAGAAACGCATCTCTTTAACAACTGTGGCTTCTCGTTTTCTCGATTCCTGATGCTCTGACGCCTGGGGCCCTGCTGGGCTGGCAGAGACCACCCTCCCCAGGGTTAGCGGATTCCTGGATAGTACCTGCCAGCGCGCCTTCGATATGCAAACCAGCCAAGCCCAAATCCCCACACAGCCACCTCCGTTTCTGGGTTCTCACTGCCTGGGACACAATCTCCTGCCCAAATCACCTGGGGACCAGGTCCTGGACAGCCAGGGACCACCCCCATGGGCCACAGCCTGCTGAGAGGATTCAAATTATCTGACCCTAAACCTGCTCTGCCTGCTCATGACTTGCCTGGCCTTTCCTTCCCACAGAAGCCACCTCCATTCCTCTCTCCCCTGCTCTCGTCACCTTGGAGCTTCTCTCCAGGGCCTACCTGGTGTCCCACACCCCCTGCTTCCGGCACTGCACATACTGTAACAACCTCTGCCTTCACGCCAATCATCTTCAGGTCTGTGAGTCTTCCCACACCCAATTAAAACAAACTCCAGGAAGGGTTAAAAACCTCTCAACTGCTGAATCCAGAAGGATCTCCAAGTCAAGTCAGTTGTTTGACCTTGAAACCCATTCACCAGGTGCCTGACATTCCCACATCAACCCTCTTTTGACCTATGTAGGTAGCCACCTCAGGGGCCATCGTCAGTTCTGAGAAGGGCCGTTCAGAATTTTCTGACTCAGAAGGTGGTTACTGGCGCTCTGACGTACCCATTCTCACCAGGGACTCTTCAGTTTACCACGAAATGTAACACGAGCTCCGTAAGGGCAGGGGGTTCTGTCCATCTCCCTGCTGTACCTCCAGCACCTAAAAGGGCGCCTGACACATAGTAGGTATGCAATAAACACATCTAATGAATGAATGGCCTGCATAAGAATAGGCGTATGCTGGTATCACGGCCCTTGGAGCACAGCTTGATCACTGAGACTCCTAAGTGGTGCACAGCCCAGTGCTGAGTTCAAGAATGGGTTCCAGAGTGAGACCAGAGGTTCAGCCTCTATCTACCACTGGACAGATATGCAACCTTGGGCAAGTCACCTGACACAACGAAGCCCCCATCCTTCCATCCATAAAAAACTGAAAAGACAGTATCTACCTCCAATTTCCTGAAAGGATTAAACAGGATGGCCCAAGTGAAGCATTTACCTTCTGGTCAAGACAGCAATGGAGACTCACGGCATGGGGCCCCACACCATCAGCTCCACATGCTCATTTGAAACACACGGCAATGATAGATGATTTTTTTTTTTTTTGGCTGCACTGGGTCTTTGCTGCTGCACGTGGGCTCCTCTCTAGTTGCAGTGCTTGGGCTTTGCATTGCTGTGACGTCTGCTGTTACAGAGCCCTGGCTCTAGGCATTCAGGCTTCAATATTCGTGGCCATGGGCTTTGTTACCCCACCACATGTGAGATCCTCTCGGACCAGGAATTGAACGTGTGTCCCCTGCCTTAGCAGGCAGATTCCTAAACACGGGACTACCAGGGAAGTGCCATGAAATATGTTTTTAGAAGAAGAGTAAAACTAAGGAGTTATAACCTCAATTAGTTGTGAAAAATGTCACTGTGAACCAGCAACAAGAGAAACTCCAAGTGGTACAGAGGTTTGAAACTACGGGCAAGGGTGGCTGAGATCAGCTTCAGAGGGGTACTGTCCTCCACTGAATATAAAGGCAGATGGAATGGTCCACCGGCTGCCTAAAGGAGACTCAGCCTGGACTGACACCATTGCCTCATCCAAGCAGGGTGATGTGGTTGGTAGCTCACTACATCGAAAAAAATGACTGCTTCCTTCCTCAAAGGTTCCCGTCTAGACAGCCCTGACTTACAGGGCAAGCAGTAGCTCCCCTAACAGGCTCCTCTTTCTTGCCTTCTTAACTCCCTTACCTCTGTGCTTTTTTCCAATCCATTTCTTTTTTTTTTGTTTGTTTGTTTTTTTTTTGTTTGTTTTTATTTATTTATTTTTTTTAAATTTAATTTAATTTAATTTAATTTTATTTTTTTTTAAATTTTAAAATCTTTAATTCTTACATGTGTTCCCCAAATCATTTCTTATTTATTGACCATCTTTACACAGTAGCCCTTCTGCAATTTAACACATCTTAATAATTACACTTCTTCTGAAGGAAGCCTTTCCCAGTTATTTACACCTTGATAAGTATTTACCTTCAAATCCTCATAAACCACCTTTTTGGTGGCACTAACTTGTAGACGGCGGTGACAAAGTTACACAACCCCTAGAACAAACCATGCAAATTATAACCCACCTTCTGAGGCTGGAGACGGAGACAACATAAACAAAAACAGAAGCAGCGCAGGTTCATTTTTCACTCGTGTTTATGGCGTCAGATGAAGGTTTTATGAAGCTGTGAATAAGGTATATTTGTTCTCTTACATGACCAACGAACCCCCTGCAGATGGTAATGTATGGGAAGTAACACCCTCCTTAATCTAAACTTTCTGAGCACAAGGAGGTGTTGAAACCAGCCCCCCACCCTGAAGGGGTGCAAGGCTACAGGCTCTGATGGGCTTTCCTGTTGTGGGGCAGGGACAGCAAAAGTTAATTGTCACTTCCATGCTTCAGGGACACAGGGAAACCAGCAAGGACTTAAAACACAGCCAGAGAGGAAGCAGGAGGGAAGCAAATGCCGAATCCAAGGAGGACCCACGGACACCTTCACGTTCTAGATCTCGTGCCCACCCCAACGTGGGTGTGAGAAACTGAGCCTGGGATGCCAGCAAGGAACCAGGACCCCAAACAAGCACATTCTCAGACCCCAAGCAAAAGCAAGAAACAAACCTTTTGAGGAAAAAAAAAACAAATTAAATATGCATCCCATGAATTCTGGTCTCAAAGTGGTATCACAAAAGATTGAAGAAATAACCAATAGCTTTTGACAACCAAAGACAGATTTCAGATAGGAGAATGATCAGATACAGTGTCAAATCTTCCATGTTAACTGTTTCAGAAAGTAAAAGATGTCTAATAATGAACAAGGATCAAGAGACAATCAAATGCAACCAGCCACACAGGAATACCAAACCAAAAGAAGTTAAAACATGAAAAGAAAAAAAAGAGCAAAAACACACAGAGGGACTTCTCTGGTGGTACACTGGTTAAGACTCCGAGCTTCCAATGCAGGGAACGTGGGTTTGATTTCTGGGTAAGTTCCAGGATACTGTGCAGTGAGGTCAAAATTGGTTATAAAGCTATGGAGACAACTGGCAACATCAACAATGAAACTGGCCCAGGAACTGCTAATGGATGTACAGGACAGTGCTGATTCAAGAAGTTTTGCAAAGAAGACAAGAGCCTTGAAGATGGAGAACATAGTGGCCAGCCATTGGAAGTTGACAGGGACCAACTGAGAGCCATCATGGAAGCTGATCCTGGTCCAACTATACGAGAAGTTGCCCAGGAACTCAACATCGACTGTTCTGTGGTCACTTGGTATTTGAAGCAAACTGAAAAGGTGAAAAAGCTCAATAAATGGGTGCCTCATGAGCTGACCACAAATCAAAAAAAACTGTCATTTTGAAGTGTCATCATCGCTTATTCTGTGCAACAACAATGAACAGTTTCTCAATCAGATTGTGACAGTGAATTTTATACAACTGATGACCAGCTCAGCAGCTGGATGGAAAAGAAGCTCCAAAGCTCTCTCCAAAGCCAAACTTGCACCAAAAAAAGAGTCACAGTCACTGTTGGGTGGTCTGATCCACTACAGCTTTCTGAATCCCGGCGAAACCATTACATCTGAGAAGTATGCTCAGCAAATTGATGAGATGCACTGAAAACTGCAAGGCCTATAGTGGGCAACGGTCCACAGAAAGGGCCCAATTCTTCAAGACAACACTCGACCGCATGTCACACAACCAATGCTTCAGAAGTTGAATGAATTGGGCTACAAAGTTTTGCCATATTCACCTGACCTCTCTCACCAACTGACCACCACTTCTTCAAGCATCTCAACAATTTTTTTCAGGGAAAACACTTCCACAACTAGCAGGATGCAGAAAATGCTTTCCAAGAGTTTGTTGAATCCTGAAGCACAGATTTTTATGCTACAGGAATAAACAAACTTACTGCTTGTTGGCAAAAATGTGTTGACTGTAATCGTTCGTATTTTGATTAATAAGGATGTGTTTGAACCTAGTTATAATGATTTAAAACTCTGGGTTTAAATCCGCAATTACTTTTGCACCAACCTTAACACTACAACTACTTTCCCTAATAATAAGTAACGATTTGGAGATAATGAAGATTAATCCAAAGCAGATAAAACTGAAGGGATTATGAACCTTAAATGAAGGGCTGGGCCATAAGTTTTAAAACTGGGGATAAGACCAAGTTTTTTGAATTCTTAGAAAAATAAGCAATTAACCAAATCAGAATTTTTTAAAAAAAAATCTGAATAATCATAAAGTAATCTGCAAGGAGATCAAACCAGAGCCGGGATGGAGTCAGGGAGGAAGTACACTGCAGTTTCTGGACCTTAAACTTAGTGGGAAGGTGGGGGTGCACGGGGAGGTGGCGATGGTGGGTGTGACAAACCTGTGAGCTTTATCCTCACGTTTTACCTCCGTGTGGTGGGTTCTTTAGCAAATGCATTAACCTTCTACATAAATAATGTAAATTAACAAAAAAGTTCAACCGGCAGTGGTCAGTAGAAACCTGTTTAAATGACGGACATAATTAAAGCTCCTGTTAAAAACAGCTTCTCTGCGCCAGCTTCATTCACAGCAGGGTAACCACAGGAAAACAGCCAACCACCACAAAACATGCCCTGAATCAATGTCTGGGACTCTGAGGAAGGAGCATTGCCCTCGGAGGAGATGGGTGACCAGTGACGGACTGCCAGCCGGGAACCCGTACCAGGCTCGAGGTTTCTGCATCTGTTTTATTCCACGAACCCAAACAGCCTTCCCTCTCGGCCTTCAGCCAGCTCTGGCCCCTTCAGCCAGCTCTGCAGCAAATACATATACAACTTTCCTCAACAGTCACGAAGCTGGTCTCCCACCAAGCTCAGCAAACGTCTTTTCAAAACATGAATCATTTCTAGATAACCAACAATTAACGTTCAGAACCTATAATCTGGTTCCAGTGTAGTTCTCAAGGTATCAGTAATCTGATCGCTTGTCTAATACATCTAGACAAGAAAGACCTTACTCTTAATAGATCAAAAGCCACTGCTATTGTTCCACTTTTGGAGAGAACATATGATCAACACTCGTGAACACAGAGACACATAGGTGGCAACCTCAAAAGCAGTCAGGGAAATATATATTAAGAACAGTGAGTTTTTACATGTCAATTCGCATATATTAAAAAGAAAAAAATTATCTCCAGAGTTGGTTGGGGAAATTTACATAAGACTTACATGGAAGTTTACATATAGATTTATATGACCTTTTTGAAGAGCAATTTGGCAATATCAACATTTAAAATGTACAAACATCCCCATCTAATAACTACCCATCTAGATCCCCACAAAGGAAAAATTCTCCCACAAGGGGGAAAAAAAAAATCACAAGAACATTCTTAGCACCTTGTTTGTAAAAGGATACACATGCCCATCATTTTTACTTGTCTTCAAGTAACATTAAAAAGATCTAAAATACCATGTTTTTGACGAGAATCTTAAAAGCTAAATGAATTAATAAAAACTTACTTCAAAAAGAAAGAGAATGGAGTCCAGCTCCTCCCTTTGTGACTTATTATTCCCTGGAATAGGTAAAAAAAGAATTCATTATTATGACAATGTGCCAATTTTAAGATATTAAAAATTAGGTTAAAATTACATTGCTGACCCTGGATCTGAACCCCCACAGCTCTGTGAAGCGGCTGTCACTCATTCACTCAACAAACTCTGAGGATGGCTTCTGTGTCAGGGATTCTTCTGGTACCTGAGGGCACATGATTTCACAGGTGTGAACCCCTGCCCTGGGGAGGCTTACATTCCAGCAGCAGAAGGCTCTCCAGAAACGAGTGAGGAAACCAAGAAGCAGATGGGAATGCCCCAAAGGGCAGTTTGGGGTTGACTAGGGAAGCCGGGGACACCCTGCTGATAAGGGGATACCTGAGCAAAGACCTCAAAGAGGTGAGGGAGCAGCCACAGGGAGACCCAGGGTACGGAAATGGGGGGTGGCTGTGTTTCAGGCGGAGGGACTGGACAGCGCAGGGTCCCCGTGGGGGAGCGGTCTGCATGGGGAGGATACCACGAGGAGGCCCTTATGTCTGGAGCGAGGCGGGGAGTCATGGGGGTGAGGCGGGCGGGCAGGCAGGGCGTGAGGGGACCAGGAGGCCACTGGAGGGTCTGCAGTGTGGAGCTCATGACTGACAGATGCTGTAAAGCAACCCTCCGGCTGGTCTTTCCCAGAGATTTTGGCGGGGATGGGGTGGGGTGGGGTAGGGTGGACAGTGTGGCAGGGAGGCCAGTTCTGAGCTGGCATTGGTAACCCAGGTGAGGACAACGGGAGGAGGCCAGGAGGAGAAGCCGGGGGGACAGGTCGTTGATTCTGGATACGTTTTGAAGGCAGAACCAACAACACAGGTTTTGGCTGAATAACTGGAGGGCTGAAGGGATCACAAGATGATTTTGTTATTCCTAGCAACCATTTTCCTTTCTTCTTTTGTTTTGGTAACTTCCTCCCCTGGGCTCCAGTCAACACACAGACTGTACTAAAAGCAAGAAACTGTAGAGCCTCTCCCTCTTTTCATCGGTCCTTCATCGTGACTCTCTGCAGGAGATAGAAGGCAACAGAGCGGCAGAGTCTTCTCCTCATCAAGAAGGATCTATTTCTCTCCAGCCCCAGAATCTGAGAGGCCACGTGACCTGCTCCAACCACGGTGTCGACAGCAGATGTGAGGTGAGCTCAAAAAGCCGTACTCGCCAGGTCATGGAGCCCTGAGGCCACCAGTGCAGGAGCCCAAGGCACCCTGCCAGCTGGGCAAGAGGGCCCACGTGAAGGAGCATTAAGGCGCCCTGGGCAGCAGCTTGGCAATCAGGACATGTGTGAATGGGGCCACTCGCCACTAGCCAGTCAGAGGCAGGAGCCAGCCCAAACCAGAGGAACTGCCCAACAGATTCAGAAAAATCACAAACTAAATGACTAGCGGTTGTTTGAAGGCACTCAGTGCTGGGATGGTTTGTTGCGCAATTTGTTTTGCAGCACAAACTGACTGATGGTCTGGAACCACCAAATTTTCCTAAAGGATAGAGGGAGGAAAGGGAGAACAGGGATGGAGGAAGGGCTTTTTAAAAAATGAGGTTTGTAGATTATAATGTTGTTTCCTTAGATACCAGGTTTTAATTTTTTTTTCTTTGCTATTTTAATTGAATATATTATCACACTACTATGAAGTGGAACAGAGCTGGGAGGCAAGATAAAAATCACACCATTCCATATTTGAGATATCTACCAATTGGGCAGAAAAGAATTTAAGTTCAAGATGTGTGCCAATTTATAAATCACGAGGGGGAAAACGTAAGAAATTCATTTAAAAAGAACAGGTGCTGGCATTCTGGGCCCAGGTGCACGTGTGCCCTGACTTAACAGAGGCTGGAGCAGTATCCCCTGAAGGGCCTAAGTGGCAGCTGTGTGGCCTCCTTGCTCCTCTCTAAGGCCTCTTCTTTCCATGTGACCCTGTCTCAGCCCACTGTACCCCAGCCCCAACCTCTGGAATGGAACTCACACTTCCTGTGGTTTTCCTTTTATTTTTATAGGCATATATCTGTGTGTATGTACAGAGTCTTAGCTGCAGCACGCAGGCTCTTTAGTTGCAATATGCAAACTGTTAGTTGCAGCATGTGCGTTCTAGTTCCGTGCTGCTGCTGCTAAGTCGCTACCTGAGCAGGGATCAAATCCAGGCCCCCGGCACTGGGAGTGCAGAGTCTTAGCCACTGGGGCAACCAGGGAAGTCCCCTTCTGTGGATCTCTTGTCTTTCTACTTTCCCCTTGGCTGTTTGTTGTTCAATTAACGCCTGTACGAGAGAAAGTTCAAGGGAAAGATGCAACCGCTGTGAGTTCACAGCTCTGCTAAGTGTTTGGAAAGAGAGGAAGCTTAAAGGCATGTAACTTGTAGCACGTGACACGCACAACCTCCAAGAACTTCCTGTATTTTTATTAAAAAAAAAAAAAAAACAGAACTTTATATATAAAAAAAATTGTAGAAATTCTTACCTTTTAATTTCAAACTATTTTCCAGTGTTATAAAATTTTCATAGAAGATGAAATATATTTGAGAATAGTTGGTCTCAAAAAACTGCTTAAGATCGCTGGCATCCACATTGTCTGAAAAGAAAAAGTTCCCATTTACAACCATAAACTTACGTGATCATCAGCATTCACGAACAATCTTTTCAGAAACAAAGGAATGCAAAAACCAGTCATGTCCCCTTATAAGACAAAACAATGCAGTAAAGTACATTTCTGTCCACTTCTTTCTCCACCTAAGGGGAGCTCTGAGATGACCTGGGGCAGTCCCCTCCCCCACCCCCAGACCTCAAGGTCACAGCCAAGGTCACAACCGCTATAGAGCAGCTGGAAGGCCAGGGGTTAGTGAGGGTCCTGGCAGGGACAAGATGATTTCCAGTCGGGGTGGGGAAATAAAAGGTGAGATGGTTTAGACCCAAACCATAAAGGATGGAGGCTTCCAAGCGGCGCTAGAGGTAAAGAACCCACCCGCCAATGCATGAGACATTAAGAGACTCAGGTCAATCCTTGGGTCAGGAAGATCCCCTAGAGTAGGAAATGGCAACCCACTCCAGCATTCTTGCCTGGAGAATCCCATGGACAGAGGATCCTGGCAGGCTACAGTCCATGGGGTCGCAGAGTCAGACACAACTGAGTGACTTAGCACATGTAAAGAAGGATGAGTCTAACTCTGCTAGGAGCGCCCCATGGCCCAGTCTCTCCTCCCTCCCTCCAGCTCCCACATCAGGCCCTCCCAACCTGCCCACATCCACCTGGGCCACTGGTCACTGCATCCCTCCAGCTTCTACGTGACCCATCTGGCCCCTGCATGGACACTATGTTCCTAGCATCATTCCATCCATGTGTCTCCCATGTGTTTAATGTTGATAAACCAGGGCTGCAGGTAGATCGACTGGATGTGCAAGGAATTCAGCCCAGAAATATGTCCCCACCACCCCACCCTGGCCCCTGCAGGGGCCAAGCCAACAATACAGCCAGTGTCCCTTTCGGCTCAGGTCAGAAAAGTCACCCACTGTCAACACACCTCTGCACAGGTTCCTCAGAAAACAAGGTTGTTTGTGCCTTTCCAGCAGTGTCCTGACAAGGTGTTAGCTCTTTGGGCATTCTTAAAATTCGACAAGATTACTCAAGGGGGAAAAAAAAATGTTGCTATTCAATCTATAACAGAGTCGGATCAGCTTTGGGGTCTTAAGTCTGTGAATACCTGAGAACACACCCACTGCCACTTCTGCATTCTATAAAGTTAACATTCACACTGCTGAATCGAAAGAGCTGTTTTCCTCTGATAACTACGTAGCACCTTTCATGGAAAAATCTGGACTGGTTCTTTGAAACAATGTACCTAAGATGTTGGAAATATCATAGGAACGGCCAAGTTTATATTCCCTTTCTTGTCCGAAAATCACAGGGAGCACAGAGCAGTGCAAGTTCCCAGTAACTAACAAGTTTACCTGCGTGCCAGCAAGTAACGACACCAGGATCCTTAATCCACACGAGCATTACCGTTCTCATGAGTGACACAGCCTTGCTGTGGAGTTCTCCAGTGCCTTCCTCGAGAGTGCCAGTTCCAAGGGCTTTGTTAAACGTTTACTCCAACACCAACTGCTCAGAGGGCCTCTGAACCCTCCCCAGCCCCCAGGCCAGGTCAGGGCCTCCGCTCTACAGCCCACCACCCTTCTTCCTCCTGGTCACAGACTGTGTCACACTGCACTCCATTTCCTGGTGCAACCCCGGGCTCAATTCTGACGGAATGATCTGTCTCCTCTATTAGAGACACCGCCCACCTCACAGATGCCCAGGTGGTCTCAGCAGGGTACACAAACATTTAGCTCAATATTTTCTTGAATGCACTAAATGAGACAAACAGCCTCTAATACACAATCACGGGGCAGTGACCACAACGTGTAAGCCATCAGATCTCATGCCAACACGAAAGAGGCGGCCTGACCCTTGGGTTATCAGGAGGGAAACGTCACCCCTCTGCGGAGGTCCCTCCCACTCTGCAGCCTCAGCTCTCACGGTCCGCTGCCGGCTCCAGGGAGAGTCCAGAGGGTTCTCCCCTCACCTTCTGCTCTTCCCGCAGCTGCTTGAGTGGAAACTCAATCCCCATCCTGGTTCCCAGCCCGCCTCCAGGGTGCTGGGTCCTCCACCATCCCACTGGGCACTGTGCCCCCATACCTACCCAGGGGTCCCTGCCTCCCTGCTTCCCTTCCGCGGTCCCCTCTCCACGCTGCAGTCAACAGGATAACGGAATAAACCAAATCAGTAGCACTGAAAATAAAATCCAAACCCTTTACCACTACTCCATAGCCTTTCCTCTGCTCAAGGGCAAGTCTACCCAACACCACACTCTCCATGCTGCCCTGCACTCTGGCCGCTGCAGCTTCTTTTCATCTCCCGAGCCTCCCACACGTGTTCCCCACCCCAGATCTTCGTCCAGCTCATTCCTTCCCATCCTTCAGAGCTAAGGCCGTGCTCAACCTCTGCAGGGAAACCTCAGGGGTCCCTGTGGGCCACGGGTCACCCGCCTTCTCTGGCATGGAGTCTGGTGGGCAGCTAGCCGTGAGTGGACCTAAGCCACAAGACGCACAGAGAGGTTGTGGGCCACCAAGATTCCATCTTCCCTGGGTTCCCCTGGTCCTTCAGAAACATGCCAGGGTCAGTGACCTGAGCACAGCGGCTCCTTGTCAAAGCTGAGGGCCTCACGCAGATAGGAACACCCTTCAGAAGCCAGAGCCCAGGCACCTCCTCCTTACCACTCCCTGCCTGTTCTGTTGATGAGGGGCGGCCGGATGGAGCTTGACATCCTCACGACAAGACACTGTGATGCCCTCAAGGTCACTCTGCACACAGCGAAACCAACAGCATAACATCTGTAACTACGCACTTTGTTTACCCCGGTGAGGACTCCTCGGAGGTCCAGGAGTTCCCCTCACTTGATCCCTCCCCATGGCACACCTCATCAGTCAAGACTCTTTCATTCCCTTCTTCCCTTATTCCACTCCACTAGGATGGAAGCCTCAGGCAGGCAGGAATGCCATCTGCCTGGGATTTGGTTACCACTGTATTCCCAGACCCAGGAACAGAGCGGGGTGCCCAACAGGTACTCAACATGTATTTGTCAAATGAACAAGATAATTGACACCACATCTTTTTAAATCTCTAGTCTTCAAAATTTAGAATGACTGATTCCCTTAGCTGTCTTATTCTTTTTATAAAACACAAGACTCATGAGATGACTATTTAGAAAGCACAGCTCTTGGAGAAGGTAGCCTCAGGCATGGGGAGTTAGTGCCCAGTAGCAGGGCACACAGACAGGATCACAGAGTTGCCTTTTTTTTTTTTTTAATAATTTTTAAAATTTATTCGGCTGCACCAGGTCTTAGCTGGGGCACACAGGAACCTCAGTTGTGGCATGTGGGATCTAGTTCCCTGACCAGGGAGTAAATCCGGGTCCCCTGCACTGGGAGAGCAGACTCTTAGCCACTGGACCACCAGGACAGTCTGCTTTTTAACTTCAAGATGCATAGATATTATAATAAGAGGACTGTTCAGGAAATAAAAAATGACCATAAACTTCCTTTAGAAAGATGCTCTTCACCTGCTCATTCAAACATGACTGGGCCCCTCCCCCTGCAAACTAGGCCTGTGCCAAGTGCTAGGAAATTTGAACAGAATAAGGTGCAGGGGCCCCCAGAAACAGGGACACAATCAAGTAACGGAAATGACGTGACCAAAATCCAGGCTGGGCCTCAAAGCAGGGAGTGAAGGCCAAATGGGAAGGTTGGAACTACTAATAATACTGTATATTTACTCTTTAAAAGACACTTTCATGGATATACTATATTTGACCCTAACCACCCTAACCCTGTGCTTGCTCCTTGGAAGAAAAGCTACAACAAACCTAGACAGCATAGTAAAAATCAGACATCACTTTGCCAACAAAAGTCCATATAATCAAAGCTATGGTTTTTCCAGTAGTCATATATGGATGTAAGAGTTGGATCATAAAGAAGGCTGAGCACCGAAGAATTGATCCTTTTGAACTGCAGGTGCTGGAGAAGACTCTTGAGAGTCCCCTGGACAGCAAGGAGATCAAACCAGCCAATCCTAAAGGAAATCAACCCTGAATATTCATTGGAAGGACTGATGCTGAAGCTGAAGCCCCAATACTCTGGTCACCTGATACAAAGAGTCGACTCATTGGGAAAACACTCTGATGCTGAGAAAGATTGCGGGCAGGAGGAAGAGGGAGACAGAGGATGAGATGGTAGGATGGCATCATCAACTCAAGGGACCAGAGTTTGAGCAAACCCTAGGAGATGGTAAAGGACAGGGAAGCCTGGCATGCTGCAGTCCATGGGGTCACAAAGGGTGGGACACCACTTAGTGACTGAACAACAACAACAACCCCATGAGGGAGAGATGAGGGAGGTGTGGTCAAGCAAAAAAAAACAAAAACAAAACCTTTCAGATTCAGGATTGTCCGTAACCTGCCCAAGGTACCAGGCCAGTCAGAAATGTGGGGAAGACTCCCATCTGGGGCTCCAGCCCGAACATGAGCTGCACAAAAGCCTCAGAGACACGTGGGAATAAGTCAAACCCAGAAATCGGATCAGGAACATAGAGAAATGCCATCTCCTTAGGGAAGGGCTATGCAGGGGAACAGATGGAGAGAAGCAGGAGGGAGAGAAGATCCTAAGACTTGAGGGGAGAGTGTGGGCCTGAGAATGGGCACCGCTTGGCTCCCCGGGAGGGACCTTAGCAACCTTCCCACTGCCTTGTGGGGCCAGTAAGGAAGCGGGAAAGAGGGGAAGTCCAGGTATGTCCAACACGGACGCTAGCATGTGGCCTTGTTGGCCTCACAAAGCCCAGGCAAGTGCATTCACACTGACCACAGAGGAGCAACCAGCGGACAGCTTCACAGAGCTGGGGGTCATTCCGGGATTTGTAAAGAAACCTCCTTTAATTTCTCATTCTCCTTGACCACCATCCAACAGCCAATGAACGGTGTCTATTATATTCCCATTATATCTGAAAAAATAATCTGTATTCCACACCAAAAGCTACCCTCCCCTGTCCAGCTAAGCCTCCTGCTGACAGTTATTTCCCTACATTTAGCTGGAAGACAGTAGCAAAGCTGGAGTGCAAAAGCCTTCAGAGCAGGCCACCTGGTTTCATGTACAAAAGCCACAGGACCTGGGCAAGTTATTTAAACACGCTGTTCCTCAAATTCCTCACCTGAGAAATGGGGGCCAACAATAGTTCCTGTGTGATAAAATGAACACAGACAGGTAAGGTGCCTCTAAACGCAGAGTCAGCATTATTTAAATAAATGTTAGTTGTCTTACAATTACCTAGCTCCAGGCAAAGGCCACCGAACTAGCCAGGAACAACCCAGCTTCATCTGTGAAGTCATAAAACTCAATGACTCATGAAACTCAACCACTTAATGAGAACTTTGATAAGGGACAGCACTTCATCCCAGTTCAGCAGCAGACACTCCAAAGCCAGGGGGGCTGTCCCTCTACTTCCTCCTACATATGGTCCTTTTCAGTAGCAATCCTTCTCCTTTTAGGATCTGATCACTATAACCCAGATCACTAAAACCAGCTTCAGCACACCCGGAAGTACCAACGGAAGAGGGAACACTCTTCTCAGACTCAGGGGCCCTGGTGGACGCTGTCAAAGAGGAAGTATGGGCTCAGAACAGCTCCTCCCAAGTAGGGAGTGACCCCCGATCCTCCAGCCCTCCCTCCCCCACCCGCCCCAGGGCTCAGAGCCACCCCAGCGCTGCCCACACGGCTGTGTGTGGATGCAGATGGTGTCATTCACTCACATTCCCTAGATGCTGGCACCCAAATACGATGCTCAACATCACACACTGGTGAGAGGGAAGGGGACTGAGTGAAAAACTCAGGGTGGATGTGGCGACTTCATAAAACGTAATTCAGGAACAATGAGAACAAGGAAAATTAAGTCAGACACGAGACAGAAAACACCGACCGGGATGAACATCATGAGTAATGTGCCCTTACATAGGGCTAATGAGAGCCTAGTGGTTTCAGCCTTTTCACAGCCGCCTAGGTCTCCATCCTCCCTCCCTCTCTCTCTAAAAAAGGCCACAAATTATTCCCGCCCTCCATCCACACCTTTAGAGAACGCCCACCCACACTGATCCCGGCTGAGCTCCCGACCTGCTGTGGACCACCAGTCATCAGGAGCCTGATTCAGCAGTGGCTGCAGAGGCTCAGGTAGTGTCTGGTCCAGGGAGGTTGCGGTAAACATATACACAGTACTATAGATAAAATGGATAACTAAGAAGGACCTACTATATAGCATGGGGAACTCTACTCAATATTCTGTTAATGACCTACATGGGAAGAATCTAAAAAGAGTAGATATATACATATAACTGATTCACTTTGCTGTACACCCAAAACTAACACAACATTGCAAATCAATTAAGATTTAAACAAAAAAAGAAATGAGAAAACTGGAGCAGAGCAACCTGCAGCCAGGGCAGAACCATGCAGCAATGCAGACAGGTGAGGGAATAAAACCGACACTTGCTGCCGTAAGGTCTCTAAGCCTGAGATTTGGGATGGGTTGTCTTGGTTGTTATAGAAACGTTGATGGTGAAAGAAAAAGAAACTCACCACCAAGAAGTGTCACAGGCTGTGGTGAGCCCATGAAGAGCTGGACCCACACACTGTCTCCTTGTCCAAGAATGAAAAGCAGAAAAAATGGGTTCAGATAACAGGGGTTCCCCCATGATACAAACCACCTTCCACAGAAAAGTTTTGGCAACACTAGCACAGTCTGGGCAGGCAGGGACGCCCTCTCCTGACACCAGCTGGGAGAGTTTAGAACCTCCTGAGTGTGCAGGACCATGCCAAGGGCAGGTAACTGACCTGGAACTCACCTAGGGAGGACGCAAAGTCCTCATAATGAAGCCTTTTCAAGACTCAGGAGGGAATCAGTTATAAGAGAGCAGGCGTGCCAACTGTGCTTCAGCGGTAACTCAACACTTTTCCCATCATCATTACCATCTAAGAGAAATTCACATCTGAAAATGCAGCTATGTATATGCAGACCTAAAAAAATGTCCTTGGACTGATTATATGCAAATACAAAACCCTTGTGTGCACAGAGATGCGCAGGTACACAGCAGGTGGAGGGCTTCAGTCCCAGGGGCTGCACAAGCTACCTCCCACTGCCCCTCGCACACTCTCCCGAAGATTTTAGGGTCTGGCTCACTGTCTTTGTCCCCACATCCAGCGCTGATCTCCACACTCACACAGGTGACGCCCCACTTCATGTCTCCACGGAGGTTATCCTCTACTCCCTCTGCCGCCCCGGCATCCTTCCAACCTCCATTCCTTACCTCTCCTGCTCACTCCTTCTGAAAACCTAATTCCGACAACTCTTCAACCTTCCTGGGCCCTTGAAGCTAATGACTCCACCACCCTGATCAATAATCCCTCTGAAGTCTTCACTTCTTTGTTGATCTAATTTGGCTTCCACAGTCCATCTTTATTTTTTGAATTTTTATTGGAGTATAGTTGCTTTGCAATGTTGTGTTAGTTTCCACTGTACAGCAAAGTGAGTCGGCTCTACGTAAACAAATATCCCCCCCCCTTTTTTTTAAGATTTCCTCTCCATTTAGGTCACCACAGAGCATCCACTGTCCATCTTTTTAATCACCCCGCCCTTCCCGATCATACGCATTCAATAAAACCCCAGTCTCAGTTTCACCCTTAATTCAACTGAAAGTATTTATTTGTGCACAGCCATGTGACAGATACCAAATACTTGTTAAAGTACTGAGTATATGTGAAAGAAGGCTTCCCAGGTGGCTCACTGGTAAAGAATCCACCTGCCAAGGCAGGACGCTCAGGTTCAATCCCTGGGTTGGGAGGGGCATGGCAACCCCACTCCCTGGAGGAGGGGCATGGCAACCCACTCCAATATTCTTGCCTAGAGAATCCTATGGACAGAGGAGCCTGGCGGGCTACAGTCCACGGGGTCGCAAAGAGTCGGACACGACTGAAGCAACTTAGCACACATGCACATACATGAAAGAATGGTTTGTACATGTATAACAAAACAAGCACTTTAAATCCACCCCCTCAAGCACCCCCCGCAAGGGGCTCCACACCGCTCACCCAGTTCTCAGATGTCTCAGGGCCAACAGCTGTTGTGCTAGTAACCCAGTGCCCAAGCACCACGAGCCAAGCCCAGCAGAAGGAAGAGCCTAGAACACAGACGTAACACTGATACTTCTGGAAGCACGCAGGGACCTAAACTACATATTCCTCTTTGCAGAAATTGAAATGAAAACTCAAACTCTCACTTTCGCTCTGCTGATGGTTTTGTTATTATGACACATTATTTTAGCTATGTTGGGCTGTTTTAAATTTTTAAGAAATTTCCCCTGAAAACAGACATATATTCAAATTTGTATCATAATGGACTATTTCCATAGATGTTCTCTGTAGAATTTAAACTGAAAGCTAGAGTGGCCTGGAGCAGGCACTCCGGTTTTCCCTCTGGCCCCCCACGTCCAGTCAAGCCCACGGCAGACCCTTGTCTTCCTAACAGACCCATTTGTTCAGGGACCATCCACCCCACAAAACTGTGTGCTCTTGGGGCAGGGGTGGGTGACCCGATGCTGCGGAGTCAATTACAGTGCGAACAGCCCCCCCTGCCCCCCACCAACCATGAGTTTAGGCTCAAGCCTGTGACCCTACAAGCACTGGGAAGAATTCTGGTGGAGATGCCGGGAAAGGGTCACGGTTCATAAAAGGACACAAAGCGCAAGTGCTTCTCTGGACGTTCTGTCCGGGCGCGATGCCCGAGCTGCACTTTGCCACTCAGAGGACAGACCTGCCACATGGAGGAGGACACTGGGGAGGGCAGAGCAGGGAGGGGGAGCCTGTGGACGGTCACATCGCTGAGCCGCCGTGCCAGCTGGCTTGCGGTCACATGCTTTGGGGCCGATTTTTAAAGGAGAAAAAAAATTCTTCTTCGTTTATGCTTACACTTGGGTTTTCTGTTGCCTGTATCCAAAAACATCTTTGCAGATTCTGACAGTAGAAAGAAATCCTAGTATAACTGAAAGGTTGTAAAAGCTATATTCACCCACTTCATTTCCGAAGGTGTCTTATTTTCATTTCTTTATACCTAGATGGTAAGATAGATGAAGAAAGTAAAATTCTAGAGGTCGAAAAGATGTTAAAACTCTGTTACTCTAGATTGATAGTCCCCATGTAAAAGTGATTCTGATAAAGATATACTCCATGTACCTAGAGCTAAAGTTTTTAAAAGTAGAGTTATTTTTAAACATTTCTGACACACCTCTCTCAAATGCAGGCTTCTAAAACTTTATTATTAACAGATATCAAGTGCCAACACAATAAAACAAAATATATACACCAATGAACTATAATGTTTAAACCTAATGTGTTTTATATACACTCATTTTTTATGAAGTATAGTTGATATACAATAAGTTACAGGTGTACAATATAGTGATTCACAATTTTTAAAGACTATACTTCACATTTATTATAAAATATTGGCACATTCCCTGTGCTGTACAATATATCCTTCTAGTTTAATTTACACATAATAGTTTATACATTTTCATATATCTCTTCTTTTGTAGGAAGCAAGTTTCATCTGATTTTTTAAGGCAACGCATAACTGTTTCCACTTGTCTTTCTCTTTCTTTAAAATCAGAATATAGTTTCTTTACAATGTTGTGTTAGCTTCTGCTGTACAGCAAAGTGTTATCAGCTATACGTATACATACAACCCCTCTTTCTCGCATTTCCTTCCCATTTAGGTCACCACAGAGTATTCAGTTGAGTTCCCTGACTATATAGTAGGTTCTCAGTAGTTATCTATTTTATACATAATAATGCACTACACTTTTCTTGATCCGAATTGGCCTGTATTACAGTCAGATTCACTCAGGAGGGAAAGAGTTAGAGATAAAAATAAATAGAACGGGAGCTAAACGGGAACAGCTCCAGCTCACTTCTAACAACTAAGGAGGCAGGAGAGAGGTGATGAGGGCAGAGAGAGGCATCTTACTTATGTCAAACAATCATTATGAATAAGCATAATAATGGCTTACAAAAGGGATTTGTATATATTAACTCAAACCTCCATCAGCCCTAGGAAGTAGGCAGGGGAGGGTCAGCGGGGTCAGGTCCCCACCAGGACTGGAACCCAGGCAGGCAGTCCAGCTCTCCTTCACTGCTTACCTGAGTGAGCCTAACATTAACAGAAAATGATGGAGGAAGTGCAGGGAAGTGCACCTGGAAACACCATTTTTTTGAAGTACATAAGAGAGAATTGGTAGAAAGCCTGGAAGCAAATAGTTACTAAACTCCAAAGAGAACCCAGAAGCTGGTATATTTAGGACACCAGAGCCAGCTTGCAAGGGGAATGACCTTCACTCCAAGACAGGTTAAAAGGGTGGCCTTTCTGTGAAATTAATTCAGCAGAGACTGAGACAGCCTTTCGCAAGGGGTTCTCTTTACTTCCAGAAACTCGCCCCGCCATCCTCTGCCCCATCATCAGCCAGGACACTATCAGGCCTGTCTCTCGTCCCTCATATGAGAAACCAAAGGCATCCACCCTTCTCCCGCCAGCCTGGGTCTGCTGTCAGCACAGAGCACCTGGACTCCCAACCTGAAATGGGTGGTGGGTAATTTGCTGTGTGAGTCCCATGGGACAGAACAGGGCCATTTAAGTATCAGGTAAGTCTTCACTTACTGATATGAAAAATGTCCATCCAAGGCATGTCAGATCAGAAACAGAGTGTCAGCCCGTGCATAATGACTACTCGTGTAAAACTGCGTTTCTGTGTGCAGGCACAACACATAGAGATCACATATCAGCAACAGCAAGCACAAAAACACGCCTACCAAAATTTTAACACTGGTTATCCGGGGACTGAAGAATGTGACGAGCTTTTTCACACTTAAATGATTTTTTGCTTATTCATGTAAGTCAAATGACTATGTAAGATTTTACAACCAGAAAAAAACTACAAAACTATTACTCATTTCAGAAACAAACAAAAAAGCTGCCAGAGTGTTTCAGAGATTTTTTTCAATGTCTGATTATTTATCATAAAAAAGAAAAGCACAGCAGACATGATATCGACCATAATTTCCTCCAAATGGGTCTGGCTCTTCAAGCCTGAAGAACATTCAAGACCCAAGCAATACAGAAAAGTAGTATCTTTACCAGGATGAAACTGCACTAAAAACAGAAAATAATTTCACCTTTCTCTGCCCAACGTTGTGAATAGACCTCTTCTGTAAGAACAGATAAACTTTTTGTACATAAATGCCTTGCGATGATTCAGGTCTAGAGGACTTTTCTGCTGTCTTTAGGGAAAGCTGCTTCTCTAATCATCATTCACCTCAAAGGGCTGAAAAATGATACAGTCAGGCAGGAGGAAATGATCTCTGTCCAGCCTTTTGATAGCTCGTGCTGCACAGGAACAAACAATGGTGTGACGCCCCTGAATGCAAAAAGGTGATGAGATCTCCAATCACAGTCAGACTCACTTGGATGGGATACCCATAGCACACGTTAACTTTTGCTCAATCCATGGCTCATCACCAACTGTGGAGCAGATTCCCCTTCGATTCAGCAGCAACACCAGGTCGTAGAAACCACATATCTTTTCAATTATCACTGAGCTGAAGACCAAGACTCCCTCAGGCCTTTCCACTAAGAAACACAACCTAGAGGGAGTTCCCTGGTGGCCTAGTGGTTAAGATGTGGGCTTCTGCTCCTGTGGGCCTGGGTTCGATCCCTGCTCAGGGAACATAGGATCTTGCAAGCTATGCAGCATGGCCAAAACAAAACTTTTTTAATGGCTCAAGTTCTTTAAAAAAGAAAAACTAACACAACCTAGAGCACAAACAGGGTCCTAATTTAGCAGGTACATGACACCCAGTCCATCTGCTGCCTTTCACCACCATTCATGAGATAAATTAACACTGCATTGACCCATCAATGTTTTCCTGTGTTCATTCATTTCCAGCCACTGGCTAGTCTCCATTTCTTGTCCATATCGGGGCACTTCCTAAGGTACCTACTCTCTGACTCTTCCAAGAATTCAGGGTGATATAGCAAGTGCATTCCACGCTGTCACAAGCTCGGGCTGCTGTGTGGTCCAATCTCATGGCCCAGGGCAGTCAAGCATTCCTGCCTCACTGGCCACGGTGGTCCCGGCCCATCTCTTCATCATGACCCACTGCTACGGCAAGGAAGGACCGGCCACATGTGCTGGACATGGCTCCCTCCAGGTAAAGAATCTGCCTGCAATGCAAGAGACGCAGGTCGATCCCTGGGTAGGGAAGATCCCCTGGAGAAGGAAATAGGAACCTACTGCTGTCTTCTTGCCTGGGAAATTCCATGGACAGAGGAGCCTGGTGGGCCACAATCCATGGGGTCACAAAGAGTCGGACATGACTGAACAACTGAACAACAGTAACATTGCCCTGGGAACCCAGGAATGGGTCTGTTCGCACACACAGAAGGAGAGAGGTTTCTTTCAGGAGAACTTAATTCATGGTCTCAACTCATTTTTTGGCCATGCCAGACAGTATGCTGGATCTTAGTTCCATGGCCAGGGATTGAACCTGTGCCCCTGCAGCAGAAGCATGGAGTCTTTACCACCCATCTGCCAGGGCAGTCCCTTGAATTATTACTTTATTGATGGGAACTTCTGGCTAGTGAAAACAATCTTTGTCTGGGACAAGAAAGCTCTTAGAAATTTTTCTGAACATCCATATAGATGGCTGTTCCTCTCCCACAGACTCAGATCCGGGTACGTGGAAATTGCATTTTTGGTTTTTCTGAATGCAAGTTCAGGCATGCCCAGGGCTGGGTATAATGCCTGGCACATGGCTGGTGCTGGACAAAAAATAACACGGGATTCTGGAGCCAGCTGTCTGGGTTCAATCCTGATGCTACCATTCACTAGCTGGGCAATGTTGGGCAATGTTCTTAATTTCTCTGGGTTTTATCAGGAAGACGGAGATAATGATATTCCCCACCCCACAGGGTAGAGAATTAAAAGTACATGTAAAGTATTTCTGGTGGTCCTTGGCACAGGGAAAGTGCCAATTAAATGCTACTTGTTATTATTACAAATATGGAAGCATGTCACCAAAAGGAATCAACATGTACAAAAAGCTGTTAGTGTTCTTAGTGTTATTTAGCATCAGTATCATTTAGTGAGCGAGACCAGGCAGAACACAGAGGAGCAGAATATAAAACCAAATGCCAATGGAAGACACAAAGAGCTGTGGGAATTCTGAGAAAAGAGCATTTCAGGGAAGAGGGGTGAAGGCACTTTGTGTGAAGATGTGACATGACTCTGTCGGCTCCTGGAAGGATTCTGCGGGACGGGATGGCCGACGTCTTCTAGAAGGGACCGGGTATTCATCTGGGTTCTCTGGGAAATGGATATCAAAACAGAACTGTTCGCGCAGGAGGTTGATTGAGGGAGATGCTGTGAAGGACAAAGAGGAGGACCTGGGAAGGGCGGACTGAGCCCTGCACAGACGAGGGGAGGAAGGGGGGCTGAGAGGCAGCAGAGGTCTAAGGGGCTGCTGGCCCAGGCGTCTGGGTCTCCAAGGAATGACCAAGTGAGCAGCCCATGTGCTCAGTAACTGGTTGGAGGAAGCCCAGGAGGAGCCCGGCTTTGGCTACCCAGTGGAGGTGGGTCCAAGGGCAGCATCAGTCAGTGGGGCCCTGCAGTGGAGCTGATCTGAGCACAGCCTCTTACGGCTCCCATGGCTGGCACAAGCCAAGGTCCTGGTACCTGCTGTGTCCTTGAAAGTATGGTTGAGCCTCAGCAAATACGTGCCATCGCTGAAAGTTAAACAGAAGACAATATCCTTATCTTTTTCAAAAGGGTTGTCTTCTTTTTAACTAAACTGCAACTGCAAAAGCAAAATCAAAGTACACATTTACTGTTATAGATGACAATTGCTTTTAAAATAGTGTTCTGTGTCTTTCAGATGTGGTCTCAGTTTCTGAAACAACATAAAAGATGTGAAGTGGTTATGAAACATCTCTTTTCTAAAAATCAAAGTTAAAGCCCTCAGAGCAAGATTCAGAACGAAGAAAGAAGGCTCTACTAAGGATCTAGAAGGAAAATTCCTTTATAAACCAGTTGCTTGAGGCCTCAATTTGATCAAATGAGAAAATATTTTGCAGAAGTGTGAAGAGCTACACGAATATGAGATATCAATACAGTCAAGTAACGTCTCAGGTGGTGTGAAGTCATCTGAAAGGTAAGTAAGTACCTCACTCAGTCCTGTCCGACTCTTTGTGACCCCGTGGACTGCAGCCCACCAGGCTCCTCAGTCCATGGGATTCTCCAGGCAAGAATACTGGAGTGGGTTGCCATTTCCTTCTCCAGCGGAATCTTCCCGACCCAGGGATCAAACCTGGGTCTCCCGCATTGGAGGCAGACGCTTTCACCTCTGAGCCACCAGGGAAGCCCTATCTGAAAGGTAAAAATGGAGAAAATCCCTATCACCCTTAAACACAGGAGCCACACCCATCAGGGAAGGTGCTCCCACAGAGAGGGACACGAAGGAAAGAGGACCTCTGGGTCCACAGCCACAGCCACATCCTCCTCACGCCACCGCTCGGGAAGGGCAGGCAGCATCCGTACCACTTAAACTGTCCCCATTTTATTTATTTATATATATATACATCATATTTATACATATTTACATATATACAGTTTTATATATAGTCCATCCTAAAGGAAATCAGTCCTGAATATTCATTGGAAGGACTGATGTTGAAGCCGAAACTCCAAGACTTTGGCCACCTGATCCAAAGAACTGACTCATTTGAAAAGACCCCGATGCTGGGATAGATTGAAGGCAGGAGGAGAAGGGGACGACAGAGGATGAGATGGTTGGATGGCATCACTGACTCAATGGACATGAGTGGGTAAACTCTGGGAGTTGGTGATGGATAGGGAGGCCTGGTATGCTGCAGTCCATGGGGTCGCAAAGGATCGGACACAACTGAGCGACTGAACTGAACTGAACCGATTTACATACATATACATTTCCCCCTTCTGGCCAAGCATTCAATTACATAAGATAAATTGCATTTATGAGATCATCCCCACCCCCCACAATGAACAAAAACAAAGCCTCTCCGATTACAGTGTTTATTTTATGAAGATACATGGCAGAGAAAAAGGAGTAAGACACCTTCAGTTCCTGTCACTATACCAGTGAGAAAACTAGTCAGCAGTTGACTTGCCCTCGTACCTTCACAGAAAAAGCAGAAGCCATGGTCCGAGAGGTCCCTGCACCACCGTGTCACCCCGCAACCGGTTCCTGCTTCTTCCGAGCGGCCTCAGACAGAGAGGAGCCCCTGTGTCAAGCCTGTTCTGACCCACCCTCTGGATCCCACAGCAGATCACAACTTTCACCTTTTTAGCCCCTTTCTCTCTACTATTTCTTCAATTTTGCTCTTTTATTATTTCCTTCTCCTACATGTACATAAACTCAAATTCTCCCAGGTCTTAAAAAATGTAAAAATCATATCTACACACACACACACTGACCCATCCATCCTTGATCTGGAATTTCCCAGTCTCTTCCTGGCATATGAATGTGTGCTCTCCCCATGGCAAGGCCCAGAAATAGGACTCAAGCTGGCCAGAGTGAAAAACCAGGGTGTTCTGCGCTCCTACAGCTGAGAAGCTCGGGGTGGGGATGGTGCAGACGGGGCTGAGCTCCTCGATTCACACAGGATCCATGGACTCTCTTCACTCTCCATCTCTCCGTTCTGCTTCCTTCTCACGGTGAATTCAATTAAGGCAGGTGCTCTCCCCGTGGAGGGAAAGGCAGCGCAGGCTACATCCTCTAGGATTGTAATCTCAAAGGAGAGGAGCTCTCCCCCTCCAGGCATCCATGTTTCAAACCTCAGGGAGACTGGGGCTCCTGGACCATTCACGGGGGTAAGACACTGGATTTGGCTCCTCCCCTGTTTAAAACTCCTGCCTGGATTCCCAACATCCACCCACAGCATAGGGTGAAAACCTGTGCACTCAGCCATGGGGTGGCCATGCCATCACCTCTGCACCAGCTCCTCTTTTCCGCAGTCTCCTCACCCCCAACACGCCCACATGGGAAACTTCTGCATTCACAATTCCAGACCCACCTCAGCCCCGCCTGCCCTCAGGAAGCACTGCCGGGCTCTCCAAGGGGCTTTCTGAAGTGCCTCCTCTTCACCTGCAGCATACATTTCCATGCACCCTACTCAAGCAGCAACACTCTCGTGGAAATGCAGCCATTTACTTGTCTGTCTCCCCTAGCAAACTGCAAATTCCGTACTTGTACCTTATTAATCTCTAAAGACAGAGCCCTGCCAAGCAGACACACACACACATCCACGCACACACACTCAAAAAAAGTATGGGAAACCAAATTTTTTTAAAAACCCAAAAACAAGACAGTGGCTTACTACATTTATACTTTCATTATGCTTGATTTTACAGTAGAGTAACATATTGCTTCTTTTAAAGATAATCTTAAACTTTGAATTGAATCAATTTGCTATTTTGAAAGTCAATTTTTTAAACACAATAAGCAGTCCTCTACAGTTTTCTCTCTGGTACTTAGTTTGGAGACTAAAGATTAGTACGCTAAACAACTAGTAGAAGTTATGTATGTCTATCAGCAAATAAAGCATTTACAAGCAAAATAAAAATTATAAAAGTTTTCATTAAAATACTCTGGACCTACCAATTACCCCTCTTCCCAGAATAAAAGGTCAAGGGCAAAATAAAAATTATAAAAGGTTTTATCCAAAATACTCTGGACCTACCAATTACCCCTCTTCCCAGAATAAAAGGTCAAAGGCAAAATAAAAATTATAAAAGGTTTTATCCAAAATACTCTGGACCTACCAATTACCCCTCTTCCCAGAATAAAAGGTCAAAGGCAGCCTTTTCCAGTTATCTCAAAGAAAACATCTGAGCTGTCAGACTTTCATCCTAAGTCCACCTTTCTCACATCAGAGAATCTCCAGCCTGAGGAGCAGGGGTGGGGTATCTGTGTGACATATATGTGTTCAAAGTTCATTTCATACTCCAGAAGTTACAGGTATATGAGCAACTGATGAAAAATGAAGAAAGGGAGCATTAGGGCAAAATCACTTAGCTTCAAACAAGGTCACCGGAGAGAAGCCATCCCAAGACTGCCTGAAGGGCCTGGAGTTCTATGCCCCAGCTTCATGCTGGCTGCACAGTGTCCATGTGGCACTAATGTCCAAGGAAATATTTTACCACCTGTGATGGCTGCCAAGGACACGGAGAGGCCAGCAAACACGAAAACACAGGAGGAGTCTTTTCATCTTCTGTCATGTTCATATCAAATACGGCCTCAAGGTCTGCCTAGAACAATACAGTAAAAACAGACGAGGAAGAGGGCATCGAAACTCAAAGCAACATGTCTGGGAGACATGCGAAGACTGAGGGGCTTTGGTTTACGTGTTAACATTCATTCTGGTGGGGAAATATATTCCCTGGTATGTAAATATGCTTTTGAGTCAGGATAACTAGCAAAAGCACGACATGAGCTGTACAATCCTATGACTCCCAGCCCTGCTCCTTATGGGCAGGAGTCCACCTCTGGGAGCCTCAGTTTCCCCATTTTCAGGTTGGGGGTGGGGACACCAACATCATCAGAAATTGGGGGACAACCCAGTGAGATCATGACGCTGATAAACAACCATGTCACAGCCTCCTAACCCCTCATTAAGCTCCAGACCCCACGTCTAACAATTTCCCCGATGGTCCCATTTGGATCTCGCCTTTTTCTCAAACTCAATACAGTTCAGTTCAGTCACTCAGTCATGTGCAACTCTTTGCAACCCCATAGACTGCAGCACGCCAGGCTTCCCTATCCATCACCAACTCCCGGACCTTGCTCAAACTCATGTCCATCGTGTCGGTGAGGCCATCCAACCATCTCCTCCTCTCCACTCAAACTCAACACATATCACACCAAACTCACCTTGTGCTGTTATTAGCTAGGGTCTCCTCCCAACCCTCTGGCTCTATCCGTGGCACCCCCACTACCTAACATCAGTGATCAAATTCTAACAAGGTGTTTGCTGCCGCTGCTGCCGCCAAGTCACTTCAGTCGAGCTCGACTCTGTGCGACCCTAGGGACAGCAGCCCGCCAAGGCTCCTCCGTCCACGGAATTCTCCAGGCAAGAATACTGGAGTGGGTTTCCACTTCCTTCTCCCAACAAGGTGTTTACTGCTGGTCAGATTACAGAGGATTTGACTGTTTCACCCTTGCTGCCAGAGAGCCCATGAACAACACTGAGGAGAGCACAGTGAATCAAGGCATAAACACGCTCAACCCAGCTACCTGACTTCAGTGAATCTATTCCAAGGAAACAATGCAAAATGCAGAAAAAGCCATTTCCCAAGATGTTTAGAGTAGTAGTATTAACACCCGAGAAAGAAAGAAAGAGTAAAAAAAAAAAAAAAAAAGGAAAAAAGGATTGATGAAGAAAAGTGAAAGTGAAAGTGAAGTCGCTCAGTCGTGTCCGACTCTTTGCGACCTATGGACTGTAGCCCACCAAGCTCCTCCGTCCATGGGATTCTCCAGGCAAGAATACTGGAGTGGGTTGCCAGAAAGGAAACCATTTAATCACCAGAGGATAGTCTCAACGAATACCTGTCGTTAATAAAAATAAAAGGAACAAGACACAGGTAAAAGCTAACAGGAAGTTTAAAAGGCAACATTTACAACGTGTGAATAAGTGAACTTGTCCCTACTTAAAGCAACAGATGCACAGAAGGAAGCATCAAAATATTCGACTGTGTTCCATGGGCATAAAGAGCATCGGCGAGCAGCTATTCTCTCCTCTCTAGTTCCAAATTATTTGGTCTGAACCTTGGGGTCACTAGAGTTGACTGGGCTGTGGCCCCTGACCCCAAACCTCTTCTCCTTCAGATTCATCACTCCTCGTCCAGCTTCTGCAAACCACCCTTGAATCTAGACTCCACCCTCCTCTCCAGTTGTCACCCGTCAGCTCCTCCACTGCCTACCTTCCCAAGGTCTCCCTGCCCTCCCACCAGCCCAGTTCTATCCTGGCCCTGCTGGCAGGGAGGCAGTTCTCAAATCTGATCATGTGACCTGCTAAGAATTCTCCAAGGGCACCCTCTCACCTGCAGGATAAAACTGAAGCTTCCAACCCCTTGTGAATTATCTCAGCTTCTACCCGGTCAGGCTACCCCTCCTCGTCTCCTCCATGACCTCATAGTCCACCTCCCCGTCCTGCCTCACCCCTGGCCTATACACCACTCCAGCCACTGCCCTGACACTGCAGACGCTCTCAGGGCCAGGGTTCCAGCACCGAGTCCTCCGTGTCCGAGGTTCTTTGCTCTCATGCATCATCTCCCAGGTGCATCTCCACCACCAGCTCCTCCCCTTCTTGGCTGGAAAAGCCCTCCCCACCCTGCTGCTGCTGCTGCTAAGTCGCTTCAGTCGTGTCCGACTCTTAGCGACCCCATGGACTGCAGCCTACCAGGCTCCTCCGCCCATGGGATTTTCCAGGCAAGAGTACTGGAGTGGGTTGCCATTGCCTTCTCCCCAACCCTTGACTTTCCCTAAATCTAACCCTGCTCTGCCCAGCAGGCCATGCTGACCATGAGTGGCTCCGCAGCACTGGAAATGCGGCCCGTCTGACCGGAGACATGCTGCACGTGAACAGTACGTGCACGACTTCCAAGACGTGTTATGTGAAGATAACGGAAAAATTGAACATTTTACTTGGATTGCTGCTGCTGCTGCTGCTAAGTCACTTCAGTTGTGTCTGACTCTGTGCAACCCCACAGATGGCAGCCCACCAGGCTCCCCCGTCCCTGGGATGCTCCAGGCAAGAACACGACAAAACAGATGTATAAGGTTAAATAAAAGGTATTACTAAAATTAATGTCACCTGTTTCTTTCTGTAATATTTTTATTTTTTAATATTTATTTTATTCATTTATTTATTTATTTGACTGCACTGGGTCTTTGGTTACAGCACGTGGGATCTAGTTCCCTGACCGGGGATCGAACCCAGGGTCCCTGCACAGGGTGTGTGGAGTCTTAGCCACTGGACCACAAGGGAAGTTCCTCACCTGTTTCTTTTTTTACCTTTTTAGATGTGGCTACCAGAGCAGTTTAAATTACACCTATGGCTCACATATAAGTGAGTCTAATCTTTAGTCATTCTTTAGGTCCTGGTATGAGTAAAACCTCCTTTAAGATGCCCTATCTTTGGTCTTAGTAGTGTTTTGGAGGGTTTTTTTGCCACATTACTCAGCATATGGGATCTTAGTTCCCCAAGCAGGAATGGAACCCAAGCCACATTGGAAATGCGGAATCTTCACCACTAGACCACAAGGGAAGTCCCCCCATCTTTGTTATTAATGATCTTTTCTGCACCTTGAAATCCTATAATGGAGTCCACCATATAAGCCACTATCTAATTACATAACACATTATATGCTTACTAGTAAATATTTTATATCTATTGTTCTTGCCACATCAATGCCATGCCTAAACCCTATTTAATAGTAGGCACTCAACTTGTTATTAGGCATGGACTCTCTGCAGCAGCAAGAGAGCAATACACAGTATTTTAGTTTTGTTTTGTTTACTTATTTTCTTTCCTGAGGATAATTTCAGCAACGTAAGGAGACCTGGGAGTCGGGAATCAAAGAGCTCTTTGTTCTTCCTCCAACTTAGATAATACATTCACAACATTCAATGCCTGGTTTGGCCCCCAGGAAGCCCCTCCTGGTCTCAGTTCTCCCCCATCCTTTAATATAAAGTTAATAATATCAGGCCAATCTATGATATACAGCCAAGTCAAAGTAGCTACGTTAAGTTCTAACTGGAGTCATTGCCGTGATAGGAATAAATACACTCCTCTTCACAGCTAACTGTAACTTTCTCAGCCAGTTGTCTTAAATACAGACTACCTTTTATGAAGAGAGAAAGGATCAATCACAATTACTGAAACGAGAAAGGAGAAGGGACAGCCTATCAAAAGGCTCGTCCTAGCCTATTAATGACAGGAAAGAAGTGACGAGAGAGGAAACTGTAAAATGTCTACTCGGAGCTGAAGCAGCCCTTACAGTACACTCACAATCACCTTTACGAGGCAGACATTACCACACCCACTTCACAGAGTGAAGAAACTGAGCTTCACAGACGGGCTGAGGAACTGGCCCAAGGTCGTGCAGCCGCAGGCTACAGATCCCAGTCAGCAGTATCGACTTTGTATTTAAAAACTAATGTGGTCTTATCACTTGAAAATATGTGAAAAGCAAGAGCATTATCTACATATACAGATAAAAATACAACAATAATTTCGATTCATTTCCTTCAAATGATTTTTTCTTTGCAAATATATCTATTTTGTTTCCTGCTGGTTTATTGAGACATAACTGACTTACAGCACTGTGTAAGTTTAAGGTGTACAACATAATGATTCGACTTACATAGACCACAAAATGATTATCACAGAAAGTTCAGTGAACACCCATCATCTCAGAGAGATAAAAAGTAATGAAATAGGAAAAATGTTCTTTCTTCTGATGAGAATTCCTAAGACTTACTCTTTTAACAACTTTCATATATAACATACAGGAGTGTTAACGACATTCATCACATTGTACGTTACATTCCTAGTACTTATTTATTTTATTACGGGAAGTTCGTACTTTCTGACTGCATTCATTCAGTTATCTCCCCCCACCGCCCCCCGGCCCCCGCAATCCTGCCTCTGGTAAACACAAATCTGGTCTTTTTCTATTTTTTTTAATTTTTAATTTTTATTGGAGTGTAGTTGATTTACAATGTTGCGTTAGTTTCTGCTGTACAGCAAACTGAATCAGCTATACATATACATATATCCACTTTTAAAATTCTTTTCCCATATAGGACATTACAGTGTACTGAGTAGAGTTGCCTGGGCTATACAGTAGGTCCTTATTAGTTAATCTATCTTGCATATATGTGCGTGTGTGTTCAGTTGTGTCTGACTCTTTGCAAACCCAAGGACTGTACCTCACCAGGATCCTCTGTCCATGGGATTTTCCAGGCAAGAAAACTGGAGTGGGTTGCCATTTCCTGCTCCAGGGGATCTTCCCAACCCGGGGATCAAACCTGCATCTCTTGTGTCTCCAGCATTGGCAGGCAGATCCTTTACCACTGAGCCACCTGGGTGTGTGTATGTCAATCCTGATTCAAATAGTTTCTTGATCTTGGCTAAGTCCTAGCTTTTAGATCAGAAGGTCTTTTTTTCTAAGTAGACTTTTCCATAAAGTAGCAAATCAATAGGGTATGTGATGTGGTGGGACTACCACATTGCTGTACTATTTGTCTTTAAAGCCTTTAAACCCACAGTTGTAGGCAAGAGTTTACACTAAACAGTATGAATCAGAATGCCTCAGACATGTGCACAAAAATCTAGTCCCTACAAATAAAGACTACAGTAATAAACGAAGTACATCAAGCCAATGCACAACAACAACAACAACAGTATACATAAGGAATATGAAAGAGCCCCTCCAGGATACAAAACTGAGGTCAGATGTCTCAATGAAAGGACAAAACAAAGTTCCTCAAAATCAGACACTTTCAAGTGAAACCACAGGGCCTTGAAAATTAATTACTTTCTCAGAACGGTAACAAGGTACTATGTGTCTCTAAGAAACCCAACATCTAGGTTTAATGGATTCTGCCTTTGCAAAATGTAGCCAACTTAATCCTGTACGCTTGGACTGAACACAAGTTCAAGTTCTCTACCACAGAGTAAGTCCCCAAGCATCAACTGCTTTAAAATACCTCTTTGCTCTGCTCTCCATTATCAATAATGTCCCTGCAGTAGGTGTTAATCAGTCACTAAAGAGCCCCACACAATACAACCTGTGTGTGCCTGGTATTTCAGTACAGGAAGTAGAAAGCTCAGTTTACCGAGAAGACTGCATTTCACTTTCAAAAGTCTTGAAAGCTAATCCCTCTAACAGTACCTAATTTACATTTCATTCTAAACTGACCAAGCCGGCAGTGGCATCTCCAGGAATCTGAGAATGTGAAAAACTTCACTTGGCAAAACTAGGTGTGTGGCTTTTTCTTCCTTAGAGGTACTTTACAGTATAAATAGAAATCATTTGCAACTTTTAATCTCATGAACAAGAGCTTTATTTAAAATTCTCACGCATACAATGAATTCTCTTATGCTCTCTTTCCTCAAGTGACAGACACATCAAGACTTTGTGCCCTAAATCAGGCGATTTTGCTCCTTTCAAGAAGAAAAGACATCTAGAAGAAACAAAGTATCTTTTTCATAGCCCCCAGATACACTAAGAGAAGTATAGACAGTAAAGGTGTTTACATGCTAAACAAAAATTAAAACTAAAGGAGGTAGAAGAGAAAACAAATAACAGCGGAGCAAACTGGCTACAGATCACAGGAGGCCGGTGAAGGGAGGCCTTGGGAACACTTGACACCCACGGGGGTGAGCTTCATCCCAGGTCAAGTGCAGGCCCACCTGGGGTCTGCAGTTCCTCCACCCAGTGGGCTCACAAAAACGCAAGAAGCCTCAAAACCGTCAGGGTCATCTTGACAATAAAGCATAAGCAGCCTCCTGGAACCCAGGAAAGTCACCCCTCCCTCCCAGCAAACACGAGGAGCCCCCTTCACACCATGGACACAAAGAAACCGAATCAGCCAGATCCATGGGAAGAGAGGTGACACTTAAATTTATCCCGAGGCCATTCGGAGGCTCAGTCTACTGGGGATCAGACTCAAAAAAAAAGTAAAATTAAAAGTGGCAGAGCGGGGGGTGGGGGGTCGGGGGTGGGGAGCCGGAGATGACAGTTCAATTCAGTCTGCGCTGGGACCACACTTGGGACCACTTAGGGTCTCGGACTCAAACATTAAAATTAAGAACTGGGAGGGGAGATGACAGTTCGATGGGTGCGTGCGACGACCCCCATGGTTTGCTGGGGAGGGGACCGTCCCGCCGCAGCCCGGCTCCGAGGCCACCCGGGGGAGGAGGGGTAAGTTTACAACTCAGGGGGACGCCGGGCAAGCCCGCGGGGAACGACGCCGGGACCCACGCGGAGGGTCTGCTCCCCCAGCCCGGTATCGCAGCCCGACGACCCCCGCCCGATCCCGGCAGGAGCGCGCCCTCGGCCGCGCCGCGCCTCACCCAGCAGCGCCCGCAGGTGCTTCAGGCGGGTCAGCACGTCCTTCTTGGGGTCCAGCACCTTCTGGGTGGACTTCTTCACATCCCCGTGGCTCCTCCGGGAGAACATCCCGCCGCAGGGAGCCGGACCCCCTGCGCCGCGCGGATCACAGCAGAGGGTCGGGCCGGCGCGTGTCGCGCGGGCCGCTCGCCGCCCCCCCTGCCCGGCAGCAGCCGCCAGCGCCGCTGCCGCCGCCTCTCCAGCTCCGGCTCCAGGAAGGAGGGGCGGGGGCCGGGCCGGCGCTGGGCGGAGCAGGAAGGCGGTGTCGACGCGAAACCCGCCGCCCCGCCCCCGCGGGAGGCGCCGGCCGCCACCACCAACCCCGCCCCCGCCACGGGCGCGGCGCACGGGAGTGCGATCCGGCGGGGGGCGAGCCCCAGCGGCGCCGCGAGTCACAAAGAGGGTGGCCTCCGCGCGCACGCTGTCCTCCGAGCCCCGGGATGCTCCGTGACAGCGACCTCCAATCAGGCTGGCTTGTTTTCCGCGCGATTGGAGTCAGTGCGCCCTCTCAGGGCACGTGCCTCGCTCGCCAGGCCACCAGTGCTCCTGGGAAATGTAGTTCTCCAGTAGGCCAGCCCCTGAGACCACCTCTCCAGATGAGTGCAGCATCTGCCCGACCCTCTACCTACCCCTGGAGGCCCAGGTTTCTGTACCTACAGTCTCCGGCCTGTGCGCCCACCCCAGTTCTCTCTACTGCAACGTGAATCAAGAAACATTCAGTTCACTTCAGTTCAGTCGTTCAGTCGTGTCCGACTCTTTGTGACCCCATGAATTGCAGCACGCCAGGCCTCCCTGTCCATCACCAACTCCCAGAGTTCACTCAAATTCACGTCCATCGAGTCAGTGATGCCATCCAGCCATCTCATCCTCTGTCGTCCCCTTCTCCTCCTGCCCCCAATCCCTCCCAGCATCAGAGTCTTTTCCAATGAGTCAACTCTTCACATGAGGTGGCTAAAGTATTGGAGTTTCAGCGTTAGCATCAGTCCTTCCAAAGAACACCCAGGACTGATCTCCTTTAGGATGGACTGGTTGGATCTCCTTGCAGTCCAAGGGACTCTCAAGAGTCTTCTCCAACACTACAGTTCAAAAGCATCAATTCTTCGGCGCTCAGCCTTCTTCACAGTCCAACTCTCACATCCATACATGACTGCTGGAAAAACCACAGCCTTGACTAGATGGACCTTTGTTGGCAAAGTAATGTCTCAGCTTTTTAATATGCTGTCTAGGTTGGTCATAACTTTCCTTCCAAGGAGTAAGTGTCTTTTAATTTCATGGCTGCAGAAACATTACAGTAGAACAACTTTCAAAGCTTTTACAGTGTAAACCATCTAAGTTTTGACTTCTGAGTTCACACCAGGTAGTGAGGTTTCACTTGTGGCTCAGTAGTATAAAAAAATCTGCCTGCAACGCAGGAGTCCTGGGTTCTGTTCCTGGGTCAGGAAGATCCCCTAGAGGAGGGCATGGCGATCCAATCCAGTATTCTTGCTTGGAGAATCCCATGGTCAGAGAAACCTGGTGGGCTACAGTCCACGGGGTCCCAAAGAGTTGGACCCGCCTGTGTGACTAACACACAGTGAGGGAAGGAGTGGCAAACCCTTTGGCCATATCAAAATCAGAGCTCCAATTATGCACTAAAATGAACAGCTTTGGCAGTAGGGAAAGGAATGCTTAGACTCTAGGAGAGGAGGCCTTTGGTTCCTGGGACCCATCCTCCCTTGGAATATGAGAGTGCTTCACCAGGAGGGCTCCTCAGCTTCTCACCTCTTGCTTTGTAGGAAGTGCATGTTCTCTGTGTTGTGCAAGGCTACCTAGCAAAACAGTAGCAGAACCAGAAAGAGAACCTGAGGGACCTGACTCTCAGGCTGAGATGCGTTTTAAAGCCAGGTGCCTGTAACCTGGGGCAAGACTTTGAGATGCAAGATGGTCTGGAGATTTCTTTCAGCAGATCTGTAGGGATATTTATTGCCATCTGGATCCTTTGATGCTTCAAATTTTGACAACATTTAGCAGGCTTAAGCTGTTCAAACTTAAGCTGTTGAAAATCACGTGGTTTCCATCAGGTTGGGATAATACAACTGTCTTTTCCTCAATCAGCTAAACTAACTGGCGGGAAGAGCCAACGATTTACACAGCCTTATATCCTCATTCCTGAACACAGTATTTGATCCTGAAAGCACTCAATAAAAGCTTGTTAAGGAAAATGGGATAAAAAACTAAAACAGTCTTACATATTTAATCAAGGCATGCCAAAAAATATCTCCTGGTTGTTAGAACCTCTATTTTTCAAGTTGTCAAATAGCACTGATAGAACTGGGATATATTCATACAAAGGAATATTACTTAGGAATAAAAAGAAATAGACAACCAATAAACCCAATAGCATGAATCTCAGACCCAGAGATGGAGGCCCCGCACTCAGGATGATGACAGAATTGATCTCCAGGTGTCATCTCCATCAGGACCACAAACCTTCCATGACTGTCACAAGAGACAAATAACCTTCCCTCTTGAGTGAAGACATTCTGGGTGGCTTTGCTACAGAAATTTAGTCTGTACCTGGCTACACATAGTAAGTCACAATATTCACCACAGTATTCCTTTAAGAGGATACCTTTCATTGTACTGATGCTCTTGCCTTAGGGAATTCAATTTTTCTGTTGCAAAGCAACCTGTTATCAAAGTCAAACTGTTGTTGAGCACCTGCTGTGTGCAAGGCATGAGTGTAAACCTTGGGGATAAAAAGTTGTATAAGATGCAGTCTCCTGACCTCGAAAGCTTCCAATTTAGTTGAGAGACAGAGCAACTAGAAAACTGAGGAGACAAACAACAGTGTTCCGCGCACACATGACATGGTCCAAACTTGGTGGTACCAGAAACAGACATTCATGCGTGTAGATTCATCTGATCCATCATATCTAGCCTTCACTTACTGATGAAAATATAGAACTCAGAGTTGTTTCTAAAAAGCCAAGAAATTTAAGTTATTATTTTGGGCTTTTCTCCCACCCACCATGAATATTCCAAGTGAAACACAAATAAATAAAAATACTCTTCTTATTTTCTGTTGCACTGTAAAATAATTCCTGCTAGACTTGAGCAAATCACCTGCTTTGCAATTAATGTTTATCCTTCGCGATTCAGAGTGTCAAGTATTTTGTAGACCCTTGAATGTTGTTGAAGAAGTAGCCTGCTGACACCAATAAATACAGATAATGAAATCAAGAGTTAGACACTTACAATGCAAATTAAGACTAGACTACCTTGAAATGCCATTTTGATTAGCAAAATAGAAACATGATTTGACAACATACTCTGGTAGCAGAGCTATGTGTGCCTGAGTGCTAAGTCCCTTCAGTCATGTCCGACTCTTTGTGACTCTATAGACTGTAGCCCACAAATTCCTCTGTCCATGAGACTCTCCAGGCAAGAATACTGGAGTGGGTTGCCATGTCCTCTTCCAGGGGATCTTCCTGACCCAGGGATAGAACCTGTGGCTCCTGCATTGCAGGTGGATTCTTTACCACTGAGCCACAGGGGAAGCCCGGCAGAGCTGTAGAAAAGTATAACTGATAGGAGTGTAAAATGATACAATTCCTATAGAGGAGAATTTGGCTAAATTACAGAAATTTGTCCATTGACACCGAAATCCTACTTCTACTCTTCAAGAGTCTACTATGAAGTAGAGTCTATACCTGCACAAATATAAAACCACTTGTGGAAGTTTACTCCTTTGGCATTATTTGCAATAATCAATATAGTAGGTTGAACAGATATGTCCATGTCCTAATTCCCCAGAATCTGCGGTTGTGACTTTTTGGAAAAAGAATCCTTGAATATAGTAGTCAGGTTAAGGAACTCAAGGTAAAATCATCTTGGATTACCTGGGTGGTCCCTGAATCTGGTGAGTGTCCTTGTAAGACATGGGAGACTTTGTTAAGTACACAAACAAAGAAGAAAGTGAAACAGAGGCAGATTCGTGTCATGAGACCACAAGCCAAGTGACCCCTGCAGTCACCAGAAGCCAGGGGCCAGGAAGGAGTCTCCCTGGGGGTCTTCCAAAGGGAGCCTGACCCTGACCTTGATTCCAGACTTCTGGATTCCAGACTTGGGTAAAAATTAATTTCTGAACGTGCACACACACCTGAACCCAGTCCATCCACATACGGCAATGCTGTGCAACCATAAGAAGTAACGAAAAAATTTCCTATGTTCTCATTTTGCTTCTTTCATTCACTCACTCATTCGTTAATATCTCAGCATAATTAGGGAATGTTGTTCAATAGGATGGTTTTGCTTTAATGAACATGTACCCATATTTTAAAATTCTAGGCTTCTTTTCTCAGAAGTCTTTCTAAAATATACCCCAGGCCTCCCCATCTTCCATTTTATTGAGTTATAATCAGCACACAATATTATATTAGTTTCAGGTGTACAACATAGTGAGTCAATATTTTTATGCATTACAAAATGATCATCACAATAAGTCTAGTCACCATCTGTCATCAGACATAGTATTTCTAATATTACTGGCTGTATTCTCTATGCTGTAAATTAATCCCCATCTTCTTAAACAGACTATTCATTGTTTCTGAAACCATAATTTATTTCCCCCCCACCTCTGTGGCCCCCTGCATTCCTCCTAAATTGGCATTGGTACTAGCAACAAAGTAGAAACACCCCATAGACTTTCTGTATCTAATTTTGACCACATCTTGCCCCTAAACTGACTCATGGCTATCAGAGACAATTTGTGTTCATCTTCTTAACTTCCACGGTTGGAATCATTCCAGGTACTTAGACTTGCCAGCTCTGTGGTTTCCAGGTAACCAACTTGTTAATGTATTTTATTTCCAAATTTTTCTTTCATCAGAATTTTTCAGATTGGAAGAATTTTTTTTTTTAGACTGACTAAAATACCTCAAGCCTGAATGTTAATCCTGATTGTCATGACTGTTATGTTAATTTTAGTATCAGGAAAAATTCAACTTTTATCCACAAATATTCCTGTCAGATAAGTTCGTTGTACCTTTCCTCTGGATTACCACTCAGTGGGTCAGAGGTGCTGGGGATCTGCATGTGGATGTTATTGCTACAAAGAGCCTTCCCAGGTTGTCTGTTTTTTGTTGACCATGGGACTCTCTTATCTTCTTAAAAAATATACAATGTATTAAATTCAAGTTTTTTTTTCTTGCATCAGCTTTCACCCTAAAATACTGACTTAACATCATTTAATATGTATCTTGGAGAAGGCAATGGCACCCCACTCCAGTACTCTTGCCTGGAAAATCCCATGGACAGAGGAGCCTGGTGGGCTGCCGTCTATGGGGTCGCACAGAGTCGGACACGACTGAAGCGACTTAGCAGCAGCAGCAATATGTATCTTGTGCTCCTGAGAATCTACGCCTAAAATTCCCCAAAAAGAACAGCTGACAACCCTTCATAAGAATGAAACGCAATGCCCAGTGCTTAAGAAACAAGAAACCCAATCTCTGTTTTCCAGATGATATATTACTGTATACCCTAAAAACATATATTATTTTCTCCTCCAAAAATATTTCCTATTAGTTTCTTTTCTTTCCAAATCTCTGTCAAGAAAGGAGATTTAATACTTAACTTTAAACTTGACTATAAATCATTTTATATGGGAATTTCAATTCAGAAAAGGCTCAAAAAAGTTTTTGAAAATGTTCTATTCATTTTGATATGTCTGATGGATGCCTGATAACAGAGTAATGCCCAAAGGGAAAGAAACCTAATCGTTTTTCTAAATGTATTCAAGCAGATGTTGTCACAGCTGTGCATTTCAACCACGATGTCATCTTCTGGGGACATATTTTCTTTTTTTTATCATCAAAACATTAATAACATTTTGGTATTAAATCATGGTATAGATCAACAGTAGAAAAAATAAGCACAGAAGTAAGCACATGAGAATGTATATAAGTAAAAAACAGTCTTTGCATGATAATGCTTTAAAAAATCAAGAATCGTGGAAACTGTGTCAATAGAAAATAAAAATTGAATAAAAGATGACATTTGATGGCTAGAGAGACAGATTTACATAAGACAAGACGTCTGCAAAAATTTGTTCGTCACCTTCACCTCTGCCCCCAGTAAACAAAGTGTCATCATTAGATTTAATATTAGATCAGATACACAATTTAATTTTCAACTGAGTGTTAAATTTTCTAAAAATGAATGCAGAGTATGAAATGTCAACAGAGTGTATTTACTCAAAATGGAGAACACCATCATACAGCTTGTTTTCCTTGCAGATTCCTGCAATTTTCTAGGGGAAAAAAATTAATCTCAAAATAATTATTGGAGAACATAACCTTTCTTAGGAAAAACAATACAACAGTTTAAATTCTTTTCCTGATCTACACACAGACCTATGTCTTAAGTTTAGAGTTTTTACTTGGTATTTCAGACAGGATTCTTAGTTGCAAGCAACAGACATTGGCTGCTTAAGCAAAAGATAATTGATTTAAAGAATGTTGGCTGTCAAAATCAAAGGGAGACTGGAAAAACAGGCTTAGAAAATAACTAAGAAAATAGGTACTGATGCAGCTGAGAGTTACAATGAAGGTGAAGCTTCAACCCCCTGAGAAGTCACAATCTAATGGAGGAGACAGACACCTACCTAACTAGACAGTAGTAATTCACAGCAGTGATACATGCAACGCATTATGCAAGATGGCAGGGAAGATTGCAGAATGACAATGAAAGGAGGATTCAGAGAAGGCTTCCTGGAGGAGGTGATACCTGGAACTGGGAAAGGATGAACACACCCAAGGCAAGGCTAGGAGGTAAAGGCTATGCAAAGGGCTGTGTGAAGAATATCAGAAGCAGTTTGATTTTGTGTGGTTCTACCCAGCTTTGTGCTGTGAAATCAGTTCTGAATATTGGAAGGACTGATGCTGAAGCTGAAACTCCAATACTTTGGCCACCTGAGGCGAAGGACTGACTCATTGGAAAAGACCGTCATCCTGGGAGAGATTGAAGGTGGGAGGAGAAGGGGACGACAGAGGATGAGATGGCTGGATGGCATCACCGACTCCATGGACATGAGTTTGAGCAAGCTCTGGAAGTTGGTGATGGACAAGGAAGCCTGGCGTTCTTCCCTGGGATCACAAAGAGTTGGACACGACTGGGCAACTGAACTTTGTGCTGTGATAGTATTCAGCATACCACTGGGGTTACAGAAATGAGTGTGTATTCTTGTAGCCTTGTAAAAACAGTGGGGCCTAATGAGAGTGGAGGGTGGTGATGCCAAAGTGAGAGGAGATGAGTGGACTTCTTACGGGTCTGTGGGAGGCCGGATGAGATGACAGCAAAGGCAAATGCCCTGACTTTCAGTCCTCCCCACTTACTAGCTTTGCAATCTTAAGTGGGTGACAATTCTCCAAGCTTCAGTTCTCCACATCTAGAAAATGGAGACAAACTTGCACTGGGCTCTTTATTCTAAAGAGTGTGTGGATGCTAAGTCGCTCCAGTCATGTCCTATGCAGAGGGAGTAGCCTATAGCCCGCCAGGCTTCTCTGTCCATGAGGATTCTCCAGGCAAGATTCCTGGAATGGGTTGTCATGCCCTCTTCCAGGGGATCTTCCCAACCCAGAGATTGAACCCGTGTCTCATTATGTCTCCTGCATTGGCAGGTGGGTTCTTTACTGCTAGCATCACCTGGGAAACCCTATTCTAAAGAGTAAATCAGTGTGGAAAGAATGAGTACAATGCCTGGTACCAAAATGTTCAGTAAATGTTACTTTGTTTCTCCCACCTTTCCCACTCCTAGGAAATGCAAACAAGGAAATTTTGTTTGCTCAGACTGTCAATTCGTGTACACACTTTATTTCTAAATGTGTGTAATAGAAGGAGTTTACACAGCTATATGGACTTCCCTGGTGGCTCAGATCATAAAGAATCTGCCTGTAATGGGGAGACCTGGATTTGACCCCTGGGTTGGGAAGATCCCCTGGAGGATGGCATAGCAATCCACTCCAGTATTCTTGCCTGGAGAATTCCATGGACAGAGGAACCTGGTGGACTACAGTCCATAGGGTCGCAAAGAGTCTGACACGACTGAGTAATTAAGCAGAGCAGAACACACAGCTGTAGTTCTCCATGGTTTTACATAAGTATACACTGAACACTGTCACAATAGGTCAAGCAATGACCTAAAATCTTTTACACCCACTTTTGTAACATGCACCCCTAGGCAAGTAGGGATATTTTCATTGATGCCCCCATCATACTAGGTAAAATAGCTGCATCTTTTTGGACCTTAAATGATGCTGGATTAAGAATGCTGGTCAAAAGCTCATGGACCTAAATTTATGACCCAGCAGTTTGTTCCAGGTATATTTTACTTTTCTGGTGTGCCACAAGACCAAACCCAAGTGTGGTTTATGGGTCTTTGCAAAGTTAAAGTAATAATTCAGGTTATTATAAGTGAGATTAATAACTGAAACTGTACCAGTTGGAAAGACGACAAAGTAACACCTCAGATACTAAAAAGTTCGACTTGAATAATTTATCCAAAAGATGCCAAGAGATACTTCTCTCCATCAGAGCTGAGATGAATTGTCCCAGTCAAGCCTATCCCAAACTACAGGGTTATAAGCAAATAAAATGCTGGTTGCATTCAGCCACTGAGTTTGGAGATTGTTGTTACAGAGCAAAAACCAGAGAGGGTATCTGTTGTGGCCTCAAGGATCTGAAACTACAAATCTCAAAGACTGGTCTTCTCTGCTAGACAAAGCCAGACACCATCTCCAATGGCTTATCTCCAGTATCCTTCTTGTTTCGCAAATTCTTTGAGTCTATGACTCTCTGCTTGACTCATCTCTTATGACCTCAGATTAGTCTGGTGTCCACATGATTATTTAGATTTTTGTTCCCAGAAAGTGACTGACTTGACAGGGATTGCTTCCCCTCCGCCAAAAAAAAAGCAGTAATGTAGGGGCAAGAAGGTAGGAAGAAAACTCTTCCAGAGGGAGAGACAGACATAAGAAACAGCTTCAAGAATTTGAGCGCTGGTACTTTCCTGGCAATCCAGTGGTTAAGACTCCTTACTCCCAATGCAGGCGGCACAAGTTCAACCCCTGGTGAGGGAACTAAGATCTCGCATAATGCATAGCATGCCCTCCCCCAACCCCCACCCACCAAAAATTAAAAAAAAGAATTCAGGTGCTGGCAGCAAGGGAAAAACCCAAAGTTTGTCTCCATAGAGGATATTAGGGTATTTGCAAAATAATTAGTAGAATATTCATAGGAAAAGCATGAAGCACACCTGAAACAGGCAGGGCAACAGAAATTGACTTGATCCTTCCAGTATTACTGCTGCTGCTGCTGCTGCTAAGTCACTTCAGTCGTGTCCGACTCTGTGTGACCCCATAGACGGCAGCCCACCAGGCTCCCCTGTCCCTGGGATTCTCCAGGCAAGAACACTGGAGTGGGTTGCCATTTCCTTCTCCAGTATTACAGGAAGTACTTAAAAATGTGCTGGGTTTGTAACTAGTTCCTTGAAGTAGATGGGCAGACAAGAACATAGATGAAATTTCCAGAAGAGTTGGAAAGAGGGTATATTGATTATCTTTGCCACTAAAATGCTTTATAGAGACCAACCACAAACTTTAGCAGCATACACTGGTGTTTGTCCAGCTCCTTTCATGCATTGGAGAAGGAAATGGCAACCCACTCCAGTGTTCTTGCCTGGAGAATCCCAGGGACGGGGGAGCCTGGTAGGCTGCCGTCTGGGGTCACACAGAGTCGGACACGACTGAAGTGACTTAGCAGCAGCAGCAGCAGCAACAGGGTCTGTGAGGCTCACCTGATCTGGGTTGAACTTGGCTCATCTTGGCTGAGACTGCTTCCATATCTGGCAGTTTACTAGCTACTGGTTGATTCAGAGTGGCCTTGGTTGGGAGGACTGGGCTACCGTGGCTCTGGTCCATATTTCATCCACTTGGGACCAGTGGAGCAGCTTGGGAGTGTGCTTCTCATGATAATGACAAAGGGCAGGCATGAGCAAGCCCAATTGCACAGCAGTTATGAATCTCTAATTGTGACATATTTGCTGTTATCCCACTGGCCAAAGCAACTTACATGGCTGAACAGAGCATCAGGGGAGGAGGGCCAAGGGAATGAATGGAGAGAGAGAGGAATTAAGAATTATGACCATTCCCAGTTGAAGAAGTTGGGCTCAATCAACCGTTGTCCAAATTTCCCTAGAATCCCAGAGCATCCTAGGATCCTTGTGGCCTGAGGTTAAACTGAGGAGAAAGCAAGAGTGCAGCTAATGAGCACTAAGCTTGCTGTTAAACAATTCATGCTTGTCTACATATTTCTAATATACATCTGGAGATACAATCCAGAAAATGAAGAATGACTAAAAACACAGTGAACTTTAGGCTCTGAATGTCCAGAAGCGGGGACCTCCCTGGCGGTCCAGTGGTGAAGACTCTGCACTTCCAATGCAGGGGGCCCAGATTCCATCCCTGGTCTAGGATCCCATATACTGCTGTGGCTCGAACAAAAAAAAAATAGTACGATTTTTCAGTGTGATCAATTCTTCCATATACTGTGACCTATTTGGGGAATAAACGTAGTTGTAATGCCCCAGAACCATATTCCACTTGCTTTAGGCTACTTTTTCACTAACACGCACACATCATACAGGCAAACATCTTACTTCATTATGTTTCACAGATACTGCAGTTTTTGCGAATTGAAGGTTTGTGGCAACCCTGGGTTGTCAGGTAGCCAGCATCTTTTAGCAATAATGTATTAAAGTATTAAAAAAGAAAAGAATTATGATCATTCATCAATCTGTTAGGGAAGTGATCTTGTAAAAATCAGCCTTGAAAATGGACAAAGGGAGATTTCAGAACGATCTACCAGGACCTTTTGTTTGTTAGGTGACATTCCTAGCCCTGGAGACTTGAAACAGAGGCAACTTCCCCCTTCATCCTGTGTCTGCTAGGAACACACAGTCTTTTATCCACGCTGAAGGAGCTCATATTTCTGCCTGGCCATTCATGTGACTATCTTTTTATGTTCGGTTCTTCAAAACTCCCCACCAGACAGACTGCTGGACTTCGGAGCCAGAGAAGGAGGCTCTCCTGATAGAAAGGAGCTGGAGTCCATAGGGCCTTCCTCGGACAAACCCCTCCCCGTATCGCCTGCTTGAGCTCCTCTCTGAAGCACCCGGATGGTAGTATCTGATGCACACTTCTTGAGTTGATTTACAAATACTAATATCACCGCCAAATGGAAGATTTCCCTGAACACCTTGCCCCAGCTTACTGGAGCCTAAGGATGGATAGTGTTAACCCCTGTGACCTCACCATCAACCAATCAGGAAATTGTGCATGAGCGAGATGCCCCTCCCTCACCTGGCCTTTAAAAATGCTTTGCTGAAACCCACTGGGGAGCTCGCATGTTTGGAGCACTCGAAGTCCCAGGTTCTTTGTATGGTGCCTTAGAGTAAACACTAAACTTTCCTTCACCACAATCCAGTGTCATTAGGTTACCTTTACTGCAAGTGGGCAAGTGGACCTGAGTTTGGTTCAGTAATACAAGAACTGCTTTCACTGTGATACTAGCGGACTTTCCCAATGTCTGTTAAGAGCCCCAGGTGTAATCTCAGGAAGGAACTGCTAAAATGAGGACGCAACAGATTGTTATACTCTTCTGATGACACAGGAAAGGTGACTTGGATGATTGATTAGAAGGCAGTTTAGGTCATAAGACCTTGCCAGTGTTTACCAAGAACTCCCAGGGGAGAGACAGTGCTAACTTTAGTGGAAACTGCTGGAAGGTGGAAAGTATTGTTCAAGAACTGCCGGCCCACCAGGGCTCTGACTCTGCCTGATTTGATAAAATCTTTTACTGATTAGCTTGTTTGGCCTGGACTAGTCACCTAGAGCTTAAAAGCCACAAGCAGGTATTGTAACACTGAGCTTCTGAACCTGTATCACCAGACTTCAGGCACGGATTCATGGTGATGCTACTGAGACCTCCAGAGCTTGTGGGGCCCTTGAGAGCACTCACTCTCCTCCCCCTGACAATTCTCCAACTACAGGACCTACATGAAGTCCTGCAAGTCTCTAATGATAGATCCCCATCTTCTAGAAGCCCTGACCCTTGGAAGTATATTCAGAGTCTTGACACAAAGGAATTTGTTTTAAAGTGTGGCATTCAATAAACTGTTTATATGGTTTATATGTCTCTTGCTTTGGAAAGTGAAATCCTAGCAAACAACAATTCGTGTTTAACTGGCTCTGGTATACCACAAGATAAGTTGAACTTGATTGGAAAACACTGGCAGATGTAAAACTTACCCTGCTGACATTCACCCAAGAAGCTGAGCAGAGATTCTTTTTTATTTTCAGATATTTTCCAATTTTATTGAGATGTAAAGTCCAAAACTCCAGTACTTTGGCCACCTCATGCGAAGAGTTGACTCATTGGAAAAGACTGATGCTGGGAGGAATTGGGGGCAGGAGGAGAAGGGGACAGCAGAGGATGAGATGGCTGGATGGCACCACCGACTCGATGGACATGAGTCTGAGTGAACTCCGGGAGTTGGTGATGGACAGGGAGGCCTGGCGTGCTGCAATTCATGGGGTCGCAAAGAATCGGACACGACTGAGCGACTGAACTGAACTGAACTGAACTGAATTAACACACCAATGGTAAGTTTAAGGTGTCAGCGTATTGATTGACTTAAAGGGCAAAGTAACTATCACAATAAACTTGGTTAATATCCATCATCTCATATAGATACAAAAGAATGAAAAAGAAAAACAGTTTTCCCTTTGTAGTGAGAACTCTTATACTCTCATAACTTTCAAATATACCTTACAGCAATTTATTTACTATAACCATCATGTTGTATATCATATCCTTATAGCAGTGTATACTATAGCCACTGTGTTATGTATTATATCCCTACAGCAGTTATTTAATATAGTGTTTATTATAGCCATCATATTGTATATTATATATCTGATATTTATTTATCTGACAGCTAGAAGTTTGTTCCTTTTGACCACTTTCATCCAATTCTTCCTGCCCACCCCCACATCTGCCCCATCTCTGGTAACCACAAATCGGATCTCTTTTCCTGCAAGTTTGTTTTATGGGAGTTCTTTGCTTCTTTAGGTTCCACATATAAGAGAGATCATACAACATTTGTCTTTTTCTGTCTGACTTACTTCACTTGTCACAATGCCATTGAGGTCAAGGTCCAAGAATGAACAGACATTCTTGGTGTTCCACCCAGTGTCATCTGCCTTCACCTTGGCCTGGAGGCCAAGTTTTCTGCCAAGAAAATTTGTGACTCTTGTCCAAAGGTTTTTTCTCCTTGTGGGAGCATACTTGGTCCATGCACAGGGCACGGTGAACACATCAGAATCACTGCTCTCAGAAGCTGCCTTCACCAATGCCAGACACGGAGCTGATGGATAAGGAGCCCAGCTCCCTCATCTTGGGAGTGGAATAATTCAGGAATGCCGTGCTTACCTGCTCAATCGTGAACCCTCCCCTCTCTGTCTCCCTTCTTCACCACCATGGCCCCAGTGTTTCCTGGGATCCTCTCTCAAATCAACTACTTGCTCTCAAATCTGTTTCAACCCTAGAGAGCACTCAGTCTTATAAGAGAATACAGTCAAAATTATAAGAAGAGGTTGTTAACAGAATAGTACATAAAATTTTCAGTGTTTCTTTGCTAGCATTGAGTTCAGCAAACAAGGAACTGATGTTGTAAGTTAAACCAAAGTGAATTAAGTTGATGAAAGTCCAGCAAGACAAATCAGGGCTTCTAGGTGGATGACAGACAAGACAGAGAAAGGATGGCTCCAGCCATCTACGTGTCAGATCAGTCTAGACCTTAGCCTGGGGCAAAGTTAGGTGAACTGTAAAACATCTCCAGCCTTTCTCACCCAATTCAGAAACTCCACGAAGCCTGATAGAAAGACAGCATCATTCTTTGTGGCTCCTCCTGCAACTTGTCCAGCTCACACAATATTATATTTCTAAGATTTTTTTTATCAGTTCTGATATACATGCTATTATTTTGATTGCTTCATCATAGTCTGAGGGCATGAATCCTGTACAATGCATTGCTTCATTCTCCTGTAGATGGATATTGAGGTTGTTCTAAAATTTCATGATTGCAGCCCGTGCTGTGATAAACATTCCTGTTTATGTCCCAGTGCACATGTGCCTCTGTGTGTGTGCACGTGTGTATAGGTGCGTGCAAGGTTCCTAGGTTATATACACGGGTGGAAAACACTGAATCTGCAGCAGTAGTCGCCTCTGGTGGTGAGTTTAGCAAGAGTGGCCCTTGGAAGGAATGTGATTGTTTGATGGGCATTGGTCTCATCATTCCTGACTGAAATACATGGCTCATTATTTAAAAATACACAGTTACTCTGGTTTTGAACTGACCCAGAGACAACTCTTTTCTGGCTTTAACTTGTTATCTTTCCTTGGTAAAACTTCTTCTCAAGCTCTGATGTCTCCAAGAAGCCTGTGCTCAAGAAAGAACCAAGTCTGTGCAAAGTTAGTAAAACACTCATGTAGAAAAGGAATTTTTAAATCAGTGTTTAATAGAAAATGTTTCTCTGACTCTTAACTTCTTCCCCCAACTTTATAAAAATCTATTTTCAGAGTATTGACTTATGTAAACAAGTCCTCACCTCTCAGAGAGAATTCCAAGATAGCTTTATCCATCAGGCTCTGAAGCCCGGCAGCTCAGTGATAAAAGCCATGTAGGTCATTTCATGCTTTCAGCCTTTGTTATTTCAAGTCAATAAAAATAGTTGGCCAGGAAGGTGACTCAGGAGTTGCGTGCTCTGGCTTACTTGATAATGGCAGATTGATTTGGCTATTTTCATTCTTTTTCACCACTTTATTCTTACTAGAAATGAGATAAAATGGTCATTCTTCCTTCCCCATCTCCAGTCAGTTGATTTTGATCAAAAAATTATTTTTACCACATTGATGTGATTGCCCACAAGATTTCTGAATTAGATAGCCCAGGTTTTCCCTCACTTCCTCACCAAAAATTCCACCCATGAAGGTATAGTTCAGAAATAGAACATGAGTACTATGACCATGTGAGTTTCCATCAGGAGGGAGGCTGTGATTCAGCTGTTTTGCAGACACTGATTACCTAATCAAGGCAGCAACGACTCCGCTGCTATTTAGAGGTGACACCCTGGATCATGAAATCTTTCTCATTTTGAGGGTTCCTTTTAGTTTACAGAGCGTGGAGTGTTTTAAAATGTTAATGAGACCCCAAGACCCTTCTGTGTTAGCAGATCAGGCCATCAAGAGCTTACCTTAACTAGTCAATAGAAATAATACTTCAAAATATTAGTAACTAAAATTCATAAAGCTCCTGATACATGTGAGACATTGTAACTTTTTTGGTTTTGATCAGTTTTTATTGGAGTATAGTTGTTTTACAGTGTTGTGTTAATCTCTGCTATACAGCAAAGCAAATCAGCTATACGTACACATATATCCCCTCTTTTTTGGATTTCCTTCCCATTTAGGTCACCATAGAGCATTGAGTAGAGTTCCCTAAGCTATACAGTAGGTTCTCTGTAACAGGTTTTTTTTCTTCACACACTATCTTTATCCACACAGTATCTTTATGAGATAGAGATTACTACTATCCTCATTGTACAGATGCAGGGGCTGAGATTGTTGCTGTTTAGTCCCTCAGTCATGTCTGACTCTTTGCGACCCCAAGGACTGTGGTCCGCCAGGCTCCTCTGTCCATAGGATTTCCCAGGCAAGAATACTGGAGTGGGTTGCCATTTCCTTCTCCAGGGGATCTTCCTGACCCAGGGGTCGAACCTGAGTCTCCTGCATTGGCAGGCGATTCTTTACCACTGAGCCACCAAGGAAGCCAAATACCCCAAAAAAGGTCCGTGAGGAGCTCTGGAGAGGATACTGTAAATGAGATGCTGTAAGAGCGCAAATTTTCAAATTTTCTTTCTTCTCTAGAAAAATCACCAGCTTTCTTGAACATGACCCAGGGGGATTCAGAGCAAAGGATGAGTCCTGGGCAAAATCCAATGTGGGGCAACAACAAGAAACTGGCCTGGGGATGAGGCGCTTGGGACATGAGATTCCAGGGCCCTCATTCTCAGGGCTGTGCAGTGCTGGCCTGCACAGAATCCAGGTTGCATAATGTTTCCAAGTCTGAGCTTTGAGGTCAGGATAAGGGCAGTTTCCTTGGGTACTCAGCCTGGGGTCAGCAGGAGCAAAGAGAAGGGAGCTGGAGAGAAGCTGAATGCCCAGTGAGGGCGTCAGTACAAGGCTTACCAGCATCTTCTGTTCACCCCAAATGGGCCTGCCTGGAAGATGCCTTGGAGGGAGGAGGGGAAGCGGAGGGGACCGGCAGCGGGCTGAACATCTCCAGTGTTGTCCTTCTGCTCATGACCAGCTTCTAAGCAAGCAGCACCACACGTGGGCCTACACAGCCCCGCCCGTCTGGCCTGCCCTAACTGCCCAGACCTCCTTCCCCCAACTCTCTCCTTCATGATCCCACTCAGTCACTCTGGTTCTCTTTCCCTCGGCTGTTCTCACCTCTTGGTTTTACATTTGCTGTCTGCTTTGGATGGAAACTGACCTTGGCTCTGCTCATGGTGCCTGGTTGACCAGGCCTCACCCCAACATCACCCCCGTGGGGGCCTTTACTGTTCCGACTCCAGATGAAAGCAGGGCTCATCCCTCCTGCACACCCTTGACATCAACCGGTTTGATTTTCCCCAGGACACTTTTCATAATCCGAAATCATCTTGTTCAAGTGTGTGCAGACAGCTCTGCATGGTGAAAGCTTCCTCTATAACGTGAGCTCCGTGCCAGCCAGGATTCTGCTATTACTGCCCCTAAGAGTGCCTGACAGACAAATACAAATACCATATGGTATCACTTATATGTGGAATCTAAAATAACCATACAGACAAATTTATTTAAAAAACAGAAAGAGACTCGCAGACATAGAAATCAAAGTTATGGTTTCCAAAGGGGAAGGACTTCCCAGGCAAGAATACTGGAGTGGGTTGCCATTCCCCTCTCCAGGGGATCTTCCTGACCCAGGGATAAAACCCAAGTCTCCCACATTACAGGCAGATTCTATATTCAATATCCTGTGATAAACCATAATGGAGAAGAATATGAAAATGAGTATTCTTTTTCATATTCTTCTGTATGTATAGAGGAATATATATGTTTTTCTATATATGTATTCTTACATACACGTGTGTGTTTTATATATATGGATATAAAACTGAGTTACTTTGCTGTACACCAGAAACTAACACACTAATAAGCTATACTTTAATTTTTTTTTTTAAAGGAGTGCCTGGCATACAACAAGCACTTGATAAATGTATGTTGAGTGGATGAACTCTGTCTGCCTGTTTCAGGCAGAGAAGGCCATTATCTTGACAATTCCTATATTTCTCCCATCCACCCTCTCTGATATACATCAAGTTGAGAAACCAGATCTTGGTAAGTGAGTTTTCATGTCTGTAATATTCTGGGGGCCATACTGGGCTCCTGAGTTTTGTATCACCTGAATATGAAAAAACAACTGATCTCCAAAACAATGCAAATGTCCAAAGGGAAAAAAAATTAGACAAATTACCTGTTGATATTGCAGAACATGACCCAGCAATAAAGAGGAAAGAATCAATGATTCAGGCAGCCAGTCGTGTCCAACTCTTTGGGACCCCATGAACTGTATAGTCTGTGAAATTCTCTGGGCCAGAATATTGGAGTGGATAGCCTTTACCTTCTCCAGGGGATCTTCCCAAACCAGGGATCGAACCCAGGTCTCTCCCATTACAGGCAGATTCTTTACCAGCTGAGCCACCGGGAAAGCCCAAGAATACTGGAGTGGGTAGCCTATCCCTTCTCCAGCGGGTCTTCCTGACCCAGGAATCGAACTGGGGTCTCCTGCATTGCAGGCAGATTCTTTACCACCTGAGCTATAAGGGAAGCCCCATTCAGGCAACAGTATTCGTGAATCCCTAAAACATGATGAGTGACAGAAGCAGACACAAAAGAACACATCTGGTATTATTCCACTCATATAAAATTCTAGAACAGGCAAAGCTATTGTCTAGTTATAGAAATCAGAACATGGGTTCTTCATGCAGAGACTGACTAGAAAGACAATGAGAGAACTTTGAGGTGAGACGGGAAAAAACATTCATTTTGTTTGGGACAGTTATTACACAGGTGGATACATTTGTCAAGACTTATTGAACTGGGCATTTCAAAACTGTATTTTGTCATATGTTAAAAAAAGAGAAAATGTTACTGAAAAAATCCCTTTCTCGACCATCCCAAGGTGAAACAGGGAGATAAAAGCTGTGTGATTAATTGGAAGGAGAAATTAAAACTGCCAGAATATGGAGTAAAATGGTGAAACGATATAAGAGAAGATTTCTCTGATATAACTCTGAGGAAGCCCAACTCAAGCTGAAAGAAGAAAGAAAAGGGTATTTGTTGTTTCATGCAAGTGAGAAGTCAGACATGGAGTTGGCTTCAGGGTTCAAGGTTCACAAGGAACTGGCGTCCCCGCGGCTCTGTCTGTCGTCGCCTTTGTCTGGCTCCTTTCTACCCCACTCCCCGATACCAGGACGGCCGCCGCAGAATGGGGGCTGGATTGGCCCTCCCTGGGCCCCCTGCCTACCACTGTGGCTGGAGGATGGAGGAAAAACCAAGTTACCTGGGAGAGAATGAGGGAGGAAAGCTCCCCAGAGAAAATGGGGCGCTGTAACATGACATACTGAGAATGGCCTTGGAAGGGGAGTCAAACTCCCAACAGAGGCCACTATCGCATTAGTACAAATGATGGGGAGAGTCCAGCAATCCATGAATAACCTAAACGTCACCCCTCACTCAGCAATATGCCAAGAAGATAAATGTACCGGCTTCAGCTTGGTGGGTGGGGACTTGCATGTGTGAGGAATGTTTTTCATTTTATTTTCTTGCTGAAACTAAATCTAAAACCTGCAGGTAGCAAACATGAGATCACTGTGCCTAGTGCTTCCTGGTTCACACAAATCTATCATCACTTCACTCCACAAAGGGCAAACACCTCTGTATTAGACAATTGTCAGGTAACAAGGGGCTTCCTCCAGTCCCTAACCTGCTGGCAGAATTATAACTGAGCATGACCTTTGTACGGAAAGGAAGCTGAAGAAGCAGCATTTGAATGCCTGCCTGAGTGTTTTCCCTCATTCAGAAAACCCAAAGCATTGCTTGGATTGGCTCTGCTTTCCTGAGATGCAAACAAGCCTTTCCATCTCCCCATCATAGTTTCTTAGAAATGTTTAAGCCTTCCGAAACAATTCTCTGGTCATTCGTTTCCCAACATTTGAATCTACAGTTCCAAGGAAGTAAAGAACATTTGCAGATTTTTTTTTATCTTTTCTGGTTCACAGTGATAGGATACAAAACAATGTACGAAGAGAAGCCCAACTGAGATCATTAAAACTTCACCTTTTATGAGACATCTAACAGTGATTTTGTCTTTTTAAGCTAGAAATCCAGCAGAAACTCACCAGATTGTGCCTTCTGCTCCCCCAAATACACAACACTTAAGTCATATCTTGCTAGATCAACTTGGCGTCCCAGAGCGACTCTGGGGAGGTGGTCCTATAGCCAGGGGAGTGACACAGACAAGCTGTGGGTCACCTCTGTGAATGGTGGGCTCAGAAAAACATCCTCATGGGTAACCTTGCTGCAGTCGTTTGTATTTTTTTCACTCCTTGGTATGGACTGTGTATATCTTTGCAGTATGATTGCCCTGTGAGATAAAATTGATATGATAGAACCCAAACGGCAGGTACAATCTGTAGTGTTTGAAGTATAATCTGAACTGGCTAATTTAAACAATTTAAAAATGGATGCAGACAATTGAGTGTTCACTAAACTTGGATGGGATGTGGAGGGGAATGTGCCCTCAACAGAACTCCTTCAAGACCTCAAGGGTCACTCTGAAGCAGAGAGGATGCCTCGGGTGGTTGAGATGCAGAGGTGTTCAAGGCAGAATTGCTCCTATTGGTGGTTCTTGCTGTTGCTATGGTTACCCCCGCCCCGCCCCACCCCACCCCCACCCCCCATGTTAGCTGCAGTCAGGCCTCTGGCCCTTACATTTGGAGTTTGTCCTCATGAAAAGTCACTCTTCTGCCAGTAAAGGAAATGGCCTGGAGCCCTATTCTCAGATACTGTACAGGACAGAGGAACCAGTGCTCACTGTGTGTTTACTCAAGCCAGAGGGTTCAAACTGCTTCCTCAAATGGTCCCAGGGAAGCTTTGTCAGCTGAGTGTTTATGATCGGCTGCCTGGGAAGGAATAATTAAACTCCTGCCAACACAAAGCACCCTGTACACACCTCGGAGCAGCCTCCTTGTTTTTTCTAAATGGCATGGCCCCCCGGCCCCCAAAGATAATCACATCTGTGTTGTGATTTAGCCAGAAGTTCTAAGGCTTCAGTGCTTCTCTCGCCCTCATGGGCACTTTGATAGGAGCAGTTCAGGGTCTGTCTCGCCAGGAAGTCCATGGTCCCCCTTAGCGCTAGCTGGAAGGGGCTGGATTGGGTCCCCCACTGCTAAGGGAGACCAGCTCCGCACCTCAGCTCCCATCTCAGTAGAAGGAGCGACTTCAACAGATATGGAATACGAAACAGAGGGCCAAAAAGTGCCAGAAGGGCATGCCTTTCCAATGTCTTTCCAGAAGGGCATATTGATGCCCTTCTGGAAAGGGAGCCTAATTGCACAACATCCTCTTCCAGAAGGGTCAGAACTCCCAGTGGAGAGGGGCTCTAAAGCTAATAAAAAGGGCCCCTGAGAGGGACAGATTCATACCTGTACGTGCTCAAAAGAGATGATGAAGGGAACTTCCTGGTGGTCCAGTGGTTGAGAGTCTGTGCTCTTACGGCCCATCACTAGGGGCACATGACACTTTTCCAAGATATTTGAACCCTGAGGGGACTGCTCCCAATGTGGACGCCCCCAGCTCAGCCCCAGGGACCCACCAGCTGCATCAGGGGACTCACATGCTTGAACACACCGCACAGCTCAGATGTGCACAGAAAAGGGAACTCCTCTTGTGGTCTGCCCTTGGTTCTGATCCTCCCCTACCCACGAGGGAGAGAAAACAGCTAACTGTTAATTCTGCCTGTCTGATCCGTTCACTGTCCTCTGAAGCGAAGCTCGGCCTTGCCGATTTCTGTCTCTTCTGCTTCTTTCACAGAGTCTTTTGCAAAATGGCTTTTTGGATGTTTGGGAGGAAGGTTTAGGGTCCTGGGGGATGGTGTCCTCTGGCTCCTTCCCAGGAGGGATGGCGTTCATGTCCCTGGTTCTTGAACACCTGACTGGCCTTTGGGGTGCAAAATGTGTGACAGGAGGACTCCGGGTCTATCCCAGGCCCACAGGGAACACCAGCCATCATCCTCTGGCTGGTTAGCATCATCTTCATGGTCCCTGATGCAGATGCTCAAACCATGCTGAGGCCCCCAGCTGCTGAGCACCCACCTGGCTTCTGCAGACCTGTTAGCAAATGCACTCAGAGCTCTCAGTGCATCAGCCCACAAGGGCCTGGGAAAGCTTCATCTCAGGCCTGTTACCCACAGCAACTCAGCCGAGCCCTGACATAAGCATGTGAGTGCAAATAGCTCATTCGGGAGATGACACTGGGAAACACTGGTAGGGAGGAAGGGAAGTAAACAGGAAAAAGAGAAACCAGGAAAGTGTGCATCATTTTTAAAAATATATTTATTTCTTTATTTGACTGTGCCAGGTCTTAGTTATGGCATGCAAACTCTTAGATTTGGCGTGTGGGATCTGGTTCCCTGACTGGGGATTGAACCTGGGTCCCCTGCATGGGAAGCGTGGAGTCTTAGACACTGGACCACCAGGGAAGTCCCAAGGTTGCATTATTAAGCACATTGCCACTGTGGACAACTGGGGTTTAATCCCCCCAGGGAAGCTGAGAAATAGGGCAGAACAAGCCTCAGAGTTAATAATTCATAAAGCAAACTGTGAAGATGACACAGAATATGCATGCAAGGCAGTGCAGCACCCAGCACTTGATAAAGGCTCAGTAGACCTGAACACAGTCTGCTTCGCCACCAGCGCTCAGGCCCCGACTGCTGCTGGCCAGCTCCTTCCAGGGCTTTTTTAGCTGTAGGCTTTTTAGTATGTCTTTGATCTCTTCTTTCTGATCCTCACCCTCCTTTATTTTCATTCCCTGAACTGAAGCATGTATTTCCCAAGGTCCAGTCTGAATTTTCCACTGTCTTCCTGCTGAATGACTTCATTCACACCCAAAGTTAATGGGAAAAAAATACTCAATTCCCTGCAAACACTGATCCATAGAAACCCCCCACTGGGTCTCCATTCTGTCTTATTCCAGTGAAGGGACTCCAGCGTTCCTGTTAAAATGAAACCTTGTCATTGCCAGTGTGTTAGAAAGTATAGTAAAAGCAGCTGAGTGAATGTTTGTTTGAGGATGTGAAGCAGTGTAAGGTTTTGGGGGAGATAAGTCTTTTCATACCACTTTGATGGAAGTCCAACTTTATATGGCTTTCTCGGAGGGTATCTTGACAGTAATTGTTGAAACTAAAAATACACACTTTTTACCACCCAATAAGGCTACTTTTTGCATATCCATCCTAGAGAAACTCATTCAAATGTGTGCAGTGGAATTCATTCCTGTTAGTTATATTAGCCACATATTGCTAAATGTCCATAGATAAATGAAAAATGATGTATTTATATGATAGAATAACCCTATGGCAGTTAGAAGTAAATGGACAAGAACTCTACATATCAACCTGGATAGATCTAAAACAGTTGGGGGAAAAAAGCAGCTAGCAAGCACTGGTAACTTTTCTATCCCAATAGTTTGGCCTTTTCCAAAATGTTTTATGAGTGAAACCAAACCATATGCAATCTTTTGAGACTGGCTTCTTTCATTGAGTGTAATATAGTTGAGATTCGTCCATCAGTAGTTCCTTTGTATTGTTCAAATGTGTTGCCTTTTTCTCGGGCTGATAGAAGCCAAACTCACAACAGTGGTGAACTCTGGGAGGATGGAGGGAGCCAGGGTTGGAGATGGAGAGCATTAAAGATTTGGCTTTATTGGTAATGGTATCACTGAAAAGAAAATAGTGGATTTCTGTCTTGACATGTGTACTTGAAAATTATATTTATGAAGACAGTAGATGAAGTTGATAATTGCACTGGTCATTGAGAGAACACCTCTGTTCTTAGATAATATATAATGGAGTCTTTAGGAGGAAAAGCTATGACGTATTCGACTCACCTGCAGAAGAGAGAGAGAAGATATAGGAAATTCCTGATATCAGCTGAAGAGGAAAGGAATTTCACGAAGCAGGGAAAGAGAGAAGCTGGGGGCAGCATCTACCTTCCAAGTCAAAAGCAGAAAAGAGGAGAGGTGGGGAAAGGGTACGCTCTTCCCAGGCATCTTGGGAGGCAGATGTGAGATGAGAGGAAGCAGGAGGATGAACAAGCACCTCAGGGCTCAGGTCCAGGGCTATCAGAGCGTGTTTGCCGAAGGGGTTGTGAGGTTTGTCAGCCTGATCCTCCACGTGTGACTAGGGCTGGGATCCGTGGCTTCAAATTCATTTGCTGCTGAGGATTGTGAGTAGTACTTGGGGGACACCTTGGTGATACACGTGTCTCTGCTCAGACCTGGTGAGCCGAATAGCTGATGTTGGGGGATGGAGGTCAGGTGTGCAGCAGGGGAGCCCAATGGAGAACTAAAGGCGAGAGCTGGAGTCTCAGAGCTCCTGTCCCATCCCTGTACCATCTGCCTTCCTATGTGCCATCTTAACCTTGACTTGTGATGGTGAAGGGCAGACCCAAAGTGGTCCAGAAATGTAGGTGGGTACCGCATCTGCACTGGTACTGGATCTCAACTTCAAACAAGGGACTTACTCTTCAATGTCACCTCCTAACTTCTCACCCCACCTCTTGGCCTTTCTAGATATTGCTACTAGAGTACCAAGGGCTACCTTCCACTCACCTCTTGGGATATTCACTTTCCCTCCCAACTAAACTTCCTTTACCATGTCCCTCTTTCTGCCAATGGCTCCAAAATTTTCAGCATCCAGACAGGTCACTCTCACCCTGTCCTTTTTCCTTTCCTTCTCAATTGAAACTTTCCCTGAAGAACATCTCTTCTGCCTTGGACATTTCCTGACTCATTCCTTCTTCATTCCCGTGTTCATCAGCCCCGATGAGGAGTCATTCTTGTTTAACCAATCTTTCTTTCACTCTGGTCTCTCCCTGTTCATTGCTTTCTTCACGCTGCTGTCAGTCATTCCAACTCCTCCCCGATCCCGCAGCAGCCTCCCATTGTCCATCTCATTAGTCACTTCTTGGTCATCTTTAGTTTAATTTCCCGTGTCCAAGAAGTCACTGCCCTATACATTGTTTCCTTCAAATTGTCTCATATTCATCTTTTTTCAGCGTTTCCATTGAAGCCTCCTAGTTCTATAACTCATCACCCAAGAACCCAGTAACCATCGGCCTTCTTGACTTCAGTTTCTCCACCCTCCCCTACATTCCACCACTGCACTAATCTTACTTCAGCATCATTTCCCCAGACCACACCTTTGCTCAAGAATGAACAGTGGCTTCCCGCTCTTTATCACATCAAATTTAAACTTCTCTGCCTGACTGTCATCATCTGGCCCTACACCCCCAATTTTCCCACCCACCCCACATTTTTTCCTATTCCAAACTAAATTTCCGCCACCCTGTCTGTTCTGTAAACATTCTATGTTTAGTCGTAAGCATAGAGCTTTGCTCAGACTTTCCATCCTCTGCTCAATCAAAACCTGTTTAACTTGTTAACATCTATGGGATCTTTTATGGCCTTTCATCCACATCTCATGTTCTATCAATACTAAAACCAGAATGTTGGGAGCAAGAGATCAGATTTGACCAGGGCAAGCTGAGACTAAGAGTCTACGGAACTCCCACTAGGTGACAATCAGGCATTAGGGCCCTAAGCAGAGGTCTGAGAGAGAACCCATCACACTAAGGCTAGTTCTGTGGGTGCAGGAGGTGGTGTCAAGCCTGGGACGTGAGTCTATGACAGAAGTATTAAAAAAGACTTTCAACTCCCAGAAAACGGCAGGCATCTGCGTTTGGAATGCACTCAGAAGTCACAGACTCAAGGGAAGAAAGGTATAAAGAAGAGGAAGGCAGGAGGCTGGTGGTGGAATTGGTGGCAGTGGATGATTCTGGCAGGCTGACCAGTGAAAAGTTCTGGCCTTCACCGTGAACATCTTGCGTGCTTGCTTGGGCTCTGTAGTACGTAGTCTCCAAGGAAATTCTTTCCTTCACCTTTATGCAGAAGTCATTCTGCCATTGATTTCTCCTCTCCTTGCTTTTGGGTTGGCCTTGTGACTGCTTTGGTCAATAGACTATATGGCATGTGATGTTATGGAACTTCTGTCCTGAACCTTAAGAAGCCTGGCAGCTTCCACTCCTTCTTGGAACACAGTTGCCATGCTGGAAGGAGCCCAAGGGATGTGGAGGAGAACCAGACACTCAGTGTTTGGCTCCAGCTCAGCTCCCAGCCAACAGCCAGAGTCAACCAGCCACATGAGTTCTCCATTGGGATGTCTGGTTCAGAAAAGCCCCCACATCGTTGACTAGAGACATCACATAGAACAGAAAAACATCCAATGGGACCCAAGTCAAACCACAGAATTGGAAAGATAATAAAAATGATTGTTGTTTCTAAGTGTCTAAGTTTGGGAGTGTTTTTCTGCAATATAAAGCCAAAACAGACTCAATGAATGTCTTGGCTTCTAACGCGTACTTTCCTTAGCCATCTTTCATGACACCTAATAGGCTGAGAATCCAGAAGGCAAGGTGCCTGGCATGCCTGGGGGAACGAATTCATCAATGACTTGGGTTCGTCTTGACCATTCTCTTTTCTTCCAGGTGTAACACAGATAATCTCATCTATCTTTTGTTTAGATTCCATGTTAGCATTTTATTTTAAGTTATTTGCATTATTTCTCCAATTTTAAAAAAAATTATTTATTTGTTTTTGGCTGTGCTGGGTCTTCGTTGCTGTGTACCAGCTTTAGTAATTGTGGCACACAGGATTATTTGCCCCTCAGCATGTAGAGTCTTCCAAGACCAGGAATCAAACCCTTGTCCCCTGCATTGGCAGGTGGATTCTTTACCACTGGACCACCAAGGAAGTCCTCTCCAATTATTTGTACTGACTAATCTCATGTACTCCAAAACCAAACCCGTATTAAAATCCTTTCTTTCCTTCCCTGTTACTCATTGCAAAGTAAACACACAATACACATTGCTGAATTGAAAATTCATTTCCAAATATTCCTTTATTCCTAGATTGCCTTTTAAGTCTAGCTCAAGAGACCAAGAAATAATATCCACCTTAATTCACATCTTATGTGTAATGGGTTAATCATATAAAGCTTCCTTGGAAAACAGAAAGCCACAGATATATACTCAAAATAATAAAACTTTGCTGAGATAAATTTGAAAGAAAACAGAGTCAAAAATGGGTAACTGCCAGTGACATTTGGGTCCAAAGCTGGATCAGAAAGGAATCAGAAACATTTTATAATGCCAGCACGTTCATTTTAAAAACTCCAAACATTGAATGTATTTCCCAGCCTTGTGTTTAAATCCTTGGCTCACATGCCTCATGGTAGGGTTCAAGTCTGAAATGGGGCCGAACACAACACAAATGAGGTGAGCAAGATTCCACAAGTCAAATCTCCTGGAACACAGGTCTTCTGGAATCAAAATAAAATTAGAAGGTTATTCTATTGTCAATATGGGTGTGTTCAGATTTTTGGTTTATGGGAATGTATATGGCGACTAGGCAGCTTAAGGACTGAGACATTAAGAGCAATCATCGACTTAATCTAAATACATGGCAACTGCTTATGAGATAAGCGATAAACAGGTTCTGCAACAATAAAACTCAGCATGCTTTTGAACTTATGAATTATAGTTAGGAATGGCTAAACCTGTTTGGTCAAATACGTGACAAATCTTGAAGCCCGATACTTTGTTGGGAATCTTCTCTCCTCACCATCAGGATGAAGATATTGCTTCTGATGGTCCTAAACTGTTAGAAAATAAAAACCAAAGTCTATCTCAGTACTTAAGGAAATAGATTAAAGGAAAAGCCAGATCATATGTAATATTAAGGGCACTTCAAATAGGTCCTTTTGCAACCTGGAAAAAAGTGACTGGAGTACACAGACACCCCTATTCCTGAGGCTCTGCAGCCAGAGAATTCCACTGATGGAGTTAGGGTCACAAACAGCGTAAGAGAGATTGGTTCGATCCCTGGTGTGGGAAGATTTCACATGCTATAGATTTCACATACAAGCAGGAGGTGGCTTGTGAAGGTCGTGTGTCTGCCTTGAATCAAGATAATGACAACAAGCTTCTGGAAACCATAGTTCCGATCTTGGGGGGGCGGCGGTAGATAAGCCACCTTCTCTGCTCAGCCTGTTTCTAAACTCATCAACATAAAAATTGATAATATTGATATGTCTTGCTTACCTCACAGGATGTTATAAAGCTCAACTGAGATAATATATGATAAAACATGCTGGAAACAAAGTATGAAACACTATAAAATATAGGATGTCAGATATGATATCAACATGGGAGGCATAAGCAAGAAAGGAAACATTGACCCAGCTTGCAAATCAGATGATAGGATGAATGAACACAGGACTGATACCATGGTGAGCCACGTGAGTCGTGGATATTTTCATGCGGTGGCAAGGGAAACATGGTATGTAAACTATGGCTTCTCGTAGTTGGAAAGGCTTTATCTGACAACTGGAATGTGGAAGCCTCAAAGGAAGGAAGGAAGGATGAGCGGGTGAAAGAAGGGAAGGAGAAACACATCATATTTGCTGGGATGTAGGCGACATTTCAAGCTCTGTATACCTTGGTCAGGACTAGATGATGGGAAGAATTGAAGGACAGCCCGAGGAGAAGGCAGGAGATATGCCAGTCATGAGCAACCTAATGTTTTTCATACTTTCTATTATTTTTGTTTTGTTTTTTGTTTCTTTTTCATACTTTGTCTCATTTAAGCCTCACAAAACCACCTTACAAAGTAGGCATTATCATCCCCACTTTACAGAGGACAGAACTGAGGCTCAAAAAGCTTTATCTAACTCAAGGCTACTCATTCATAGATGGAGTTTAGATAAAAACTCAGGTATTTCTAAGGCTAAAACTTAATGTGTTGTTTTTTTTTCCCCCTGTGCCTTGTGTCAATATTTACAAAGTAATGGGAGGTCCCAAAAGTCCCAGTGTGGGTAAGATTGGAGAACGGTGTTGGGGTGAAGTGAGAAAAATGTGGTCCAAGCAATGGGCAGAGAAAATCCTTCCCTCCCTACAAACTTTGTGTTTTGAATGACCTAAGTTTCTTTGAACTATTTTAATATACTCATCTCTTAAATCATAGAACTTAGCTATGTTTTGTTTTCTTTTTTTTTTTTCTCTTTCTCTCCCTACAGGCAAAAAGAAAGAGAAGATAATTACCTTGGGGCTGACCTGCCCTTTTTAAACACACAAGGACAACCTGTCAGTCATCTCGTGATCCCCACCCAAACCACCCGCTCTGGAAATAAACACATTACCCGCGCCGGAGTTGCTGCAAGACCAGAATTACAGGACAATCAACTATAGGAAATGCTATTGCAAATACAATGGTGGGCAGAATACACATGAGAGCCTTGTCAAATTCTTCTTACAAAACTTCCTCTTGCAAACATCCTCTTATAACCGTGGTATGATAACCACTCGCCAAAGTATCTTACCAGGGACAAGATGGAGAGCCCCCTGTTCTCATTATAATTAATTGGTTGTAAGACAGACTTGAAACAATCAGGCTTGTGATGCAATTCCAGCACAGGCTTCCTCTGATGAAATCTTCCCTGGGCTGCAGGAAATACCTCAGTGGGTAAGGATGCATGCACCAGTCACACAAGATAGACCAAAATGACAAGTTTGTAGTTTCTACACTCCATGCCAACTCTTTCTGCTGCATTCCCATTCTAAAGGGAGTTGACAACTGATTTCCGTGAAAAATAAGCACAGATCTTTTTTATTACAAATGTTTTGTTTTATATTGAAGGGAGATCAGCCCTGGGATTCCTTTGGAAGGAATGATGCTAAAGCTGAAACTCCAGTACTTTGGCCACCTCATGCGAAAAGTTGACTCATTGGAAAAGACTCTGATGCTGGGAGGGATTGGGGGCAGGAGAAGGGGACGACAGAGGATGAGATGGTTGGATGGCATCACTGACTCAATGGATGTGAGTCTGAGTGAACTCCAGGAGTTGGTAATGGACAGGGAGGCCTGCTGTGCTGCGATTCATGGGGTCGCAAAGAGTCAGACACAACTGGGCGACTGAACTGAACTGAACTGATAGCCGTTTAACAATGCTGTGATAGTTTCAGGTGGACAACAAAGGGACTCGGCCATATGTATACATGTATCCATTCTCCCCCAAAGTCTCCTCCCATCCAGGCTGGCACATGACATTGAGCAGAGTTTCCTAAAGCACAGATCTTCTCAAAAGCACATAACATGATTTCATTCAGGACTTAAAGCCAAGCTTCCAGGATCCCAGGGACCTCTCCCAGAAACTTCCAGATCTGGTGTTTAGGGCCGTTGGTGACCATCAACACTGGTTGCTCTTTTTTTTTCTCTCCTTTCTTTGTGACCAACAGTCAGGGTTTGAAAAATGTTCTCACTATCACAGGAGCCGGACAGCCTGGGTAAGCCAGCTTGGCCACTCCCTGGCTACTTCACATGTGAAGTAATTTCACCCCTCTAAGCAGAAGCTCTTCATCCTCAGAATGGGGGTAATTAAAATGTCTGGGTTCAAGCAGTCCTTGAACTCCACTGTGACCTGCAGTCCACGGATCCTACCGCGTCTTTGCTGCCCCTCAACCCCACGCAGCTCTCCTTTCCTCCTTACGCAGCTTGAATCCCGCAGCCAGTCTATATCATCTCTCCCTTGCAGAGGCCCTTGGCTTCCTTGTTCCTTTCTCACTGGTTTTCTCTAAGTCTGACGCCCCTTCTCTGTGTTTGTACCCAGGCCACTGAATGTGGCTGGACAAGATCATGGCCACACTAACTGTCCTCCCTTTCAGTTCACGATGAGGGGTCTCATCGTGCTGCTCCATGAGCCCAGACTCTGTCTCAGCCCACTGACTCTCCCACTAAGAAAGTGGAAGCAAGCAGACAAGTACCTGCTCATCTTTCCCTCGGTGACGTTTCCATCCTTGCCTTCTGCGGCTAGGAATAAACTGACACGGTCGAGTTAACGCCACCGTCTGGAGCTATGTCACGGAGTCACTGACCCCCAGACTTCTTATCTCTTGTGGAACGGTCTCCAGCCATGTTCTCCTTTTGCTTTCACAGTGTTCATTTCCCCCCTTTTACTGGACGATTCCCATTGTACCAGTGTATCTCCCATACAAAGCCAGTCTCCTCACCCCACGTTTTTCTCCAGCCACTGCCCTGTTTTTCAAACCTACTTTGAGGCAAAACTCCTTTGAATGTTGCCATCACCAGCTATTTACAATTTCATTTCAATTCTTTCTTAAACCCACTCCATTCCAGCTCTGCCCTGACCCCCCCTCCCACCCCATGTTCCCAGTGCCTTTTACACAGTCAACCCAGTGGTTAACTCTCAGGCATCACTTTTTTTTTTTTTTTTTTGGCTTATTTTTATTTATTTGGCTACACCAGGTCTTAGTTGCGACATGTGGGATCTTTAGTTGTGGCAGGAAAACTCTCAGTTGCAGCCTGTGGTATCTAGTTCCCTGATGGGGGATCAAACCCAAGCCCTTTACATAGGGAGCATGGAGTCTTAGCCATTGGACCACCCGGGAAGTCCCCCTCAGCCATTGTCTTATTTTGCCTCCAGCAGCCTTTGACACAAGGGAGAACTTGCTTCTCTCAGAAACTCTGTCTTCACTTGATATTCCTGTAGCTAGAACAGCGTAACAAATTTATCTCTGAATTTAATAACTTAGAACAATGAACACAATTATTTTGCTCAGAAATCTGCAAACTGGACAGGGCTTGGTGGGGGCAACTCATTTCTGCTTCATTCTGTATCAGAGTGGACACTTGAAAGCCAAGGACATTTGGCGATACTTGAAGGCCAAGGGCTGGAATCAGCTGAGGTTTGTTCACTCACATGCCTGATGCCTGGGCTGCCAAGACTCGGACACAAGGGACTGGTGCCCTTGGGATTCTAGGGCATCTCTTTGTTTCTATTCCTCTATCTGATCTCCCCAGCGTGGTGGCTGGCGTCTGCCTCAGAGTAGCCAGATGGCTTACATCCTTGGGCCTCACAAGTGTTGAGAGAGAGAGGAAGAGACTGGAAGTCAGTTTCCCAGGTTCCACCTCTTGAACGAGCAGGGTTAGCAGCACGTGGTCAAGAGAGAGAGTGGCTTGATAAAAGCCAACAGAGCTGGCTAATGAATTGGAAGTGGGTATGAGAGAAGGGATGTCAAAGATTGGGTTGAGCATGGTCGCCTGGCAGGATGGAGCTGCCACTGAGTGGGGGAAGAGAGTGGTGGAGTGCCACTGAGTGGTCTCTTTTATGGCTGACACCATCTTTGGAAATGATAATCTGCCGCCCTTGGCATCTGGAATCCTACATTCTCCTGGACTTTTTCCGGTCTCAGCAGCAGCTCTTCCTCATCCTGTTTCACGTATTCCTCTTCTCCACTCCTCAAACTTCAGGTCCCCAGGACTCTGTCCTTGGACTTCTTCTGTTTTTTATTTTCTTCTCTTTCTTGGTGATCTCAAAGCATTTCATGGCTTTCCATCACCCATATTCTTTTTGTTGTTATTGTTCATGAGGATTAAAAAAAATTTTTTTTAAATTGGAGTATAGTTGATTTACAATGTTGTGCTAGCTTCAACAATCCCGCTCCTGGGCATATAACTGAAAACAACCACAATCCAAAAAGATACATGCGTACATGCACCCCAATGTTCATTGCAGCACTATTTACAATAGCCGGGGCATGGAAGCAACGTGGATGTCCATTGACAGGTAAATGGATAAAGAAAGTATGGTACATATATACATTGGAATATCACTCAGCCATAAAAAGGAAAGAAGTAATCCTTTTCACTTGCAACAACATGGATAGACCTAGAGATTGTCACACTAAGTGAAGCTTGTCACCTATATTCTAATGACTCAAATGTGTACGTCCAGATTGGACATTACCCGTGAACCGCCTGCTCAATAACTCTTCTTGGATGGCTCATTGGCCTCTCAAATATAATGTATCAAAGACAGAACTCCAGTCTGCTCCACCCAATGCTCCTCCATTAGCTTCCCCCCATCTATAGAAGCTCCATCCTGCCAGATGATCACGCTCAACCCAATTTTTGACATCCCTTCTTCTGTAACACCAGCCTCCAACTCATTAGCAGACTCTGTTGGCTTTGCTTTCAAAAACACATTCAAGATCTGACCACTTTCTAATCTTACCTCTACTCTCCTCTTTCAAGTCACCCATTCTCACTGTTGCAAATACTTTCTTTGTCTTGATGTTAGAACTCTCTCTTTGTTACTGATGTGCATTCTGCCAAAATTTCTAGTTGAGAGCAACTTGGAAAGCATGATGGTGTGGTATATGTTTCAAAACTCTTCCAGTTGCCTTATTTTTCCTCACCTTTCCAGGCCCTAATCTGCCTCTGATGCCTTGTGGCAAGGTGAATGATAGCATCCCTCATCTTGTATCTTTAGGCTGGTGTGGCTAGAGGCTAGATCAGGGCGGGAGATCAAAGTTGCATCCTGTGTGAGCAAAACTGGGACATTTTGTTGCAGGGGTTTTTCAGATTTCATGCTGAACATGAACCCACTGAAGAATCTGGTAGAAGCCACAAACACTCTCCCACAAAGAGCATGTACAGCAAAGAAAAAGAACTTGAGATACACAGTGGGGCTCTGACAGCTGTTCCCAAATTCCTGTGTCCAAGGGTCTTGGGTAAAGACCCATTTCCATAAAGACCAAGAACCAGGGGCCACTTATTGGATCAATCATTTTCATGCTTTGACATCACTGTTGTCCTACTTTTCATGGCCATTGTTGGGGAATAGCAGACAAGAACTATCCCCTGAATTATTCAGAACTCACTCTTCAGAAAAATAGTTTGTAACAGTGATAAATAACCCAACTAACTGGCTGTTTTAATCCTTGAGTTGTGAGAAAAAAAGTATTAAATTAAAAAGAGTGGCTCTGTTTTTGTGTCCTATTTTTAGGCAGGCGACATCTGCTGCCATCTCAGAGACTTAACAATTACTTGATTGGTTAATTATTTTAAAACATATTGACAAAAATAAACACTGAGTTATTCACACTAACACATCCACTTATTCCCCTCTATTATTAATATTCCAGGGAGATTTTAAAAGTAGCTAGAAAAGGAAGAATTCTATTTGATGTTAGAAATCACAAATAAGATTGCTGAATAAGGTCTCCTGGGCTTCCTAAAGTACAAATTGGTAGTCAGTATTCCAGTAAGGAATATTGGGAACTCACGATCAGTCCTTATGAGAGAATGTTTGACTCTCATATTTGTGGTTCTTCCAAAGAGTTGAAGTATTTTTCACTATTACATTTGCAATCATGAACATGGAGTGGAAAATGGATAGCCAATCTTGTTCATTTCTTTACTGCATATGTCTTAATATTTCTTTTTATTCATTTATTTATTTGGCTATGTGGGGTCTTAGCTGTGCCACCTGGGGTCTTCACTACCATATGGGAAATCTTCCTTGCAGCATGCAAGATCTAGTTCCCTGACCGAGGATCAAACCCTGACCTCCTGCATTGGGAGCACAGAGTCTCCCCAAGGGGAGTCGCTAAGGAAGTGGGGACATAGTCAGGGGAGCAGAGGAGGAAGGAAGGACATCAAGAAGGGATGCAAGTTCTGGCAGAGTCTTGCAGAAGCAGACTTCAACTTGACCCCGTGAGGAACGCTGGACGGAAAGTTACATCTGAGAATTTGATCTAACCTGAGACAAGGGAGCTGGGTTTTCAAAGTCCTGTACCTAACAGTCACTGGAGAGGAGTAACTTCCCAGCTCTCCTGGCCGTCTGCACATTTGGGCAACATGGTAGCTAGAGAATATGCTTCAGATTGTTGGAAGAAAAAATACACTGACGTCTGAGGGGTCAGTGAGGACTGGTAAAGGTTGCATGTAAACAGTGAGAAGCATGCCAAGAAATATGGACAGTGCCAGCAGTGTCCGTTTGCAATAAGTCATTTCAGCCCCTGGGAGCCCAACTTTGTGGCTTACTAACAGGGGACTTATCCAATTCTTGTGGTGGAATTCATCCAAGAATGTCCACAAGTAAGAATTTTTATGATCTCTGTGGACAGAATAAACTGTTTAGTTCTAGACTCCACGTTATGATTTTTATCGGTCACTTCCTTGTTTTTTTTGTATGTCTGAGCTTTATCGAGTGCCAGGTCTCTAGGGCAGAAGTTTAAAAAAAATAATCTGGAAACAATCCTTGTGCATGCAATTGAAAATAAACATAAAACTGTCCAGCACACTCTGTGTACAGGACTGATTAACAAGTGTTCTTGGCTCACTAGTAATTTGGGGGCTTGACATTTCTTTTCTTTCAGACAGATCGCTGTGAAAGAAATGACAATAATTACAGTTTCAAGATCAATAATTTGTCGGCACTATTTTCCATCTAACAACTAGCAGAACACAACAAGAGAGATTCATTTTTAGCCACACAACTGATGTTTTGCAGAAAACTGTAAAAATCTGAAAACATATTAAAGGAAAAATGATCATCACCCTGCTCCTCACACAATATTATCTGAGCAAATACATAAAAGCAAGTGTTATAGGAAAATCCATTGTAATTATATATGAACATTATGAACAATAAGGTAACTAAAATATATTGTATCATAGAACATTCTATGTGACCCAGTACATTGGTATCAGATGACTTGGGCATGACACTGCTGAGAAATTAATCAGGCTTAGTAAAGCTTATGCCTCTTCATTCTGGGAGATTCATGTAAAACAAATTGATTTATAAATTACCTATATCAATTGTTTTCTAAATATAGATCAAAGGTGGATTGTCTTTATTCTTTTTCATAGTTTCTTAAAATAGTACCAGAATAACCCTAGACTATAGATAGACGATTTGCAAAATACTCATCTTAAGCTGCCACTGTGTTCCATGTGGTTTTTTGCTCAGTTGTTTAAAAATTATTTTAATTAATTTATCTTTTAGTTATATATAACAAAGGACAAAAATAGCAAGGATACAGCTTGATAAATTTTACATATGTCAATACCAGTGAAACCACCAAAATACAGACTATTTCGAGCACTCAGAAGACAGTCTCATGTCCCAGAAGGAACCATGACTCTGCCAGTTTGGTCTGCTTGTGAGCTTCACACACGTGGAACCCTATAGTATATTGCCTTCTACATTTGATTTCTTTGGCCCAACAATATGTTCGTGAAATCCATATTGTTGTATTCCTTACTTTTTTAACTATACAATTTCCTCTTAACTCAAAAAATCTTTATCATTAAGGCTCATCTTTTGTAGCAGACAAAGCTGGAGCGTCGAAACTAATCTAAAATGCTGTACCTTCATTGACCCGAAAAATCCCACCATCTCACATCATCAGAGGAAACATAATGATTTGCAATACCACGTAAATTTTGAGTAATTCGACTCATAATGTCAATAGAATTCTTTATTCATTGACTGTTAAATTCAGTGGCATGTCTACTTCTAAACTAGAAGACAGATGAACTTTACCTGGCTGATAAAATTTTCATCGAATAAGTTCACTGACTTCTTGAGGCTGTAAATGTCAATTTAAATTTAGTCTCGTTTAATAAATGACATCCACGGCTTGATGTCTGAATAGCTATTTTTTACATCAACAACTCAAATGCAGATGATAAAAGGATGTGCTCAGTCGTTTCAGTCGTGTCTCACTCTTTGCAACCCTATGGACTGTAGCCCCCCTGGCTCCTCTGTCCATGGAATTCTCCAGGCAAGAATACTGGAGTGGGTAGCCATGCCCTCCTCCAGGGGATCTTCCCAACTCAGGGATCGACCTTGAGTCCTCTGTATCTCTTGCATTGCAGATGGATTCTTCACCGCTGAGCCACTGGGGAAACCTGATAAACTGACAGGCATCTGGAAATTCCCTGGTGGTCCTGGGGTCTCAGTGCTGAGGGTCCAGGTTCAATCCCTGGTCAGGAAACTAAGATCCCACAAGCTGTGAGGCACAACAGAAAAGGAAGAAATGAAAAAAAAAAAAAAAAAAGACAAGCGTCTACTTTAGATGGTGGCAGAGGTATTCTTTGTTGTGAAGCAGAGAAAGACTTGAAGTTTTCATGAGATCCTTGATTAAGGAAAGTGAACTCAAGGTCTGAGGCAAAGACCTGTTGGGGCAGATGAAGGGAAGAAGAACCATGAGCAAGGTCACCCAAGGTCAGTCAGCAATTGCAGAGCCCCTGGCAGGGGCCACTGACCATTGGCTTTAGCCCTCTATCTGTTGGGCACCACTTCCTGGCATTGAATTTCTCTGGATGGCATGACTTTTAATGAAAACACTCCCACAGATGGCAGAAACCAAGCCTATAACTGAAGTTCAAAGAACAGCCCCCACAAATATAATGTCAAGGTAAATTATTAGTCAGTTAATACACTCTGATCATATAGACTTGGGAATAAGGAGATGATAAAGAATAGAACCTCAATTCAAGTTAGTTCATTAACATGAAGCCTAAACCATGCTTGAGATGTCTTTAGGAGAGATAAGTGAAGTGAAGTGAAGTCGCTCAGTCATGTCCGACTCTTTGTCACCCCATGGACTATATAGTCCATGGAATTCTCTAGGCCAGAATGCTGGAGGGGGTAGCTTTTCCCTTCTCCAGGGGATCTTCCCAACCCAGGGATTGAGCCCAGGTCTCCCGTGTTGCAGGCGGATTCTTTACCAGCTGAGCCACAAAGGAAGCCTAAGAATACTGGAGTGGGTAACCCATTCCTTTTCCAGCAGATCTTCCTAACTTAGGAATCAAACCAGAGTCTCCAGCATTGCAGGTGGATTATTTTCCAGCTGAGCTATCAGGGAAGCCCTAAGGGGAGATATCCAGAAGTGAAATTGCTGGAGCATAAGGTGTTTGATTTTTTAGATTTTAAGAGATATTGGTACCTTTTGCAGGGATGCTTTTGACAACTTCTGTTCTCCCTCCTTTCATGTGTGGTTAGCATATGGCATGGGGCCTGTTTGGCTGCAAGATCAAACTAGTCAAACCTAAAGGAAACCAATCCTGAATATTCATTGAAAGGACTGATGCTAAAGCTGAAGGACCAGTACTTTGGCCACCTGATGTGAAGAGCTGACTCTTTCGAAGAGACCCTGATGTTGGGGAAGATAGAAAGCAAAAGGAGAAGGGGACAACAGAGAATGAGATGGTTGGATGGCATCACTGACTTGATGAACATGAGTCTGAGCAAGCTCCGGAGATGGTAAAGGACAGGGAAGCTTGGTGTGCTGCAGTGCATGGGGTTGCAAGGAGTCAGATACGACTGAGCTACGACTAGCAACAACTCTATTTTACCCTGTACTGGTAACTTTAGTACCACCCTGTGCTTTATGCCACGTCATCCTCCCCAGTGGGCCTGCCCTGCATCTAGGCTCCTCTCTGCTTGAGAAGGATGGAGCATCTGAAACCTAGATGAGTTGATCATTTCTTTCTCACTGGGGTACTTCTTTAATGAAGCAGGTACATGTTTATAGGTGGCAATATAAGATTTATGCAGGAGCTGATTTTTTTTTTTTAACAGCATCACATGGCATATTTGATCTTATTTCCCTGACCAGGGACCGAACCCATGCTCCCTGCATTGGCAACACAGAGTCTTAACCACCGGATCACCAGAGAAGTCTCCCAGGAACAGATTTTAATTGAGATCTTATTCCACCTGGAAACCTTAGGCCATAGTTTGTAAACCCAGAAGCCAGTGGGGGCTGTATAGGACTATAGGAAATGGTGGAGACCTCGGGAACTTGGCTAGTCCATCCTGATGAAGATGGCAATATAGCCACTCAGTGTGACTCACCAATTTTTGAAAATCAAAATCAGGGGACAGATAGGAACTTCACAGACTGTTCGGGTAAACTTTTCTTTTACAGTTGAGGATAGTGAGACTTTGAAAGACTGTGTATTTTCTCAGTGACCCAGCAGTGAGTTAGTTCCAAGAGTCCAGAGCTTCAGGTACTGAGGTCTTTCTACTATACCGCTGTACCTGTGGGTGCTGGTTAATCTCTATGCTTCACTACCATCCCTTGCAGGGCTGATTCACCCTTCTGTTCCCCTGCTCTGAGCCCTGAGGTACCTCTTCCGGGCTCCCTTGTCCCTTGGACATCAGTTGGATTTGACCAGTGGTTGGTGTGAGCCAGGGAGTGGAGAGCAGGGGAAAAAGGGATGAAGGTATGTCTTCCCCAAGTCCCCTCTGCTCCGGGCAGTGTTTCCTGGCACTGTCTGTGCCCCTTCTCAACTATGGCTTCTGCTAGGAGATCCTCCTCCCTGGAGCAGTTCTCATCATGCTCCTGAGATCCTTCCCTTTGCACCTTTAGGTCTGGGGTGCTAATGGGGTCCATTGCTGTGGGCTCCTCGTTGCATTTTGCTCTCTTGTGAATCCTGCCTGTACCACTGTAGAAGTCTCTTCACTGACCCATCTAAGTTAAATGGTTTCCAGCCAGGAAAGTCATGTCCACTTGTGTTTGCATGCCTGGATGACAGGCTAAGTGAGGGTGAAAAGTTAGTTTTGCATTTTTATTTTTTCCTCGACTTCATTTTATATGGCACAAGCAAATGCTCCTTGGAAACATCAAAAGTCTATTCCCCAGGGTATATCTGGATGGTCAATGATGTGCCCAGTTTAATTAGCCATTCAGTTCAGTTCAGTTCAGTCGCTCAGTCGTGTCCGACTAGGGAAATGCAAATTACGGCCACCCTCAGAGTGGCTAAAATGAAGAACACAGATAATGGCAAGTGTGGGCGAGGAATGGAATAACTCAAACATTCTCCTACTGTGAACTGACACACCACCACCCTGGGAGACAGTGTCAAATAAAGCTGTCATGTCCATGCTCTGTGATCCAGCAATGTCACTTTGCTGTACTCGTTAGAAATGAGCTCCTGTGTGCACCACAAAACATATGTCAGGATGTTCATTCAAAGCAGAGCTCTTTGTAATGGCCATAACTGGACAACCAAATGCCCAGCAGCAGTGGAATGAACTGTGGTTTACCTACATCATGGAAATGCAAGAAAAATGAATGAACTACAGCTGCATGCAACCACGGAAATATCACACATGATGTGAACTGAAAGAAGCCATGCTCAAGATGTACAAAAATAGAAAAACTCACCTATGCTGTTAGAAGTCAGGGTATGGCTACCCTGGCTGGACAGTCAGGTCTGGAGGCTGGGCGGGTACAGATTCTTGATCTGGGTCCTGATTACAGGGAAGTGTTCAGTTTAAAGGATATACTCTTGATATGCATATCTTTTTTATATACTTCAATAAAACCCTCTTTCCCCTTCAAATCTGTACTCTGGCAAAGACCTAGATCAACCTAACATGCAAGTTCGAACTGGAGATGTTGCTTGGCTCCTGAAGAAATGTCACCTTAAATAGTTGTAAGCAACATGCCATGTCAAAAACTGATATTTTAAAAATCACTGCTGTGTTTTGATGGGGTTTGGGACAGGCCCCCCACAATAGGGCACCTTGGCATGCTGAGTATTTTGAGATGTAGGAGTTTGAGAAAATGGCAAAACCAAGAAGGTCACTCTGACCTTCTCCCCCCAGCCCTTCTTCCCTGGAACAGGCCATAAGACCCTCCTGTAAGAGGTTTCCCCCATATCCAGAAGATAGCAACATCTTTTTCTCCAAAATAAAGGGACACTGAAAAGAATCCTTAGCAAATAGGACTTGCTAATTTCCCTCAGTTTTCTACCATTCCTCACACACTTTAACCTGGCATATTCCTCCATGCATGTCCAATTCTTCATCCAACCCAGCACAAAAGTACATAAATCTGGGACTTCCCTGGTGGTCAAGTGATTAAGACTCCATGCTTCTGTTAGGTAGGTAGAATAGGGAAACGGAGTCCAAAATGGCGGTGGCTAGAAAACAAGGAAGGTCAAAGGAAGGTCCGAGGACCAGAGTGAAGACTTCAGGTAGAACAAACAGCACCCCTGGCTAAGCCCAATTTGTATAGGGCAGGCCCAGGTGGAGGAAAAAACATATAAAAGGAGGAGCCAAAGCACTTTCTCTCTCTCCCGCATGCGTGCACTCTTCCTCTCTCTCTTCCTCTCTCTCCCTCCCCCATGCGCTCCTCCACTCTCTTCTCTTCAAGTCTTTGGGTTGGCATGCCCTCACACTTCAAGGATGGATTCTCCTGCCATCTTCTAAATAAAATAGAGCTGTAACACTGATTTGCCCAAGAGCTATAACACAGTTTGTCCAAGATCCGAGAGCTGTGATGCATTGAGAGCTTTAATGTCCATCGCTCCAAATCTTTGTTGTGACGAGACAAAGAACCGAGGAACATACACTCACGTGACACTTCCAATGCAGGGTGCATGGGTCCACTGGTCAGGGAAATAAGATCTCACATGCTGCATGGCCTTAAAGTAAAAAAATTAATAAATTGGGCCAAGATATATTTAAAACACACAAAAAATATAGAGCTCTGTTTCTTTGGAGTGTCATTTCCTTATAAAGTTTTCCATGTCATGTGAAGTGAAAGTGAAAGTGAAGTCGCTCAGTCATGTCTGACTCTTTGTGACCCCATGGACTGTAGCCTAATCAGGTTCCTCTGTACATGGGCTTTTCCAGGCAAGAATACTGGAGTGGGTTGCCATTTCCTTCTCCAGGGGACCTTCCCGACCCAGGAATCAAACCTGAGTCTCCTGCATTGCAGGCAGACACTTTACCTTCGAAGCCATCAGGGAAGCCCATGTCACGTAAAACCTACGTTAAATAAGCATGTCTACGTTTCTCCTGTTCATCTCTGTCAATCTAGTTCTCAGATCCAGCTGGGGACCCTGAGAGGGCTGACATGTACAAACTCTATGACCTAGCACCTTCTCTGTGCTGGCAAACTACCCAAAAACAGAGGCACCAGATTGTTTCTGTCACAAATATCTGGGTATTTCAAATCCTGTAGTAGACGCTGCTGCAAATAAGTGACTATATTGGAACCTGTATGCTATTGGGAGCAAATCCAGGTACAGTGTGTGTGCAGTGTGTGCAAATTCTGGATGTTGACCATGAGAATCAATGGAGTGCTGTGCTTACTGTATACACAGTAATGTATAACGGAGGAGGAAATGGCAACCCACTCCAGTATTCTTGCCTGGAAAATCCCATAGACCAAGAAGTCTGGTGGGCTACAGTCTGCTGCTACTGCAGCTGCTGCTAAGTCACTTCAGTCATGTCCAACTCTGTGCGACCCCATGGACAGCAACCCACCAGGCTCCCTCGTCCCTAGGATTCTCCAGGCAAGAACACTGGAGTGGGTTGCCATTTCCTTCTCCAATGCATGAAAGTGAAAAGTGAAAGTGAAGTCGCTCAGTCGTGCCTGACTCTTCGCGACCCCGTGGACTGCAGCCTACCAGGCTCCTCCGTCTATGGGATTTTCCAGGCAAGAGTATTGGAGTGGGTTGACAGTCTATGGGGTCGCAAAGAGTCAGACACGACTGAGTACACACATATATTACTGGATACAAAGTGGACCCAGAGAGCTATTTTTAGAAGAATTGTTAAGAGTTTGGGTGAAAATATCTGGACTCTTTTCAGCAGATCTGAGTCATTTCTTGAACAGGAGGAAGTCTGAGAGAAGTTGTGTTGGAGCTGAGAGCAAAGGCAGGGAAGCCAGGGTGCTGGGGTAGCCACTGAGATACATAATCTTGTCCAAGACACCTCTTAGAAACATTTACTCCAAATCACAGTCATCTACAAGCCAGCCACATCCAACTGCAGAATCAGGAAAGAAAGAGAGGGAAGACAAGCCAGCTTGGCTCAGAGCAGAGCAGGAACCATGCAGCTTCTGGTGGAAGGCCAGAGGATGATTACAACTGCACACATGTGCCAACTGACGCTGGGGTCTGCTTTTTACAGCTGAGATTGCAAGCAGAGCCACGCAACGGCTACATCAAAGAGTGAGGTCACAGCAGAGGAGTTGGGATGCAGAGGTTTATTAGCAGAGCCCTGCCAACTCCCACTTTAATTAGCACATGGACCAGCGATGGAGCCTCATTACCCCCCAGATCTTGATGTGGCTTTCTCACATTCCTATTTGCAAAAGGACAAAGGCAAAGTAAGAAAAGCAAGGCAGGAGAGGAGGACATGAGGAAATACAGTGGCAACGGTCACTAATTGCATTTTCATCTACTAAAAAATTTTTTTAAAGTTTACCAGTTAAATACACTTAATAATTTAAGGGTTATGAGAAATACCGCCATTGGAGCACAAGTGACAAAAAGGAGAGGAGGGAGGAAAGGAAGGTGAGGGGGTGGGTGCAGGGAAAAAAAAAGAAATAGCCATAAAATTCCACGATTGTTACATGGGAGCATCTTACTAGATGTTAATATACAAAGTAGAGATTTCATAAACTGAATGTTTTTTAAATGCATTTGGGACAGTGTGGCAACTTGTTTTGTAGATCAAAAGTCCTTGGTTTGTATAAATACTCAATGATTATCAATGTAGTACAACCAGTGGGCTTTTGGACAGCAAGTTTCAAAAACTTCCCATAGAAGGAAGAATTAAGCTCCTGAGTGATTCTATAAATTGCTTTACACAGACAAAATATACATTGATAGAAGTAAATGGCTGCCTTCCTATAGGCATTAACATGTGGACTTAATATCTTAAAACTTTTATTCTGAACATTTTAGTCTGAACAGACTTCTTTGTAAATCCTATGTTTGCCCCCCTTTCTAGTTAAAGCTCAAAGTTGAATTTCCTCCTTTGACATTTGTTAACAGGTCTTGTTCATTCATTAACACTGCAGCAAAGTGTCTGAGGTTGTTGGAAGGATTTTAAAGTCACATGGCAAGAAAGGTGACCTGGGAAATTCCTGCTGGACTAAATTTCTGAAAAGAAAGCAGGAAGGAGGAAAGACAGTATCAGGTCTCCTTGTTCGTTTAATTTGCTGATGACTAGCGATTACTGCCAGGAAATTGTTATATTGTTCCCGAACCCTGAAAGGGATATAGAGTGATTAAAAGGTTGGCCTCCCACGTGGGCACAGGAGCCTTTGGGATACGATTGACTCTAAGTTTCCAGATACAGGAAGAGGAGAGACCTGGCCCACTTGGCTGTCCACAGTCTGACATTCAGAGTGTAGTTGGTTTTTTAAAACTGTCAGTTCACGGAAACCAGACTTTCTTTGGGAGCAAAGGAAAAATCAGGGAGCAAGGAGTTCAAAACAGTTTTGAAAAAATATTGCACCCTTAGGGATTACAGCCTCTGAGGTTTTAGTCATGTGACCTTGTGGAACTTCGCTCACATGCATGGTCCTCCTGTCCACCCCCCCCCATTTTTTGTCAGTTTCCTTAAAATGTATATTGGCAATGTTGATGCGAATTCAGTTTTGTATTTTGTTTTACTTTTCCCTCAAAGGTTTCTTATATTGTCGCAAAGTTGTCAGAGTCATTATCTTAAACAGCCGTGAAAACCTCCATTGAGTGGATACCAGCATGCTACATTTTGGGCATATATTTCCATCTACCACAGTCTCCAGCAGAGAACTTGGCTCAAGACAGCCAAACTCTTGGAATTAAAGTTCAAAGAAAGGTTCTCATTGGAACCAGCTGGAATTACATCCCCTTGCCCCATACTCCCCAAGGACTGGAGAGTGCTAGGTAGGGTTGGTGGAAAAGAATTATAGAGGATCTTAAGGTTTATATCCCACCCTGAAGGGCTTTGGTGACAATGAAACAGCAGATGGTGCCCAGCCCCAGGGCAGGTCTTCAAATGCTAATTAATGAGAACAATTTATATGCAACTACTTTATATCAACCCACTTTATTCATTTATTTTATAGAGTTTCACATTTAGAGCAGTTATAAGGTCACAGTAAAAATGAGCAGAAGGTACACAAATGCAGAGGATGAGATGGTTGGATGGCATCACCAGCTTAATGGACATGAGTCTGAGCGAACTCCGGGAAATTGTGAAGGACAGGGAAGCCTGGCGTGCTGCAGTCCATGGGGCTGCAGAGAATCGGACATGGCTAAGCCACTGTGCATGGACACCTTTTCATATGCTTAGTTGCCATTTGTACCTTTTCTTTGGCAAGTTGTCTGTTAAGGTCTTTGAGTCATTTTTAAACCAGGTTCAGCCTGCGTTTTAAAGTTAGTGTCTTACTCTCTCTGGCCATGTGTGTGGACTAGAATCACCAGATGTAAAGAAGTTTTTTGTGGGAAATGTTTCTGACATAAAGGAGCCCTTGAATCTTTCCAAATTGCCTCTGCCAGCTGTCAGAAGTTCCTCTTCGGAGTACCACCCTTAAACTGAGCACGAGCACGGTCAAACACTGACACCAAGGATGGAGGCTCTAAGTGGAGATTTCCCACTTTCACCTTGCCCTCCACCCTCCCAGCACCTACTAACTTGTTCCCTCTTCAGCTGCCCAAGCAAATCATGCTATACCACTTCCCTGTCCCTCAGAGGCCTGTCCCGGCCACCCCAGGTTCTAACTGCACCTCTAACCCTTCAGGCAGGCTCCCAGCTCAGGGCTTCACACCTGAGGTTCCCTCTGCCTGGAGGCTCTTCCCCAGAGATGCCAGTGGCTCCGTCCCTCCTCCCTGAGCTTAGGTATTGCCCACCCACTCTGTTTAAGGCTGCAGCTCCCAACTTTTCCCTTCACCTCACACTCTTTGCCTTGCTTTGTCCTTTTCCATTGCATTTATCACCATCTGACATCCTCTATACTTTGCTTACTTGTTCATTGCCTGTTTTGTGCAAGAAGTTCCCCTGGGAAGGGGTCTTTGTGAGTGTGGTTCACCGGTGTTCTCCCAGCATAGAGAACGGAGTCCAGCTCTTACTGGATTCTCAACAAGTATTTGTTAAGCGAGTATTTTAAACAAGCTTCTAACAAGCGTCTGGGTCATCATTTTGAGACCCCCCATTGGGCCAGGTGTTACTTAGAGACACAGTAAACACGTTGCCCTTGAAATCTACGCCATCAAACCTCTTTTAAGTGAGAACACCATACAAGATACCCTGATTATTTTACTAAAGGAACTTTGTTGGCTGTGATCCAAAAGGACTTTTCTAAAGCTCTCATTCTCTGTTCTTCTCTTATTTGCTTAAGACATCTGTGACTGCCTGCTGTGAGTCACCTCAAGCAATGAGAAATTTTCCTGTAAGACTTTTATATATAAAGTCCATGTCTTTGTTTTCCCTTTTCTCTAGAATTGGAAGCAGACTAATTTCCCAGAAATCAGGAGATGTCTGTAGAGCTGTCCTTCCCACCTCTGCTCTCCTGAAGGGGGTTGGGGGCGGGGGGTATAGAGTCCCTGGGGGAGGATTCTCCAGGTTCCCTCCATCTGGGATGTTGAAACAAAGTGTTGGAGTCAAATTCAAGTCAAGCAGAGATAGTATCACTGTGTTCCTTTGAAATGTCAATGACAGAGGTTTATAAGAGGAGTTTCCAGAAACTGGGCAGAAAGCTGTGGCCCGCATTGGCTGCCTGGCCCTCTGTCATCTCACCCTTCCTGCTGTGCCCATGGGTGTCTCACCCACTGCATTGCCACCGAGCACTTCCTGTGACCAGCTGGAAGATCCAGAGAATCGAGATCCCTCAAGAGCAGCCCTTAAACCATGGCTTCCATAGACTGATGTATACATGTGACAACTCCTCCGCTTGCAGGGTCCCTTGGGGGGTGTCTTCCACACTGGGGCTTATCACAGATGCTGGCTTGATCACAGTGTTGATGTGCAGCCTCTGCCCAGGGTTCCTTCCCTGATGTCTCACTCCTCCAGTCCCCTTCTTTAATTTTACTTATTTCCTTTTTAAGATTAAAAAAATTTTTTTTATAGGAACGATTTGCAAACTCTGTGTTGAATTTGTTACAACATCGTTTCTGTTTTATGGTTTGGTTTTGTGACCACGAGGCGTGTGGGCTCTTAGCTCTACCTAATCAGGGACTGAACCCACACCCCCTGCATTGGAAGGCAAAGTCTTAACCACTGGAATATCAGGGAAGTCCTTGCGCATCCTTTCTTTCCATCTGCTTCTTTCTTTCTCTGTCTCCATTTTCTTTCTTCTCTCCTGCTCTTTAAATCTCCACACTCTTCTCGCCCACACTTCCCTCTCCTGTCTCTTTCATGTTCTGAGATGACAGCTCATCGAGGTGATCTCAATCCCCATGTTACTGCTGGGGGTTATTTTTACTGGAGGGCATCCCAGGCCATCCAGAGGCCTTGAAAGCATCCAGACATTAACAGGGTCAGACAAGTAAAAGGTGATTTCCTTGCCTGCGGAAGACTCAGCTCACTAAGAACCAGGCAGAGTGGCCTCCGGAAACAGCACAACTGCCTTTCAGGCACATGGACGGTCTTGGGAAGGCAGAGCACACAGGGCTCAGTTAGAAATTCCATGAACCCAGGACCAGACCCCTCCACTGACGGAGTGACCACCCTCTGCACCTTGTCTTTAATCCAGGTGATCCTTGCCCTGGGGGCTTCAGTTTGCAGGTAGTGCCCAAGAAACAAGGACTGGCCAATCAGGAAGCTTGACACTAAAACAGTAGGCTGTGAGCGAAGTGCCCCATGATCTCTGTATTATCGATCAAGAATGAAGTCATTTCAGCCTAAAGCAAACCTATCACTGCTACCAGTGGCTTCCGTTCACTGCCTGCAGGGCTCTGCTGTTACAGCCACTTTGGCCATTTGTGTTTTCTGAGACTCAGAGTTGGGAATGATAGAACTCAATGGAAAGAAATTCTTGGAAGGTGATGGTATTTGTCAAAGTGAGGATTTGATCTTTCAAATGTTGAGTTCATGAGCTTCCCAGGTGGTGCTAGTGATAAAGAATCTGCCCACCAATGCAGGCAATGCAAGAGACAAAGGTTTGATCCCTGGGTTGGGAAGATCCCCTGGAGGAGGGCCTGGCAACCCACTCCAATATTTTTGTATAGAGAATCCTATGGACAGAGGATCCTAGGGGACTACAGTCCATGGGGTTACAAAGAGTCAGACACGACTGGAGCAACTTAGCATGTACGCAGGCATGCACGCATGTTGATTTTATAAACTGTTTCTAGAGACAACAGTTTATAGATGCTGGATGGTCTCTAAAGCAATAGCCAATACCCCCCATCCTACCATATCCCCCATCTGAGAGCATGCCACCCAGCGGCTTCCAGCTATGAGCCCTCTGGACCTCCTGGGACTCAGGAGCCCCTTGGTCCTTGGGAGTAACCCCCAACCCATGGCTGGTGGGAATTGCTTAATAAAGATCAATATCAGATGATATCACTTATATGTGGAATCTAGAGAAAAAGATACCAATGAACTTAGCTTACAAAGCAGAAATAGACTCATAGACTTAAAAAAAAACAAATTTACGGTTACCAAAGGGAGGCATAAATTAGGAGTTTGGGATTAACATATACACAGGACTGTATATAAAACAGATAATCAACAAGGACCTAGGGTACAGCCCAGGGAGCTCTACTCAGTATTCTGTAATAACCGTATGGGAAAAAAAACTGAAAAAGAGTGGATATGTATGCATAACTAATTCACTTTGCTGGACACCTGAAACTAACACAACATTGTGAATCAACTATAAATGAATATAAAATAAAAATTTAAATGTCAATGTATGGCAAAAAAAACACTATAATATTGTAAAGTAATTAGCCTCCAATTAAAATTAATTAATTAATTTAAAAAAAACCATAAAAGTTATAAGCTTAAAAAAATTTTTTTAAAAACGTCCTAGCAACCTTGCAGTTCCCTCTGAGGTGGGCCCCCTGAAGTGCCCCAAATTTACCTGGCAGGAGCGCCCCTGGGAAGCCTCTGGTAAACTGTTGACCACATGGCCTTGCTGTCTGGTTCCCCTCCTTGTCTTCCGTCCCCTCTCCCCACCAGCATTTCCTTTAGTCACCTCAAAAATAAACATCAGCACCTTCATCATTATCTTAGAGTCTCTTCTGGGGGAGCAGAGACTCACTTAGACACAAAACCCAGAAATCTCTGTTAACACTGAAATCACGTGAACAAGTGAAAGTCTAATGATGAAACAAATTAAAGAATGTTTCGTTTCTGCTTATCTTTAGGCACATCACGCCTCTGCCTCCATGTGGGGTTCTCCTGGGTCTCTTCACACCGTCCCCTCTCCGGGCATGTCCAGATTTTTCCTCTTCTGCAAGGACACCAGTCAGATAGAGTAGGGTCTGCCCTAATGACCTCATCCTAACTTGATTACCTCTGTAAAGACCCTATTGGCAAATAAGGAGACATTTTCAGGTACAGAGGGTCAGGGTTCTAACATAACTTTTTAGTTGCAGCTCAGCTCATAACATAGTTTGAGAAACATTTGGAAACAGGAAACTGTCTGACAAAACATTCATAAAAACTGGATTGGAATAATTGCTTTCATTTCCTTTTAAAAAAATGCCTGTTTAAGCTATAAAACACAATCTTTCAACAAATTTTCAACTTAAAAATATTTTTCATGAATGAGAAATAAACAATTTATTGAAAAACTCCTATTTGTGAATGCAGGCTGTATTTGTTCACTGATGTTAAGCATGGCACAATAGAATATACTGGAAACAATGCTGAAGAAAATGTACAAATTTGTATTTTCTAAAGCAAGTAGTAGTGTTAGTCACTCAGTTGTGTCTGACTCTGCGATCCCACGGACTATAGCCCACCAGGCTCCTCTGTCCATGGGATTCTCCAGGCACGAATATCAGAGTGGATTGCCATTCCCTTTTCCAGTGGCATAGTTTGAACAGTCAGCCAAGGTGGTACTTTTGATATCTAAGAAGTTTGATTAACCACAGATGAAGAGGAATTATCTCTCAGAATTTTACTTAGCAGAAAATTCAGTTTACGTGAATTCAAACTGAGTCACAGTGACAATAATTTATTTTGTTCTTAAGCTACAAAACAGCTTCCAATAGAATAATGTCTTTGTGCCAAAGCTAAAGTGCTGTGATTAAATAAAAGGTGAAAGAATGGGAATTCTCCAGAATTTATAAAGAGAAAGAAAGTGTCTTTGGGATGGTTAATCAATACAACCTGACTTTGCATGCATACCTGATGCAATGCTGAAATAGAGATATATTTTTTTAATTAACATAATTCACATACCACAAAATGCACCCTTTTTGAAATGTATGATTCAGTGCTTTGTAGTATATTCACAAAGTTGTGCAACTATCACCAGTACCTAATTCCAGAACATTCCCACACCCTATAAAGAAACCCTGTATGAATCAGTTCTTGCTCCTCCACTGTATGTCTCCAAAACCTGGAAAATACAATCTACTTATGTTTCACTGGTCTTCCCTCATAGCTCAGTATAAAAGAATCCACCTGCAATGTAGGAGACATTGATTTGAGACACTGATAGGAGACATTGACTCGGTTTGACTCCTGGGTTGGGAAGATTCCCTGGAGAAGGGATAGGCTACACAGTCCAGTATTCTTGGGCTTTCCTTGTGGCTCAGCTGGTAAAGAATCTGCCCGAAATGTGGGAGACCTGGGTTCAGTCTCTGAGTTGGGAAGATACCCTGGAGAAGGGAAAAGGGTACCCACTCCAGTATTCTGGCCTAGAAAATCCCATGGATTGTATAGTCCATGGGGTTGTAAAGAGTTGGACACGACTGAGCGACTTGTACTTCACTTCACTTCACTTCAGTATATTTCAGTGGATTTGCCTAGTCTGGTCATTTCATATAAATGGAATTGTATAATACGTGACCTTTGTGTCTGGCTTCTTTTACTTAGCATAGTGTTTTTAAGGTTCATTCAAGCTGTAGCACGCATCAGTACTTGGCTGAATAATATTCCATTGTATCTATGTGTGCCACATTTTATTTATCCATTCATCTGTTGATAGACACTTGGATTGTCTCCACTTTTTGGCTATTATGAATGACGCTGCTTTCAACATTTACTTACAAGTTTTTGTGTGGACCTATTGTTTAAGTTTTCTTGGGGTTGTTCCTGGGAGTAGAATTACTGATAACTCTATTTAACTTTTAAATGAACTGTCAAACTGCTTTCCAAAGTGAGCTCACCATTGTACAGTCCCATCAGCTATATATGAGGGTTCCAACTTTTTCATACCCTCATGAACACTTTCTATTGTTGGTCTTTTGAGTGTAGCCATCCTAGTAGGTATGAAGTGGTATTTCATTGTGGTTTTGATTTGCGTATCTCTATTATTGAAGGTGTTGAGCATCTTTTCATGTATTTATTGTTCATTTGTATATTTTCTTTGGAGAAATATCTATTCAAACTCCTTACTCATTTTAAAAATTGGGCTATTTGTTTTTTATTGTTGAGTTGTGGAAGTTTTTGTGTATATTCTGGAGGCAAGACAATAGTGAAAAAGATGATTTTTGAAAAGCAGTGTTGACAAGGACCCACAGGAACTGTTCCACAGACACTGGTGGTGAAAGTGAACATTACTACAGCCATTTAAGAAAATTATTTGGTAGCATCTACTAAAACTGATCATTTGAGCCAACAGTGCAGCTTCTAAATATATACTCAGCAGAATTCCAAACATGTATTCATCTAAAGAAATATACTAAAATATTCATAGTAGCACTACTCATATTAGCCCCAAATTTGGAACAATCCAAATGCCCAGAAAAAAATAGATGGATAAATAAATTATGCTGTAGTCATAGAGACGAGTAATATACAAATGAGAGTCAACATCTATGACAGTGAGTAAAAATGCAGGTAAATTTTGCAAACACAATTTTGAGCCAAATAGCTAAACACAAAGGAATTCATCTCATAAGAGTCAATTTATATGAAGTCAAAAAGAGGTAAAGCTATTTGATGCTGCTAGAAGCCTGGTAGAGGTTATCTTTGGGGGGCAGGGAGGAGGAGACGGGGAGGTAGCATGAGGGGGCTTCCATTTGATGGTGATTTTCTCTGTCTCGATCCAATGCCAACCCAGGCATTTGCCATTTGTGATAATTCCTGGAGCTGGTCCTCTACTATTGGTGCACTTTCTGGGCTGGATCCCAATACAAGGTTTGTAAGAAGGAGCAGCTGGTGAAAATCTCTTTCTCTGCTTTTTAATCATTTTTTTTTTCAACTTTGACTGTGTCTTTGAACTCTACTCTTCTGATTTAGCAGCAATATATTGGTTTCATCTACCCTTGGTGACCTCATCATTTAAAACGAAGCCACTGTGAATGAAGCTAGGCCCTGGGCATGGTCTGGGCTCATCCCTTCTGGATGCCAACAGGATTCATTCCAGGTTATGCTGAAATCAACACCACCTCATAAATATGTACTGATGGGGCAGGTATCAAAGCTGCATGCCAAGGTGGAAACTTAGAATCCTGAGGAAACTTGGTTCCGGATCAAAATGGGTGTGTGAACAAATGTAGGACTCAGAAAAGGGGGTCTTTTCTTGCACTCCTGAGTCAGCACTTAGAGGAACACCATGAAAACTGAATTCCTGTCATCAGCAAGTCAGTCACTCACTTCTCAGTGCACCCAGCCCTTCCCGACCGGCTTCACGGTTTGCCAGTCCAAGAAGGTGGGGGCTCACACTTTCAGGTCACACAAGGAAGTGTCTGCAGAGCCATCACTAAGCGTGGCCTAAGCCTTCAGGCTTCACTGTCACCCTCCAAGGTGTCAAATATCTGGAAACTGACTTCATAAAATGGCTTTTAAAAACAACCACCTTTTCCTTTTTTGGAAGTTATTATTTAGTTTTGATTTAATACAATAAACAGCATCCATATTGTAAAGGATTTAATGAGTTTTTGAAAGATAAGTGTGCTCACGACATCACGACCACCGTCAAAACATTTTCTTCCTCCTCAAACCTCGCTGCTGTGCATTCCTCCCATGCCCCTGCCCCTGCCCCCATCTCATTGCCACAGCAGACTAGTTTGCATTTTCTAGAGTAAACTGGCTTTTGAACAAATGAGCACAGTCATAGGTCAAATCTAAGCATGCTTCATACACATACATACAGGCACACACACACGTGTATTTACACATGCACACACACTCCTTTCTAAGGGCAGTCTCTTCCCACAGCCTCACACCAAGGCAGACAGCCTTAGGTCTCTTCCAAGTGTACCAGTGACCTCCTAGCCACAGAGTTGGAAGTGGGCAGCAAACGTGACCCAGCAGGCTGAGAGCAGGGCTGGTCTCAGTGCTGTGTCCAAGAGGAGGAGCCACGAGGACACAGCAGCGCTCCGGAAGCAGAAGCTTTGGGTCAGTGCAGGCCACTGCCTCGGATACTCAGGGGTAAGATGGCGGCCGCAGCACCCAGGGGCCGCAGCAGCCAACCCCTGCAGATGAGTCCATGAGCGCTGCTGTGACAGCGGACTACAGGAGGGAGCCTTCAACAGCAGAATGTATTTCCTCACCATTCTGGAGACTGGAAGACCAACAAGATCAAGGTGTCAGTGGGCCGGTTTCCTCTAAGGCTCTTTCCTTGGCTTGCCGGTGGCTGTGTCCTCTGTGCGCGTCAGTGTCCTATTCCCTGTTCTAATAAAGACATCAGTCCTATTGGATCAAGGCCCAGTCTAATGACCTCATGTTCACTTAGTTCACCTCTTTAAAGTCCTTTCTCTGAACAAGGTCATGTTCTGAGGTACTCGGGGATAGGACTGCCACATACGAATCTGGGAAGGGACCCAATTTCATCCGTAATACCCCATAAAGGGGAGGGATTGGCAGACTCCTCCTATGGGCTGGGGCTCAAGAGCCCTATCTATGGAGCTGAACCCCTGGGATCAGGAACCCCTCTACGCTTCTGATATGAGCCTGAATTTCAGTCCCTGTGAGTCCCCCGCTCTGCACAATTGTCCGTGAATTCCAGAAAGATCCCCGTGGCCTGACTTCTCACCTCTCTTTGGAGTCAGCCCCTATTCCTTGAGATTAACCCATCTAACTAGTTTCTCCTTGAAGCGAGAAGTGTAAAGTATGTTGAACAGTAAAACCTGCTGTCTGCTCCCAAGGAGGTGAATGCAGGCAAAGGGCTTCAGAAGTGAACTCTTGGCCTGATGGGGGGTCGGGGGAGGGTGGTAGCTGAAATCTTCCTTCTCAAGAACCTTTCTTTTTAAAATACTGGCATTTCAGGTTACAATAACATCAGGGCAATTCCACTGATTGGAAGGAAATATTTAACCCTTTTAAGTCCGTGCTTATTATAAACTTCTCTTAGGCATATGAGCCAGAGGTACCCAATTCTGTGTTTAATAACAAGTACTCTGGGGGACAGGCAGACAGAGCGGATTGCAAGCCTTGTTCCTTCGGGGTCAGGGGTTTTGGAGCAGCTGACAGGAGAGTGCTTGGCTCTATACTTTTAAAAATATAATCTCCTGCCAAGTTTTCTCAGCAAAGTAGCATGTTGCCTGAAGGAACGAAATCAAGGGATGTTCTTAAAGGAAAAGGATTCATCAGCCTAAGAATCAGCAACAAAATAAGAAAAATGTTCCTATCTATCTTCCTGGGAAGTGAAAGGTCATCTGTCCAGAAGCATTTTTATTGAAGTGAACACAAAGTGAAGAATTGGGAAAGTGCTCTTGCCAAAGAGTGACATTTTTAAGAGGCAAGAAAGAAGGTTAAGGGTTGACTTACCCACCACGAGCTCCTGCAGAGGCTACACCCTGCTGGCCAGAAAGCCAGAGCCCAATCATGGGCAGGTTTTGTTAGCTTGTGCTACACTACGTTAAAAATACATGTATTGGGATAAAGTGCCAAAATTTTAAAGTTGGGAGATTTCATGCAAACATCTACATTTCTGGCTTTTCTTTGGCAACTGGAAGTCTTAGCACCATTGGGTCTCACATGGCTGTGGAAACAGCTGTGGAAACATCATGGAGACTGGTGGAGACTCTGTCCTTGACCGGATCCTGGCTGGGCTCCTGTGAGCCTCTTCTCCACTAGGCCTGAACCTTGACCTTGAAAGGCTTGAACAGACACCAACAGTTCCTGCCAGCTCAAGGCCATATCCCTAGGATGATCCATGACCCTCTTCAGTTGCCTGCCTGAGAAAGCTCAGGCTGCCAGGAGAATTCCCTGCTTGTTTCAGCCCATGACTGCGGGTACCCCAACTCCCAGCCTCTGTAGGAGGTCAGGAGCCTCATTTCCATAAGTGCCAGTGAGCAGACCCAGATGGATCTCACAGGGAACAACACTCCCTTCTCCGCTTTGTAACTTTTCACTCCTCTGGGTCTACCAGGACCCTGATCATCCCCTCTCCCAATTCCCTCATTCTCCCTTTAAAACTGCTAGTCACCTCTGTTCAATTCAAAGCTAGACGCAGTTCACACTGGAGTCTTCCCTAAAACAGTAGTTATTACTGATTAGAAATTGTCCCTATCACTTTAACCAGTGGCAGGCTGTGTTTATCTTTGATAAGATGTGGTACACTGTCCCCAGTTTATCTCAGCCCCTACCCAATTTCACCCCCTCCCGTGCATCTAAGCCAAATATACATACATTGTCAATGATCAGCTGACTTGCTTTGGTATTTCACAAGCAGGGAAGAGGGAAATAAAATCATTTTTATACCCATGTTTCTCCCAGAGAGGGAAAATGATAGATAACAGAAAGCCTTGTGGTTTAAGAAAAGTGGAAGAATGCATGATTCTTTTAGAAGAATGTTTTAGAATTAAAAGGCCATGCCTAATTAGTATGAAATACATGGGTCTGGCCACTTACCGCCAGATATTACCTGCCTGCTTCTGGAGACACCTGAGTTTGTATCCCAGAATCTGAAGTCAAGGTACTGCACTAACCACGCCAAGCCTCTGTTGAAGACCTCTGTGACTAACCTCTGGACAAGGGCAATGTGACTATAGGCTTCAAAGCTCCCTGCGGTACCTCCCCTACCCTTCAGCCTCCATCTAACACTCTCTTTGGCCTCCAGACGGGGCTCCATGTGACCATCTGCAGCTTTCTCATTCTCCCCAAAGCTGAACTCACATGCTTGTCAGGAAGAGGCATTTAGAGAAACCAGGTGGTAGGCAAGGAGGTCACCTTGCAAGAAAGGATGGTTCATTGTTCTCTGTGTTGCTTCATCCATAGGGTCAGCAGTTAGGTCAGGACTGATGTCCTGAGGCTTCATGTCAAACAAGATGAAGTTTCATAATGGCCAGCATCAGAGACACTGTAAACCTCCTCACTTCTGGGGTTTCCCCATAATGAGCACTGTTGCTTTTCCCTCCAGCCTGGCTCCAAGGCGAAAGCATGTTGGGACTTCTCTGGTGACCCAGTGGCACCAAGTCAGGGGCCCAGGTTTAGTCCTCGATCAGGGAACTGGATCTTGTATGCCACAAATAAGAGTGTGCATGACATAGCTAAAGATCCCTCATGCTGCTATAAAGATCAAAGATCCTGCATGCCTTAACTAAGACATGGCATAGCCAAATAAACAAAAATAAATATTAAAAAAGAGCGCATGTTCCTCTGAGAAGGGCTGGGTCTTCTGAAGTCCTGGCTGGCATGAAACAAGTTCTCTGTTCATCACCCTCAGTTCTTTGACAGAGAAATTGTGTTCTGGTTGAGGGTAGGTTCTGGAAGCAATCCACTCATGTAAAGATGCTGGCTCTGCCACTGACCAGCTGGGTTGCCTCAGGCAAAGTGTTCCTCTCCAAGTCTCAGCTTCCGCCTCTGTTGATTTGGGGATGATAATAGTAATGATGTAACGATAGTGAAAGTGAACGTATTAGCTACTCAGTTGTGTCCGACTCTTTGCAAACCCATGGACTGCAGCCCACCAGGATTCTCTGTCCATGGAATTCTCCAGGCAAGAATACTTAACTGGGTAGCCATTCCCTTCTCCAGGGGATCTTCCTGACCCAGGGATCAAACCCATGTCTCTTGCATTGCAGGCAGATTCTTTACCATCTGAGCCAACAGGGAAGCCCATCATGATAGTTGCACCCCTCAAATCTGTTGGAAAAGTGCATGAGTTGCTGGAAAGAAGATGGAAAGCACCTAGAGCGACACCTGGGATGGATTCAGCATTTAATAAACGTGATATGAGATTCTTATGAAATCCTTTGTGTCTTCCATAAGGAAGGAGAGAGACGGCTCTGTCTGGGCAGAGCAAAGGGAAGCAGCTCTTGGTGGGATCAACACAGAGTGGCCATGGAATGTGGTTGGACTGGGAGCTGGCTGAGTAAGGTTTCTCCAAGAAGCAGGCGACACCTTGGGCTGGGCCCATCTCTACCATGGGATTGTTCCTTCCACTGTGAGATGTTTGGGAGCCTGGCCTCTGCCCATCAGATGCCAACAGCACCTCCTCTTCCCTAGCTGTGACAACCTGAAATGTCCCCAACATTGCCAAATGTCTGCTGGGGGACAAAATCCCCATAAGCTGAGAAACCCTAGTCCAGAGAGAACAAGCTGATGCAGAGGAAAGAAAACCACAGGGCAATGGCAATAACTTGACTTTTCCTGGAGAGCAATTGAGTTCAGCAAAGACACCTTTTGCCCTTCCATTTTTCCAGTGGTTAAACATACTTATTTGGATACAAGTGTGGTGTGTGTTATGGAAAATGGGTCTAAAAAGAGAAGGAACTGACATTACCTCCACAAAAGGGCAACATTGAAATCAGAACGCTTCCATGGCATGTGATGGAGGTTTCTGAAGACTGGTAAAAATAGCTGTCACCTGTGGGGCTTGTATGAACTGGTGAACCCAGGGTGGCTGCTAAGTAAGGCCCTGGTGGGATTACGTCTCCAGTAGCTTTCTCTGTGCCCTGTGTGTGTGTGTGCGTGTGTGTTAGTCGCTCAGTCGTGTCTGACTCTTTGAGACCCAGTGGACTGTGGCCTGTCAAACTCCTCTGTCCATGGGATTTCCCAAGCATGAATACTAGAGTGCATAGCTATTCTCTTCTCAAGCCAACTCAGGAACAACCTGGGTCTCCTGCATTGCAGGCAGATTCTTTACTGTCTGAGCCACCAGGGAAGCCCCTGTGCCTGCTACCCCACCCCAAATACATACTTTGTGTCCCATCCTGGGCCATGTTCTTAATTTTCTTCCAGAAGTATTCCCACCAGCACCTCTGGGGAGTCAACATTTTGGGGAATTTGCAATTGCTAGAAATTGCCCCAAAGACCTGGGAAACAAGCACCTTTTCTCCATCTTTGTATCAAGGAGGCTGATGAACATTCTCTTTAGAATGTTCATTCACCCTTGGAGAAGGTCTCTTCCACTTTGATGACCTGGGGATCTCATGAAAATATAGGTTCTGATTCAGCAAAACTGGAAGGGAGTCAGCATTTCTCACAGTTCCCTGGAGATGTTGGCTCTGCTGGTCTATGAACCAAGCTGAGAGTCCAGGTGTCAGCAGACAATCCTGGAAAAGGGAGTCTTTCTCAACACATAAAATCAAAGATTTCCAGCAGCAATTTGGAAGCAGCCAAGAGACATTTTTACCACTGGAATAAGTCCTCAGGAAGTGTTTTTGTCCACACAGACAGGCACCTCCTCCAGGGTGTATAGACGTAGGACGAGATGAGTCTTGTTTGGCCCACTGGCATTTCTTTCTTGTGCCCTCCTGCATCTCTGTTGTGTGTACGGAGCACGAGCTTCTTTCAGGAGGGATGGCAGAGGCTGAAAGGGGGATGCCGGAGCCTGGTGGAGGGGACCAAGAGGCCTTCCCCGGCCGGCACGCAGCCCTGGGTGGAGCCCAAGTGGTCTTGGCACGTGGGCGAGGGCGGGTGGGCGGCCACTCTGTGTGTGGTGCCCGGGGCCTTTGGAAATCCCCCCTGAATAGCCAGGAGGAGCTTGGGAGACGAGTGGCAGGAGACGTGGCTGTCAACCGCACCGGTTTCCCAAAGGATTTTGCAAGTGCTCACAAAAGTAGAAAGGCTAGCCTGAACCCTGGGGGGTCCTTTCTGAACAGGGAGATTACTGCGGGGCCTGGCTGCAGCCTGAGGATGAGGAACAACAGGGCCATTGTGGGGCAGGGCATTCATATTGAAGATAAAATATGAGCTGGGTGGTCCAGATAATGAAGGCATTTATGACTCTGGCTAAGCATATGTATGTCGCACTGAGCCACAGATTACCCTGGCGGAGGCTGGGCCCATGCGGGGTCTGGAGGGGTGAGGCCGGCCGGGTGCAGATCAGGGATAAAGGCCCCGATGATCAAAGCCACCCAGGGGGACTAAAGAGCTGTTTATCTGTGACCTGGAGACACAATGGATTGAGAAATGCCATTTCGCTGAAGACCGAGACTGGTTTCCAAGAGCGCCCTTAAAAACTCTGAACTTCGGAGAAAAATGCTCTCGGTCCACCACTCAGAGAGAAAACATAGACCAGAGACACAAAGGGTGGCTGCCAAGGGCTTGGGAAGCTGGGTGACCCGGTGACCTGAGTGCAGGTTCACAGCTGGGATGTGGGGGGGACAGACCGTTGGCTTGGCTGTGACTTGATAAATGACCTTGGACCAGTCACACAGGTTTCACATTCCTTGTCTGCTGAGTTCAGAGTGAAGTGGGGCCTGAGCTCGGAAGTGACCAGGCAGACACCACGCCCTGTTCCATTTTGCTTATGGATTTTTCAGAACAGGGAGCACCACACGTGCCAGGTGTCACATGCCTTTGTCTGCCTTAAGATTTCTTCTCCCTGTTTTTTAACATATACAATTTAATGAGCTCCGACATAGGCATACACCCTCAAAAACATCACACTTATGACAGTGGACAGAGACACCATTCCCAAAAGCGCCTTTAAGATTTTATAGTCCTTCCCTCCCCTCAATCCTCCCAGCACCAGGTAAGATCTGCCTTCTGTGATTTTATTTATTTATTTTTAATATGTTGTTTATTTATTTGACCATGCTGGGTCTTAGCTGTGGCTTGTGGGATCTAGTTCCCTGACCAGGGATGGAACCCGGGCCCTCTGCATTGGTATCAGGAAGTCTTAGCCACTGGACCACCAAGCAAGTCCCCTGTCTTCTGTGACTTCAGATTAATTTTGTATCCCCCTAGAATTTTATGTATGTGGAAACAGAATACACACTATATACAGTATGGCCTCTTTCACTCGCCACAGTGATTGTCAGATTCATTCCTGTTGTGTGCATCAGTAGCTTGCTCCTTTTGATTGCGGAGTAGTGTTCCGCTGTATGGATGCCCTGCTCTGTTTGTCCATTCCCTTGTTGATGAGCATTTGGGTTTCGCCCAACTTGCAGTTCTTCCTCATAAAGATCATTCATGTTCATGTCTTTACCAGGACAACTGCTTTCGTTTCTCCAGGAATGGAACACCTAGTTCATATCAGAAATATACATAACTTTTTAAAGAAACTGCCAAGTCATTTTGCAAAGAGGGTGCACCATTTTATTATCCATCAGCAGAGTGGTTCTAATTGCTTCACATCCTTTTCAACAAGTGGTATGGTCAGTTTTTTATTTATTTATTTTTAAATTTTATTTATTTATTTTTGGTTGTGCTGCAGGTGGGCTTTCTCTAGTTGTGGTGAGAGGGGGCTATTCTTTGTTGCAGTGCTCTGGCTTCTTATTTCAGTGGTTTCTCTTGTTACAGAGGATGGCATCTTGGGTGCTAGGGCTTCAGCGTTATAATACGTTGGCTTAGAACTTGCAGCTCCCAGACTCTAGAGCATGGCTCAGTAGTTATGGCGCATGGGCTTTGTTTGCCACAGCATGTGGGATCTTAGTTCTAGGACCAGGGATTGAGCACATGTCCCCTGCATTGGCAGGTGGATTCTTAACCACTGGATCACCAATAAGTCCAGTCAGTTTTAAATTTTAGCTGTTGTAGTAGATTTGTAGTGGTGTCTCAGTAAGATTTTTAACTTGCATTTCCCTAATAATTAGTGACATGAAACACCTTTGCATGAATATATTTGTCATTTTAAAATCTCCTTTGACGGAAGTACCTGTTTAAATCTTTTGCCCATTAAAAAAAAAAATGAGTTGTCTTAATATTGAGTTGCAAGAATTGTTTACATATTCTAGATACAAGCCCTCTTTGGATATATGTTTTGCAAATATTTCCTCCCATTTATATGCTCTGTGGAGGTATTTTGAGACTGAGAGGTTACAGCTGAGGAGGGCAGGGGGTGCTCCTAGGCTGGAGTCTTTCATTCTGAAATCCCTGGTGTTTCAGGAGCTGCTTCTCCTTCCTGACCTGCCTTGGGCTCTTTCCCACTCCAATGAGATGGAAACATCTCAGTGGAGTCTCACTGCCCTGGTCTTAGGGCCTTTATATGTCACACCATGCAGTGGCAAACATCACCTGGCTACTATACACACCTTCTCATCCTCTCCATAAAAGCGGGTGACAGTTATCTGAACAGCCACAGCCCCTAGAACAAATATTTGGGGTGGATGATAGAGGAGATACCTATAGTTCAGTCCCTGCCAGTACAACCAACAACACCTTAAAGGAAGGAAGTGTTTGGTGTCACTTGTTAAAAATTGCAGATTAGCTATGGTCTCCAACCCTACTCTCTACTTCATTGGAGGTAATACATTGGAGGTAATCCCCTATAATTTTCTTCCTTACTTGGTAACAGTAGGAATAATTTTTTGCTTTACATATCAGATAATCACATTGTGCCCTTTAAATATATACAATGTATTTATCAATTATATACCTCAACGTCATGTAGCAGTTACCATTGCTGCATAACAAAGTACCCCAAACCTTAAGGGTTTAAAAAAATCCCCATTTGATCTTACTCAGAAGCAGACAGTTCTGCTGATGCAAGCCGAGCTTGGCTGGGCTGAGGTGGGCTCACTCTCAGACCCACATCACAGGGAAGGAATCCCAGTTTCTGCCTGCGTCGTCTCTACAGAATTCGACTCTTGTGTTCCCACTGGCCCTGCTGCTCCATGTCCATGGTTCTCAATCAACTCCTCGCAGCACTAACACTGCCTATGACACAACTCTGATAAGAGTCTGGATTCTCTTCCACGTTCTGCTGAGCTCAGAGGGGTCTGTGGGCCTCTGGGGCTGTCCTGACTTGGTTTCCCAGGAGGCAGGCTTTGAGGAAAATGTTGCTGTATTAGCAGCTCATCCCAGGGAGTTGAGAAGTGGGGAAGGATAGAGAAACAGCCAGTACAGGTTGTGTTTATGATGAGGCCACCATTACGGGAAACTGGGCACAGTCCACCTGGGGATGAACCTCATGTTGCCCCATCCAAGGGACAAGGAGTGGAACCTTTGCTAATACAAGGGTCCCCTGGGTGACTTCTGGGTGAGACCCCTTCCTTCCACATAAGGTCTTTGCTCTGAGGTTTCTACCTCCAGGCTTCGCTGCAGAGGGACTGCTGACCCCAGGTTAGGTTTAGTCCAGTCACCTAGGTTCCCATTTACCCTTTTCAAGTCCACAACAAGTAAGTGCTGTTCACGTGTCAGGGACCCGCACAGACTACAGATGGACTCAGATAATACCGGAAGTAAGTCCTATCGGTTTTCTCTCAGGGCATCATCCCCTGAAGATCATCATCATCCTCTGGGCATTTCTCCCAGGGGCTTCATCCCCTGAAGCCACTTTTGAGGGGCCTAGGGAGCTGGGATCTTGCATTGAAGGGCTCAGTCATGCCAATCAGGACTGGGGCTGCACCTGTTTCAGCTTTGTTGTGGGTCAGTGGGGGAGGGGGATGCCCAGCCCAAACCACCTCCTCTTCACCCCATGCTTGCATCACCAAACAGATCTGCTTTTCAAGCTGCAGCGGATATTTTTAGTGATTTATCATGAAATGTTTTGTTACATGGAATGACAGATTACCGCAGAACATTAGAGTAATCCCTTGCAGGCTCATGATTTGAAAGTCCACAAAGGAATGTAAGCAGTTGGAGGCAAGCTAGCTTAACAGTAGGAAGAGCTTGCAGTGGTCTGATTTCTCCGAAGATATCGTGTCAAACCTTTCACGTAGTGGCTGTTGGGCTTGTTCTGCTCTGGAAGTGAAGTGTGCTTTGTGACAAGTTTTTGTTTCAGATCCTCAGATTCTTTCCTTGACCCTGGCTGAGTGATTCTGGACCTGCATGTTTTTCTGCTCTTCATATTTTCACCATCTGGCAAGCCTGAGTCAGACCACTTTTCTCTTGCTTTGTTTCCCCTCCTGCCTATAACCAGCAATGCTTGTGATCCATGTATAGCATTATTTTTTAAAATTTTACTTTATACTAGTTGATTTACTATGTTATATTTTATATAGTTGATTTACTATGTTGCATTAGTTTCAGGCGTACAGCAAAGTGATTTAGCCATACACACGTATCTAATCTTTTCCAAGTTCTTTTCCCATTTATGTCATTAAAGAATATTGAGCAGAGTTCCTTGTGCTATACAGTAGGTCATTGTTGGTTATTTATTTTAAGTATAGTATTATGTATATGTCAACCCCAAACTCCCAATTTTTCATTTTTCATTTCACTTTCAACTATTCATTTACCATCACACTGAAAAGAATAAAATACCTAAGGATAAACCCACCTAAGGAGGCAAATGACTTATACTCTGAAAACTATAACATGGTGATGAAAGAAATCGAAGATAACACAAACAGAAAGATAGACCACGTTTTTGGATTTAAAAGTCAATTTTGTCAAAATGACTACACTACCCCAGATAATCTACAAATTCAAAGGAATCAGTATCAAATTATCAATGACATTTTCTACAGAAATAGAATGAAAAAAATTATAAATGTGTATGGAGACACAAAAGACCCTGAATAACCATTGTGTAACTTCATACCAGCCTGTGTAGTTTCTTGTTTTTACAGACTGAATAACCTCTGCAGTGTCAACCTTCATGTGTGGGTTAATTGATTGACATATTCATTTATTCAGGAAGTGTTGCTGAGTGTATCTGTGGGGACAGTATCAGGAGGTTCAGCAACCATGAAGTGATGTTTACTTGCACTGTGTGATGTCAAACACTCCAGTCCAAAGGCAGGAAAAGATTGATGTCCCAACTCAAAGGCTATCAGACAGGAAGGCCTCTCGCTTACTGGGATGAAGGTCAGCTTTTTCGTTCTCTTCAAGCCTTCAACTGATTGGATGTGGCCCACACACAGTGGAGAGGATCATCTGCTTCCTTCAGCACTCAGTCTACCAATTTAAACATTAATCTCACCCAGAAACATCCTCCCAGACACACCCAGAATAGTGTCTGACCAACTATCCGGGCACCCTACAACTCAGTAAGGTCAACCCATAAAATGAACCATCACAATATTCCTCACACCTTTTAACAGCTCCATTGTATGGGTGAGCCTTAGTTTTATTCAATCAGTCTCTTGCTGATGCACATTTGATTATTTCCAATCTTTTGTCATTACAAATAGCTCTGTGGTTAATAAGTTTGTGTGCACATATTACATTTGTTTGCCAACTGCATTGGTGGAACAGCTTCCTGGAGATAGGATTTCTGGGTCAAAGGGTCAGTGTACATGTAATTGCCCCTCCTGGGGAGCTGTACCATTTCATCTTCTACCAGTAATGTGTGGAACCACTTGTTTAATGGGGAAACAAGTGCCTATGTTGGTTAAGAAAAACAGAGCTGCCCTTGACTGCAGAGATTGGTTCAGGACCAAGCTGGCTGATGGATGTGATTGGTGAGAGTTTTTGTGAAAGCATCAGGACAGAGAAGCTGTCCTCCCTGAAAACTGCTCAGTTAGTTATAAACCTCAAACCTCTAGGAGTTGCCATATAGAGAAAGCCTGGTCAAGAAGGAGCAGCACCCAGAGACACAGAGAGCTCTAAGATAGAACTTTGATGTACTGATGGAGCCCCTGGATCCAGCTGGACTTGAATCAGGGTTTGTTCCTGCACTTTTCAGTTAGAAGACCCCAAATTCAATGTTTAAAATTTGAATATGAATTCATTTTTCCTGCAACCAATAAAGTCCTGCTAAATGCAGTGTGGTACATAAAATGTGATTACTGCCTTCAAGGAGTTTTAAAATTGAAATGAAAGATTCATGCATGAAAACCATGAGAGAACAACATAAGCTAAGGTAATATCAAGAGCTATATTTTATGCTATAGACTATGGGTCCTCTGAGTCCTTCAGAAGTCAGAGAAGGGGTCACAGAAGAGGAGGGACAGGCGGCAGGCCCCAAGGTGACAGAACTTGGGTGAGTAGAAAATGAAACAGCCTCACAGTCTCATGCTTGCAATTTGAAATTTGAAATGTTCTGAAAATCAAAAGTTTCTGTAGGGTTGAGGCAAACTCATCTTCAGCACAGAGATGCAGAAATTTTAAACTGTTTGATCAGGAGATGTGGTCTCAGACTCTCCCAGAGGTAAGATGTTATATATGGTATAAGTAGTGTTTTATCCCTCCAACAGCTGAACCATTCAAATGCTAAAACAGATCTAGCCCTAAGAAATTTTCCTGAGAGACAGTGCACCTGTGCTTCCTGTCTCAGGAAAAGGAGGGCCTGTATTTCCTGAGGTCTGGACATCAGGAAGGGGAGGGGTGACCCATGACCTCATGGGCATCCATCACATGGGGAACTGGGAAGAGATGAGCCCTCTTAAGTGCTTCATACTTGCTAACTTTCCAAATCCTTTATAAACCCTCTTGGAGTCACCTCAGGAGGATGGCTACTGGTCAGACTGGGTACACACAAAGTTGCTTGGTCATAAGAACAGGTGGGACTTCATCCAAGGTGGGCCACTCTGCCCGACCGAGTGTGAACCTGGGTCTGGCTCCCTCCTCCCTCCTCCATGGGAGAGTCACAATGGTATCAGGTGTTATTTCAGATCCTTAGCCTGTATCCCCCATAAAGGCAGAATCTGAGGCAAGGATTTGAGCCAAGGGGCTAACTGGGAGGTAGACTAGAAGGCTCTGTGGGGGAGGGGGGAACGCCAGGCAGGAAAGTTGACAAAGTTCTGTGTCAGTGTGTGGGCTGAGCTGTGGGTGACCGGGGCTCCCTCTGAGGCAGGTCCCTGGGTGAGGTCTGTCTCAGCCTTGCCCTGGGTCCATGGAGGAGGCTCGGAAAAGAAACCAGGATCCCAGCTGATTGAGTGTCACCCTAGGGACATCAGGGGGCTGACACCTCCTGGCTGCCCTCAGCCCCAGGTAGAGAAGACAGAGAGGCAGGCACGTGCTGGAAGTGAGATTAAGTCGGTGATCTAGGAAACTGCCCACAGGTGCAGATGAGCACAAGGATGTTGTCTATGGTGTCACTTACAGCCCCACTAAGACCCCCACAAGACCCTGGCTTATCTCTTTCAACCCTCCTCTCTTCTTCATTTCTTCAGAAAATGCTGAGGTGCTCCCTGGGGAGAGGCACCGTTCCCACTCCTGGCTGGGTCCCCAGCGCCTCACTTGATGCCTGGGTCAGATGGACGTGCAGTTGGAATTTACTAGGTGAGCAGATCCCACCATCCTCATTCAGGTTCTCCCTGCAGGCTTTACGTCCATTGTTCCCCAAAGACAAGACAATAGCTGACCTTGGGGGTGAAGGAGGTTGGCCAGTGGTACCCATGGCAAGCATGCCTAGCTCCCTCTCTGGATGCCGATGAATGAGGTCCAGGAGGCTGGGTTGGGCAACCCTCTGCTCTGTGCCCACTCCTGGAGGGGAAACAAACCTTCGGTTCAGGTGTCAGAGTTAGCAAGGACCTCACGCTCCAGGCAACAGCTCTCTTGATCTTCCCATTGTGAAGGTCTCAAAGGCTGGCTGGATCTCTCTGGGTTTCCAAAGATCAGCAGGCTCACTACTGTGCAGATGTCTGGCTTGGTGACTGGTCCTTGCGTAGGTTCATTCACCAGCTTTGCAGTGACGTAGAGAGAAGCCTCTTTTGTCAGCTTGGGATAAGCTAAATCCTCTAAGCAGAGACTGATCCAAAATGTCCACACCAGCAGGGCTTAGGAGCAGCTGTCTGGTTGGAAGAGGGCTAGGGTACTTGCACTAGAGCTACCACAGTGTGGCAAAAGTACCTCGACACTACGTCCATGTGCATTTGGGATGCCTTTGTGGAGGGATTGGTAGGTATTAGGAACTAAAGGGTACTTTAGTTCGTCCCGGGTTCTTTATGAACAAGGTTGCCCCACAGGTAGTGTATGGCAGGAACATGATGAAAGAGTGGGAACAAGCCAGAGGATACCTGGACCTTTAGCCACCAACAGTTCCCCTGGCCTCTGCTAGTTTTGCTCTTTCTTTTTTGCTCTTATTAATACATGTGTTTTTGTAGGCAAATCAGGTTATAGCTCTGTTAGAAAGAATAGCTCACTCTTGAACTCAGCTGAAGATCTGCTGTTTGACTGTAATAACTTTTGATAAATTCCATGGCCTGCGCCCTGTGAGGCAGGCCCTGCCTCCATCTGTGTAGTTGTGAAGCTGTGTTTATCACATTGTTGACCAGTCTGCCCAGATTTCAGAATTTATAATTCTCAGTAGTTCACTGAATGAAAACAGAAGTTTTGCCAGAAATCCATTATCAAAGATAAACATTGAATGTTGCTGATCAGCCAAAACACGAGGTCAAAGTGCCCAGCTCAAACCAGAACTCTTTCCCGCACAATGAACTCGATTTGGTGACATAACGAATGGAATTATTTCTACTTTTGCATCTGCATTTTGGAAACAGTGCCATGTTCACTCACAAGAGACCTAGGTTTTAAAAAACAAATGTAAATGTATCATTATGAAGTTCAAAGCATGCAGGTCTTACACTAAGGTGAGGGAACGAGTCTGGGGCAAACCCAGTGGATTGATTTGTTTTTTGCTGGTCAGCCAGCAGCTGACCTAGAGATGCTTGTTTTTAACACAGCTCAGTCCCAGAAAGTCCTCAAAGAACTTTGTGGCCTGAAAACCGACCGTTTCACACCATTCCTTGCACTGGCGCCAGTCTTTTGACTTTCAGTGCTGACGACAGTGAACTACATCCTGCCATTCATGTGTTCCTCTAGCAAAGAAAATGCAGTTCAAACCTAAGCCCTACCTAAGCCCTACTTCCACAAGATGCACCATGTGGAAGGCCAAGGCAGGAAGCCAAGGTTGTATACAGAACAATTCCAACTTCGAATACTTCATCCCTCTGTCCCCATAAATCATGGAAACATCTCAGTAATCCCAATATTCGAAATTCAGGTGGTACACTATTGAAAGAAGGCCATAAACATGGCGATGATTGAATTCAAAGTCCCATCAGATTGACAACGGATTCTACTACAATTTATTATAAAACCTGTGCACACCAGATCAGACTCTGAATTTATAACCGCTGTTGTTTGTTTTGTGTGTCTGTGCTTTGTTTTTGGAATCATAAAGCTCCGGAACCTCTCCCTGATATAAATGCCTATTCAACTGTGACTACATAGTTGATGAGTAGGTGCTAAGGTGATGATAAAAATTCCCAAGGACAAAAATTCCAAGGGCAGTTGAACCTAGTTCAAATGGAACAGGGTTTGAAATGTTATTCAGTCATAAAACACGGCATTCATGTCAGAATGAGCTCGAAAGATAGACTGATAGTGTTTGGGGGGTGGCTTTCTAAAAGTAAAGGAGAGACGTGACATCCAGCGTGAGATGAGATAAAGTCGCTAATCACGTGACAGTTGACTCTACTTCTCATCATTCAGTTTTAGGACCATCAGGCCGGTTCCTTAAAGGGTTGCCCGAGCCGCACGTCTGAAAACAGCGCAGTACTGCTGCCTGAGTTTCTCGGGACGTTGAGAGATATCCTTGGGGGTGTCTTCTTCCCTTGAGGGGAACGCCACCAGCACAAGCCTCTGCTCACCCACTCTGTTTCTCCCACAGTTCTGCTGAGTTCGTCTTCTCCGCCCAATCACCTCACTGCTCAGACTCCTCCAGTGACGCCCAAGGACTAAGTCTGCTGAGGTTTGTGACAGCCACTCACCCGCTATGACTACCCAGTATCCATTTTCACTTAGGACTTACAATGTTGATATCATTACAGGAAGCAGTGGTCATTAAAAGGTGACAATACTTTCTGACATAGTCACCTACCTGTACCATCAAGAGCACTTGTTAGTATCCCCAAAAAGTTTATGACCTGAGCATTTATTCACTTCAAAATCAAAGAATTACCCTCATACATATAGATTCCCTGACAGGGTCTCTCTCTCTTCTTTTTTTAAGAAATAAATGTCTAATTTCTCTTTAAAAATAAAAGTAAATTGATTTGTTAAATAAAAGGATTAACATATAAAGAAAAGATGACAATGCCATTTGCAGCAACATGGGCAGACCTAGAGACGATCATAGTAAGTGAAGCAAGTCAGACAAAGACAAATATCAAAAAATATCACTCCTAGAGATGATTTGCCATTGAGGAGTGATTGCTTCTCCGAGCTGTCAGCATAGTTAAGGATGTAGGTTCAGGAGTCCAGGTGTCTGGTTCTACCTCTCACTACCTGAGACATCCTGGGCAATGAAACTATCAAACTGACTGCGAAGAAAGAAATCCCATGACCTTGATGTAGAGGGTAGACAGTGGTCTTGGCTGAGTAATTCAGGCTCTTAATGACCTCATTTCCACAAATGTGACTCTGTTTGAAAGTTTTAGGAGACACACTCCATTTCTCCTGAAAGTTTTAGGAGATACACTCCATTTCTCCTCTGGGGGTTTCCTTTCCACAAAGCAGTGAGCTGTGTTTTATTAAGATTTGGGAATGATGGGAGAGAAAATAAGAGCATTTCAATCATTAGAAATGTTTGTTTCAGCCCAACAGTGTATATGGTGATGAATGCACTGAAAATCATCCAGGAACTAAGAGAACATAAACTCAGATGCTGTCATAGATGTTAACCTATAATTTTCCTGTTAAAATGAATAGCTGGCTCCCTCTTGCCTGGATGGAAAGAGTAACTCTATCTTTGTGTCCAATGCCAGCATCTGGCTAATTGATTGCCATTTGGAATGCCCAGATTCAAGGTCTCAATTTGCCCTTAAACAGGAGCAGATAAACAAGAGGACAGCAATAGATTTTCATTTGCTGGCTTTTCAAACACTCTGCAAAGTCCAGACCCCAGGTGGTGGAGGGTGGACAGGCATTGAGCCAAGATGGGAGACCAGGTCTTACCTCAGCTGCTGCTGGATGCCCACAAGTTACTCCAAGGCTCTGAGCCTAGGTAATGGAGCCCTTGGATGAACTGGATATGTCTGCTTCCTTCCAGACATAGGAACTTTATTTTACAGACAGGATAAGTTAATGCTATGACCTCAGCTCCCAGAAAGAGGAAGACCTTCCCCAAACACTGAGGTGATCAGAGTGATTCCTCTAGGAATCACCTAGGAATGAGGCTCTTTCACCTCCGCGTGGTCTCTCTGGGCTCCTGTCTACTGAGAAAACCCATCTCCTCCAGACAGCATCTGAGATGGAAAAGATGCCAAACAACTGAAGGGCCAGAAGGGCTCTGATGGGTGTTAACACATGACGCAAAGATCTTCACACTTGGAGGCACTCTACCTCCAGGTCTCTTCCCCAGACCTCCTGTGCCCACCTTCCTCCTCTAGCCCCCGACCAACTTGCCAGGATTCTTCTATCCTGGATGAGCTGGTGGAGAGGGGCTGGTGTGACAGCAGTGGGTGACGTGGGCTTGGTTCACTACACTTGGCAGTTTGCAATGACCCCCATCCTACTCATGGGAGGGCCACATGTGTACACTTCCCACCTCATAATCACCGTACCTTATGATTCAGTGGGTTCCACAGACTCCAGCTCACATCAAGGAGCTAAGGCTACCTGTCACCCAGTTTCCAACCAGGGCCAGCGATCACCCAAGATCTCTACTTGAACAGTGTGTGGGTCTCTGCTGTAGGTGAAACGGCCTTTCTCCAGAACCTTAAGGTCTACATTGTGATCATCCTATTGGATCTTCGTGTGAATATTTCACAGCATCTTTCTCATCACCAGTGTGGGTTTGTCCGGCCCACACTGCAGAGCTGCTGGCTTTGCAGACCGACCTTCCTCTTCTGGGTCATAGGCAAAGCGGGGATCTTTTCATGTCCCTCTGTAAATGGATCGGAGAAAGATACTAGTTGTGAAATATACTGCCTCCAGGATCCAAAGAAGCCTGTGGGGTATTGTGATTTTTATCTTAGTGGTAGGGACTGTAAGAGGTAATAGTTCATCTTTTCTTTTGGAGGGTTGTCCAGGCATGCCACAGACCACTGGCTGTGAACAGTTTTACTGATGTGCTAGGATCCCGACTCTTTACATGGTTTGTCTACCACCCCCTGGAGTACACTTGCCTTACCAATACCTCTGACATTCTTGCTTAAGGGGATATTCTGCAGATTGTCCGGATTTCCCATGTTCTTCAGAGGACAGTCATGACACAGAGCAGGAGAATTAATACAACACTCCGGGCAAGGTTGTTAAGTGTGTATGATTGTGGCTCCCCTGGGAACGCAAAGAGTTTCTAAGAACAGGAGTGAAGAACATGCCCCAGATCAAAGGTGGATACCTCCCACCTTAGGCTGGATTAATCTGCTCTAGGAAAATACTACACCTGGCACAGAACTTTATTTGGTTAGTTTTACATTATTCCTGCAGACCTGGTGTGCTGCAGTCCAAGGGGTTGCAAAGAGTCAGACACGGCTGGGTGACCAAACAACAACAATGTTATTCCACAGTCATCCTCTAGGACCTGTCAGCTTTTGTAAGAGACAGACGAAGGAATTAAATGGGGATGTCATTGGGACCATCACTTTGCATCTTTTTTAATCTCTAAGAATGGCATGAGTCTCTGCCATCATCCCTGAATGTCACATTCTAAAATTGAAGTAAGGGTGCCCACTCTCATCACTACTATTCAACATAGTTTTGGGAGTTTTGGCCACAGTAATCAGAACAGAAAAAGAAATAAAAGGAATCCAGATTGGAAAATAAGAAGTAAAACTCTCACTGTTTGCAGATGACATGATCCTCTACATAGAAAATCCTAAAGACTCCACCAGAAAATTACTAGAGCTAATCAATGAATATTGTAAAGTTGTAGGATATAAAATCAACACACAGAAATCCCTTGCATTCCTATACACTAACAATGAGAAAACAGAAAGAGAAATTAAGGAAACAATTCCATTCACCATTGCAATGAAAAGAATAAAATACTTAGGAATACAAAGAAACAAAAGACCTATATATAGAAAACTATAAAACACTGGTGAAAGAAATCAAAGAGGACACCAATAGATGGAGAAATATACTAAGTTCATGGATTGGAAGAGTCAGTATAGTGAAAATGAGTATACTACCCAAAGCAATCTATAGATTGAATGCAATCCCTATCAAGCTACCAACGGTATTTTTCACTGAACTAGAACAAATAATTTCACAATTTGTATGGAAATACAAAAAAACTTGAATAGCCAAAGCAATCTTGAGAAAGAAGAATGGAACTGGAGGAATCAACCTGCCTGACTTCAGGCTATATTACAAAGCCACAATCATCAGGACAGTATGGTACTGGAACAAAGACAGAAATATAGATCAATGAAACAAAATAGAAAGCCCAGAGATAAATCCACATACCTATGGAACACCTTATCTTTGACAAAGGAGGCAAGAATATACAATGGAGAAAAAACAATCTCTTTAACAAGTGGTGCTGGGAAAACTGGTCAACCACTTGTAAAAGAATGAAACTAGAACACTTTCTGACACCATACACAAATATAAACTCAAAATGGATTAAAGATCTAAACATAAGACCAGAAACTATAAAACTCCTAGAGGAAAACATAGGCAAAACACTCTCCGACATAAATCACAGCAGGATCCTCTATGACCCACCTCCCAGAATATTGGAAATAAAAGCAAAAATAAACAAATGGGACCTAATTAAAATTAAAAGTTTTTGCACAACAAAGGAAACTATAAGCAAGGTGAAAAGACAGCTTTCAGAATGGGAGAAAATAATAGCAAATGAAGCAACTGACAAAGAATTAATCTCAAAAACACACAAGCAACTCCTGCAGCTCAATTCCAGAAAAATAAACAACCCAATCAAAAAATGGGCCAAAGAACTAAACAGACATTTCTCCAAAGAAGACATACAGATGGCTAACAAACACATGAAAAGATGCTCAACATCACTCATTATCAGAGAAATGCAAATCAAAACCACAATGAGTTACCATTTCATGCTAGTCAGAATGGCTGCTATCCAAAAGTCTATAAGCAATAAATGCTGGAGAGGGTGTGGAGAAAAGGGAACACTTACACTGTTGGTGGGAATGCAAACTAGTACAGCCTCTATGGAGAACAGTGTGGAGATTCCTTAAAAAACTGGAAATAGAACTGCCATATGACCCAGCAATCCCACTGCTGGGCATACACACCAAGGAAACCAGAATTGAAAGAGACACCACAATGTTCATAACAGCACTGCTTATAATAGCCAGGACATGGAAGCAACCTAGATGTCTATCAGCAGATGAATGGATAAGAAAGTTGTGTTACATATACACAATGGAATATTACTTAGCCCTTAAAAAGAATACATTTTAATCAGTTCTAATGAGTGGATGAAACTGGAACCTATTATACAGAGTGAAGTGAGCCAGGAATAAAAACACCAATACTGTATACTAACACATATATATGGAATTTAGACAGCAAAAGAGACACAGATGTATAGAACAGTCTTTTGGACTCTGTGGGAGAGGGCGAGGGTGTGATGATTTGGGAAAATGGCATTGAAACATGTATATTATCATATGTGAAACAAATTGCCAGTCCAGGTTCAATGCATGATACAGGGTGCTTGGGGCTGGTACACTGGGATGACCCAGAGGGATGGGATGGGGAGGGAGGTGGAAGCGGGGTTCAGGATGGGGAACACGTGTATACCCGTGGCAGATTCATGTTAATGTATAGCAAAACCAATACAATATTGTAAAGTAATTACCCTTCAATTAAAATGTTTATATTAAAAATAAAATAAAATTGAAGTATAGTTGGTGTACAATATTATATGTTACAGCTGTATAATAGAGTGATTGACTTTTTTTTTGTGGAGGGGGGAGAAGGAAGGATTGATTACTTGCAGCCAGTAAGGAGAATGGGGATGGGGGAATCTTTTCCCAGGGACTCTCAGAGCAGCAAACTTGGGGAAGTTTTAACCTAGAGGTACATGCATACTCATAAAGGGTCTTGAGCAGACGAGAATTCAGCAAAGAATTGGGGCAAAGGTCAACAGAGTCCAAGTTTTAGTTGACTGAAGTCAGGAAGAGTCATCATTCCCTCCTCCTCCTGGGTCAGGCCTTAGTTCCTGGTATCAGGATGCAGTGATGCTTGGGCTCTCTGTGTCCATCCAGAAAGAATTCAATGATAAACACACTGATCGGTAAAAAGTGGATTATAAAATTATTTTTTAAATAAAAGGGACATAATTACCAATACCTCTGACATTCTTACTCACTTGGCCTGATTAATATCATCAATATTATACCCAAAAGGGATATTCTACAGAATATCCAGATTTCCCACGTTCTTCAGAGAGCAGGGGAATTTTTTTTAAATTTTATATTAGAATAGTGTTGATTAACAATGTTGTATTAGTTTCAAGTGTACAGAAAAGTAATTCAGTTATACATATACATGTATATGTATCTATACTTTTCCCCTGGTAGCTCAGATGGCAAAGAATCTGCCTGCAATGCAGGAGACTTGGGTTTGATCCCTTGGTTGGGAAGATCCCCTGAAGGAGGGCATGGCAACCCACTTCAGTATTCTGCAGAGAGCATGGTAATCCACTCCAGTATTCTTGCTAGAAGAATCCCACGGACAGAGGAACTGGTGGGCTACAGTCTACAGGGTCTCACAGAGTTGAACATGCCTGAAGCAACTTAGCAGCAGCACATTTTTTCAAATTCTTTTCCCAATTAGATTATTATAGAATATTGAGCAGAGTTCCCTGTACTGTACAGTAGGTCCTTGTTGGTTATCTATTTTAAATATAGCAGCGTGTTAAATGTGACTTTTTAAAAGTATATTTTAGCAGCCTGAGAGGGGGCATTTCCAGGGTTCATTTTTGGTCTTCCCAGCATAGTTCTTACCCCGCAGGTCAAGGAAGGATTGTGAGAACTCCAGTAACTATCAAATGTGTGCTCCAATGATACTTTCAGAGACTTGAAAATGAGCACCACCTGGGTCAATGGGCCTGGTGGGCTCGCTAGGAGCTGGACTGACCCAGGACACCCTCAGCTGCCTGGTCCCATGTGCACCCTCTCTGACCAGGGGCCAGAATGATGTTTTGTCCTCAGGGATCAGTGTCAGCTCAGTGCATGTGCTTAATAGTCCCTGAAGAGCTTGTTTGTCCCCTTGTCCTCAGTGCTCAGTGAGCTAAGTGGAAGGTCTGGGGTCAAATGCCCACCACACACTTTGCCACAGCAGGGAGGGTTCTCCTTCCCAGGGGCCAGGTCTCTCCTCTCCTCCAGGTGCTCCAGGACTCAGAGCTGCAAGTCCTGTAATTGGGCAAGGAATTGGGACCCTTTTGAGGGGAACAACCTTCAAATTCCTGATCATCCATCCTTGATTTCTTTTCTTTACAAAAAAAGCAAGATTCCTGTTGGCTGATGTGCAGTATTGGATTTAACTCAACAGGTCTGGGATGTTCAAACCATGCATGGTCCAAAGAAACTGGCTCTCTACTGGCTAGTAGGAGATAACCTCTGAGCCCTCGGAATATCCTGACTGATTAGAGTGCCTTGTACCTGGGGCCTTGGGACACAGATAGTTAACACTATCAATGTCACTTATGGGAGGAGCTTTAGGCCACGCTGTGTCAGTTTGAAACCTGAAGGGGCTGGGGACTGAGCCACAAAGGTCAGGCATCTGGGAACTTCTTGTCTATATGACCAACCCCAAGCTTAGACTGGAAAGCTCAGCTAAGCTTCTCTGGTTGTCAAAACGCCACCTGTGGTCACACACCGTTCCTGGGAGACTGAAGCACCTCTCGTGACTCCCTAGGAGAGGACAGCTGGATACTCACACCTAGTTTCTCCCGCCCTCTTTAGGTGCCTTTTGCCTTTGCTGATTTTAAGCTGTATCTTTTTCCTGCAATAAATTGTAACCATGAGAACAACAGCTCTTCCGCGTTTTGAAAGTCCTAGTGAATCACCAAGGGTTGTTTGTGTACCATGACACAACTGACCACCTAAATGGCCCTCAGAGCAACATATTTTACTGGTCACCCCTTTAGCTCTCTGTTGGTCAGGGGACACTGGCTGCCCTTCCAGCCATGCCACTTATTACAACAATTGTGCCCACCTGGCTTCTAACAAGGACTCTCATCTGAGTTCTGGCTCCTCTCACCCTCTTTGCTGTAAGGATCCCAGCTCCATAACACTATCTCCTACCACCAGTGCTGTCCTACAGGGAAGGGCCAACACTAAACTTCTCGAAGACAGCGGGTCCTTGTCTTCTCTGTACCCTCCTCATTGCTTTGGTCAATGAAGTGTCTTCTGGGATGATCCACGGCCCCAAGTCACCTAGTGGGTTTTTTGCCTTTACATAGTACATACAATTGAGCATGATTTGACCCTGAACCTTTGATTCTGTTCCAGCATTTCTACAGCTCTCAGTGTGGCCACAAGACTCTTGAGAGTCCCTTGGACAGTAAGGAGATCAAACCAGTCCATCCTGAAGGAAATCAGCCCTGAATATTCATTGGAAGGACTAATACTGAAGCTGAAGCACCAATACTTTGGCCACCTGATGTGAAGAGCTGACTCACTGGAAAAGACCCTGATGCTGGGAAAAATTGAGGGTAAGAGGAGAAGGGGATGACAGAGGATGAGATGGTGGAATGGCATCACCGACTCGATGGGTATGACTTTGAGCAAACTCCAGAAGATGGTGAAGGACAGGAGAGTCTGGTGTGCTGCAGTCCATGGGGTCGCAAAGAACTGGACACGACGTAGTGACTGAATAACAATGTGGCCACCACTTTTTATAGGCTTCTGAATCACCCTACCAGGGGATAGCACCTCCTTCTGAGATCCTTGCTAAATCCCCCGTCGTGAGTGACTGTGTGTTAGTCACTCAGTCAGGTCCTACTCTTTGTCACCCGGTGGACTGTGACCCACCAGGATCCTCTGTTCATGGAATTGTCCAGGCGAGTATACTGGAGTGGGTAGCCATTCCCTTCTCCAGGAGATCTTCCTGACCCAGAGATCAAACCTGGGTCTCCTGCACTGCAGGCAGATTCTTTACCGTCTGAGCCACCGGGGAAGCCCATCGTGAGTGAGTGTTCCCATATTAATAGCGTCTCCACTATCCAACTTCTTGCTCTGCCCACTTTGGTCCAGCACCCTCAGGGCACAGCCCTGAGACCAGCCTCCTGGCTCCTATGGTACATGATGTCCGGGCCCTGCAGCTCCATCACCAGATGGCCCCTGTCCTCACCTGGCACACCCAGCCCCTTCCTCACTGGGGTATACTGTGACTTGACCTTAGTTCTTGTTCTAGAGGCCAGGCAGGAAGCAGGGGGGCAAGTGTTGTCTGGCAAACCAGTCTCAGCTGATCTTCTAGGTAGCTCTGGAGCCAGGATGTCCCTTTAACATAGTCTTCAACTGAGGGGACTCAGCCTTGTACCTCCGTATTGCCCAGACGTTGGATGCACGTGGCTGCAAGATCACTCCGTTTGGTAAAAGTCAATTCCAGAGAAGGTCTCAACTGCAAGTACCAACTCTCCCAGTGCCTCACTCCCAAAGGGGATCTGGGTGGTGCACTCCCCCGTATTTCCTCCAACCACCAAGGAGAGAGAGAAGATTCCACAGGCCTCCAGAGAGAAGAAGACAGGTCAGAAAAAATAAAATTGGAAAACAGTGATTAATTTCTTAAAAATTCCTACTTTTTGTAAATGTTTGCTAAATCATTTCGATATCAATACATTTAGATATTATGCAATCCATATTAATGCATTTAGGTTAAGAAATGCATTCAAAGAATAAGACTTCTTGAGATAATAGTAATAATGGCTATCTGGAGATGTCAGAACAAGCCAGTTTATTAAGTGAAGGTCCAAGTAATCCTCCTAGTGGTGGCCCTTTGGGTTGTGCTCCACAACCACCCTCTCCTTGACCCCCTGTTTCTCCTCAAAGGAGAAAAAAGGGGCTGAGTTGGTAAAAGAGGAGGCTCCCTCTGAAATCTGCAGAGAAATGTGTGCCCCCAAGGATCACCAAGCATCCTGACATCTTACCCACAAGACAATAACCATCACTTGTAAACAACTCTCACTTTTCTGATTAGGAAAACGTCCCAAGGTCTGTTTCCTGCTCTGTCAGCAGAAGTGCTTGAGAGCTGGATGGTGGCTGGATTCTGAAGAGGAAGTTGGGAATGCGGGGTGAGTGGGTGGAGAGAATCCTTAAGGAGGCCAGACTGAAAGGCTATTTTTTCGTTAATTTTTATTTTATACTGCAGTATAGTTGATTTACAATGTTGTGTCAGTTTCAGGCACATGGCAAAGTGATTCAGTTTTACACATAGCCAATCTTTCCCCAAATACATTATTACGGGATACAGAGTGGACCTCCCTGTGCTCTACAGTAGGTCCTTGTGGATTGTCTATTTTTTATATAGTAGTGCATACATTATGGCACCCCGCTCCAGTACTCCTGCCTGGAAAATCCCATGGACGGAGGAGCCTGGTGGGCTGCAGTCCATGGGGTGGCTGAGGGTTGGACACGACTGAGCGACTTCACTTTCACTTTTCACTTTTCACTCTCGTGCATTGGAGAAGGAAATGGCAACCCACTCCAGTGTTCTTGCCTGGAGAATCCCAGGGACAGGGGAGCCTGGTGGGCTGCCGTCTATGGGGTCGCACAGAGTCAGACACAACTGAAGCGACTTAGCAGCAGCAGCATCCGCAGCAGCAGTGCATATATGTCAATCCCAAGCTCCTGAACTGGCTGTTTGTTAAATGTGACTGTGGTCAGTGTTCCTCAGGCTTGGCCAGCTCCTCTCTAGTGCCCTCTGCTGGAGAATAAATAGAACTGGTTATTGAAGCTGTGTCGTAAGTGAAGTGAAGAACTGAAGTCACTTAGTCGTGTCCAACTCTTTGCGACCCCGTGGACTGTAGCCTATCAGGCTCCTCTGCCCATGGGATTCTCCAGTCAAGAATACTGGAGTGGGTTGCTATTTCCTTCTCCAGGGGATCTTCCAGACCCAAGGATTGAACCCGGGTCTCCCACCCTGGATGCAGATGCTTTAAGCTCTGAGCCACCAGGGAAGTGGTTTTCAGTTTGGGGTCTTTTCTGGTAGTGAATCTTCTCATACTGTTCTTGGGGTTCTCCTTGGAAGAGATGCTATGACCAACCTAGACAGCGCAGTAAAAAGCAGACATTACTTTGCCAACAAAGGTCCGTCCAGTCAAAGCCATGGTTTTTCCAGTAGTCATATATGGACATGAAAGTGGGACCATAAAGAAAGCTGAGTGCCGAAGAACTGATGCTTTTGAACTGTGGTGTTGGAGAAGACTCTTGAGAGTCCCTTGGACTGCAAGGAGATCCAACTAGTCCATCCTAAAGGAGATCAATCCTGAATATTCATTGGAAGGATTGATGCTGAAGGTGAAACTCCAATACTTTGGCCACCTGATGCGAAGAACTGACTCCTTAAAAAAAGCCCTGATGTTGGGAAAGATGGAAGGCAAGAGGAGTAGGCGATTACAGAGGATGAGATGGCTGGATGGCATCACTGACTTGATGGACATGAGTTTGAGCAAGCTCCAGGGGATGGTGAAGGACAGGCAAGCCTGGCATGCTGCAGTCCATGGGGCTGCAAAGAATCAGACCCAACTGAGCGGCTGAAATTAACTGGTAGTGAATCTATAGGGATCTCTCCAAAGCCCCGCACATCCTCCCAAGAAGCAGGCTGTGAGCTGTCAGGGGACATCCTGTGGGGGAGGGAAACTCCGCCTCCAGTGTAGTGTCAGGAAAGGCACAAGATAAGAATCACCCAGACTGACAACAGAGCAGAGGGAAGCCAGGTGCTGGGCTCTGCCTGCCTGGAGGGTGTTGAGTTGTCACAGATGATATATTAGTCACCAATTACAGCTCCTGCCACTACTTGGGGTATCTGCCTCTCCAGCCCCGTCTTTCTGAAGGCATGGTAAAGACATTTATTCTTGCAGTTGAAGAGGTTAAGAATGTTCCATCAAATGCAGAATTTATTTTTATACTTTGCTTCTTAAGTGACAAAGAAGTGTTATTCTCCAGCATCTTCACTCATTATTACATATATGGAAACTTTTGCCCGAAATATGAAAATATTTCGTTTTAATATTTCCACATTAAAACAGAACCCTGCTACAGTGTTTACTTTCCTTTCTCACTCACAAGACAGTAATTTTCTTGAGGTAGGGAGGGAGACCCATGCCTCCTGGGAACTCAGATTTAATTATTTGATGGATGAAAGGATGGACAGATAGACAAACCAATGATACAATCTCCCCCACCCTCCACCCCGTGCTGTATCTTTGGAAAATATTTTAAGTTTTTATCTACAGAAATGTGAAAAAGTAATCATTGGGGCTTCCCAGGTGGCGGTAATGGTAGAAGAATCCGCCTGCCAATGCAGAAGACGCCAAAGACGCAGGTTTGATCCCTGGGTCGGGATGATCCCCTGGAGAAGGAAATGGCAACCCACTCCAGTATTCTGGCCACGAAAATTCCATGGGCAGGGAAGTCTGGTGAGCTACAGTCCATCGGGTTACAAAGAGTTGGATATGACTAAGCACCCACTCACAAGCTTGATGGATTTTCTCAAATTAAACCCACCTTTTCAAACAGCACCTAGACCTACAAGCAGAGCATTTCCAGACGCCTTTCTTGTACCACCAGGAGTCACTACCTGCCCCTAAAGCTGACCACTGACAGCATGGTTTCACCGGCCTTTTGTGCTGAAAGTGGAATCTTTCATTGTGTTCTGTGTATGTTTTGATTGTTTTAAAATTATCACGTATTTATGTTTCTACCTCCTCCTTTTGTCAGTGGGCCTCCCTTTGGTGGGAGGGTCCCCTTGTGTCTGGCCTCACTCACTCTGTATCATGCATGTGTGATCCACCCACACGGTGGCATGCACTTGTGGACCATTCACTCTCATTGCAACATGTCTCATGGTATCAATGCACCGTGATTCAGTCCCCCAGCATGAGCCCTAATCAAGGATTTGAGTATAAGTAACATATTTGGGAGATGAAGGAAATTCTGAGGAGTGAATGAGCAAATGAGCCCAGGAAAGGCAGGTAGCCAGTGATGGGTGTGTTATCAGCAGGTTATCACCATAGGCCACTGGCAATCAAACCCACTGGTATTTATGGGAGCCAGTGGAGACAGTCCCCGGGAAGGATGAGGGATCCGGGGTCTATCTAGTCATTGGCTGCGGGTCATTCCCAGGCTCTCCTGGCCCACAGAGAGACAGGCGACTGTGTGCCAGAGAAAGCTTTGAGACAAAGAAGAGCAGGTGAGCGGTGAGGGCGCTGCCAGACTCTGCGGCAGACATGGTGGAGCTTGGCTCCACATGGACACTTTAGGACTCAGCAGAGAACATCCTGGACTACGCATGGTGAGGACACTGGTCGTCCTCGTTCATCCCACTGCCGTTCCTTCTTTCCCACTTCTCCTTAGGGGGCTATGCTTTCCTGTTACAGGCAGTCTTGGAGGGCCTGACAAACCAGACAAGGGTGGGTTGATGACCTACATGAGGTCATACCTATGTGAGGTCAGTCAGTTCCCGTTCTGTGAGGAGGAAAGGGGCTGGGACAGGTTCATGCTGATGATGGGGCGTTGACTGACCATCCGCTAGTTTTCAGTGCCTAGATTACCGGACACTGGCTGGGGTTTTCCTTACAGCTTACGGTCTGCCCCATGTTCTTCTAACAAATTCCTCCTCCCAGATGTATCAGTCCAGGCCTTCCAAGCAGCAGATGCCAAGATAAGGGGAGGTCTGTGGAGTGTGGTCTTGTTCATGGGCATTTCCCACTAGCAAAAGCAGTTTACACATCCTCCTGTAAAGAACAAGTGTGGATGACTGTTGTTAAGGAAGATTGAGTCTTACAGAGGAGAGCCTGGACTTGAGAAAACCCTGGAGAGCTGTGATCCAGTGGGGCACAGTGGAGGAGCCCCAGGAAATGCCCCAAAGTGGGGCACTCAGCCCATCCTAGGTGCTGCGGAAGGTGGGGTATGGAAATGGGAACTGGGGCTGGAGAGTGGACAGCTGAGTCACAGTCAGCCTGAAGCCGGGATGACCTCTGTCTCAGCCAGGGAGGCACACTCCATGCTGAGTCCCCTCTGCACACCCTGTCCATCGCATGCTGTGTGCCTCCTCTCTGAAGCCTGCCTGCTCCCTTGAGCCTCTGGAACACACACTCTGTTCCGTATCCACCATTCTTTCAAGTTCATGGACTTTTACTTAACTAGGATGCCTGTGTCTCTAGGAGAAACCCAGATATCCCCCCAGAAAAACTGGCAGGGCTGTTTGCTTGCCAGAATTTGTCATGAGGGAGTCCTTTCAAAAACCTCTAGGAAAAGTACTGGATTTACAAGAATTCTACTTGCAGAGAAAAGTCTCAGGACCCTCAGGTTATACAGAGAGGTTTATTTCATTGATCTGCGGGGAAAGCAGAGTGATGCCATGTTGCTGACCTGTTTTTCTGCAGGTGCGGATGGGTTGACACTGAAGAAGTCACTCTTATTTCAGAACTTCAGGATGGCCTGTTGATCATCTTAATAGAAGTCGAGGAGGCTCCAGTTCCAGGAGCAATCACATTCCGGGCAGCCCATATAGAACCAGCTTTCTCCCTTAAGATCTGCTTTCTGACTATTTCAGAGCCTGTGACTCAGTCAAATCTCCATCCCATTCCTTCTTTAGAAAATCCCCCATTTTGTTTTACATACGCTATTCACCAGAAACTATCAGAAGCTCCAGGGTCTTCCCTGGCCATCCAACAGTTAAGATTTCGCCTCCGAATGCAGGGCGTGCGGGTTCAATCCCTGGTCCAGCAGCGAGCAGCCCATGTGCCTTGGGGCCAAAACTGTGAGTACCGACTCTCCCAGTGCCTCGCATATGTGCTCCCATATTAACAGAGTCTCCACTATCCAACACAAAAAGAACAGAAGAATATTATAGCAAATTCAATGAAGACTTTAAAATGAAATGGTCTAAATAAAAAAAAAGTTTAAAAATCAGAAAAAGAAAATGTCAGAAGCTGTCTATTCATTGCAAACGTTTCCTATGGCTTTTCTTTTGGTTAGAAGACCAAACACAGGCTTCTCCTTTTGTCTCAGAATTTTTTATAGTGGGAGTAGCAGTTTCACCTACATGTATCAGATGTATAACAGTTCCCTGGGAACTTCCTCTGTGTTTTCCTTCTTGCCCTTTTCTCTCTTCTTCCTCATTTTCCTTTCCTTTTATTTATGTGTCAGTGAGAGGCGATGCTCCCAGGTGGCACCAGTGGGAAAGAACCTGCCTGCCAATGCAGGGGTCATAAGAGATGTGGGTTCGATCCTTGGGTCGGGAGGATCCCACTCCAGTGTTCTTGCCTGAAGAATCTCCATGGACAGAGGTGGGCTACCATGAGTCCATGGGGTCTCAAAAGAGTTAGACAAGACTGAAGTGACTCAGCATGCACAATAGGTGATGAGAAGAGAAAAAAATTCAGGCTTACAGGGGAGGACTAAAGTAATTAACCTTTGAAGGACTGCAAATCTGTGATGTGTGTGACAGCTATTAATAAATGAACATCCCGGTTCTGAAGGCCCCTCTGATATGGCGTTCCAAATGCACGTTGACATTTTCCTGCCTACCTGCATCACTGAAGTCTCCAAAGTAGTCCACGCTGGTAACAAATCACCGCTTCCCCTGAACCTGCTGTCTGTCTTCTCGAGACATTTTCCTGTTAAATATTTATTTGCGTATATAAAAACCCTGTAACAGCCCGCTAATTGCCATGGGGCTCCTGCTGTATACCGAGATATTTCATCAACAGCCTTTGTGGGGCTATCAGATTTACCTGTTTAACGTAGGCTGTAATTACCAGGCAATCTAACCACTGACATGCGTAGGTACTAATTATCCAAATGAGACAGGGAAGCTCAGAGACACTGAGTTACTTTTAGCTTCTTGACTTCTTTCCCTTCACGTCGTAGTCAACATGAGTTGACTTGTGTTTGATGAGTTGGTTTATTAACTGTTTCCCTAAAGTGTGTTGGAAATAGAGTGAAGTCACATGTCAAGTATGTGGATTTTTAAAATACTTATTTATTTTTATTTGTCTGACTTTGCCAGGTCTTAGCTGCAGCACGTGAGCTCTTAGTTGTGGCTTGTGGGACCTAGATCCCTGACCAAGGATGTAACCTGGGCCCCAGCATTGGGAGCTCTGAGTCTTAGCCACTGGACCACCAGGGAAGTCACAAGTATATGAATCTTAGTTCAGTTCAGTCGCTCAGTCGTGTTATGAATCTTAGAATAAAATATTAATACTAACCACTGAATCTACTGGTAACAGCAAATACTTAATGTAGTGAGATGGTTAGACCAGCAGGTGGCAGTGTGGACCAGAAAATAAATGTGTCTTTTCAGAGCAGGCTTCTACTGTCAATCCTAAAGGAAATCAGTCCTGAATATTCATCGGAAGGACTGATGCTGAAGCTGAAGCTCCGATACTTTGGCCACCTGATGCAAAGAACTGACTCACTGGAAAAGATCCTGATGCTGGGAAAGATTGAGGGCAGGAGGAGAAGGGGACGACAGAGGATGAGATGGTTGGATGACATCACTGACTTGATGGACATGAGTTTGAGCAAGCTCCAGGAGTTGGTGACGGACAGGGAGGCCTGGCGTGCTGCAGTCCATGGGGTCACAAAAAGTCCGACAGTGGTAAAACGTCTTCCAGTCCTCTTTGAAGAATGCCTCTGACCCAAGAGAGTCACATTGTATGTGAGGCTCTCCTGTCTGGAAAGACCACCCAGCCCGGCAGCTTCAAGGGAATAAAGGCCTAGAGTCACCAGAGTGGTTTGCCCGAGTTCCTTCACTTCACTGTGTGTGCTCACTCAGTCATGTCCAACTCTTTGCGACCCCATAGGCTGTAGTCGGCTAGGCTCCTCTGTCTGTAGGATTTTTCCAGGCAAGAATACTAGAGCTGGTTGCCATTTCCTCCCCTAGGGGATCTACCTGACAAAGGGCTCGAACCCTAGTCTCTTGCGTCTCTGCATTGGCAGGCAGGTTCTTTACCACAGCGCCACCTGTGAAGCCCCCTTAACTTCCCTGGACTTAGGTAATTCGTTCTGGGTTCTGCTTCTTCCTCCTGCCAACTTTGCTATACTTTGTTTCAACTGAAAGATTTTTGGCAATTTTATTGTAACCCCATGGGGGAAAATTCTTCAATTTAAAAGCAGTTTACATAATTTTTCTTTAAACATTTGTTTCTAAATCTTGTTTCCCAGGATGGTTAAAATGAAAAAAAAAAAAAAGTCATACTGTTTTTAAAAAATATTCATCTTTGACTCCTTGTTCTTGGCAAACTGCTGACTTAGATGTAGGTAAAAGATGATTGATATCAGATCAGGAAGAACTGATGCTTTAGAACTGTGTTGCTGGAGAAGATTCTTGAGAGTCCCTTGGACTACAAGGAGATCAAACCAGTCAATCCTCAAGGAAATCAACCCTGACTATTCATTAGCAGCACTAATGCTGAAGCTGAAACTCCAATACTTTGGCCACTGAATGTGAAGTGCTGACTCATTGGAAAAGACCCTGATGCTGGGAAAGATTGAAGCCTGGAGGAGAAGGGGGCAACAGAGGATAAGACTGTTGGATGGCATCACTGACTCAATGGGCATGAGTTTGAGCAAGCTCCAGGAGATAGTAAGGACAGGGAAGCCTGGTTTGCTGCAGTCCATGGTCTCGCAGAGTCAGACACAACTGAGCAACTGAACGACAACAACTGCCAGCCAGGGCCCGGGTACTCAGAGGTTTTTGTTTAAACGACTTTCAGCGCAGTATGAGAATATACATTTATAGTTTTTTAAATGTAGTACCTTGACAGCTTGAGCCTCCTGCCCTGCTGGGGGTGACATCCTTGGTTCATGGCCGGCGTATTCAGTGGCCTCCTGTCCTTGCGTGGAGGAAGGAGACGGGCAGGAGAACCCCCCGTGTCCTGACGGGCAGAGCCTTCTCCTCCATTTCCCACTGCAGTTCCTCCCTCTCCTCCAGGTCTTCAGCTGTCGACATCACCTGGCTTCCTTTCTCCTCGCCAAAGAAGTCACTTCTTTCTGATGCAAGTGACCCAAGCATGCATCTTTGTTGGTGACCCACACTGCTCCTTTTCATGGTGAACATAAAGTGTGGATTTCCAGGATCTGTAGAAACCTCAAACCATCAGCTTCAGGAAACAGCTCAAATTCACAGACACAGACTCACAAACCAGGTTTTTTCTGATAAAAGCTATTGATAGCTTCGTTTTTCTATTTTGTAAGTACCTATTTTGCATATGCTTTTCCTCCATTCAAAGTTCATTTTTAGTGGCTAGTTTCTGTTTTGTGATGTGAGATAATTTTGGTACTGAGGGTTATTTCCTTGAACACTCTTTGATTTTATCTTTTTAAAAAACTTTTTTGTGTATGTGTGGACCATTTTTAAAGTCTTTATTAAATTTGTTACTATACTGTTTCTGTTTAATGTTTTGGTTTTTTTTGGCCACAAGGCACATGGGATATTAACTCCCCGGTCAAGGATCGAACCTGTACCCCCTGCATTGATTGGCATGCACAGTCTTAACTATTGGACCGCCAGGGAAGTGTCTAGACTGATTTTAAAATATACTCTTCATTGGCTTAGCATGTCAGAATCCTTTTTATTTCCTTGGAAACTCCCTGTGTCACATCCATTTGGTGGGGTGAGGCCTGTGAACTCTGATGTAGGTGGACATAGGGACAAGAACACAAATTTGCAAAAGGAGATGGAGAAGCACCTTTTGTGACCCATTTCTCGGTGATGGTGTCATTTGGTTCAAATAATACGGCAGTGTTTTTTATCCATAGCTGAGCCAGTTGTTACAATGGATCGTTTCATTGTTCTTTATCTAAGAATTTTATCTGCTGACTTGGATGGATGCTGGAACAGGGGTCGAGGTGTCTGGAGACAGAGCCTGGTGGACCACGTGTGGAAGGGTAGTGATAGACCCAGATCCCCAGTGACAGAAAGCCCATCTGACTGATAAAATACAATGCTAGGCAACCAGGGGTCACCCAGGCAACTAGTGGGGTTGGGGGACATCCACCTGGGGGTGACTGAGAGCGAGACTGATATGCACACAAGGCAGGCCAGGCCGGCAGGCTCTATTCAGACCCCGATGCAGGGTGGGGCGAGGGGTTCGGCACTGGGGTCTCCGCCAGCTGCAGAGACCAGGCACCATGGCAGAGCAAGAATGAGAAGCGTCCCTGGGACTCAACAGTTATCATGAAGGAAGCAGACGGGGGAAGCAGTATAGGTGCAAGGGTGCGAACTGGAGCCTGAACTTGGGCTACGGGGGCACAAGACTCTTGAGGGCAAACAAGCCAGAGTAGCTTAAGGATTGCAGAACTGTGGAGTTGTTTCAGAGTTTTCTTGGGCCTCTTAAGTTTCCATCTTAGGAGGGCCTAGTGCGTGGTTCTAAATATGAAAACGGCAGACCCTAGACGAGAGAAACCAGACGGGGTATTTTCGTGTTGGGGTGCCAGGTTGGACGTTATTGGATTTGAAAGCATGAAGTGGTTCTTACTCCACAATGTGTGAGTAAAAGTGTAAAGGAGGTGTGTGTGCAGGGCTGCAGGTGTGTGTGAGCAGCTTGGACATCCCTCTTTGGAGCAATAACCCCATGTGTGACACCCAGCTGTGGCCTGTGCTTATCAGTGAGGGATTGGAAGCCACTTTCATTTTCTCAGAACACGTGGTCTGTCTTTAATTTCCACCTGCCAGATGGCAAACTGATAGGTGAGCTTTGACAAAAACAACTTTCTTCGTCCTGAACAGGATGCTCCAGAGGGAAACCGGAAGAGGTTTTGTGTTTGTTTTCATCCTTCTGGGGCTTCCGAGTTTTCAAGGCCCTGGGAGAGTGAGGGTCCCCATCCTTCAGGAAGCAAGGCTGTGCAATGGAAGGAAACAGGGCCACGACCATCAAGGGGTCAGGCTCAAGAATCAAGTCAGAGCTTCGAGTGACCGCAGACTCAGGAGCATGGTTTCTGCATCCTAGAGAGATGAACCCACAAGGGGGTACCAGAGGCAGGTACCCCCTCCAGTTCTTGCATCTTCTGCCTGGTCCCCCCACCCCAGCAGTAGGAAAACAGCCCCTAGCAGCCAGGGAGCTTTAGCACAAATCGCTGGGCTGGACAGGATGGCAGCAGGTCTATTCCAATGAATGGAGCCCTTGACATCTCTGTCCACCCTTCTTTTGTCTGCCTCTCTTTAGCGCTCTGTTTCATAAACATCTGGAGGGCTGCACGGCATCCGAGCCATAGTAGAGAACTTGAAGGAAGAAGGCGTCTTATATGTCCCCACAAAGAGGCACGATGGTGCCAGGGCTGCACCCTCCGAGGACCTGGAGTGTCTCTGTGCAGAGTGGATCTGCTGGAGAGTCTCACTCAGTCTATGGATCACTTTCCCCCTCCTTCTCTTCCATCATCTGTGTAGCAATGAAATAACACGTGTGAAGAAGCAAGATTCCTCCCAGACCCATCTGAGTATATCTGTTTTACAGCAGTGGTCATAAAGAAATCAGTTAAAATATCTAATGGGAATGAAACTATTTCCATGTAATTTTTCAAATCTGATTTTTCTTCCCCAGTGTATTAAGTAGCCTGCCAACTACCGAGCTGCTTATTTCCCTATTTGGAATAATTTCTGTTGTGATAATATATGTGTGTACTTTCTAGAGCTAGGGTCTCTGGCAAAAAGAATGAAAATAAAGAGGAAAAAACACCCTTTATCTGGTCAGTGTTCTGTCCTTAAGACAAAATAGAGTTCGCTTATTTCCTTTGGTTATTTACTACGTTACTACGGTTCACAGAGCAGCGGTAACAGCATCCCCAACCTTGTTGGAAATGCAGATGGGGGGCACTTCCTGAGTATGACTCTGCATTCAAGTAAGAGTTCTGGGGGATTCCGGTTTGAGAAACACTGGCTTTGTCTGGATGGGTGGGTTTCTTTGACACAGACTAACTTTGCTTAACACCCATAGCTGCACAGATTTCTAAGTCTCAACTTCCCTCATATTCTTCCTCCCCCTTCCTCTCTATTCTTTTAAATTTAATTCAACCATTTTGCTCAGCTCCATATCTTGTATAAAAATATCAGGGGAAAAAATGAGTGCTTTCTTACTTTGACCACCATCAACTGGCAAGTATTTATTGGGCACCTGCTGTGTGCCAGGCATTCTTCTAGACGCAGTGGCTGAAACTGAGTCCTGCTTTCATGGAGTTTAAGTGCCAGAAGACGAAGACGTCCAACAAGCAAGTACCAAGGTTTCATACGGGCTCAGATCAGAAATAGGACAAAACAGACTGTAGAAATCAGACAAAGCAAACCATAGGGGAAAGTTGAAGTTGATGCCTATGGAGACCTTTCAAAGCTGCCCACAGAACCCGCTGTGGGACGGGTTGAGAGGGTTGGACCAAGGGGCAAGGAGTGAACTGAGAAATCCCTGAGTTTTCGTCTTGCCCAAGAGTTTTTAAATTAGTGGAAATCCTAGTTGAAATTTCTGTTGCAGGAAAACCAAGGAGGAAGTAAGGGATGGAGAGAAAACAAAAATTCATTTCCTTGCTTTTAAGTTGAATGTCCATTAACCTTCAGATCAGGAGAGTCTGGGAGGTTGACTTCTACCTTAGAACCGCCCTCTGAGTGGATTCTTGACATAGGTGTATATCAAAAACACTGTAGGACATAATAGTAGAATTGTCACCTTTCTGAAGAAAGAGTAGCTGTTGATTCAAGCACTATGTTTAAAATCAGGTTCTGTTGAACCCTAGCTAGTTGCCTCCAACTGATGAAAGGATTCATGAAAATCAGTGTTAATGGCAACAAAAATGGGAACTGAGAGTCAAGGCAACAGCTCTCATATATACAGAGGTTTTTTTTTTTTTTTTCCCCCCAGAAAACTATGTCAGGGAAAAAGATTTCCTGCTGCAAAAATATCTGCTCTGAATTCTAGTTTCTGGTTGTTTGTTAGCATTATTTTTTTTTAACTCAAAGGAATAAAAGTCAAGTATTTGCCTGAAGTAAAAGCAGGTAATATCCACAAAAGGGATTTGAATAAGAACTTTCTGAAATAGGAGGAATAATTATTACATGAAGGTAGTCAGTGTTCTTCCCACCTGCGCTTCCCATTGGCTCCGAGCAAGGCAAACTACACCTCTTCTTCAGGAGCTTAGAAAACTACTTGTTCTCATCCTTGGCCTTTGTCACATAGTTTCCTGGATGGGTGAAAAAATAAGAAACATGTCTTTTCAATTTTCCGGTCAGATCATTGTTGTTCAGTGCAGGAGGGCGTTTGTGAATTAAACTGTTTGCCTGCCTTTGTGCAGAAGGCATTGCTGTTTGGAAGTGTCTGCTTCAGGGGTGAAAGAAGAACACTCAAACCAGACAGTGTCACCGACTGACTATTCTTCCTTTCAGCAAACGATCATTGAGACAGTGAGTGACTCCCAAGTAAGATGTATGGGGGAGGCACGGGAATATATGAAAACGTGGCCCCTAAACTTGAAAAGCTTCCCTGATGGCTCAGTGGGTAAAGAAACTGCCTGCAGTGGAGGATACATAGGAGATGTGGGTTTGATCCCTGGATTGGGAAAATCCCCTGGAGGAGGAAATGGCAGTCCACTCCAGGATCCTTGCCTGGAGAATCCCACAGACAGAACAGCCCGGTGGGCTACAGTCCAAAGGGTCACAAAGAGTCAGACATGATTGAACGACTCAGCATACACACACAAGCTTGAAGGTGGCACCTCTCTAAGGCAGGTACACCAAGACCATCAGAAAGCACTGCAGAGGAGTTGGGGGGAAACCAAAGAGAAAAAGTCACGCTGAGACATGGTTACTTGGAGGAATGGTGCCTTTCTCTGAGTTGAAGGAACTTCCCGGGCAGGAGTACACAGAGGTGCTCAAGCATAGTGCCTGCAGGTATACTGTGGTGTCCACCATCAGAGGGGACGGGGCTGCAGAGGAAGGGGATACAGGTGGGAAGTATGAGACTTGTTTAGTGGGTGGGGGTTAGAAAATCAGACAGAGGAGTCTGGTGGGCTGTGGTCCATGGGATTCCAAAGAGTCGCACACGACTGAGCGACTAACACTTTCTTCACTTTTCGAGTACATATGTGTTTATGTACCTGCCTCAGCTACTGGAGGGACCTTCAAATTGTTCCTCTTTTGTTTCTCTTTCTGCTTTTCTTAGTTTAGTTGGGTTGCTGCAAGAGACCAGACCCTCATGATCATCTCGAGTTTTCTCCAGGGGCAGATAGCTAGACCTTTGGCACCCAGACCACACTTGGGCTAACTTAGAAGATGTCTGGAGTTGGAGGCAGAGTAAGAGGGGTGGCTACTCTCTCTAGGAGTGGATGATGAGGGCCCAATGGGCCCTGTTCCCAGGAGTTCACCCAGGGATGTTTTAGGAGCAGAGACAAGTATGGTCCAGTGTCTGCACTGGTGGTGTTAGGAGCAAACCAATTGGAGAAATCCAGATCACCTTCCTTCTTTTGACTCTGACTGTGTCACCACCAGCTAGCTTACACAGGCACAGCAGCTTGGAAGTTCCTTTGTATCCATGCTCCCGCTAACACTTGCTGTCCTGTGTGTTAGTCGCTCAGTTATGTCCCTAGTATTTGCAGCCCCGTGGACTGTAGCCCACCAGGCTCCTCTATCCATAGGATTTCCCAGGCAAGAATACTGGAGTGGGTAGCCCTTCCCTTCTCTAGGGGATCTTCCCAACCCAGGGATCGAACCCAAGTCTCTTACATTGCAGGCAGACTCTTTAACATCTGGGAAAGAGTCACAGAGAATCTCAGTAACCCCAGGGAATCTGAATGAGAGTCATGGGATTTGACGGTGGACACTCGACTTTCGCAAGCTTCCTAAGGGGCACGAGTGTCTTATTGCTGCCATGATACATGTGAAGTGAATCCAGAGACCTCCCCATCCTCCAAGGTTGACGTGACTGTAAAATAACACAAGACCTCTAGAAAACACATTTAAAAGACCCAGTCATATGCCACAAGCATAAGTTTGTAAAGAGTGCTGAGACACATTTAGATCATATTTTGAAATTGTAAGCCTTCTTATGCCCCTGATACATGATCAGAGGAAGTGCAATCTGATGAGACAACATCTCAGTGATCAAAATGGGCTTCTGGTGTGGAATCCTGTGGGTCAGGGTTGGCTGAAACCCTTGAAGTTCATTGAGTCTGTGTTGCTCTTCCTTTGAATGGGCTCTTTTCTTTTCCTTGGGTCCTAGAACTAGAAAGATACCTGTTGCTTGGTAACTTGATATTCCTAATCCTGAAATCTTGGCAAGTGATATGAGAAGAAAAGGCATATTTCTTAGAGCTCAGGCCCTTGCCAGGGAAGTTTCTGGAACCCTGGACCTCCCAACATTTATTTCCCAGCACTTGGCCAGAAGGTGCCTCAGCTCTGGTCCCCATCTGATTCTCCTGGTGAAGGCGTGGGGCCCGCCATCATCCTTCCTGTCTGCTCTGACCCCTCTTGGTGATGTCTGGCGTCGATTACTGTGTGGCCAGTGAAGTCACGAGAGTGGGAAGGATGGCGGCTGTCACCAATATTCCTGCCAAGGGAGCTCTTCCCAAAGGGGCTGGTACTCTCATTCTTGGCACTGAAGAAGCTACCCAGGCCACCGCCTGCACTGTGTATTCATCGGTTCATTCAGCGAATAGTTATAGTCATGGATGACCTGCTGAATACCAGGCTCCGTGTGCAGGGCACTGGGATACGGTGACTGATTGGAACCCTGGCTCTCACCTCGCCCTTATGGAGCTTAGGCTCTGATATTAGACGTACTCCTGCAATAACACAAAGAGAACAAAGGAGGATTTTTGGACTCAGGATTGATGGGAAAGTTAGATAAGGGGTCCCATAAGCTGGGATTTTAGTCTTTATCCTAAAAAGCAGTGGAAATCTTTGGAAAGTTTTAATCCAGAGGGTGCAAGGATCACTTTGGGATTTGGGGATGAACTCTCTGGCGTGACATTTAAATGGCATTCTGACTCAGAGTGGAGTGGCAGGTTACGAGAGAGACAAGTGGGAATGGAAAGAGCGGTAGGGAGGCTATTGTCAGGGTGCAGAGGACACAGCGGTGGCAGGGACGGGGGAGTGGATGTGGTGGAGAGGTGGGAGGCCACCACAGCTCTGACCTGTCCTGCTGGGGCAGTGGGCACTTCACTGGAGCCTGTGTTGGCCATGTATCAGAAGCCATACTGGTTCTGTCCCAATCCAAGGAACTTTATCTTCCTAACGTTGTTACGAATTTGTTGTCTGAGGCCTCAGCCCCAAAGGAGCACCGAGCACCACTGCTAGCATCTCATCTCAGCGCATGCCTTCCAGGTCAGTCCTCCACCCTCCAGAGGTGCCCAGGAAGTTGGAATCCAGACATAACTACTGCCCCTCCATACCCAAGGATTTGGCTGGTCACCTGAGAATGGCTGGGAAGGAAAGCAAGCCATGTTTCGGGGCACAAGAGAAGTTCAGAATCACCATCTGGTAAATCTCCACTACGTATAACTGGACAGTTGAGCAGATACATTGTGTGTGTGTGTGTGTGTGTGTGTGTGTGTGTGTGCACTCAGTCGCGTGTAACTCTTTGCAACCTCATGGGCTGTAGCCTGCTGGGCTTCCCTGTCCTTGGGATTCTCCAGGCCTGAACACAGGAGTGGATAGCCTATCCCTTCTGCAGGGGATCTTCCCGACCCAGAAATTGAACTGGGTCTCCTGTGTTGCAGGCGGATCCTTTACCGGTTGAGCTACCAGTTGCACTGCAGTACGTGACAGATAGGGTGGTGGCCCGCATTTTGTCTCTAGAAGCAGTTATCTGGCTGGCCCTGGAAGCAGTGAAGGGGCGACTTTGAAGGTACATTTGTGTAACACCTTATGCATAAGTTTGAGGAAATGCCAGTTGCAGAAGAAGGTGGAAAAGCAGATGGAAATGCCGGAGCTGGACTAACACACACAGGCACGTGAGGGCGCATGCCCTCTTCCTCCCCTGAGCATCCTGCTTGGGCCCCTACCATGATAAATGTTAATATATCATTCTGGACTGTTACTTTAAAAGCATGGGAGGTTAACTTCCAGGGACAGTTCATTGAAAGTTTCTAAGAATATTTATTCTTATCCATTTTGGGGAGGGTCTGTAGAAGACATTTTAGTCGTCTTCATTTTCTTCTACTTTTCTACCTAAACGCACGTGAGTGCTCACTCAAGTCCAAGTCTTTGTGACCCCATAAACAGGGGCCTGCCAGGCTCCACTGTTCATGGATTTTCCCAGCAAGGATACTCAGGGGAGTTGCCATTTCCCTCTCCAGGGGGTCTTCCCAACTCAGGGATCGAGCCCTTGTCTCCTGGGTCTCCTGCATGGCAGGCAGATCACCGCAGAGCTACTGGAGAAGCACTGTCTTCCTAAACACCTGCTTCCGAAGACCAGTTTCCCCAACAGCTGTTGCCATAAACCAGGCCAGCAGAGAGCGCACAAGCGCAATCATCGTGGAGGTAAACCTTCCGCTTGCAATTCCACCTTTGGCCACAATTCTCTCCCATCTCTGCAAGATACAAATTCAGGAGAATAGTGGGCTTAGGTTCTAAGTGGACTTAGAGAGATGAGCAGAATCCTAAAAAGCAATACAAATTCTTTTTCCTGTTGGAAATGAAGGCAGTACTGTAGTACCACTTAATTGTTTTTTTAAAAATCAGAGTTCAGCTAAAGCTTCCAGAACCATTGTTTTACAAATTGAACAGGGCAATAACTTCAGAAAAGGAGAAAAAAAAAGAATGAATGAAAAAACTTGCTATAGTTCCCAGCAGACTCAAAGAGCACACATTTGGGAGAAATTATAAAAATCATCGTAAACACCAGATTCCTTTCTGAACACCGGAAAAGGCTTTGCAAGAGATGAAGGGAGAAATGACACTTAAGCAATAAACACATTCAAGTTGATGTATCTGGTTCCATACACACTCCATTCCCTGTTGGCATCTGAGCATGGATCTTAATTCAAGAGGTTTAACCTACTCCAGGGAAAACAAATGGAAAAAAATGCAGCACAATGCTTGAAGATCTTCACATTTATAGACTGGTGTGAACTCTCCTCCCTACACACTGTAATTTGGGTGGCTTTCCTTCAAAACGACAAAGGCATCTTCATGGAGCCAGGGTAATTCTCAGCAATACTAATGGTGCACTCGACATTACTGTAAATAAGATAAATGGAAGCAAGCTCGTCTGAGCAGATGCAGCTAATGACAGAAGTATAGAAGTGTAACAGGCAAGAACAGAAATGTTCAGCAGCAGAAAACAGGAGCCCAGGGCATCTTGATGAGCAGCTGGCATGTGGTCATGCAGGGAAAGGATGCACTGGGCTGAGCGCATCTCCATATCCGATGGAGCCAACACTTCCAAAGGTCAGAGTCCCAACCAGTGAGAAACAAACCCTCCTGGATCTCAGGTGTCCATTTCCAGGAAAACCCCAAGAAACTTCTAGTGGAGGCATAAAGAGAATGTCTTTGAATTCTAGGGCACTAAATGGGATCTGAAGGTTGAGGCCCTAGAATCCACCCACGTTCAAGGGAAGCGACCCATTTATCAATTGCAGCCTCAATTCCTAGTCAAAGTTGCTCAGTCATGTCCAGCTCTTTGCAACTTCATGGACTATACAGTCCACAGAATTCTCCAGGCCAGAACACTGGAGTGGGTAGCCCTTCCCCTCTCCAGGGAGTCTTTCCCAACCCAGGGATCGAACCCAGGTCTCCTGCATTACAGGTAGATTCTTTACCAGCTGAGCCACAAGGAAAGCCCTAGAGACCAAAGAAAATCTACAGTAAATAGGTGTGGCTTACAGCAATGTCTCATCCACAAATTGTGTGTGCCCCTCCCCCTCTGCTGACGTGGTTGGGGTCGTGCATTCTTCCCCGTCCACACCTGTGAGAGAAAATGCTGGAAAACCCAGCTTACCCCTCCCTCCAGAGAGTTCTTCAAGAGGAAGGGGAAGATGAAGCCAGCATAATTTGACCAGATATTTTAGTTTGGGACATAGAAATAGAATAGGAAGGAAGCAGGGAATGGCAATAGAAAAACAAAGACATCAGGGTTTAGGCTCTAGTTCTCAAAATGTTGATATTGCCTGCAAATCTCATCTTAGAAACAAACCTCAGTGAGGGTACCAGTCTGTGTGGGCAGGTTTTTGCACCCCAGAATCCTGACTGGAACACCTAGGCAGGGTCCATTCAGTCCTGACGGCCACACCTAGCCCCCTTTTGCAAGACTGATTAGCTTGGGGTCTCTGTGAAGTTGAAAAATGGACTCCTTCATCATTGGATCCACACCCAGCAAGTTCGAGCCATGTGCATTTTACCACGTGGTACTCAACCTGCAAATATAACCAACTCAAAGATGCTGATATACAGTTTGTTCCTCCTCATAATAGGACTGGTGGGATTGTAGAGGCCTGGAGGAATTTTTCTTCCCCTGATGTCTTCCGTGGGCCTGTGTGATTCTCTCTGTCCCACAGTGCTCTTGGTCTCCTCTGCACAGCTGGCTCCCTGCTCCATTCAAATCCCTAGGAATGGCGGCCAGTGTGGCAGCTAGCTTTCCAGCACCTTTCACCCCAGGTGAGAATCTGCCTGTGCTCCCTGGTGGTCTCTGCAGCATTTGTTGCCACCCCTTCACAGAAGAGGCATTTCAAAATCCTTCAGTTCAGTCACTCAGTCGTGTCCAACTCTTTGCGACCCCATGGACTGCAGCACAACAGGCCTCCCTGTCCATCACCAACTCCCAGAGTTTACTCAAACTCATATCCATTAAGTCGGTGATGCCATCCAAGCATCTCATCCTCTGTTGTCTTCTCCTCCCACCTTCAATCTTTCCCAGCATCAGGGTCGTTTCTAGTGAGTCAGTTCTTTGCATCAGGTGGCCAAAGTATTGGAGTTTCAGCTTCAGCATCAGTCCTGCCAATGAATATTCAGGACTGATTTCCTTTAGGATAGACTGGTTGTATCTCCTTGCTGTCCAAGGGACTCTCAAGAGTCTTCTCCAACACCACAGTTCAAAAGCATCAATTCTTCAGCGCTCGGCTTTCTTTATAGTCCAACTCTCATACGCTTAGGGGTGAAACAGCTTTAGCCTGTTTAGGCTGAACATGGTTTTCTCCCCTGAAGTCGCAACATTTTCAGTGTAACACCACTGAAATTCCCTTCTGCTCTTCCCATGACTGGACCCACTGGGGGATGGAGTGGAAAGGACATTGCCATTGACGCTTTCCTGCCCAGAGTGGACAGGCCAGGACGTCCCCAGAGCTGTCCAGGTACTAGTGTCTGCTTACTCTGTGCTGGAAAGCTCATCAAATTGAAGGGCGGGGGATCCACCTCTGCCTAGTCTGACTCTTCGGGTTTGAGAGGGGCCCTGGAAAATTCCCAGGAGGAGCTCATGGGGAATTCTACCATCAGGCAGTTTGGAAGCCACAGAAAGAGGCTGTTACCACATCAGCCCCCAAAGGACTCTGGGCTGCAACTGTAGACGGAGCATCTGCAGCTCTGGAAGTCCTTCTGCCTGGAAGTAGAGGCCCACGTGACAAATTATGTCACAGAGTACTTATCTAGCTTGACTCTAGTCAGATAATCTGGAAGGCATGGAAACAAGTGTAACTTACGAAAAAAAAAAAACAAAACAAAACCCTTTAATTGAAAAGCCAAAGATTCTCCCTGGGATGTTTGCCCACTTTTCTGCTTGAGACCTTTTTTTTTTTTTTCTTTTTAGCAAGGGAATGGTTTTAAAGGATGACTATGTGGCCATGTGGAAAAACGAAAATCAGAAAGGGACCCATGTATGAAAGCAGAGAGAAAGCATGGGTTCAAGATACAGCTGGTAGAAACCATCTCCAGCTTCACGCTGACAAACTCGAGACTTGGCATAGAGTATTTTAACCCAGATGCTAACAGCTGGTCACAGGTGGTTATTGAAATTAAAATTAATTAAAATGATAGGAAACATACACATTTGGCTGCTCAGTCCCACTCACCACATTTCAAGAGTGCCCAGAGCCACATCATCTGTGGCTACTGAAGTGGACAGAGCAGGAAGAAAGGATGTCTTCACCGTGGCCGGAAGGTCTTTTGGACAGCGATAGATGTAACTGCTGGGAGGAATGGGACCTTGGGCAGTGTGACATTTCTGAAGTGATGGTTGTTCCTGATCTTGGTGGACCTTAGTGTCAGGGGAGACTCACCCTCTGGTCCCAGCTGAAGCCAACAGCCCTCCATTAAGAGATAGAAAGAAACATGAGTCATTGGACCACCTCTGCTGGCCTGCAGTCTTCCATCGTTCTGTGGTTAACCTCCCAACTCTGGGAAACTGTAGCCAATACTTTCTATACAATCATAAAAATGTCTGGGATCCTTGAATCTTTTCTTTTTTTCTATTTTTATTGGAGTGTAGTTACTTTACAATGCTGTGTTAGTTTCTACTGTCCAGCAAAGTGAATCAGCTGTACATACACATGTATTTCCCTTTTTTGGATTTCCTTCCCATTTAGGTCACTACAGTGGATTGAGTAGAGTTCCCTGAGCTATACAGTATGTTCTCCTTAGCTATCTATTTTAAACATAGCATCAACAGTGTATATATATCGATCTCAATCTCCCAATTCATTCCAACCCTCTGTCCCCCATTGGTGTCCATGTTTGTTCTCTATGTCTCTATTTCCAGTTTGCAAATAAGATCATCTGTAAATGAACTTTCAATAAACTGTGGAAAATTCTGAGAGAGATGGGGATACCAGACCACCTAACCTGCCTCTTGAGAAATCTGTATGCAGGTCAGGAAGCAACAGTTAGAACTGGACATGGAACAACAGACTGGTTCCAAATAGGAAAAGGAGTACATCAAGGCTGTATATTGTCACCCTGCTTATTTAACTTCTATGCAGAGTACATCATGAGAAACACTGGACTGGAAGAAACACAAGCTGGAATCAAGATTGCCGGAAGAAATATCAATAACCTCAGATATTCAGATGACACCACCCTTATGGCAGAAAGTGAATAGGAACTAAAAAGCCTCTTGATGAAAGTGAAAGAGGAGAGTGAAAAAGTTGGCTTAAAGCTCAACATTCAGAAAACGAAGATCATGGCATCCGGTCCCTTCACTTCATGGGAAATAGATGGGGAAACAGTGGAAACAGTGTCAGACTTTATTTTTGGGGGCTCCAAAATCACTGCAGATGGTGACTGCAGCCATGAAATTAAAAGACGCTTACTCCTTGGAAGAAAAGTTATGACCAACCTAGATAGCATATTCAAAAGCAGAGACATTACTTTGCCGACTAAGGTCCGTCTAGTCAAGGCTATGGTTTTTCCTGTGGTCATGTATGGATGTGAGAGTTGGACTGTGAAGAAGGCTGAGCGCCGAAGAATTGATGCTTTTGAACTGTGGTGTTGGAGAAGACTCTTGAGAGTCCCTTGGACTGCAAGGAGATCCAACCAGTCCATTCTGAAGGAGATCAGCCCTGGGATTTCTTTGGAAGGAATGATGCTAAAGCTGAAACTCCAGCCTGATCTTGGTGGACCTTAGTGTCAGGGGAGACTCACCCTCTGGTCCCAGCTGAAGCCAACAGCCCTTGATTAAGAGATAGAAAGAAACATGAGTCATTGGACCACCTCTGCTGGCCTGCAGTCTTCCATCGTTCTGTGGTTAACCTCCCAACTCTGGGAAACTGTAGCCAATACTTTCTATACAATCAGAAAAATGGGGAAACAGTGGACTCAGTGTCAGACTTTATTTTTTTGGGCTCCAAAATCACTGCAGATGGTGACTGCAGCCATGAAATTAAAAGATGCTTACTCCTTGGAAGAAAAGTTATTACCAACCTAGATTGCATATTCAAAAGCAGAGACATTACTTTGCCAACTAAGGTCCGTCTAGTCAAGGCTATGGTTTTCCCTGTGGTCATGTGAAGAGTTGACTCATTGGAAAAGACTTTGATGCTGGGAGGGATTGGGGGCAGGAGGAGAAGGGGACGACAGAGAATGAGATGGCTGGATGGCATCACTGACTCGATGGATGTGAATCTGAGTGAACTCTGGGAATTGGTGATGGACAGGGAGGCCTGGTGTGCTGCAATTCATGGAGTCGCAAAGAGTCAGACATGACTGAGCGACTGAACTGAACTGTTTCATTTTTCTAGTGGAGTCTTAGGATCTTTTTTTCTGTTCCCCTTTTCCTCTAGAACCATGGTTGGAGGAATGTCTGTGACCTGGGTGTTGTCTGTCTGCTGAGCTGTCAGAAAGGACCCTTGAAAGAGGCCTGCTGTCCAGATGAGGAGAAGGAGGGACATTCCCCTCTTCCCACTGTTTTCTCGACAGGGGAGGGGAAGCGGATGTCTGAGATCAGCCTTAAGAATCAGGGTGTTTTATGAGGAGAGAGGTGGAGGGTTGGGATTGAAAAAGAGGAAAAAAAGAAATGCAGATGAGGTGGCTGTAGGGTGTACTGCTTGATCCTATATCCAAAAAGGACTGGGTACCGAGGTGAGTTTTACATTGTCTCCTGAAGGTGGAGATGTTGGAGCTTGGATGGGCTCAGTGGCTGTGAGCAGGAGAAGCCCCGCCTTTCCATAAATTCAGTCTCCAACATAGAAGGGCTCTGTGTTGTTGGCTGGATCATGAGATAACAGGGTATCACTTTTTTGTTAAGATAACTTTTTTGGGGAGGTACTCATTCAAATTCCTAGAATGGATAAACTGGATTCCACAATGATGTGGACATTGCTCTGGGAGGAAAAGTTGTGAGGAAACTATTTGGTAAAAATCTATTTACCAAACCATTTACACCTCCTGATGCATTGCATTTAGAACGTCACAAGTGATTTTACGGCCAAAACTTCCTCTGGCCTCTATTTAAATGACCTAGCTCTTCCAACTTGCCTTGTGGACTCTGGTTCAGCTCCGTAGTTCATCAGTACCCCTTTATTGAGTGCCCAGGAGATACCAAATAGAACCAGCATTTCTCAGCTCAGGATATCATTGATATAAAATCTCCAATAGCCTGAACTCTGATTCTTCCTCGTCCTTTAAAAAGCTCATCTCTGCTTCTCTCCTTTCCCCAAGGTGTCCGCTGGTTCCTAGCTCAGGAATGTGGTACCTCGTGCCAGCGTGGTATCTGGCATTTGAGTGTGTGTTCAAGGAGTGAATGAATTAGAAAATCTCACTTAGTCAGGGAGATGTCCCAGATTATAGCCAGCAAAACGCACCTGGAGTGTAGCAGTCCACACATTACGGAGTACTGGCCTTCTTCATATACGCCTTATATTTATTTGGTAGTGCTCTCCAACCATGGACATGAGTTTGAGCAAACTCCAGAAGATAGTGAAGAACAGGGAAGCCTGGCATGCTGCAGGCCATGGGATCGCAAAGAGTCAGACACGACTGAGCAACTCAACAACTCCATCCAACAGATACTTTCACACCTACGTAATTTCACTTGATTTGCTGTTAAACCTCGGATTATGTGATTAGCCCTTAGATACCTTCATTTTTCATCTATGCCCCCCGACAAATAGACAATGGATATACTGTTATCTTTTCATCAAGATGCTGTAAGAGTTATTACTAATTCCCCAGAATATTGTTCAAAGTCAATCTGAATATAAAAGGAGAGCCATTACTTTGGGACTTTTTACAGCCTATGTGTTATGATCTAAATGGGAAAAGCCATCCCAATAAATTAGTGTATTTCTAATGTGAATGTCAAGTTGCCCCTGATGGGGACTTGGCAGAATGTGAGAAACTGGGGTTTATAATACTACTGAGATGGCTCTGGAAAGCAAACCATGTAACAAGTCTGCCTATTTTGTAGTCAGCTGACCACCTTTGCCTCCAGACCTCCAGACTCACGAGTCTGGACACGTGAGTTTTATTCCTAGGCTGTGTATGTATGTCTTCAGGGCAGAAGTTACAGGAGGCCCAGAGGTCAAGGGTGTGGATTCAAACCACTTACAGGCTGTGGAAACTTGGAAATTCACTCACTTCTCTGACACAAAGTTTCCTCATGTCTCAAATGGAAATTATTATGCTTATCTTCCCAAGGAGGGGTAAGAATAAAATCAATATCTGTACCAAACAACATGAGCAGTACAGCGCCTGGCGTGTAATTAGTACTCAGTGAATGGTAACTAGGAATTTCCTTTCTCATTCTTTCTTCACTGCCTGTAGAAACATTAGGAACTTGGAAAGGTAGCCAGCCATGCTGAGCCATTTGAATAGACTGGTCCTTTCATGGTGTTAACCATCTTTATCTTTCCTTCATTGATTCTTATGCCCATTTCTATAAAGTAAGGTGGTTGAAACTCTGTGTAGAATAAAAATGTGTAGTTTTCTCTAATGGATTGGGAAGATTCTTGGTAAATTAAATATTAAACTTTGCCCTCTTCATGGTTAACATCACAAAGTGGAAAAAAAAGGCAATGGGGGCAGAGTGTTGATTTAAAATTTCTCAGTTTCATTGACTTACAAAACAAAGCCTGATTAAATCCAAAGTTGGGGGTGGGGGGGGGGGAAGCAATGTCCTGAGCAATCGTCTCAGCAAATAGAGACGATTTTTATAACAAAAGTCTTACTCTCAATAATCTAGAAGAGAAACCTCTCTTTGGTAGCATTGTAGGGCAAGCACCTTGCCTCATGGTGAGAATGCCAGGATTTCAAAGCTAGATTTTTCATTTCTATAAGGAAAGCTGCAAACCAGATCACATGTCAGGGTGGGGCTGGTAGGGGTTGGGGGGCAGGCAGAGTAAAGAGCTCCAGAAACTCTCAGCTCCTCTGGAAAAAGTACTCTCACTCCATTCAAGTCAACCCTCTGACAATGCTGGTTACTTTGCATCTTTCCCAAAGTCTCAGTGGCAGTGTGCACACCACACACAGCAAACATTTTGAAGAGTAAGATGATTTAGCCTCCTTTCAGTGTTCCTAGGAGAAGGCAATGGCAGCCCACTCCAGTACTCTCGCCTGGAAAATCCCATGGACGGAGGAGACTAGTAGGCTGCAGTCCTTGGGGTGGCTAAGAGTTGGACACCACTGAGCAACTTCACTTTCACACATTGGAGAAGGAAATGGCCACCATTTCCAGTATCCTTGCCTGGAGAATCCCAGGGATGGGGGAGCCTGGTGGACTGCCATCTATGGGGTCGCACAGAGTCGGACATGACTGAAGCGACTTAGCAGCAGCTGCAGTGTTCTTAAGGAAGAGGGTAGGTGTCCAATATTAACACTTGGGTTTTCCCTCCACCTCATGCCCTGGTCCCTAGGTAGCCACTGACCTCAGGAGGGCAGGGAGAGCACGGACCCTTCATCTTCTGGGTTTGTTTGGCAAATTCTGATGGCAGAACTTCCAGTTCTTGGACTGAAGTTTCCCCCACAAAGATTGTTAGGTAATTGTCAGCTGTGCATCACTCCATTTTGAGGGAGTCTGCCGTTTCATTAAAGAAGAGCTGTGACACACTGACTTGGCGGTGCAAGAATAAGCATGTCTTGAATGGTCTTTGCCCACGGACACCCCTGCATGGGTACATTAGCTTTCCCTTCTGCGCTAGCTGCACCTCTGAAAACCAGCTTCAGGTCTGTAAAATGGGACGCTAATGGGACCTGCCTGCTAGGGTTTTGTGTGGAGGAAAAATGAGGTCGTTCATGTGACCAGCATGTAGTATGTGAATGCTCAAGAAATGCTGGTTGTTGTCATTATTACTGATTTAAAGGTGTTTGAGACTGAAAGACAGTTGGAGGAAAGAAGTGTCTTCTTTGATGGAGGTTGCTTTTCGTTGCTTACTTTATAGATGATCACCTTACGTTTCAGTTCTCATTCGTCTAACCTAGATTTCCTAAATGGGCCTGTGAAATAGCAAGAGCAACACGTGACACGGGACTCTTTCGGTCTCTCACCAACATCAGTCCTTTCAGGTTATATTTTGTATGTGTGCATACTCAGTTGCTTCAGTCATGTCCGAGTGTTTGCAACTCTGTGGGCTGTAGCCTGCTAGGCTCCTCCATCCATGGGATTTTCCAGGCAAGAATACTGGAGTGGGTTGCCATGCCCTCCTTCAGGGGATCTTCCCGTCCCAGGGATCAAATCCGTGTCTCACGTCTTCTGCATTGGCAGGGAAGTTCTTTAACCACTAGTGCCACCTGGGAAGCCCAAGTTATATTTCAATCATGTGCTCAAATAGGTACCAAAAACCAAATTTTTAAAAACTCAGAGACCTTAAAATAGCTGATTGCATTCAAATTGACTCCTCCCATGGATTTGAGGCAATGTTTAAAGGAATCGATTTTGCCAGATTGGAAATCAAAAAGAAGGAAACAGTGATTTATACAGTGTTCCTTGTTATTAATTTGAATCAATGGCACTGTTCCCATGAAGAACTGAATCATTACCTTTTAATCTGAAGCTTGGAACCTAATTTCAGCTCAGTTCAGTTCAGATGCTCAGTTGTGTCTGACTGTTTGTGACCCCATGGACTGAAGCACACCAGGCCTCCCTGTTCATCACCAACTCCCGGAGTTTACTCAAACTCATGTCCATTGAGTTGGTGATGCCATCCAACCATCTCATCCTCTGTGATCTCCTTCTCCTCCCGCCTTCAATATTTCCCAGTATCAGGGTCTTTTCAAATGATGAACCTAATTTACCTCCTTGCAATTTTGTTGTTGGACTATTCATATGATACTTCTGTTTTTTGAAATTTCTTGCTCTGATTCCTCTACCACCCCTCATTTGCAATTATTTCTCTGTGCCAGAAACTTAGCAAGTATTCCTCATGGGGGAGTTGGGATGTCCTATAAAAATGTGTTTCTCCAATTAACCTTTTCATAAGAAGTCTCAAGAGTACAGCACAGCATTTTTCTGATGAGGAAACTGACATTTATACCGTTCCTAGAAGGAGCCACGAAACAGAAAGGGGAGTGGCAGGAGTGACTATGTTTCCAGGGTAAGGACCACATTTGCTTTACGGACCTCTGTGTTTCAGACTCTGTCCTAAGTGCCCGCACGTATCTCACTACCGCCTTCCATGCTCCCACTGCTTCTCTGGAATGTGTGTGGCTCTCTACAGTTTACATCTATAGAAACTGAGGCTGGGGGAGAGTAAATGCTCAGGGTCATAGTTATTAAACATCTGGCTGGAGTTTTGAACCCAGATTAGTTTGGAGACACATCCACCATGTTACATTGCCTCTCAGAATAGTCTTGACTTGGGTTTAATTGGCTGTTTACTGGATGTTATTAGATGGTTTAATTAATGATACTAACTGTAACATTTTTAAGTCAAAGACATTTTGTGGAAGAAAATATTCCTTCCTTTCTTTTTTCAGGAGCTCAGCAGCCAAGAAGTCTTTCCTGTTGGAGCTTCTGATCAACAGCAGGGAAACTGTGGAATTTCCAGGCTCAACAGTTATTCCGGAAGGAATTATGGATGTGAACAAGGATTCACTTCACAGCTACAGTGAAATGATGAAACATTTGAGATTTCTAGTTGGTAAGACAGCTGTGACCTGAAGAAGAGTCTCAGGGTCTGAAATCAGACACTGTGGGCCCATGATGAGGAAGGGCGAAGCTTCTATAATAACGTCCACAGGCATTTGAGGGCACGGCTTGGGCTTGTGCTGGATCAGGAGAGGGGCAGGGTCTTCCTTAAAAAAGCCAGACCTCTGGGACTTCCTTGGAGGTTCAGTGGATAAGCTCACAGTGTAGGGGATGAAGGTTTGATCTCTGGTTGGGGAACTAAGATCCAAATAAGTAAATAAAAAGCCAGACCCTGAACACAGTATGTGTTGTAACTTCTGTGAACTATGTCAGTTCTCCATTGGAGTCTGTGGACCCCTATGAAGTCCATGGTTAGAATTCAGAGTGTCTGGGAACCTGAATGAGAAATGAGAAAAAAAAATTCTATCATTTTCTCAAATCTCTGGCTGAACTTTGGCATTTCCTTTCATTATCAATATGGTCAACAAACCACCCTAGTATCAACAGTACCTGTGACTTTGTCATCAATAGAAATCAGATATTTTCACATCACATTGCCGTTGTTGCAGAGATAACAAACCACTGTGTATGCTCATCACTACCTTAAAGTTATAGGGATAACAACTCACCCCAGATTCTGTGAAGGAATGAACTAACAAGTTCATGTATGCTCATATCACACATTAGTGTTTTAATATTTTAATAACTGTATTTCAAAGTATTGGATCCCTTTTGTATCCCTCTAAATTTTATTTTATACATGTAAAATGTTATTCTGAGATGATTTTCAATAGAAAGCAATCAAGACCTCAGCTTTAGAAACTAATAACAAAAATACACATTTAAAATGATAACAGGGACTTCCTAGGTGCCTCAGTGGTAAAGAATCTGCCTGTAATGTGGGAGACATGAATTCAGTCCTGGGTCAGGAAGATCCCCTGGAGAAGGAAATGACAACCTACGCCAGTACTCTTGTCAGGGAAATCCCATGGACAGGGGAGCCTGGAGGGCTACAGTCCATGGCGTCGCAAGAGTCAGACACGATTTAAAGAGTAAACAATAACAACAAAATGATCACTCCCTTGACACAGTTTGTTTGGTGACCTTTGAACTTCTTTCACTTTAACTCAGTATTTCTTCAAGTTCTACCCATGTACCCATTTTAACTAACATCTGTAACAAACTTTAGAATATGTATCTGTTAAACTATTTTTATTAATCACTATTTTGTCATGTGATGATTAGATAAACCACATTTGACATTTGCATCTAACTTATAGAAAAGGCTTTTATTGCAGTGAGTTTTCCACATCTCCAGGTCTTCTGAGTAGGGGACTGGGGTGGGAAGAACGTGTGAAAGACCAGAGCTATGCTTAAGCAGAGTTGCCCTGCACTGGTTTTCAAGTGATTGCCTTCCTGGAGAGCCAGCAGACTTCTTTATTTTTTTTTAAATGAAAGATTTTTAAATTTTATTTTATTTTTATTTATTTAGCCGTGTCATTTCTTAGCTGCAGTCTGTGGGCTTAGTTGCCCTGCGACATGTGAGATCTTAGTTCCCAGACTAGGGATCGAATCCATGTCCTCTGCATTGGAAAGCAGTTCTTAACTACAGGATAGCCAAGGAGGTCCCGTAGCAGCCTTCTTTAGAGTCCTTTAAACCAATAGCAAATGACCACCTGCCCCTGAGTATCCTCCCCACCAGACGGACACAGTGCCTGAAACCTCACTATCAATCTGATGTGGGATTTGGGTATTGTGGTTTTAGAGTCTCTGCTCTAAAAAAATGATGCAGGAAAGATGCACTTTCTTGTATTTTCATAGATTATAAAATGCCTCTTCAATCCTTCTCTCTTCCTATATAAATCCTTCCCCATTTCACCCACTGAGTAAGACATATTCCTGTGGAAGAGTTTAATCGGTCTTGTTATGAAGAGAGAGAAAAAGAAAACATCACAGCTCCTCTGTGCTTCTTTATGTGAAGATGTTGTGATGTGTGTGTGGTTTTTTTTTTTTCTTCCTCCTTTGGAGAAATCCTGATTGTGTGATGGCCCAGCTGATGAACTCCTGGTGGTGGTCAGTCTCCTTGCAGATTTCCACTTTTTTATTGGGTAAGCATTGATGTCACTCTGATCATAAAAGGAAGATGTCTGTTGGTTTCTCCTACCAGCATTTCCTAGCCCAGCAAAGATGCCTGGACTAACAGGGAGGGCTGGGTTATAATGGAAATATCTCTCCTGAGAGGGGCAGTTATATGGACACTTGTTGACCCCTTACTGGTAGGATGACTGGCAGTCACAGCCCACCTTGATGTCTCTATGTCATGTTCAGTTCTTGGTAATATCGTCATACGGGCCAGTTTAGGCATGGAAAGAAGAGGTGAAGACCATGATGGAAATTTAGTGTACACAGAGAAAAGGGCAGGAAAGACTTAACTGCAATTAGAAATATCACTGATTAGAAGACACTTGATAAAAACACAGGGTGCCCTTGGATAGGGGCCCTACAGCTGAGAACAGAGAACAAAAAAAACAAAAAGGAGGGGCCGAGACTAACTGGAGCCCCTTCCAGGTTCCTTGACAGCCCAGACCATCTTGATGATTGAAATATACAAATTCAGATTTTAAGATGCCCTCCATACTGGAGTCAGATTTGCAAAGCTTCTTCCGTGAGCAGGCTTGAAAGTGACTTTATGACATCACTCCTGCAGAAGATGGTAGAACTCTTCAATCCAGAATTTTCATTTCTGTCCACCCTCCCTCTCTTCCTTGTGTTCTGTTTCTCATCCTGCCATCCACATTTGTGCAGCTCTGGGGCTGGATTGGGGGTGCTTTCTCATTAAAAAGAAGCCCCCAGACCATGTATCACCAAGGAGAATGAAAAAACTGAAGCCATCAGTGGTTCGGTAATCCACACTTATTGTGACTTTGTATTTTGAGCATCACCTTTTCCACTTACAAACAGTTATATTATTAAAAAGATATTTTCCGAAGATAGTAACCTTGGCAGTAGTTGTCAAGGCTAATAGTTTGACATTTCAGATCACCCACAACTAATCAACTGAACATGGCAACACATTTGAAAAACCCATTATAGGCAGAAGGCCCTGAAGTAATATGTCAACTCTCGCACTAACAGCTGTTATGTAAACGGGCTGATTTTTCTCTGCTGAATGGTCACATGGTTGAAGAAAGAGTGGCTTTGAAGGACGAGTGCATAGAGCTGGGGAAGGAGATTGTGTTATTGAATGCCATATATTTATGGGAGAAAAGTCCGTGTCGCTGATGATAAAAACACTCAGTCATCTCTCACAAATGCTTTTAGGGATGTTTTTCTCTTCTAAACAGAACACTCCCTGAAGGGCGTGGAGAGCTGTTACACCATTATTGCCTTCCTAGTGGGGAAATGATCTCTAGGATTCAGCATCCCAGAACTGTTGTCCAAGATTTCCCTGAAAGATAAGAAGAAGGGAAAAAAAAAGCCTGCAGCCTCAGGTTTCAAAAACTCCCAAGTCCAGATGGGCAAATAAAGAAGGGAACTAATTTTGTTTCTGTAATTCCTATAGATTTTCAAGTTGTTTTTAAGTATTTGAAGAACCTCATTGTGAGGACAGTTCTTTTTATCTCCGAGCCTTAAGCTAGATTTATCACTGAGTGATCTTAACGCTCTTTGTGTTTTTTGAAAAACAAAGTAAGTCCGAGAGTACTTACAAATTGCTCCAAAATGACACAGAAAGATTGAAAATAAAGGGCTGGAAAAGATATTCTGGATAAGTACTAAGCCAAAGAGAGCTGGTAGCTGTATTCAGAGCAGACAATAGTAGAATTTAGGGTAAAAAGTGGTAATACCGGAAAAGAGACAGGACAGGTTTTTTAAAGGAAATATCCTTAAATAAGATAAAGCATTCATAAACCTAACTATTTCACCTTGAAGTGTATAAAGCAGAGACTGACCCGGAAGCATGGGTAAATAAATCTACAAACTTAATGGGGGAGTGTAACCCAAGATTCAGAAGCAGAGAAATTAAAGCAGACTGAAAATTAATGCAAACCAACAGTGCCAACCCACTCAATCTAAGACATGTGCTTGGAAGTCTTGACCTTACAGGGAATATGTTTTCTTGTTTAAAACACATAATATTTAGATGAAGAAATTCTTAACAAACCTCAAAAAATTGAGAGGTTAGAAGCTTGTTCTCTGACTAAAATGGACCTTAATTAGAAATTTGGGACTTCTCCTGAGGTCCTGTGGTTAAGACTCTGCCTTCCCTTGCAGGGGGTGTAGGTTTGATCCCTGACTGGGGAACTAAGACCTCACATGCTGCAGGGTGCAGCCAAAAAATTAAATAACTTGCTTTTCTTAAAAAAAAAAAAAATTAATACTAAAAAGACAGCCAAAACCCCTTCCACTTTTTGGAAACTGAAAATACCTACCTGAAAAATTCATGGGTTAAAGAAGAAACAACAGTGGAAGTTGCCCAAAAATATTTAGAGCCAAATGACTGAAACACTATAGGTCAACATACGTGTGGCAGAGCTAAGTTATGCTGAGCAGAAAATTTTAATCTTCAATGCAGTGATTGGAAAATGAGGAAGTTAGTGGACACATGGGAGGACACAGCAGAAGCCATCAACTGAGCTGGGTAAAGGGCTCTTAGCAGAGCACGGCCGTGCTGAGGCCCGGCTCTTGGACTTCCCAGCCTCCAGAACTGTGAGAAAGAAAATGTGGTTGTTTATAGGCTAAGAAGGAAGAAAGGAAGGGAAGGAGGGAGGGAAGGAGGATGAAAGGGAGGAAATAAAGGAAGTAGGGGTTGGGGGAAGGAAGCCGTAAGTCGTAGAGAAGGAACAACACGAAGGAAAAGTGTCCCAGGAGAAACAGCAGTTAATAAAACAGAAGAAAATGGAAAGCGACTCATCTTTCTACGGGAACTTTGGTTTCTGACTAATGGTTTACAATAAATTACCTTATTTAAAAGCACATATCCACTTTCTGACTTACTTCACTCTGTATGACAGACTCCATACATAAATCACCTATCATGCCTGTATGTGGGATCTAGGAAAATGGTATAGACGAACCTAGTTCCAGGGCGAGAACAGAGATGCAGAAGTAGAGACTGGATATGTGGGCACAGCGGGGGACGGGGGGTTGGGTGGGATGAACTGGGAGATTTGGATCGACGTATACACACTACCCTGTGTAAACAGAGCTAGTGGAAGCTGCTGTATAGCACAGGGCGCTCAGCTCGGTGCTCTGTGATGACCCAGAGGGGTGGGATGGCGTGGGTTGGTGGAGGAGGTTCAAGAGGAAGTGGGTATATGCATACATACAGCTGATTCACTTTGTTGTACAGTGGAAAGTAACACAACGATGAAAAGCAATTATACTACAAAAAAAAAAAACCTACAAAAAAAAAACCCCACATGTATTCAAACCACTAATGGTGTGTCTTTGCCAAATGGACAGCATTTCAGTTTGTTCAATCAGAAATAAGTTGCGCTGAGACCACGCTGTAGGCAGACCGCCTCTCACCTGTCATGATGTCAGGATCTCAGATAAAGGCAGAGGAAGGGGAGGCTCTGTCACCGGGCAGTTTTGCTCATACGGGTCCAGCTGGGAAAGCCCTAGTAGCCATATTTGGTGGCCTGGATGTGACAGCCATCACTACCGTCAGCATCGGAACGTTTCTTGTTTATCACCGAACATCCTTCATGTCAGCGAGGCACTTAGTCTGATCAAGACAATCTCGAACAGTTTTCTGGTCCTTGGAAACAGGCTTTAACGTCACGGACTTCACTTGAGGGCTTCCTTGGTGCTGTTGAACCAAAGGTGGGAGTTCTTGGCCACGCCATTCTTCTGACCACTATTTTGATTATTCTGGCCAGCCCCCGTGCTCAATCTGAGAGCCTGAATTTTGTGCCCAATTAAACACATAATTAAGAGCTCAGAAAGGCACATCCATTATCAAATTGGGCCTTTTCACACCCTATGCTTGCTTAGAAAACCTCTCCAAGCTGATGAACAAACCTCAGCCCGGTTGTCATTCCAGCGGTGCTCTGGGGCTCTGTTTGCAGCGAAAAGGTTTACAAGTCTGAACAGAATCCAAATTAGCTCAGTTCCTATGGACTGACTGAAAAACCAGGGAAGTCAGGACTGATTTTCTGAATTAATAGCCTTTCTTACAGCTTTGGAAATCTCCTTAAATTCAAGTCAGGTCAGAAGTGCCTCTTGGGTCGGGAGGAGAAAATTAAGACAGGACACAAAGTAGAATCTTCTCCAGCGCCACGATTTTTTCCTTGGTTGTCATTTTCCTATTTAAATATGTTCTACTTAAGTAATATATAGAATATAGAGTGAAATAAATTGAACTTTCACATTTGGTCACAGTAAAAAGGTGTTCCTTAAAAAATCTGGCAGAGAAATTAGTAAAGCTCAAAGAGTTAGGAAAAGATCGTCCAAACTACCAGTTATTTTTGCAAACACGACGATGAAGATCTGACTCCATGATAAGCAAATTGGGGTAGGAAGAGACCATGTCATCTGTATCCAAGAGTAAGATGTGTACATCTCTGAATATAGAGATGCTGGAAAAATTTAGAGACTCGTATTTATGCTAGAAGTTCTGGTTCACCTGAGGCTCAGCACTGGCATCTCTAGTCCCTCCTCTCAAACTCAATCACCTGTATTAAGTATTTTATATCCTGTGTTTTGGTGGAGGGTTGAGGGTCCATGGTAAGAAGCAACTGAGTATGGAAAAGTCCTGTTCTCTGCCCTCTAGGCATAGGAAACTGATGGTGTCCCAGAGAAACAAGCTGCCGTGTTCCTTGGTAGGTCAAGACTGGTCTGCTTCCAAAACCCAAACAAGGAAATACAAGCTCATTCTGTTTGGAAAACAGAGGCTCTGGGTGTCTCTTACTTGAAAAAATGTAACTAAGGAGCCTGAGAATTTGAAGCCATTCTACATCATCTTCTCTTAGCCCTTTTTTTTTTTTTTTTGAGGATTTTATTTTTCCTGGTTCTTTTTTGTTTTGTTTGTTTTTTGGCCACTCCTTATGACATGTGGAATCATAGTTCCCCAACCAGGAATTGAACCTGCATCCGCTGCATTGCAAGACGGATTCTTAACTGCTGGACCACCAGGGAACTCCCTGAACAATGATCTTCAAGATAAACTGAGGAGCAAATATATTGTTGGCAAAGAGGACAGTTAGGGAGAAACCACGATAACCTAGCACACAATGTGATGTGCTGATCTAAGAAAGTGACTGGGGTGTAAATGACAGGGCAGAATCAGGGGATCTGGGAGGTTCAAGTCCCCAGTCCTGAGAAGCTTTGAAGCTGAAGGAGAAGGCTCTTGCATCACCCTGAGGTTCTGGCATTCATGCTGGCTGGTAACCTCACAATGTCAGGTCAGATCAATATTCATTTCCTGACCAATAAAGGCAAAACTCAGACCTTCTCAAATCATCTTCCACTTGGTCTCTTTCTAGTCTAGCTTTTGTCCAGTACATTTGGTCACTGGTATGAGACATGTTTGGGTCCCGTTTCCCACTGAACTAACAGGAACTCCTTGGCTTATAGGAAATGGTTATTTATAATAGACTAAATCAAGGACCGGTTGTTTTGGGGTCTGTGTGTGTGTGTGTGTTCATAGCAGGCTTAATTGTAATAACATTTATACCACATAATATAGTGCACAGAGGTTGTAATTTTCCTATCATCTAAATTGCAGGCTGAAATTGTGTTAAGGAAGGACCGTAGAGAGTGAATTACTGCTTTCAAAATGACTACTTTTAACCGACAATATGACCGGCAGATGAATGCCCAGGATGGGAGGACATTCTATATTTGATGTTAGTTGGTCATACCCCAGGATTTTTAAGTGTAGCTAGTGCAGATCATTTGCATTTAAAATTTATAACTAGCACCTGGTGTCCCCAGAAAATCATTCTTTCTACTTAATATTGTATCACCTTTGGAAAACACTTAGTGATTTTGAAGATGTCATTCAGACAGTTCGACCTGTCAATTTCTTTTAGACTTTCCTGCTGGCTGGGCCCTGGGGTTGGTTGTAACAACCCAGAACTGAAATGCAAATTTAAAAGGACACAATTGACTTCTTGCACATAGTGAAACGAGCAAGTGAAAATTCAGCATCTTACACTCCTGAGATGTTTTTGTGCTTATTAAACACCATGACGATGAGACACTGGTCTCCCTGGGAATAGGCTTGGGCTTTGCAAAGGTGGGAGCTGGATTCAAATCCTGCTTCCCCGTCGATTTTACCAGCCACTAAATGACCTCAGCAAGAAGGCAAGCTGTCCAAGCCTCAGTTTCTCCCTCTGTAACACGGGTATAATAATAACTCTAACCTTGGAGGTTTGTGGGAAGACCTAGGAGATGGTATCTAAAAATGAGGCCAGGGCAAGTCCTCAGGGCAAGGGGATGCTCTCAGCCTGTATTGTTCTGGAGGATGGTTCCATTTGGAACAGGAAGCGAGATAACCATAACATCTCAGGAAATCTTTGCTGTCAGAGACTTCCAGAGACTTCTCCACCAAAATGGATCAGAAAGAGAAAGAGAGGAGACACCAGAAAGAACAAGAGGCCCAGTGCCTTTTACCACATCTTTGCTGGCTCTGTGTCATCATCCCCAGGCTTCCACCTCAGAACCTGGGGGCCAGGGGGCCTTTTCTGACCCTTCCAACTGTGTTGGGAAAAGTGGTGACCAGCTATGGCCACCAGATCAGACGTACAGGCTCTGACAGACCGGATGTAACAGAGTTTGCAGGAAACTGTCATTTCTGAGCCACACACCAGGCCTCCCCTCCCCACAAACAAGTAGACACTTGAACTTGGCTTTTAGCCACCAGGTCCTGGGCTTAAGCTCAGGCCTGAGTAGGAACAGCGCAGTGGTGAGGGCCAAGCCCACAGATCCCTTGGAAATTGGACACAGTTTTGCTGGGTGTGCTGGGCACTGGGTTTGTCTGTGATGAGGAAGGTGCAGAGGAAAAGCTGCCAAGGTTTGTCTCCCTGTACCTCGCTGCCTTCCTTTCTCTTACCCATCCTGGCTCCAAAGAGTCCTTCTCAAGATGAAACTTTTAATCAGTGATGTTTAGAAAACTGAATCGTTTGGGGAAAAATTAAAATTAGATTCATACTTCACACTATACACAAGAAAAATATCCCAAAGCATTAGAGATCTGAATGTAAAAAAAAAAAGCCATACAAGCATTCAGAGAAAATTCGGTGAATTCCTGTATAATCTGCAGTTTTATTTCTTTTGTTATTGGCGTAGAATCACTTTACAATGCTGTGTTAGTTTCTGCTGTACAACAAAGTGAATCACTTCCCACCGCCCACCCCTGCCACTGCATTCCTCCAGGTCATCACAGAGCACCGAACGGAACTCCTTGTGCTATACAGCAGCTTCCCACTAGCTGTCTATTAACCTGCAATTTTAAAAAGGCTAATTGTGGTTCATAATCCAAAGGCGATAAAGGAAAAGACTGACAAGTGTGACTGCGTAAAGGAAATGCTTACGTTTACCTTCTGCCTAACAGAATGCCCCAGGAGCAAAATCAAAAGACACGTGATAAACCGGGAGAAAATATTTTCAACATGTATCACAGACGAAGGGCTGATATCTCTAATAGAGGGAGGCTTCTACACACATGGAGGGAAAAAGAGCAGAAATTGAATAGAAAAATGGACAAAAGACATGAACAGGCAACTCACAACAAGAGGATATAAAAACAGCCCTTAAATGTGAGATGAGATGCTCAACATTATTCATACAAAGAGAAACGCAAGTTAAAATGACGCTGACCCTGTTTCTCATCTATGAAATTGGAAAGCATTAAAAAGCTCCATGGCATGCTTTGTTAATGAGACTGTGGGGAGGGGGGGAAATCGATGCTCTGAGACACACCAGGGAGGATCCAAGTCACTGCCACTGTGGAGAAAGAGAACTTGGCCACAGCAAACAGAACTACACAGGCACCTGCCTTGGACCCAGCAATACCAGTTCAAGGGACTTCCGCTACAGGTACACTTTGAACAATGCAAAAACACACATGCATGAGATTATTCATTGCAGCTTTGTTTATCATTGCAAAGTGTTGAAACCTTCCTGGGGGCCCAGTCACAGGAGAGTATTTGAATACAGGATGTACATGGAGTACACGGTGGAGCAGCTATAAAAAACCTGGAGGAAGAAGCCTGTGACCTGCCAAGGAGTGATTTCTAGGATACGCTGTCAAGTGAAGAAACAGGAACGAAAGCTCCTGAGTGCCTGCAGCCTCACTCTTTCAGGGTGAGAAAGAGCAGAAAATAAGAAAACGTGCATTTATGGGCAAATAAATGCCTTTTTTTTTCTGCAAAAAGACATATAGGGAGGGTAAACCAGAAACTACAGGGAACAGGTTAGAACGGGGTGGAGAGACAGTAGGGTGAGATTGGACAGGTGAGGATGGGGGTGTTTTTTTTTCCTAGAACACCTTTGGGTGTAGATTTGACTTTTGAACCATGTGGATTTTCTTTTTTTTTTAATTTATTTTTATTGAAGTGTAGTTGATTTATAATGTGTTCATTTCTGCTATACATTAACGTGTTCAGGTTTATGTATATACATGCATTTGTTTTCATATTCTCTTCCATTCTGATTTATCCCAGGATATTGAATATGGTTCCCTGTGCTCTTCAGTAGGACCTTGTTTACCTATCCTGTATATAATGGTTTGCATCTGCTAACCCCAAACTCCCACTCCTTCCCTCTCCTAGCCCCTGGCCCCCTTGACAACCAAAAGTCTTGAATCATGTTAATTTTCACACATTCAGAAAAAAAAATTAAGTAAACAATATGGAAAAACTGTAAAATGAAATTGTCGGGGAGGGGGAAATGTTTCTTCATTCCTTCTCGGTTCTTTCGCCTAATAATTAAGTTGACACAAGACAGAGTAATAGACAAAGAAAAGTCGCGTTAATTTCATATGTACAGACATCCATAGAAGTAAGAGACTCAAAGCAGTGATCCAAGAAGGCAGCTTTTATATCTTTCAGACATAGGAACGATACATTTGTGAGGAACTGACCAGACAGAGACGTGCAGGTTCGAGTAGTAAATTAGCGAAGCAGTAACAAGGTTAGTTTCGGTAGCCCTCTGGTCCCTGCATCCCCATCTCTGGTCGTAAGCATGTCTCTCCACCTCCTGCTACAGGGAGGGAACCTGTCACCTGGGAGAGTTGTTTTTCCACTTTCAAGGGACAGAGAAGACTCAGTGTGTCCTTCCCACACTAGCTGCTTCATAAGTAACTTTAATTCAAAGTAATCAACTTGCCAATGTGGCCTGCCCTGGGCCCTATCAAAATATAAACAGAAATGAGTGAACTTAACAGTATTTCACGAGTAGCATAACCACAGTGAAGGAGGAAAGTGTTGGTCTGAATTGCATTTCTTTTCGAGAAGCCTCCACAGCCTAGGAGATGCTTCTGTGTAGAAAGAGCTCTGGTGGGAGGAGGGGACACGATAGAATGGATGTTTGAAATGATCCTTCAAAGCTCTTGTAGCACATGTTTTCATGGGTTCTCCATATAGGAGCAATCTGAAGTGAATTTAGTTTTATGGATAATGATCATGAGGGTAAAGATTACAGGCGACATTTGGTGGCTGAAGGTGAATGATATCATATATATATATGGCTTCCCTGGTGGTTCAGATGGGAAAGAATCTGTCTGCAGTGCAGGAGACCTAGGTTTGATCCTTGGGTTGGGAAAATCCCCTGGAGAAGGGAATGGTTACCCACTCCAGTATTCCAATATTCTTGCCTAGATCCCACGGACAGAGGAGCCTGGGGGGATTACAGTCCATGGGGTTTCAAAGAGTCAGACATGACTGAGTGACTAACACCCACACACACATGTATATACATATATTTGCTTCCCAGGTGGCTCAGCAGTAAAGAATCTGCTTGCAATGCAGGAGATGCAGGAGACACGGGTTCTGTCTCTGGTTTGGGAAGATCCCTTGGAGAAGGGAATGACTACTCACTCCAGTATTCTAGCCTGAAGAATTCCATGGACAGAGGAGCCTGGTGGGCTACAGTCCCTGGGGTAACAAAGGGTCAGACAGGACTGAGCACAAGCAGGGCCTTGGAGATTAGCAGATACACACTACTACATGTGAAATAGATAAATAACAAGCACCTACTGTATAACACATATAGGCCTTAGAAAGCATCACTACGAACAAAGCTAGTGGAGGTGATGGAATTCCAGTTGAGCTGTTTCAAATCCTGAAAGATGATGCTGTGAAAGTGCTGCACTCAATATGCCAGGAAATTTGGAAAACTCAGCAGTGGCCACAGGACTGGAAAAGGTCAGTTTTCATTCCAATCCCAAAGAAAAGAAATGCAAAAGAATGCTCAAACTACCACACAATTGCACTCATCTCACACACTAGTAAAGTAATGCTCGAAATTTTCCAAGCCAGGCTTCAGCAATATGTGAACCGTGAACCCCCTGATGTTCAAGTTGGTTTTAGAAAAGGCAGAGGAACCAGAGATCAAATTGCCAACATCTGCTGGATCATCGAAAAAGCAAGAGAGTTCCAGAAAAACATCTATTTCTGCCTTAGTGACTATGCCAAAGCCTTTGACTGTGTGGATCACAATAAACTGTGGAAAATTCTGAAAGAGATGGGAATACCAGACCACCTAACCTGCCTCTTGAGAAATCTGTATGCAGGTCAGGAAGCAACAGTTAGAACTGGACATGGAACAACAGACTGGTTCCAAATAGGAAAAGGAGTACATCAAGGCTGTATATTGTCACCCTGCTTATTTAACTTCTATGCAGAGTACATCGTGAGAAACATTGGACTGGAAGAAACACAAGCTGGAATCAAGATTGCAGGGAGAAATATCAATAACCTCAGATATTCAGATGACACCACCCTTATGGCAGAAAGTGAAGAGGAGCTAAAGCCTCTTGATGAAAGTGAAAGAGGAGAGTGAAAAAGTTGGCTTAAAGCTCAACATTCAGAAAACGAAGATCACGGCATCCGGTCCCATCACTTCATGGGAAGTAGATGGGAAACAGTGGAAACAGTGTCAGACTTTATTTTGGGGGGCTCCAAAATCACTGCAGATGGTGACTGCAGCCATGAAATTAAAAGACGCTTACTTCTTGGAAGAAAAGTTATGACCAACCTAGATAGCATATTCAAAAGCAGAGACATTACTTTGCCGACTAAGGTCCGTCTAGTCAAGGCTATGGTTTTAACAGTGGTCATGTATGGATGTGAGAGTTGGACTGTGAAGAAGGCTGAGCGCCAAAGAATTGATGCTTTTGAACTGTGGTGTTGGAGAAGACTCTTGAGAGTCCCTTGGACTGCAAGGAGATCCAACCAGTCCATTCTTAAGGAGATCAGCCCTGGGATTTCTTTGGAAGGAATGATGCTAAAGCTGAAACTCCAGTACTTTGGCCACCTCATGCGAAGTGTTGACTCATTGGAAAAGACTCTGATGCTGGGAGGGATTGGGGGCAGGAGGAGAAGGGGACGACAGAGGATGAGATGGCTGGATGGCATCATGGACTCGATGGACGTGAATCTGAGTGAATTCCGGGAGATGGTGATGGACAGGGAGGCCTGGCGTGCTGCGATTCATGGGGTCGCAAAGAGTCGGACACGACTGAGCAACTGAACTAAACTGAACTGAACTGAACTGTATAACACAGGGAACTACATTCAATATCTTTAATAACCTGTAATGGAAAAGAATCTGAAAAAGAATGCATATCTATTTGTATAGCTGAATCACTTTGCTGCACGCCTGAAACATTGTAAATCAACTATACTTCAATTAAATAAATAAATAAAATTTTAAAATAAAAAAATACATAAGAGAAGCAAAAAATATCCAAACGGGCCCCCACTAGAGTATCCTGTGGCTTTCCCTTATCTTCTGAGCAGAATTCCTCCAACAGACATGTACTGAGTGCCTCCTGTGTACCAGGCATTTTGTTTCAGAAGAACAAGGGACAAGACCCACCTACAAGGAGACAGTGAATCAGAAGCCAATCAGATAATGAAAATCCAAAGAGGAAAATATGCGCCAAGACCACAAAGTGGGTTACCAAGACAGTCAGAAGTCCTCATCAAAGAAAGGGCATTTGAGTTGAGATCTGAGCTAGCAGAGGAGGAGGCACCATGCAATGAAGGGAGGAAAAGAGCCAGCGGAGGAAGCAGCCTGTGCAAGCGTCCTGGGGCAGGACCAGGCCTGGAGGGTTTAAGAGCCGGAAGGAGGGCTGTGTGGCCAGAGCAAAATGAACACAGAGGAGTGAGCACTGAGCAGGTACATTGTCACCAGTGAAGCCGCGCTCTTCAGAGGTAACCAAATTATATTCCAGCTTCCTGGACCTGAAAATGGTGTTTCAAGAAAATCCCTCCTCCCAAGATAAAGGTTGAAAGAGATTTAATGAAAACTTTACTCCTCTCCTTATCTGTCCGGGTTTAGCTGAGTCCTTGGAGTTGTCAGGCAAGGAGGGGAAGCGAATCTAATGTTTTAAAGTCACCAGGGCTCTGTAGCTTTGCTGAGTCACAGGAAGGCTGCTCCTGGTTCATGAAAATCTCAACATTTCCTTACAAAATAATGATGTAAAGCACAGGTGGCTCTCTGCTGGGAGAAGCTTCCTGCGACCCCACACGGCAGAGCAAAGAGGCCCAGGCAACAGGCCAGTTTCATGGTCTGAGCCACTGAGAAGACCCTGTCCTAACCTGGGAGAGTGAGGCTCTTTTGCACAAGTTCAGGGGCGGACAGATTTCACTTTTAGGTTCTGTCCAGTTGGATCATCCAAGTGAGGACAGTGTGGCGTGGGCAGGGTGGGGATGAGCTGCGGTCCCATCTGCCACCATCCGATGCCCCAGGCAGGAGGGTCGGGCCCTCTGCTATTCTCGTCCTTGAGGCTGGACCAGAGCTATCAGACCCCAGGGTCAATTCCAACGTGAGCTTCCTTTCTTCTTCTTATGATCAGAACCTGTGTGGGCCCTGAGATGCTCAAAGGACGTGGGATTAAGTTCACAGAGAGCGAGGAGAAGGTGAGATGGATGGGTGGCGGTCAGATTCCCTAACCTGCTGCCTAGCAGCTTCCCAAGCGATTGAGGCTGCAGAGGGAGTCTGACTCAGGTGTCTGAGGCTCTGGGACAGAGAGGCCAAGCAGGTTTAGAGGCCTTTGACCACCTGCTTCTGGGGTGGGAGGGTAGCGGAGCATGGCTGAGGGCCAATACTGGTATCCTGCACGGGTGTCATTCTGCAGAGGGTCATGAGGCTGGGCTTATATTTAGTGATGGGCAATGATCCCTTTAGGTGAGTGAAAGGACCATCGCCAAGACATTCAACCCTGCCAGATGATGTCCCCCAAGCTCAGCCTCCTGTGTGTGGCCTTACAAGGGCCGTGAACTTGATGAGCAGACATCAGTGCCCATAATACACAAAACAACATTAAACACCGGCCTCTCTGGACCATGGGAATGGATGTGGCTGTGGGGAGCTGGTCTCCAATAGAGCCAGGACAATCCCGCAGGCGGGGCCCTCACACAGCTGGCTGGCCACAATATCACAGCTGGCTGCTAGCACCTCCCTCCCAGCCAGGTGGTCGGGATGAGCTGGCCTTTTAACTTCCTAGGTTTTTAAAGGGGAAGAGAGAGAATTAAAAAAATTAAAAGCCCTCCTATTTCCTCAGTAGGAGAGAAATAAGAAGATGCCATTGAGCTACAGAAAGAAAGAGATTAAGTAGCAAAGAAAGTGACAAGCTGATCACAGAAAACCCTTTCAGGGGTGGTAATCCTCGAAGTACCAGAACAAATATGAAGGCTTTTGTTCTTGAATTTAGATTAATATGGTGTCAGGCAGGAAACCAAAATGGAAGATGGTCTGGCAGGGTGTCTTGGGATGCTCAGAGACAGTGAATTGACTGGGTTCCTTGAGGTGCAGGAAAACTGCAGCTTTCAGGAATGTCTACGAAAAACAGCCATGGCCTCTGTATTCAGAGACCACCGTGGTTGGAGGCTGAATGGGGAAATTATTCGATATCAGAGACGTGAGGCCGTCTGCCCTGGATTTCTTCTCACTGTCACATACCTCAGGGTCACCTTGGTTCCGTGGACGCTGTTTAACATTCAAACATCATAAAAGTTTGGTATTTTTAATATCCATCGCATTCGGAAACTCTGATTTTTATCAGCATGTATTCAGACTTCCTTTTATGGGGCCATTGTCCACCATTCTCGGAGCAACAGGAAGTTGGCTCTAAGGGGCCATCATAATGGGTAGACTTGTTTGATATGGACAAACTTAATGACTTATCAAGACCCAAGGAAAGGATGAGATAAATCAAGAATTGCCTGGGTAGGATGTATTCCCAGCCCCCTGTAAGCTGTGTTTCTGAACCTGCCTCTCCCAGTCCAGCTGTTGTTTAGCCAATGCCAATTCTGCCCTGATTGAATCAGCTTAGAAATCGCAGCACCCCTTCCCAGCACCCCTCCCTTCACTACTGCAACAGTCAGTAGTGCTGCTTCCGACCCAGACAGCCCACGGAATTTCCTCTGGCAAATGTCTTTACCACTTTGCAAATGCTGTGCTTAGTGTGTCTGACCCTTTGTGACCCCGTGGACTGTAGCCTGCCAGGCTTCTCTGTCCATGGGACTCTCCGGGCAAGAATACTTGAGTGGGTTGCCATGCCCTCCTCCAGGGGATCTTCCCAACCCAGGAATCAAAACCAGGTCTCCCACATTGCAGGGGAATTCTTTACTGTCTGAGCCACCTCGGAAGCCCAAGAATACTGGAGTGGGTAGCTTATCCTTTCTCCAGGGGAACTCCCAACCCAGGAATCAAACCATGGTCTCTTGCATTGCAGGCAGATTCTTTCCCACCTGAGCTACCAGGGAAGCCCTAGAGCCCCACAGATTTCCTCCCAGGAGTCTGCCAAATGGGTGTGTAGTTCATAGAGCATGTTTGCAGTGAAACTGTGGAGAGGGAGGGACCTGCTCTCGGGGGGGCGGGGGGCATGTTCTGATAAGGAGATGCGGGTCAGGGAGCAATCATCAAGCACACTGTTCCTTATGTGATGTGTCTTTAAAAGAATGGTACCCATACCTTGGCAGAGACCAGAGCAGTGCTGGTGACGGGGGAACCTGAGGGGGCGTGGAGACTTGGCAGGGGCTCGGCTGGAGTTATCGGCTGTGACGCAGTGACATGTCTCCAATGTTGTACTTTCGGGGCCACATGTCATCCAGTCAGGATGACTGACAGCCTTATTCTGCGAGTCACATGGCGGCTGGGGATTTGTCCTGACAGCCAGCGGATGGTCCCCCTCCAAGACTGGCAGCTGCCAGGAGCCCAGGGGCCCCGCGGTGCTCTGAGTGTCACTGTGTTACTTCAGAAACACTTCACTCCAGGTCTCACCTTGGGTCCCCAAGAATCTCCTCCTGGTCCAAAAAGAAAAACAGAATGTGCAGGGTCACCCCTCTCCCCTAGTGTTTTTTTAATGATTATTTATCAAAGATTAAAATTGTACAACACAGAGAGGTATACAACAGATTACAATTATTGGAGGACAGTTGCTCTACAATATTGTGCTGGCCTCTGCCACACATCAACACGAATCAGCCACAGGTATACATGTGACCCCTCCCTTCTGAACACCCCTCCCGTCTTCTACGTCATCCCGCCCCTCCAGGTGGTCACAGAGCACTGAGTTGAGCTCCCTGTTTTGCACAGCAAATTCTCGCTTGCTGTCTGTTTTGCATAAAGTAATGTATATATCTCCATGCTATTCTCTCAGTTCGTCCCACTGTCTCCATCCGTGTCCACTGGTCTGTTCTCTGTGTCTGAACCCAGAGCTTGCTGTACAAAGTGAAGTAAGTCAGAAAGAGAAAGACAAGTATTGTATATTAATGCATGCGTATGGAATCTAGAAAGATGGTACTGATGATCTCTTCTAGTTTTTGCTTCGAGTTCTTTTTTCCCAAAGCTCAGGCTGGTGAAACAACAGAAATGAATCTTCTCACAGCTCTGGAGGCTGGATGTCCAAGATCAAGGTATCAGCAAGGTTGGCAGCTCAGGCATGTCCGATGCTTTGTGACCCTTTGAACAGTAGCCCTCCAGGCTCCTCTGTCCATGGGGTTCTCCAGGCAAGAATACTGGAGTGTTGCTATGCCCTTCTCCAGGAGATCTCTCCGACCCAGGTATCGAACCTGTGTCTCTTATGTCTCCTGGACTGGCAAGAGGTTTCTTTACCACTAGCGCCACCTGGGAAGGGCTTCAGTACATACATCTGGGCTGAGGGTAGGGATAAGGGGACAGACACAGTTCCATCCATAACAGACCTTCTTAGACAAAGATTTGGAGCAGGCATACCCTGGCAATTCTAGAAGAATTAAGGGTAGTTTCCTCTTCTTCACCCAAAACAATTGCCTCATTGGTTTCTGACGAATCAGAATTTAATTTATACTAAGACTTTCAAATTTGCTGGGGATATTGCCACATGAACTGCTAAAAATGGCAGGTTTTTGAAAAGCATTGGGGACTCTGTAAGGTACAGTCATAATGGGTGTGGGTTTTTCTACATTTGTCAAAATCCACAGGATGTACAACCCAAAGAGTGAGCAGACTCTAGTTAATAGTATCAGAGAAGGAAATGGCACCCTACTCCAGTACTCTTTCCTGGAAAATCCCATGGACAGAGGAGCCTGGTAGGCTACCGTCTGCCCTCCATGGGACTGCAAAGACTCAGACACGACTGAGCGACTTCACTTTCACTTTTCATTGGATCATCACACAAGGTATAATAATAGGAGAAATGATGGAAGGGAGAGGGCTACTGGAACTCTGTGCTTTTGGAAATATATATATATTTTTCTATAAACTTGCTAAATTTCTGTAAAGATTCTGTAAATCTGACTGTAAAAGTTTCTTCAAAATTAAATCTATTAATTAAAAAAATTTTATTTATCTATTTATGGCTGTGCTGAGTCTTCATTGCTGCATGGGCTTTTCTTCTAGTTGCGCTGAGCAGGGGGCTACTCTCATATTGCATTGTTCAGGCTTCTCTTGTTTCGGAGCACAGGCTCCAGGCTCTCAGGCTTCAGCGGTTGCTTTCTGGCATATGGGATCTTCTCTGATCAAGGATGGAACCTGTGTCTCCAGCATTAGCAGGTGGATTCTTTACCACTGAGCCACCGGGGAAGCCCCTGAAAATAAATCTATTAATTTAAAAGCACTGGACCTGATGGTCCATTGGTTAAGACTCCAAATTTCCATTGCAGGGGGCACAGGTTCAGTCCCTGGTTGGGGAACTAAGATCCTGCATGTTACACAGCAACGCTAAAAATTTTAAAAATTCATTCATTAAAAAATAAAAGCAAAGAAACAAAGAGCATGGGGTTGAATTGCAGTCCAGGTGGAGCATTTGTTTGTAATTTGTAGCCACAAGTATGGTGCACACCATTCTGAACTGCCCGTAATCTGCCCCCACCTCTCGCATTCTCCATCCCTCACCTGCCCACCCTGTGACCTTTCCTCTTTGCTGGGGCTTTCTCTGGCCCACAGTGGGGGACAAACAGAAGAACTGGGGAGCCAGTGCCCTTTTTCTGGGAGCAGCCCTCAAGTAATGGCTGAGAGATGTTGGTGGAAGGATGCCAGCTACCTGTCCTCCGGTCGGGGGCTCTGTGTGCTCTGCTCTGTCCCCCAGGGCCCTGGGGGATGAAGTCCCATTGCCACCATGGGGACCTTTTCATTAAAGCCCCTCCCTTTTGTTGGCTCCTTCCCTTTGCTTGATTCTCATCCTCACAATCTCCTGATGTTTTGTGAATTCGCTGGTGATGGGGGTCTGCTACGCCTATCAGCATTTACCAGCAAGGCTGACCCAGGTGAGCGCTTCTGATCCTTGGGTCCCATCTCCCATCACATGTGATGGAGACCAAAAGCTGACTAGTATCCTCAGACACAGGGCGCCCATCCTCCTCCTACCACATACTCATTTACTGGGGTGGGCTTCACAGGTGGCTCAATTGGCTCAGCACTCTCTCTGCAGTGCAAGAGACCCAGGTTCAATCTCTGGGTCAGGAAAGTCCTCTGGAGAAGGGAATGGCAACCCACTCCAGTGTTCTTGCCTGGCAAATCCCATGGACAGAGGAGCCTGGTGGGCTACAGTCCATGGGGTCGCAAAGAATAGAACACGGCTGAGCGACTAAACCTCCACCACAGGTTTTTTAGGGCAGAGTTGTTAAAAATCCTTGTTTCTTGAGAGTGATCAGGTTTACAATGTAGGAAAACTACATGCCTACTTTATAGGCTATGTTTGAGCTACAGAAAGACAGACACTCAAGGGTTGCATTACCTGCATGACCGTGTTCTTTTCACCAAACCGTTGGTAAAACCACTGTAAGACCAGAGGGGAAACTGAATAAGCAGCAGAGCATGGTCAGGACACAAATCTCCAAGGGGCACAACAGTCGGCAAAACGGACTTCAAATTTTAAAATGGACACTAGGGAAATAACTAGAGGAGACAGTGAGCGTCTAGGAAGACAGTCTTCAAGATGAGGCCCTGATCATCTAAGGTGTTTCCTAGCCAGCTTTGGGGAACTGAGAGATCAAAAAGTGAAAGTGTTAGTCTCTTGGTCATGTCTGACTCTTTGTGACCCCTTTGATTGTAGTCTGCCAGGCTTCTCTGTCCATGGAATTCTCCAGGCAAAAATACTGGAGTGAGTAGCCATTCTCTTCTCCAGGGGATCTTACCAACCCAGGGATCGAACCCGGGACTCCTACACTGCAGGCAAATTCTTCACCGTCTGAGCCACCAGGGAGTCCCCTTCGGGGAGCTGAGAGACAGGGGCATATAAGTTGTTCCTTATTTTATTACTTTGGTTGGTATTGGAAGCTCCACTGGACTAAGCTGCTGAAATATGAGGATGGTTTGCTGCAGCAGAGAGACTCCCCTAACTGAGACAGGGCTATGGATCTACTTTCAAAAAGGACCCTCTGCTTCATAAGAGGAATCACACCAGGATGGCCTTTCACAAGTGTGACATGATGCCATTTATTACAAACTGACTTCAGAGCTACATTAGTGGTGACAGCACGTCAGGGCCACACTCATATTGGGTCCTCAGCAAAATGCATATACTAAAGTCCAAGGTTGAAACCTTTGTAGCTAATTCTGATGGCTCTCAGAATCTCCCAATATTAGTTGCAAATAAATGCTAAGTCTGTATTGTTTTCCTGTATATGTTGAGTCCACTTTGTTCTCTTAGATGAAATACAGTTCTCCTGTTCATCACTTTATCACTGGACTCCCCCCATAAGCAGTCTTTGAACTCAACACACAGCAATAGAATGAATCCCATGCTAATTCTGTTTTCTTCATGACAATAAACATTCTTCAAGAAAGTCCATCTTTGAGTGGCTTCCGTTGAATTCAGAGCAGTTGACATTTTGACCAATGAAGTACTTTTAACTTCAATTTTTTTTACTGGTTAGATGGTTTCCACTCAACATGGTTCTTGAGGTTTATACCCACTTTTCTGTTGGACTGTGAGCTCTGGGAGGCCAGCGACCATGGTCTTCTCTGCTTCAGCCCTAGCTTGTGGCTCAGAGCCCCAAGTAATTGATGGTCTAGAAATTGTCATTGAATATAAGAATACTTCAACCAGAGGACTCTTTGCATTTTACTTTGGGGTGTGTGTGTGTGTGTGTATAAATAAATGACACATTTATGCTAGTTTAGCTCACCTGTGGAGTTTATCTTTAAGCAACATATGTCAGAGATAGTAAAGATTCAGTTGAGCATCCTGGTTTGACAGAGTTGCTATTCTGGTTCAGTGATTCATCTTTGTTCTCAGGTCATGGAATGAGGATTGGTTGCATGAAGCCTGGCTTTAGAGCCTGAAAGAATCAATCAACTCCCCTTAGGGACAAGGGGCGATCTCGAAGCTTTGGAGAAAATGGGAGGCTACCACTTGGGAGCAGGAAATACTCGCCTTGAAAATACATGTTGCCCGAAGCCAGTCTTTCCAAGAAGTTGCTTTTGGCAGCTACGAGAATCCACTGGACTAGAAAATCCAGGAAAGGAAAGATCCACATTCCAAGAACAAGCTGGGGAAGCTGGGAATGCTGCCGCTTCTCTCCAATTAGGAAAAGAAGCAACAAAACGCGACTGGCTCAGCAGGGGAAGAAGAGGAGAGAGATCTGCCACCCGCTCATTGTGAAGGGGCCAGAGCAGCACAGATGTGGCCGTGTGGCCCTCCCCTCCATTTTAATTCCATTTGAGCCTCGTGGCTCCAACTGCTGGGAGCTCAGGCCCTCTGTGTGCGGCGCACAGCCACATAGGAAACCCGAGTGGGATGAGCACTTCAATTAATTAGGTTTCGGTGAGGATACGCTTTTGCAGACTTCAAGGGGAGGAGAGACTAGGAGGCCATAGAGCAGAAAATCTCAGACGATATTGGCATGAAGCGTATGGAACTGCATTCACGGATACCTTCATGTGAGTTGAGGTCAGCCTCTGCTGAACCATTTGGCACTTTTTTTGCAAAATTAAGGAACAGGATGACCTAAAAATTCCCTTCCCACTTATAAATTTTTTATTTTAGCAAATCTGGAAGCGTGGATAATCCGCTCAAAGGAATCTTAAATATTCTGAAGTTTCCTTTTTACAGTGCTGTAAGTGGAAAAGGGGGGTTTTCCTAGGCAGCACAGGGGTAAAGAATCTGCCTGTCAATGCAGGAGATGCAAGAGAAGTGTTCTATTCCTGGGTTGCGAAGATCCCCTGAAGTAGGAAATGGCAACCGGCTCCAGTATTCTTGCCTAGGAACTCCCTTGGACAGAGGAGCCTGGCAGGCTACAGTCCAAGGGGCTGCAAAGAGTTAGACACAGCTGAGCAACCAAGCGTGCACCTACACACACGTTGAAAGGTAAGATATGGGTCTATTCTTCTCATGAAAAGACTCCTGCACATTTCCACAGCCAGAAGCTCATTTCGGGGACCAAGGTCCACTCCCCATAACTCACTTTGGAAATCTGGCAACAGCTTTGGTTCTAAATCCAGACCAATATCTCTTGAAAGAGAAGCCTATCCTGGAAAAGCCAATGGACTTCGTGACATTGTGGTACAACAAGGATTCCTATTGGGTACAGGTGTGACCATCAGAGGCAAGGGTACCCAAGAAAGCCAGTTACAAAGACATGGCACCGCTGAAGCTGAGGAATAGACGGTGCCTGGGAGAGGGGAGAGGTGAACGTGGCCCAGGGCGACACAAGCAGGCTTGTGTGATTTGCCTCTATCGCTACTTTGAGGCAACTGCCATTGGCTGAATGTCCAACTATTTCCTTCCATTTCCCCCATATATATAGACAGATGATGACTTTTGATATTTTCAAGTTAGAAAAGAGTGATGGAAGAAAGGTCAAGTGATAAAAGAAAAGAAACAAAGCAAGATAATTAAAAATCAAGTTAGAACTCGTGGCCCACCTCTTAGACTGTTTGCATGCATGCAAATGCCAGCCTCCACTCTGTAAGAGGGTACCCATGTGTTCATTAGATGTTTGTTGAACTTAGTTCAATATAACTATTAAGTATCAATGCTCCCAAACATTTTCTTAGCATAAAAGAGCACTTTCTTTTTGGTAGGAAAACTACTTTAATAAATGATTGCAGTATTTCTCCCTCTTAAATCCCATGAATTAAAAAAATGTTGAACATCAAATAGCACAAGTCTGAATTTTAATAGCCTTCACATCATGAATTAACTACAATAGAAAATAAACTCATCACTAGATCTCAGTTTACTTACAAAAGATCCCAGCTGTCACCAAAAGCCGAAATGGGTAGAGACATTTTGCTTCCTGGGAACGGATCCCTGGCTATTGACAAAAGCATTTACAGGCATTATTAGCAGGAAGAATCAGCCTAGTGAATAATACAATTATGGGCTATGGTTCAGATATTCAAGTGCAAGTGTCCAGAAGGTGATGTAGCAGCTAATCTCTGAGGGTAGTTTTGAAAATAATGACATTTAACCTATCATAGCAATTGTTCTCATAAAAGACATGAACCACTATAATGAATAATAAAATCCAGCATAAAAATTACATCCTGGTGCTAGAAATTGTGAAAATGAGCACTGTTGGTCTTACCAAATGAAGTCACCTACATGGGAAGAAAAAACAATGCCTTTAAAAATGCTTTTTAAATGTATCTAAAGAGCAAAAATACTAGAGAAACACCTTTTCTTCAGTTCATTTCTAGACGAGGTAAGACATGCCAAATTCACTAAGAATAGCGGTAATGATTATTCAAAGCATAACATGAAGGACAGCAGTTAATCTGATTAGAGTAATGACATTTCTAATGTATTTATTTGGGGTAGCGATTGCTGAATTGCACTGTTATTAGCAAGCTTACCCTGTTTACTGGAATGCTGATACATATTAAGTCTGTCTTTGAATAATGCAGGCTGAGCATGTGGACAATAGAAAGGGTCGTCTGCTTTCCTCTCCCCCTCCATGCGCTATCTGATCTGTCTGCCTTGATTTGGAACAGGTCTCTGGGCTTTGTTATTGTGGACGCTCAGCTCTCCCACCCCTCCCAGCTTTGGGCCCCTTGAGTTCCAATGTCAGATACACTTTCGACATCCCCGCTGAGAATTCATTGTCCCTGAGCTTTCCAAACATCCTTATGAACTCTCTTTCTCTTTTTATGTCCAACTAAGAACCAATTCTCATGCTTGATTAGTTGATCCACCAACCTTAAAATTATTGCATCTAATTTGTGAGTAGGATCAATTACCAAAAACATTCAGCTCATGGAGCTACTGGCTACATTTGAGACGAGCTAAGATCCAGACCCTCCTAACCTGCAGAGTTTTCCAAGATTATGCTCTCTGATGGAGAGAGGGGGAGGATATTTGTATCAAACCCGTGTCTCAGCTCCATTCCTTTCTGAATTGTGAGCTTACAATTGTGAGCTGTATTACTTCCTTTTAGTCTGCTTCTCTGGAGCCCTCATTGAAACTTGAAAGTTTTAATCCATCAGACACTAGATTTTTTTTTTTTTAAGAGGAGAATAGAGATTCAAAAGGGGGAAAGAGAAGTATAATCCAAACCACTGAGGATTGGCAGCCTCGCGTATGAAGGCCTTTTGTTTATATTCCCAGAGCCAGGTGATCTTGAGGGTGTTGCAGACCCGTAGCTAAATCATCCTTGTGGTGCCATTGAATTGATGGGGTGAGAGTTGTGTCAATCAGTCAAGATCTGTTGAACATCAGCCCCATGCCAGGCAGCGGGAATCAGGGCAACTCAACAAATGAGACCCATCCATCCTCCATGTGGTCTACGTTGTCACTGCCTCTTTCTACTGGGATTTTTATCCTGGGAGAGTCAGAGGTCAGTAACCATCTGGAATCACATGAAGTCCAGGTGTGAATGCAAGATGAGTTTGTCTGATAAGCACTGTACTGCCTGGACTAACGGCTCCTGAAATATTTCCAAATATGTTTTGGAAATAAGCATAGCTAGACTTGGCCATGGAGAGAGGTAGTAGGATCTGGGAACAGGGTCGGTGTAGAAGTAAGTGGCCCCAGCCAGCTCTGTGCAGACCAAGGTGAGGTAGCTTCCAGGCGACAGGGCCTGGGCAGTCCTGTCCATCACCCTGGGGCAGGTCAGCATGGAGGGGGCCACAGAGAAGGCTGCAGGACAGGCACACAAGTGGCCTTGTCGTCAGGAGCTGAGGCTCCAGGTCCTGGCCACGATGGATATGTAGGCTACAATGCAAAGTTCCTTGTAGCTGAAAAAACAACCCAGGAGCTGGGAACCTAATGACCTCCAACTTAGTAAGAGAGAGTTTGACAACCTTTCTTGTGTTAAATCATGAAGTCAAGGCATCATTTAGTTAGTGACAGCTGAGTTAAGTTAACAATTTCCAAAATTATTCAAAAATTATTAGAATGAGTTGATTACAATTATATTACTTGGTGAGCAATTTTATTATAAGATATAGACTATATTATACAATCATATATCTCATACATAAGGTACATACATACATATGTGTGTGTATATATATATATATATATGTTGTTTGGGCTTCCCTGATAGCTCAGCTGGTAAAGAATCTGCCTGCAGTGCAAGAGACCTGGGTTTGGTTCCTGGATTGGGAAGATGCCTTGAAGAAGGGCATGGCAACCCACTCCAGTACTCTTGCCAGAAGAATCCCCATGAACAGAGAAACCTGGGGGCTACAGTCCGTGGGATCAGACATGATTGAGCAGTTAAGCACAGCACAGCATATATATCTTATCTAGAAGTTTAAAAACATGTATATGTATGTTATATATGTATATATAAACTTATATTACTTGCCAGTTCTTACAATTCGTATGTCTTTTGAATGTCATCTTCTGTCAATATATGGATTTTTGTGGTTCCCTTATGTGGTTCTAACATTGGCAGGGCCAAGTTCAAGGTATAGATGAAGGCCCCCATGTCATTGTCTAAATATTTAAAACATCCATCAAGCTTTTGATGAAACATGTTTATCCTCCTACCTTGAAAATATTCTTTGTGAAATGACCTGGAAGGCCAGGTTTGCCTGTGGATCCTGGGCCCTCTGAGTCCACAGGGCACACTGAGATGCAGGGCTGGCTAATCCTCTGCACAGGGCCCATCACCTCTTCCCGCTGCCTCCAGCTGCCTCTTCACTGAGAAATACCCAGATATGGACCTGGAAACACCCCCTGCCCAACCCCTCCCAACACCTCCTGCAAACAGCTGTTCCTTGGTGACCTCTAGAGCCTGGGTTGTGTGTCACAGCCCAGTGTCCCCTCAGCAGGGCAGACCTGGGCAGTGGCCCTGTGCAGACCCTGGAAGCAGACTCAGGGCTGCATGGACAGCAAATTCTGGGATCCTGTTGTCTTGAGCATGGTGCGGGAGGAAGGCTTCAGGTATGTCCCCAAAACACCATGCTTCTCAGGGCTGCTCCCAAAGACTGATAGATCAGGCTCATTCCAGTAGAGATGGGGCTCCTTTCAGGGGTAACTGGTTCAAGGGGTAATGTCGACTCAAGGCCTCTCTGTGGGCCTGGCTGACATTTCCTGAGCCGCTTGCTTGCAGTTTGATCATCTTCCTCCCTTGCCTTCATTCGCCAGTCAAGTCTGTTTGGGGGTCTGAATATGCTGTCTACATTCTGGGCTCCCTTCACCATTCACAGGTGTTCTCCCCAGATGCTCTGTCCATCTCATCTCCTCTTGACATCCACTTTTTGAAGGACCTGAGCTCACACAGACCAGAGTTAGTGTGAATCTACATTTCTGGGTTTTCCAGGATGAGGTAAATTTGAAGTCTTTTATCACGTGATCCCTTCTTTATTTATCCCTAGGGAATCTTATCCAGCCCTGTAGATTTTTTTTTTTTTAGCTTTTAATTTTGAAATAATTATAGAGTCACAAGCAGTTGCAAAATCAGTTGCGAATCCCATAGACTCTTAACCCTGTTTCCTTCAATGGGAAACATAATATAGCTTTAGTAGAATATCACCCACGAATCCCAAAACCAAGTACATGCTGATGCTCCCCCTGTTTTGTTTCCAGCTCAAACAGACCCCTCTTCCTGGAGCTCTAGATGCATCTATCCCTACCTACTCAACATGTCCAGCAAGAAACTTTGATCTCTGACTTCCTTAATTTGATAATTTCCAGGTCTTTTTTGTCTTAGTAAATGGTGCTGCCAGCCACCAAGTTGCTGAAACCAACAAGAATCTTGTGACTGATGTACGTGTTTATCCATTGTCGATCCATCCCCGTGAGTGTGTGATTTCTATGAGGTCAAGGGACTTTGTCTTCTTAGAGGTGAAATTCCCAGCACCTAGCACAACACTCATGCTGGAGAAGGTTCTCAATAATATTCCTGAAGTGAACAATATAATCCACAGAAAAAATACATATTTGTTAAATGAATAGATGGTTTCGGTAGAGAGAATAGGGTCACAGATGATACCAAGCACCAGAATTTGGTTTCTTGAGTCACGGGTTACATGCCCAAGTGATAGTTGTCTAGAAAGAAAGAAAGTTGGTAAGTAATTGGTATTGACCTGGCGGAGAAAGCTGCTTCAACCTGAGAATATTGTCACAGGTAAAGCTCAAACCCACCAGCTTCCCTCCCTTCTTTCCTTTTCTCTCTTGGTTGCCAAGAACACATTTTTTATCAAGCAGTCTTTGGAGAAGAGGACATTGGACTTATCTTTCCACATGTGATGGACAGTCCTTTTCTTTGACTTCCCCTATGAAGAAAGATGAGACTGAATCTCAGCTTATTCCCTCAACCTACATGGCATGGTCAGGCAGTGAGGTTAGTGCTATGCCTTCTTCTTTGGCTCCTTGTCTGGATGCTTGAAGATCACAAAGGGGCTAATACCATGGGTTCTGGAAATATCAATAGGTCTGATTCTAACTGTGACTTCTGACCTCTGGAAAGTTACTTCAATTCTCCAAGGTTCAGTGATTTTATATGTAAATCTGCTTCACATGGTCTTTGAGATAATTAAACAATGAAAGTGTCTGCCTGTAGCACAGGCTCACCGACAACAGCAACTTCCTTTTCCTGTTGTCCAAAACACTTGCTGTTTTGGAGGCCAGATGTTCGTAATGATTTCTGCATGGTATACAACATGACCACTCGGGTTTTGTCTTATTTGGTTCCTGCCCTTGTTTCTCTGTGTATAGAATCCTCTGATTCAAGCAGTGAGCCTGCATCCGGTCTGGGTCTTTCAGGGGGCCACTTGTAGCTGGAGTTCCAGCCGCCACTGCCTTTGTTGGGGCAGCAGTCCACTAAGCTGAAGGCTCAATATCTACTTGTGCCATTTTCTGTTTCCGATGGTCCCTTTCTGAGCCTGGTCAATGGCTTGCTTCTTCCTCTTTTGTGCCTCACCACCATGTACATACAAGAGCAGGGATCACTGAAGCCAGGAATCCATGCCTCACTTGAGCAGAAGCTTCACCTGCATTGTCAATCTCACTTCACTTCCATCGGTGCCTGTTCTTCATCCAGTTGCCCGTTCCCGGGTTGCTTGAGTCTCCTTCTGCCTCAAGGACTCTCACAGGATTTATTCTCAGCCTCAAATGCCCTTATGCCACCCCCACTCCCAGCCTCTAGCATCGCCTCATCTGGTTGATTCCCATCACCTTCAGATCCCGGGGTGGACTCAGTCAGCACTCAGAGCAGATCCACTCCAGCCCTGCCCCTCCCCAGCTTGGGTGACCTCCACCTCCCACGGCTCACACCTAGGACTCTTCTTCAGAGGATAACCATCAAACTACTGGAGCTACTTTGTCCCCTGAGAGCCAGCATGCCTGGAGTTGACATCATCATAGGTGCCTGTGAAAGCCCAGCCCCTCTCCTCGGGCAACACAAACCCCAGCCACAACTGACTCCAGAGTTCCCGGCGGGATTGGACACAGCCATACTCCCCGAGACTTTGATGGCCCGGCGGGATTGGACACAGCCACACTCCCAGAAATTTTGATGGCCCCAGGGGCGGCTCCCTCACCCTCTCTGCCCTGCTCCTCTCATCTTTCCTGATTTCCTCAGAAACCAGCCCCCTCACAAATCACTCTCTTCACAACCAGTAATGAAATATTCACGTGTTTGTTTACTAGTTTATATCAGTCCCCATTTCCAAACTGTAAGTCCCATGAGGCAGAAATCAACATTTGAGTCAGCATTTTCCCCCATTTTTAAAGTCTTTATTGAATTCTTTGCAATATTGTTTCTGTCTTATGTTTTGGTTTTTTGGCCACGATGATCCTGGGATCTTATCTCGCTGACCAGGGATTAAACCTGCACCCCCCTGCATTGAAAGTCGAGGTCTTAACCACTGGGCCACCAGCGAAGTCTGTTTGAATCAGCGGTAGGTGTTAAGCCTTGGCATCCAATGAATACATATTTAATAAATTAATGAACAAACTCATGAGAGTGACACCATGAAGGTGTGTACGCAGTTGGGCTGCATCAGAGTTTGGGGGCCCAACCTCCCTCCAAAGCTTTCAACTGCTATGTCCACAGAAGCTTGTTGAAAGACATAAATAGCCTTCAATATCAAGGTGACATCACAAATACTCAAGCCTTCCTCTCTCTTGGTTTATAAGTCTGGCTGAACCCTTCAATGCATTTAATTCCCCATTACTTACTAGTTCTTTATGACCTCCATATGCATTGTGTGAGTTTGTGTATGTATATTTATATAAATTCTTATTATTCAGGTTCATAAAATATCCTTTATGAGAGGATGTGTCCATGGCTGACCCAGATGCACAAGAGGAAATGCTTCATTTCTCAAGAAGAGCCTTCTGTGCCTGCCAACACCTCCCTCCACCGTGTGCTTCACCCGGGGGACCTAATGGCTCTGAAAATAGAAGCAGCTGTTTGGCTCATAATTTATTGACCTACTGTGTGCGTAACAAGTGGGACTGAGCTGTGATCAGGCCAGGCTATTTTTGTTGATACCAGATATTGAATCTTGCACTTGGGAAAGGCTTCTAGGAAGATTTTTGGACACTCACCATTGTATGTGTACCTGTCTGTCTGTGAATGAAGAGAGGAAAGGAGAGGAATGTGGGGAGAAATTCAAGTAAGTGCACTTCATAGTCTTTATTCATCACAAACAAAACATATTTTCTTCCCTAGCAAAGCCCAGCTGGCTGATTCAACACTGTCTGAAAAAAAAAGAGTCTATATTAAATCCCGATTGCAAAGTTAAAACAGCCTGAACCTACAAAAGACTAGGCTTGAGAGACAAAGCTGTTGAAGACTGAGCAAGGAGGATGGATTTACTCAGCTGTAAAACTATAATTAGCACATATGTCTTTATACCCTTTTAAAATAAGTATTAAACGGTTTTAGTGAAATCATTCATCTCACCAGATTCATATTTAGGGGAATATGACCATGCTCTTTCCCCAGCCCTTCTGATGTTTATAAACAACAAGCTGTAAAGTCTGGTCACTAACTTTTGATGGGGGTGTGAAGTCTTTGGGCTTCCCATGTGGCTCAGTGGTAAAGAATCTATCTGCCAATGCAGAAGATGCAAGAGACAAGGGTTTGATCCCTGGGTTGGGAAGATCCCCTGGAAGAGGAAATTGCAATCTACTTCAGTATGCTTGCCTGGAAAATTCCACAGACAGAGGAGCCTGATGGGTACAGTTCATGGGGTCATAAAAAGTCAGACATGACTGAGCTACTGAGCGCACATGTATGGAGTCTTTAGAAATTTAATAAAAACTATGAACTCTTTCCCCGGGGAAATCACATCCACAGTGTTGCATACAACTTCCAGGGGTTCACTGACCACCTGAAAGTCATGCATGAGTGCCGAATTAAGACTTTTCCTAGAGGAAATATCACACAGAAACACAATTTAAAGGGAATCATGCTGTTTTAATTCTTTAAAGGTCCTTAGAATAACTTAGTCCTTACTCTCATTCTCTAGATGTGGGCAGAGGTCAGGAGAGTGTATGACTTGCTGGAAGCCAGGCAATAAATTTGTAACGGATATAGGGATCTGGATGCTATATGAAGCCCACTTCCTCAGGGTTTCCCCAGTGGTTCAGATGGTAAGGAGTCTGCCTGCAATGCAGCAGACCCAGGTTCAGTCCCTGGGTCAGGAAGATCCCCTGGAGAAGGGAATGGCAATCCACTCCAGTATTCTTGCCTGGAGAATTCCATAGACAGAGGAGTCTGGTGGGCTATAGTCTATGGAACTGGACACAGCTGAGCAACTAACACAATGCTTACCTAGAAGCAGACCCTCAGGGGAGAGCAAAGGCTGGTGGAGGGGCAGAGGACGAGGTCAGGCAGAGTACCCTCTCCTTCAAAGACCTGTGGGGTGAGGAGGGGGTAAGTCCTGTCAAGGAGCAGGTCAGTGGCTTGCATATCTGCATATCCTTCACCTCTAAAGGGATGGGGAGCTGCAGATGCCCATCAGAAGGGCCTTTCTAGGCTACCAGGTGGAAGGCAGCTGATGTCATGGATCTAACCTTTCTTCACCTCATGCTGATGCCCCCGCCCTGAAAGAGATGCATGTAGACTTTTCAGTGACTCAATGCTCTCTCTCCCAAGATGGAAGATTAATGGATGTGAAATATTTATGTTCATCTCATGAAATTAAAAGACGCTTACCCCTTGGAAGAAAAGTGATGACCAACCTAGATAGCATATTCCAAAGCAGAGACATTACTTTGCCGACTAAGGTCTGTCTAGTCAAGGCTATGGTTTTTCCTGTGGTCATGTATGGATGTGAGAGTTGGACTGTGAAGAAGGCTGAACGCCGAAGAATTGATGCTTTTGAACTGTGGTGTTGGAGAAGACTCTTGAGAGTCCCTTGGACTGCAAGGAGATCCAACCAGTCCATTCTGAAGGAGATCAGCCCTGGGATTTCTTTGGAAGGAATGATGCTAAAGCTGAAACTCCAGTACTTTGGCCACCTCATGCGAAGAGTTGACTCATTGGAAAAGACTCTGATGCTGGGAGGGATTGGGGGCAGGAGAAGAAGGGGACAACAGAGGATGAGATGGCTGGATGGCATCACTGAATCAATGGATGTGGGTTTGGGTGAACTCCGGAAGTTGGTGATGGACAGGGAAGCCTGGTGTGCTGCAATTCATGGGGTGGCAAAGAGTCGGACACGACTGAGTGACTGAACTGAACTAGCCTGAGAGCAGGATGAGGGTTCCCAGACCTTCAACTGTGGGCCTCGTGCATAGCAGCACCAGTGATAAGAAAGGCCGAGTGGCATCTTCCCCCCAAAGGTACCACAATGCACAATGTCCTGGAGATTCCATCCTGCCCCACTTTGTGAAGCCCCCATAAATCGTCCTGAACAGCACACCCCATCCAAACCCTATACATGCCTCTTACAAGAACCAGGCAGCTTTGCTTGGTTTCTGCAGAGCATTTCATCTTGCAGAGCTGAAATTCGCCTTTTCCTCCTGAGTAATGGAAAACTGCATCGCAGGAGATACATGTACACACATGCTGCCTCATCCTGAAATGTCTCCCTCAAGCCCAACAGAAATGAGTTTCGTGTTAATTACACCACGAAATTGCTAAGACTGAAGCCACGCTAGGGTGCCTCCTCTGAACCCTCAAACTGCCAGGAAGAAAGATCAACAGCCCAAAAGAAAAGGAAAAAGCAGTCGAGAGACTGGATATACTAATGGATTATGGCTCGACCGTCCATAAAAATACAACTATCTCCCATAGTCTGCAACAGCTGGTCCAGGGAGCCAAATAACACCCTCTGTGGCAATCAGCTTCCAAAACCGAGATGTATTCAGTCACTGACAGGTTCCCTGACTTAGGCCCCTGAATCAACTTGGGACCAAGCAGAGAAGCCACACTCTGGGACCAGCCACAGGGGATGCTCATGGCTGGTCAGCTGCCTCTAGCCTCCCCAGTTCAGAAGCCCTGGTCTGGGCACACCTGACCTGAAGCTGCCTCTTTTCTCTGCTGTAAAGCTTTCCAGCCCACCTATCTGTCTTCAAGTCTCTGCCAAACACAAATAATAATGGCTGATGCCCTTGCTATTGAAAGCTCTGAATAAGTCGCCTTTACTTGTTCTCATTCAGCTAGTCTTTGTTTATTTCCACATAATTCACAGAAAAAATGCAAATGATCAATAGATGTGGTGGTGAGGGGAGCTTAACTGTAACTAATTCTAAAAGAAATGCAAATGAAAACAACAGTGAAATACATTTTTCAGCTTGATTCAGAGGGGAGGTAAAAATGTGCATGCCCTTGAACCTGGTCATTCTGATTCTAGCAATTCATTTTAGCCGAGATTGTCTCATAAATGCACAGTTATGTACACAGATGTCCACTGTTCAAATATTTGTACAAGCTAACTCTCCAAAAGGGGAATGGATCACATACAAGACATCCGCACAATGGAATTCTGTGCGACCATCCAAAGAATAGAATGTTGATGACAAGGAAAGGGCAGGGATAGATGGGAGGGTTAGCAAAGGCAAAACCAGATGCACATGTCTCATCTTTGCACACATGAGTGTGCCTGGGTACATCTCTCCAGCTGTTCCACACCATGAGATTGTGGCTCATCCCAGAAGTGGGACTGGAGACAGGAGAGGGTCTGTCACCTGATACATTTCTCATTGTTGACAGTAATAAGATGCTCAAGTATTACCTTGGTAATGAAAATATCAAAATAAAAAGAGTCAGCTGGGAAATACAGTGGCTCATAGGAAATGCAGTCCTGACAATGAGTTATTCACTCCATCACCTATTTTCTCACTTCTCCCCTTATTGTGGCCCAGTTATGCAGGATGAGGCATGGGCGCTGAGAATAGCTTTGATTCCTGGAACAACAGCCAAGATAATGAGGCGCTCACTTCATCAATGACGCCTCCTCGCAGCATCCTAGACTAGACATACATCATGCAGGTGCTGAAACAATTCCGGCTCATTTATCTGCCATTGTCCAGAAAGGAGCCGGGCCACACGGGTGAGTTTTTCCACGATAATAGAAGCTCACCATCTGCTTAAAGGGCCAACTTTTTGAATTAAAAAAAAAATTTTTTTTTGAGGGAACACTTTCCTGTATGGATTTCACAAACTCCTCCTCCTCAAAGAAAGTACAGCGATCACAATACAAGCAATTCCTGATGACTTGGAGTGCAGCTCTGGCAAGAGTTCTGGATATAGTTCTGTGACTTATTTCCGGCCTCACCTAGGGAGCTGGCCTCAGCTTTGAATCTTCACCAATCTCGGTGATTCTGAATTCCTTTCTCACTTGCGAATTTCTGCCACTTCTCTCACTTTGGCCATGCTTTATAGATGATATGCCTATCGACTCTTGCCCTGTCTCCTAAATACTGTTCATCAATAGTTCCAGCTGACATTCCAACTCCGCATCAACTCTCAAACCTGTAAGTAACCAGGCTCTAGGGGATTTCCTCCCCCAGCTGTTATTAGGTCACCTTTGGTCATTAGGACTCTGCAGGTAGAACTCCAGACACTGTGGAGCAAAGACAAGACACATCCACTAGGCCTTGACTGTGGGCATCATAGAATTATTTCATGACACTAAGTTTGGGGGTGGTTTGTTATACAGAAATAGCAACCAGGATAATGGCCCAGCAGGAAGAGTAGTAAATAGATATTCCTGAAAGTGCTGAGAGGGGTGGGGCTGAGCCTGGGGTGGAGGGGAATGGGGAGGGTATACCAGCAAGCTAATTAACTCCATGGGGAGCTGGAGGGGGCCACTGCTGGACGACACCACTGCAGCAGCAGGTCAGGGAGCCTTTTCAGCTCTGACCTCACCAGTGCCACCAGCACAGTGCCCTCAGACCCATCACTGCAAACACAGGGGCCAACCGGAGTCTGCCTGTGCCTGTGCAGAAAGGTGATCTCTACTTCCCTTCCATCCTCCAAATTCTGCATGAACATATCTGACTGGTAATGCCTGAATCCAGGATCCCAGCTGCAAGGGGGCCTGGGGAAGCTAGGGAGTCTAGTCTCTATACTTCCAGTTCTATAATACAGTGGAAGGTGGGGTGCAGAATTAGTCAAAAACCTGGAGGACTCTTAGAGGAAAACACAGGCAGAACACTCAATGACATAACTCAAAGCAAGATCCTCTATGACCTACCTCCTACAGTAATGGAAATAAAAGCAAAAATAAACAAGAGGGACCTAATTAAACTTAAAAGCTTTTGTACAGCAAAGAAAACTACAAACAAGGTGAAAAGACAACCCTCAGAATGGGAGAAAATAATAGCAAAGGAAACAACTGACAAAGAATTATTTCCAAAATATACAAGCAGCTCATACAACCAGAAAAACAAACAACCCGATCAAAAAGTGGGGAAAAGACCTAAATAGGCATTTCTCCAAAGAAGACATACAGATGGCTAACAACACTTGAAGAGATGCTCAACATTGCTCAGTATTAGAGAAATGCACCTCATTTCTGAGGCTGAGGTGAGATACCACCTCACACCAGTCAGAATGACCATTATAAAAAGTCTATAAACAATAAATGCTGGAGAGGGTGTGGAGAAAAGGGAACCCTCTTTCACTGCTAGTAGGAATGTAAGTTGATTCAGCCACTATGGAAGATGGTAGGGAAATTCCCTAAAAAAACAGGAATAAAACCACCATATGACCCAGCAATCCCACTCCTAGGCATATACCCTGAGGAAACCAAAATTGAAAAAGATACATGTACCCCAGTGTTCATTGCAGTACTATTTACAATAGCTAGAACATGGAAGCAACCTAGATGTCCATCAACAGATGAATGGATAAGGAAGAAGTGGTACATATATACAATGGAATATTACTCAGACATAAAAAGGAACACATTTGAGTCAGTTCTAATGAGTTGGATGAACCTAGAGCCTATTATACAGAGTGAAGTAAGTCAGAAAGAGAAATATAAATATCATATACTAATGCATATGTATGGAATCTAGAAAGATAGTAGTGATTAATTTATTTTCAGGGCAGCAATGGAGAACCACACATAGAGAACAGACCTATGGACATGGGGAGAGCAGAGGAGAGGGTGGAAAGAGTAACATGGAAACTTACATTACCATATGTGAAATAGATGGCCAATGGGAATCTGTTGTATGACCCAGGGAACTCCAACAGAGTCTCTGTCACAATCTAGAGAGATATTGGGGAGGGAGACAGCAGGGAGGTTCGGGAGGGAGGGAACATGGATACACCTATGGGTGATTCTTGTTGATGTTTGACAGAAAACAGCAAAACTCTGTAAGGCAATTATCCTTCAATTTAAAAATAAATTAATTAAAAATAAATAAATAAATAAAGTGGCAAAAACACCCCAAAAAACCTGGAGGAAGGGAGTTCCTTCTCCTCCTGGAGGTGGGAGGAAGACCAAGATTAATTCAAGTTTTCCATTTTCATATCTACAAATTGAAACCATTTGTTCTAAATCTCCTTTAGAAAATAATCAAATTATCATTTTAGAAGAGATGAGAGTAAGAGAGGGCATGAAGGTCAATCTTCGTTCTGAGAGCACACGCAGAACCAGGACTGGGTGAGATCGTTGAGCTGAAAAGGAGATCAGGAACCCCGACTGACAGGAGGACTCAGCACCGGAGAGGGCAGAGCAGGGCTGGCCTCCAACAGCAGCATCGCACCTGTGAAGTCACTCTCTCCCTAACAGGCCCATGTCTTCTTGCTGTGTTAGGAAATTTCAAGCTCTGGGGAATAATAGTCCACCTTAAGGACTGGATGTGACCTAAATCAAATCCCTTACGATTATACAGTGGAAGTGACAAATAGATTCAAGGGATTAGCTCTGATAGACAGAGTGCCTGAAGAGCTAAGGACAGAGGTTTGTGACATTGTACAGGAGGCAGTGATAAAGACCATCTCCAAGAATAAGAAATGCAAAAAGCCAAAATGGGTGTCTGAGGAGGCCTTACAAATAGCTATGAAAGGAAGAGAAGTTAAAGGCAATGAGAAAGAGAAAGATATACCTATTTGAATGCAGAGTTTCAAAGAATAGCAAGGAATGGTAAGAAAGTCTTCCTCAGCGATCGATTAAAAGAAACAGAGGAAAACAACAGAATGAGAAGGACTAGAGATCTCTTCAAGAAAATTAGAGATACCAAGGGAACATTTCATGCACAGATGGGCACAATAAAGGACAGAAATGGTATGGACATAACAGAAGCAGAAAATATTAAGAAGAGGTGGCAAGAGTACACAGAAGAACTGTACAAGAAAGATCCTCACAACCTAGATAACCATGAGGGTATGATCACTCACCTAGAGCCAGACATCCTGGAATGCGAAGTCAGGTGGGCCTTAGGAAGCATCACTACAAACAAAGCTAGTGGAGGTGATGGAATTTCAATTGAGCTATTTCAAATCCTAAAAGATGATGCTGTGAAAGTGCTGCACTCTATATGCCAGCAAATTTGGAAAACTCAGCAGTGGCCACAGGACTGGAAAAGGTCAGTTTTCATTCCAATCCCATAGAAAGGCAATGCCAAAGAATGTTCAAACTACCACACAATTGCACTCTTCTTACACGCTAGTAAATAAATGTTCAAAATTCTCCAAACGAGGCTTCAGCAATACATGAACTGTGAACTTCCAGATGTTCAAGCTGGATTTAGAAAAGGCAGAGGAACCAGAGATCAAATTGCCAACATCGCTGGATCACCAAAAAATCAAGAGTTCCAGAAAAACATCTACTTCTGCTTTATTGACTATGCCAAAGCCTTTGACTAGGTGGATCACAATAAACTGTGGGAAATTCTCAAAGAGATGGGAATACCAGACCACCTGACCTGCCTCCTGAGAAACCTGTATGCAGGTCAGGAAGCAACATGAAGGGTTAATAGGGTAGCAGAGATGTGCCTGCAAACGGGTCTCTCTGCTCAGGCTGAGCGTCCTAGCAAACGAGGCGTTCTGCCAAAGAGTCTGGACACAGCCTTGAGTTTAATGGTCCCTTGCAAACGAGGGAGCATTCCCTTCTTGAGATAAGAAGGAGATGAGGGCTTTGGGCAGACTCTGCAGTAGACAGGGATTTCACTCCCCTTTGCTATACGATAACATGTATGCACCTGCGCTGTGCTGAAAAGGCTTATTCATGCAGTCTGGAATTCTGCCTAGGGGGCTTTTATAATAAACGGCAATTAGTTTTTTGCCCAGTTCTGTTCCTCCGGCCGGAGTGTGCATCTGTCTTTTGTGTGTGTCTTGTTTTATGTCATTTCACTTGTAGTCTCCAAAACAACAGTTAGAACTGGACATGGAACAACAGACTGGTTCCAAATAGGAAAAGGAGTAGGTCAAGGCTGTATATTGTCACCCTCTTATTTAATTTATATGCAGAGTACATCATGAGAAATGCCAGGCTGGATAAAGCACAAGCTGGAATCAAGATTTCTGGAAGAAATATCAATAACCTCAGAAATGCAGATGACACCACCCTTATGGCAGAAACTGAAAAGGAACTGAAGAGCCTCTTGATGAAAGTGAAAGAGTAAAGGGAAAAGTCTGGCTTAAAATTCAACATTCAGAAAACTAAGATCATGGCATTTGGTCCCATCACTTCATGGAAAATAGATGGGGAAACAAAGAAAACAGTGTCAGACTTTATTTTGGGGGGCTCCAAAATCACTGCAGATGGTGACTGCAGCCATGAAATTAAAAGACGCTTACTCCTTAAAAGGAAAGTTATGACCAACCTAGACAGCATATTAAAAAGCAGAGACATTACTTTGACAACAAAGGTCTGTCTAGTCAAAGCTATGGTTTCTCCAGTGGTCATGTGTAGATGTGAGAGTTGTACTCAGAAAGCTGAGTGCTGTAGAATTGATGCTTTTGAACTGTGGTGTTGGAGAAGACTTGAGAGTTCCTTGGACAGCAAGAAGATCAATCAGTCCTGAATATTCATTGGAAGGACTGATGCTGAAGCTGAAACTCCAATACTTTGGCCACTTCATGTGAAGAACTGACTCATTTGAAAACACCCTGATGCGGGGAAAGATTGAAGACAGGAGGAGAAGGGGACAACAGAGGATGAGATGGTTGGATGGCATCACTGACTCAATGGACATGAGTTTGAGTAAACTCCGTGAATTGGTGATAGACAGGGGTGCCTTGCATGCTGCAGTCTATGGGGTTGCAAAGAATTGGACATGACTGAGTGACTGAACAACAACAAATGTATTTCTCGATTTCTTGGACATGAGTGGTAGCACTTCAGAGCCTTTCCTCTCTTCAATCCTACCCATGGGTCTTTCTCCAGAAACACCAGCATGCGCTTGCAGAACCTCTCCTTTGAAGACCATGTAAAAGATCTGAGTACATAACTGAATCAGTAACTTCCCATTTGCTCTTCCAAGAGTGTATCTGAGGACCTGGATCATTTTCTCCAAAGCGTCTCTAACTCTGTAGCAGCTGGTGCTCATTATAACCCCATTAACCACCTGGATGGACACCCACAATACTCTTCCCTCTTCAGCTACATAATCAGCCATTGTGTTCAAGGGGGCACCCTCCACCAGCCTCACAACTCATCAAGATGGTAGGAATTGTTCTCATCACCATCTTCCAAACTTCAAGTTCTTACAAAAACATGAGGACTCTTCAGTGGCTGTTGACTTGAATGCAATAATAATTGGCTCAGGGGTTATTGAATCACATCAGTGTCCCTTATGTTGCCCTAAAAGGACATACATATTTTTCCTTTGTACAGTAGAGTCTTTGCATGAGACTAACATGCCTGCAGTTCATGCCTTGTGGAAACTTCCTGACAAACTCTGATGAGATGCAGTTTTCTCCTGGTAAGATCTTAGTGACCTCAGGAGGGAGTTAGAGTTCAACCTTGGTCCCCTGAGTTCTCTCCAAACTTCATGGTGTCTCTCCAACTCAGTCTCATGCTAGAATGTGGACATCCCTGGCAGAGGTGTATCTGGACAAAGGAGTAACCACAGCCTCCTTTTATCCACCATGGCTCTCTTACCAGGCATCGGTTCTTCAGTGACTCTGAGTGAAGCCATTTGTCCAACTGTCTTGGTTTCGTTCTTCCAAAAGGCAGCCCTGAGACAAGAAATACTGTGAACCATCAAGAAAGGAAGGGGCTGGAAAACCCCAATTCAGGATGTTCATGAGAAGGCTAATGCTGTAAACAACGGTGGTCCTGCTGGGAGACTGTCTCCAACACATACTTCAGAGCTGTCCACCAGAGGAAGCTGGGACACTTTTTCATCTCCCTCCATCTATCATTGGTGAAGGCTGCTCCCGGGAGGATTCACTCCCCAGCACTTCCAGATGACCATCTGTCTGGTAGCCAAGAATATCCTATGACCAGACAGGGTCCTCAGGAAGAGAGAAACTGATGCTTGAGGTAGAGCTTTCAGCCTGGGAAGGAAGAGTTTATTCAAGATACAGGTGACTTCAGTTGTGGGCCCAGGGGGATGTGACATTACATGCTACACAGACCGATGGCCAACACTGGGATAAATCTTTCACTTTGCCTCTGTGTGGCCCTTCTGATAACGGTTTGATTGTGAAAGATGGGATGAGTCAAGCGATAGACTTAGGCCCTGAAAACAGCGGCGGATGTTACTCTCAGGACAGGATATCTAGAAAAACTAGGACATAATGCCGAGTCGTGAGGAATCACCAACGCTTTGGAGAGCTGGGAGACCCCCTGAATCAAAGAGCAAGGCAAGACACAAAACAGATGGGAGTGAAGGTGTAACAGCTCCCAAAGATCAAGACAACCTCAGGGAAGAATCGTGCAGGTGGAAGAAAAGAAAACGGCCTGTATTTTAAATTTTTATTAAACCCTGTCTCCATCTCCCTTAAAGAGCAAACATTGTTGCAAAATAAGAAGGGCTTTGTTCATTTGTTTCAGGAGAGGCAAGACAGTGAGGGGGGAAGAGCTTTTCTCCATCCTCCGCAGGTCCCCAGGGAGAGAACTAAGCAGACTAAAAGAAGGGAAAAGCCATGTTTCTGAGGCCTGAGGGAAGACGGAAAGGGGGCAAGGGAGAGCTGGGCTAGCCCTGAGGGATGTGCCTTGAAGAGTTGCATTCCTGGAAACAAGTTTGGAGAATACGCAAGAGAGAACGGGGTCACAGAGGGACAAATTTACTGCGAAGCCTGTTTTAGAAATACAAGGCTGGTGCTTCCCTGGCAGTCCAGTGGTTAAAACTGCGCTTCTCTTGCAGAGGCCACAGGTTCGATTTCTGGTCAGGGAACTCAGATCCCACATATTGCACGGTGCAGCCAATAAATTATATATATATATATATTAGAGGTGCAAGGCTTCTTTTCTCACTTTCTATTGCATTTCCTCCCAACATAATCCCTGTTTAGGATGAAGGCCAGGTGGCCATGTCTAAGCCACCTGGTTTTCCAGCCCAGACCCAGATGGCTGGTGCAGGGAGCATCATTCTGTTGGCCGTTGGATCCAATCAGATTTTCCCTCATTGGAAATTGAACTAAGAGACTCAGAGAGTCCAGTTAAGGAACGATTGGCCTGAGAATTAGAAAATTATCACCATAATGTGGGCACATAGACTAGGAAGGCAGACAGATGTATAATGAGAAACGGAGACAAAGATGACATCAGTGGTACAGTTCTGGGTATATGAATTGATAATATGTTGCTGAGAATATTGCATCTGCGTTTATGAGGAATACTGGTCTATACTCTCCTTCCCTCTCTTCCTTCTGGTATGGTTTTTGGCTGGATTTGTTATCAAGGCAATTCTGGCCAGATAAAATAAGATGGATTTAAAAAAAAAAAGAATGACATCAGTGAAAATGGGAGTTAGGACCTCTGAAAGTGCAGCCCTTCATAAAAGCAGTGGAAAATGGCCAGAACAGCCAAAATCAACTTGTTTCAGAACTCTGAAACTTAACCAAATGCTTCTCACATTCTTGGGTGCATTTAGAAATATGACTGAATCTTGGTAAGAACAGAAATCTTGTGGCCTTTTGATCTACTTTAGACCCATTCCCTGCTCTCCAGCTCAATGGTAGCCTTGAAAAATCATTCTGTAGTCCTGGCACCAGAGGGAGCAGAATGGGCTTCAATTCCAAATAACTGTCATCATTTGTCCTAGTGTTTCCCTGGAAGGCTCTGCTCCAAAGACTGGTCTTTGTTTGACCTCCCTTGAGCTCCCAGTGATGAAAGGCCTCTGAGATAAAAGCAGAGAAGGGTAGTATTTCACAAATGTTCTAACATCACAGCTGACTGAGGTGATGGATAACAGTGGAGACAAACAATAGACTAACCAAAACAGGTGAGAAAAGGCTGAGGATTCCCCCAAGCCAACATTTTGTTCAATACTGTGGGCCAGCTAAATCTTGGTGTTTCATCCACAGTGTCCTCAGTCAAGACAAGCTCTCTAAATGCCCATTTCTAATTCCCATGATGCTCTGGGCTTTCTAAGCCCACTGACAACTTCCCTGGACCACTTAATGTGTCCCTTCAGGTTTAAGGAAACTATCCCATAACTTCAGCCTTTCCCGGAGAAACTCTGCCTCCCAATTCAAGCCCACACCCACCTCCCGCCTGAACAGATAATTGCTACTCCTCCAAAGATAACACCTGCCACCAAGTTTTCTCCCCACATACCCAGGCTGGGACCTGGGAGGTGGCTTGGGCTTTACCCAGCTCCCTGCTGCCACTTCCAGATGGCTTTGCCTTTACTCTTATGTAGAACTCTTTAGCAGATGATATTACCATTTCCCTAAAGGGCGTAAGGAGATCAAACCAGTCAATCCTAAAGAAAATCAGCCCTGAATATTCATTGAAAGGACTGATGCTGAAACTGAAACTCCAATACTTTGGCCACCTGATGAGAAGAACTGACTCACTGGAAAAGACCCTGATGTTGGGAAAGATTGAGGGCAGGAGGAGAAGGGGATGACAGAGAATGAGATGGTTGGATAGCATCACCAACTTGATGGACATGAGTCTGAGTAAGCTCCAGGAGTTGGGGATGGATTAGAAAGCCTCAGTAATTAAAGTTGTGTGACCCTGGCGTGCTGCAGTCCATAGCGTCGCAAAAAGTTGGACACAAATGAGTGACTGAACTGAACTGAAGGGACTTAAGAGAACCACTTGAAAAACTACAGAAAACAAGGCAAAAATTCAGCAAAGGAGTGCTGATAAAAAAATTGATACATAGAAACAAGCAACTTTCATAAATACAAACAATAACCAGAGCGAAGATATAGCAACAGGTGCTGCTTGTGAAAACGTTATAACAGGTGAAGCACTTACACAGGAGTTGTACAAGGCCTATATGAAGAAAACTCTAAAACATCACTGTAGAAAACGTGAAGAAAGACACACTGTGTCATTGGGCAGAACATGTCAGTATTATGAAGACATTGTTTCTGTTGAAATTAATTTAGAAATTTAACCCAAAGCAAATCAAAATGTTCAGGTTTTAGAAGCTGGATTATCCAGTGAATTGTTAAGTCTACATTGAAAGACTGCTTCAAAATAGGAAGAGTCTTAAAAAGTACTGTATTAGTGGGAGATTAGAGCCCAATGTGTTTGCTATCTTAGAAAGCCTCAATAATTAAAGTTGTGTGACACTGGCAATAGACCAATAGAACCTAATATAAAATCCAGTAATCGACCCAAAAATGAAAAAGAGAGCAGTATATAATCAGTCTCTTGTGTGTATGCTTAGTCACTCATCAAGTCTGACTCTTGTGACTCCATGGACTTGTCCACCAGGCTCTTCTGTCCATGGGATTCTCCAGGCAAGAATACTGGAGTAGGTTGCCATTCCCTTCTCCAGGGAATCTTCCCGACCCCAAGGATGCAACCCATATCTCCTACATTATGGACAGATTCTCTATCATCTGATAATGGACTATCTGGACTACCAGGGAAGTCCAGATAATAAGGGAAGCACTTCAAATCAGTCAGGAATAGATTAACTATTCAAAAACTGGTCTGTTCAATCAGCCACCTGAAAATAAATAAATCTTGATCCATCCCTCACCCTGCATACCACAGAATCCACTCCAAATGGGTCAAAGATTTAAATGTTTTTTTAAAATATTTTAACTTCAAAAAAGTTAAGGATTTAACTTTAAAAAAAGAAGGATTTTTTATAACCTTGGAAGAGGTGAGATGATTCTAACGGCGACTCAAAATCCAGACGCTTTAAAGGAAAAGATTAAATGAAAAACATTTGTGTGACAAAATAAGTCAAAAGGAAAAAATTTGCAGCTCATATCAGAGTTTAAACTTAAAAAAATAGTGGAGAAAGTGTGAATAATACAGATGAAAGTTTTGTTATGTCTGTGGCCATGACATTGTATAAAATTATGAGGCTGTATTCTTCCATCATGCAAAAACTAGTATCTGGGGACTTCCCCGGTGATGTGGTGGTTAGGACTTCTCCTTCCAATGCAGGGGGTGTGAATTTGATCCCTGGCTGGTCATGGAGCTGAGATCCCACATACCTCAGGGCCAAAAAAAAACAAAACATAAACAACAGAAGCAATATTGTAACAAATTCAAATAAATGCTTTTTTAAAGTGGTCCACACCAAAAAACACCCCTCAAAAACAAAAAAAAGTGTCTGACTCAGAGAGAAGTTGCTCACGTCACTGATGAATGAGCGAAGTCCTAACACACCTTCCTGTGTCTTCACTTTCATCTTGGCTTATCTCCAACTATCAACACTTTCACCCACAACAATGGATGGTGGTACCAAAGGCAGTGGGGTCAGGCACTGGCCTTAAGTCACAGAGTGAACAGAGACAGCTGGAGTTTTTAACAAGCACATATAAGACCCCCTCTGGGAGTCCCCAGGAACAACTGAGCCTGGCAGAAAGGGATGAGTGCCGTTAAAGACTCGGGCCTAACAAGCTGCCTTAATTGGCTGTTAATGTCAGTGTGATCTCATTTGTACCTTCAGCCCAGTGAGACCCAGGGACATTGGGTTACAGTTAATGATGGATGGAGGGTGACATTTTGCATCACAAATACCAAACTAGCTTGGCAATGCATATGAGCAGAAGGGTGAGGCTGTATTTTCAGAATGAGTGAGGCCAGCTGACAGACCCATAGCCTGGTGGTGCTCTTGTGGGAAGAGCAGCGTAATGCAGCCTGAATGTGAAGCCAGGGCTCCTGTCTCAGACTGCAGGAGTTACTAACCTTGCCATTGAAACAGTCCTTGCTTTTGATTTGTCGTTAGCTAAACAGGCTCATGTGGTAGACGAAACTCCAGTACCAGCCACCCTTAGAGCTATTGGAAGTGGGGCCTGCTGATTGTACAACTGCTGCTTTTCTTGGGACCTTCCTTTGGCTATGGGTCTGCCTCACCTGGCAAATACAGCCCCCTTTGCCCACCCCAGGCAGCTGCAGCTAATGGCAGACCACCATAGAAAAGGCTAGATTTCTGGCCTTTTCTGGCTAGATTTCCCCCAAGGTGGGATTCAGTTTGGTTCAGTTCAGTTGCTCAGTTGTGTCCAGCTCTTTGTGACCCCATGGACTGCAGCATGCCAGGCCTCCCTGTCCATCACCAACTCCCGGAGCTTACTCAAACTCGCGTCCATTGAGTCGGTGATGCCATCCAACCATCTCATTTTCTGTCATCCCCTTTTCCTCCCACCTTCAATCTTTCCCAGCATCAGGGTCTTTTCCAAAGAGTCAATTCTTTGCATCAAGTGGCTTCAGCTTCAGCATCAGTCATTCCAGTGAATATTCAGGACTGGTTTCATTTAGGATGGACTGGTTGGATCTCCTTGCAGTCCAAGGGACTCTCAAGAGTCTTCTCCAACACCACAGCTCAAAAGTATCAATTCTTTAGCATTCAGCATTCTTTATGGTCCAACTCTCACATCCTTACATGACTACTTGAAAAACCATAGCTTTGACTAGACGGACCTTTGTTGGCAAAGTCTCTGCTTTTTAATATGCTGTCTAGGTTGGTCATAGCTTTTCTTTCAAGGAGCAAACATCTTTTAATTTTATGGCTGGAGTCACTCACTATCTGCAGTGATTTTGGAGCCCAAGAAAATAAAGTCTGTCACTGTTTCCATTGCTTTCCCCTCTATTTGCCAAGAAGTGATGGAACCAAATGCCATAATCTTAGTTTTTTGAATGTTGAGTTTTAAGCCAGCTTTTTTATTCTACTCTTTCACTTTCATCAAAAGGCTCTTCAGTTTCTCTTCACTTTCTGCAGTAAGGGTGGTGTCATCTGCATATCTGAGGTTATTGATATTTCTCCCAACAATCTTGATTCCAGCCTGTGCTTCATCCAGTCTGGCATTTCTCATGATACACTCTGCATATAAGTTAAATAAGTAGGGTGACAATATACAGCCTTGATATACTCCTTTCCCAATTTGGAACCAGTCTGTTGTTTCATGTCTGGTTCTAACTGTTGCTTCTTGACCTGCGTATTGATTTCTCAGGAGGCAGGTAACTCTAAAGTCTACCTCAGTGTTCGAAGCTCCCTATGGATTAGGCCACAGCTGGGAACACATCAAAGAGATCAAACCAGTCATTCTAAAGGAAATCAACCCTGAATATTCATAGGAAAACCTGAATCTCCAATACTTTGGCCACCTGATGTGAAGAGCCAACTCATTGGCAAAGACCCTGATGCTGGGAAAGATTGAGGCAGGAGGAGAAGGGGATGCCAGAGGAAGAGATGGTTAGATAGCATCACTGTCTCAATGGAGATGAATTTGAGCAAACTCCAGGAGATAGTAGAAGAAAGAGAAGCCTGGTGTGCTGCAGTCTATGAGGTCGAAAAGAATCAGACATGACTTAACTACTGAACAACAACTAAGGAACCACATTGCTGGGGCCTCCTTCCCCTTCTGCTTCACGCCCTCCCTTACTGAGAGCCCTCCCTCAACAGTTCAGGTGCACCAGGGACCCTGTCCCAGGCTCTACCTCTAGAAGACACAGTTTAAAAGAGTTTTCCTTCCTGGTCTGTCGCTTTTATAGGGTTGCCATTCTTTGAGACCAACTAGCGAGACCAGGTTAAACTGAGTCCTGCTGTAAGCATAGGAACCTTTGCAGGATCTGGGCCCTGGGGAGCTATCAAGTCCAGGCAGGGTATCAAAAAGGCAGTCGGAGGGAGCAGTCATATCAGGTATCTTCACCTGGATTGTTGCCAAGGTAGGAAGTCAAGAGTTCTAGGTGGAGATGAGGCCACAACCCAGAGCCTCCTGATGAAAATGAAAGAGGAGAGTGAAAAAGTTGGCTTAAAGCTCAACATTCAGAAAACTAAGATCATGACATCTGGTCCCATCACCATAGATGGGGAAACAGTGGCTGACTTTATTTTCCTGGGCTCCAAAATCACTGTAGATGGTGATCGCAGCAATGAAGTTAAAAGACGCTTACTCCTTGGAAGGAAAGTTATGACCAACCTAGACAGCATATTAAAAAACAGAGACATTACATTGCCAACAAAGATCCATCTAGTCAAGGCTATGGTTTTTCCAGTGGTCATGTATGGCTGTGAGAGTTGGACTATAAAGAAAGCTGAGCACCAAAGAATTGATGCTTTTGAACTGTGGTGTTGGAGAAGACTCTTGAGAGTCCCTTGGACTGCAAGGAGATCCAACCAGTCCATCCTAAAGGAGATCAGTCCTGGGTGTTCATTGGAAGGACTGATGTTGAAGCTGAAACTCCAATACTTTGGCCACCTGATGCAAAGAGAGCTGACCCATTTGAAAAGACCTTGATGCTGGGAAAGATTGAGGCAGGAGGAGAAGGGGACAACAGAGGATAAGATGGTTGGATGGCATCACCAACTCAATGGACATGGGTTTGTGTGGACTCTGGGAGCTGGTATGTACAGGGAGGCCTGGCGTGCTGTGGTTCATGGGGTTGCAGAGTTGGACATGACTGAGCGACTGAAGTGAACTGAACTGAAGATAAACTAAGAAATATCAAACTTGTAGGATGCAGGTGAGGCTTTTAATTCATGTATTAAACAAGAAGAAAGGCGTTTGAAATTCAATGATTTAAAGCTACCATGTCTGGAAGCCAGAAGAACCACAAAGTAGAGAAAAAGAAATAAAAGAGTAGAGACAGAATGAGAAAGAAAATAAATATACAGAGGGGAAATAAATGAGACACAAAATAGATGTACAGTAGAGAAAATCCAGAAAGCCAAAAGTGGGCTGTTTGAAGACTAATAAAATTCATTAACCTCCAGCAAAAGTAATCAAGAAAAAGAGAACTAAGGATGAACTGCCACCATCAGGAAGTTAGACTCACTCTGTTAAACGCTCTTGGAAGATGACTACCTTCAAGAGACATTCCAGGTAGGTCAGTGGTCAAGAGCCCAGAGGTGACCTGTTATTCAGCCAGCCTCCTGGTGGGTAGAGTCATGTCACTGTTCATAGCAAACTTTCCACCTTAGCGATCTGACATCGTGCTAGAATCAGTTCTTAGTATAAGTGCACACTTCTAAGGCTGCGATTAAAGATGCAAAATAAAGACAAGATCAAAAACCAATACTGGGCTGCCTTCGGTTGGGCTCCCTAGAAGCAGACCCCAAGACAAGGTTTTTAGTGGGTTGGAGAGGCAGCCTCAAGAAGTGCCAGTGGAGGAGTGGGGGTGGTGGGGCCTTTGTGTCATCTCTAAGGATGGCCACCTCCATGCTCCCTGCCCTGGGCAGCACACTGCTCCATTCACTAGTGGGATCTGTGCCCCTGACTTGGACCTGGCAGGGTCTGTAACTGGCAGGACCTGGCCACTGGCTGTGGCAGGAATGCCATCCTGGGATGTGCTCCCTCCAAGCCCAGGGCGTAGGGGGCTGGCAGCGTCTGCCTCCACCCAGGGAGTCTCACCACCCAGCTCTAAGACTGCTCAGGTTGGACCACTGACGATGCAGCATTGCAGGGATGAGAGGACACGGGGGGCTGCTGCCTCAAGGAGCAGGGCAGGAGCAAAGCCACCTGGACCTTCTCACCCAGCAGAGCACAGTCGTGATGACCCTGGTCTACCCCACTGGGCTGCAGAAACACCAGCCAAGTCCACACATTCATGAGCTCAGAATTGGGAGACATGGTGCGTAAGTGTCATCAGAAGCCTGGCGTTTGGGGGCAGGGGGTCTCTGGCTGAAGGATTCAGTGCCCGGTACACGGAAGGACAGATCCTGTTTGGGCACCTGGGCTCAGTCCGATGGCGGACTCTGGGAGGTGGTAGAAGTTGCCCAGGAGTGGTCTGACTAGAGAGGCATTTATTCACTCACAGCCATCGTCCTGGGTGAAGGCGGCTCCCCGAAGTGTGAACTCCATCTGCGTGAAAGCAGTGCTGCCCCCACCATGCTGGATGCAGGCGCTTGTCAGAGGAAGCTGTCACCAGCACAGCGACGGAGGCACCCCGGTCTCTGAGCAGGGCAGTGAGAGCCACGGGCTATGTGATCCAGCTCTGGTGTGCAGCTCTTAATGCTTCTCTCCAGTCAAAGCCATATCAGATTGCTTGGCTTTTCCCTTTCCTCCAGGCATAGTGTTGCATTTTCTTGGGACATGGCTTCTTCTTTCAGCCTTCTAAGTCCTCTATTACCTTCTCACTTCAGCTTGAACATTACCTCCTACTGGAAACTGTCGGTATCAGTTATTAATAACCCCCTTTCAGTTACATATTGAAACACACACACATACACACACACAAGACTCGACTCAAATGGGCTTGAAGAGAGAAATTTTTGACTGAGTGAACTGCAAAGTCCTATAGTCTTGGGCTTCAGGCTCAGCTTGATCAAGGCTCAGTTGATATCTCCAGAACATTACTTCTTTCAGCCCCTGGATTCAGCCCTGCTTACCTCCATGTAGTGACTTCATTCTCAGACCCCAGATAATACCGCAATGGCGGCTGCTGCTCTAATCCACCCTCTTTCAGCTTCAAGAGAGAAGAAAGAGATTTTTTTTTTTACTGCATCCCATATACAGTTCTTGCAATTTCCTAGGGCTTCCCTGATAGCTCAGTTGGTAAAGAATCCACCTGCAATGCAGGAGACCCCAGTTTGATTCCTGGGTCGGGAAGATCCACTGGAGAAGGGATAGGATATTCACTTCAGTATTCTTGGTCTTAGCAGACCAGCTTAGGTTACATGCTCATCTCTGAACCAGTCAATGTAGCCAGAAGGAATATGCTGTTGCCTTTTGCCTGGGTCTTATACCCTGGCCCTGGAGCCAGGGGCTTTGGCTTCATTTGAACCAATGGGTGATAGATTGGTTCACAATAAAACTCAAAGTTGCTGCCCAAAGACAGCGAGGGGATGAAGGCAGAAACATTCTCTACTCCTTTCTGAGACATCTCACCTACATCTACCTAGCTTGAACTAAATGCCCTTCCCCTGTGACCTTAGCATTAGCCACGTTGTGCTGTGATACTTGATTGGGTGATTTTGTCCATCAATGCCTTGTAAAAAATCTTGAGGACAGAGACCATGATTGATGTGTTTTTATTTCTTCACACGTAATCCCACCAACAGTACAAACTAATTATTTCATCAGTACCTGTGGAATGAATGAATTAATAATCAGACTTAAAATACCACATAGTCACTTATATTAGACAAGCACAAACACACAAAAACAAAGGCCAGTCTCTAGCTAATGAGTTGACTTTTCATTTGTTTTGCAAATCATATTAAAACATAACATGTGTAAAACTGCATCCGTCATAATCAATGAATTTTCACCAACTGGATTTTCACACTTACTTAACCAGAACCAGATTGAAACAACATTACAAGACCCCCAAATCTCCATTTACTCCCCACTCCAAGGACAGCTGCTCTCCTGACTTCTAGTACCATGCATTAGTTCTGCTTGTCTCCGAGCTTTGTAGAGAGACAAAGCTTCTCCTTGCATTATGGTACACTCTTCCTTTATGGGGATATGCCATCCTTTATCTTCCCATTCTGCTGGTGGTGGGTATTTTGGTAGTTTCCAGTTTGGGGCTATTACAAATAGTGCTGCAACCAGCATGCTAATAAGTGTCTTGTGGGTGAACATGCAGGCACGTTTCTGTGTATACTAAGCAGTAAAAATGCTGTCATAAGGTAGGAGTGTATTCAGCTTTAGAGAAAGATTTCAGTTTTCCAAAATGGGTTTGCCAGTTTCCAATGCAGCCAGACTCAGACGGTAAAGCATCTGCCTACAATACGGGAGACCCAGGCTCAACCCCTGGGTCAGGAAGATCTCCTGGAGAAGGCAATGGCAACCCACTCCAGTAATCTTGCCTGGAAAATCCCATGGACGGAGTAACCTGGTAGGCTACAGTCCATGGGGTCGCAAAGAGTCAGACACGACTTCACTAATGCAGCCTGAAGTGTAAGTTTGACGGATTGATCTCTTTGGTTTCCATCTGTACACTGCATGGACATATCTTGGGTACATTCCCAGAGCTATGTGCACAATAGATGCTTGATAAATACTAAGTGGAGGAAGGAAGGAAGGAAGGTAGGAAGGAAAGAAAAGAAGGGAAGAAGGGAGGGAGGTTTAAAAGAAGGACCACACCGAAGATCCCAGAAGAGCCACGGAATTTGCTGAAGGCAAACTTTCCCCTTCCTTGACTACAATGTGAATTAAACGATAGAGTTTGTGGAGGATTTCATTCATAATCCCTTCAAAATGAGTTAGTCCTGCTATGTACTAAATGGATTATGCATGAATCCCAAAACAAATCCAACTGCAATTAATGTTTTAATAAACTGGTTGCTAGTGTATGCAATACCCACAACTCGTCAGGAGGGATTGTATTATATTTATAAACATTAATTAGGTATTTGTTATTGTCTAACTAAATGTAAAATAAATCCACAGCATCACTGGCCACTTGGGTGAAAAAATCTCGGTGGAGACTGTAATTAGAAAATAGATGTAAGGGAAGAGCATTAATTAGTTAGCTAATGGTAAGCTTTCCACTAATTGAAATGAGGAACCCTTATCTTGCAGGATGATAAAATATCTTAGGTGTGAGAGAGAGTGAGTTCCTTTGGGAATTAATAATAAGCCAAAATATTCATTCAACTCTTCCCTTAGGGTATTTTCCTACAAACTCACAATGAAGTCGGTATTCACTGCCAAATAAAATACAAAGTTATGTTAAAAAAGTTTTTTTTTTTTTTTTAAAAAGTGAAAGAACAGGAGGAGTTGGGCAAAATGAAAGGAAATCTATTCTTGCCAAAATAGGGAACAGGTTCCTGATGTCCAGATTTAATTTTGGTCCTTGTCTTTCTGAAATGCCTCTGAGACAGGTGACTACTATCTCCCTGAGGTTCTCGGGTCTGTGGAGGTCCAGGAGGGAAAGGACCTGGAACGTCTTCTAACTGATGCGAACACCCTCCATTGAGCTGTGACATGAGTAAGAAGGACGCCTTCGTGGTTCAAAGCCCACTGGAAGTTGGGGGATTGTTTGCTATGACTGCCAGTGGGCCCTTGACTGTTACACAGATCCTGTGGGGTTCATCTCTGCTATTATGGCTTTAGCTCCTGACCTGGTCTCTATCCCTCTAGATCCCTCACCAGTCTGTTCACTCAAACATAGTCACCTAATAGAAGTGCAAGCCCAATCGGGCACCTCCTTTGCTCTTTAAACCTCTTGATCCATCCCACGTCCTGTTAAGTACAGAATAAAGGTCAAGTTTCCTGGCATCATAAGAGATCCCCATGACTGTTTTTTTAAGACCTTTTAAAAAATGTGGACCATTTTTAAGTCTTTATTCAATTTGTTACAGTATTGCTTCTGTTTTATACTTGGGTGTTTTGGCAGCGAGGCATGTGGAATCTTAGCTCCCCTCTCAGGAATCAAACCCACACCCCCTGCACTAGAAGGCAAAGACCAGACACTGAACTGCCAGGGAAGTCCCAAGCCCCCCATGACGGTTCATTCTCTCCCACTACTCTTGGTCTTGTAATGTTCACCCCAGCAGTGCCTGCCTTACAGCTCCATGAAAGAGTCTTCTCTTTTACTCATGCCTGCCCAGTCCTTCCTTGCATTTGCTTGATCAATTCCTACTGGTCCTTAAAAGACTTAACTTGGATAAGAAGGCACCTTGGGACCCCTAAGGCGGCCGCAGAACCTTCCTCAGTGGCTTTTCTCCACGATTCATAAAACTACCCACTTCCTAATCCCCCTCTCCAACCATCCTCTTTCCTGAAAGCAGGAATGTCTGCTTTACCTTCCAGAACCTACTCTGTCCCTCCTGTCAATTAAAAGGTTGTTGAACCAACTTTGCAAAGTCATTCCTAAGTTCTGAGATCATTTCCAAGTTCAGCAAGTAAACAAGGCAGGTAGAGCAGGGAAAAACCATCACAACTTGTCATTTACTTGACATGACTGGGGTGCTTTGAGGCTTTGGCAGTTATGGTGGCAGGGGACAGCAAGATGGGTGGGGTGGGGATGACAGCTGGCGGGAGAAGAGAAATCAAGAGTGCAGGGTGGGACTGTGGACTTCAGGTTGGGAATCCTCTTTTAAATCCAGAAGGAGATGTCATGGCTCAGTTGGTCCAGGTGTTAATTGCAGGTTGAGAACTTGAAAAGCCTGCACTGATTGGCTCCTGGCCCGAGTGCATCCACCTATCAATGGTCCATCCAGGTTAGAGCCCTGATCAGCAACACCCAGTTCTCCTCCATCCTTTCTTCAAGCTGCCTTCAAGAGGTAAGCTTAGTCCAAATGAAACCAGAAACCTCCACCCATTAATAACAACTTGTTTTTGGCCAGAACCTTACAGGCCAAATAGAAAACCTGAGCTGGAGAGGAGCGTAAGTCTGAAACAGAACCATTCTTTTTCAGCCCTGTTAAAGTTATATTCACTGTGGGTCTGACAGATTTCATGAGGAATCCCTCTATCAGTAGGTCTTAAAGAAATACGCATTTAAAGAAAAATGTGTTCAAACTAAGACAACATTGAAAATCAACTATATTGCAATAACAATTTTTGAATTGCACTAATGAAAATAATATGAATTTTCAAATAGGGATACAAAAGTGTTATTTTCCCTGAATAAACTATATCACAAAAAAGAAAATGTATTTGACTTCTAATTTTTTGTATTTATAAATAGTTCAAATAAATAAAACATGAAAGTGAAAGTGTTAGACACTCAGTCGTGTCTGACTCTTTTCGACCCCATGAACTACAGCTTGCAAGGCTCCTCTGTCCATGGAATTCTCCAGGTAAGAATACTGGAGTGGGTAACCACTCCCTTCCCTAGGGGATTTTCCCAACCTAGGAATCAAACCTGGGTCTCCTGCATTACAAGGAGATTCTTTACCAACTAATCTACCAGGGAAGCCCATAGATAATTCTGAAATCTTCATTTATATCAGCATTATCAATCACTATTCTTAAAAAAAAATAATTTTATAAAAAAGGTCATAAAATGTGTTTGTTGCATACTTCAATATAAAGGTTGCCAAACAACAAAAAGAAGAAAAATATATCTACTAGAAAGAGTCAATAGCTAGAGCTGTTGACTTAGCCCAGTTTGCCAGTGCTAGGAGGAAGGTCATGTGGCTTCGTGAAATGTAGCAGACAAGGAAATTTCTGTAGAGGCCCCTAAATCATTCAACAGTGAAAAAGATTCCCAGATGGCCTTATCGGCGTCTACGTCAAATTGTTAGGTATCAGCACCAACTAATAAATTTGCTTTGGGGCTTGGTTTTTTGACATTTGTTCAAATCCTCAGAGAACCGTAGTTACTGTATATCCTTGTACAGTATTTGAATTCTGAATCACTATGCCTGGTCGGCTGCCCACTGGGACAGGAAATAAAACTCCATAATAGAATGTCATTTTTAAAAAGTCTAAGCATTATGAGTTGCAGTGATATTGTATGACAAACTCATGTTTCTCTTTTGTCTCAAATGTTTTATTCTCCAGGAAAGCTCATTTGCATTGTTGTCCCATATGGGGATTTGCACATCCTGGTACGATAAAGATGCAGAAGGGAATTAGGTCACTAGGCATCCTCTTTTTTCTGTTAATAACCCTGTCCAACCTCTTCCTTCTTAATCCCATGCAGACAAAAGCAATGGAAGCTAAACCGTCCAGAGTCGTGATAGGAAAGGCGGACAAGTAAATCCACCAACATGAGTCCATTCACTCGCTGTGGATGTATTTAATTAATCCCATGTGGACTGGTCTTATTCAAATAAAAGTATATTTTAGAAGACGGCTGCCTTGTTCTCTGGTCTGTGTGGTGACCCCTGATGGAGGCAGCTGGGCTGGTTTAATCAGTCAGTTATTACAGGTCTGGCTTGCTTTCTGCTAATGGCGTCATGCCGGAAAGAATCTGTATTCTAGGCAGAGTGGAAACATCCCCAGTGGGTAAGGAATTAGGAGAACATTAGAAGGGTACCAGGCAGCAGCAGCAGGCAGCGGAGGGGAGTGGGAGGTTGCGGGGTCCCAGATGCGACCCCAGGCAGGCAGCGAGCAGGGAGCTTGAATGACTTCCATGGGCTGGCGCCCACATGGCAAACTCCTGTGGTGCCCGGCCTAGTTCTGAGATGAAGTTTGCTACTGGGGTCCTTTCCAATCCTCTTACTTCATATGACTTCCTGCCCAGGCCAATCCCACATTGGTATATTAAAGGTCAAGTTGTATTATCCTCAAGCATAAGGATAATATTAGAAAACTCTCAATTGGTGCTTACGATGTGTCCAGCTTTCGCTGATACTGACACCCCATACTCACCAAAACCCTATGAGTGGCTGTTGTTATTTTGCCCTCTTACAGACGTGCAGATGGAAGCACGGGATGGGTATGTGAAATGGCCAGTATCACTAGGGCAGCAGACAGCACAACAGGATTCCAACGAAACCAGCTGGGCTCAGAAATTACATCCTTGACCACTCCAAACTCAGTCTCCCAGGAGCCTTGATTTCATGCCAGCCAAGATTGGAACATTCAGGACCCGCCCTTCAGAAAGAAGCAAGCCGTACCCCAGATGGTCAGTAACAGCAGTGCTGTTCCATAACAGTCCCAAACTGGAACTCACCCACACGCACATCAACTGGAAAGTGAACAGGTAAAGGCATATTCTGGAGAAGGCGATGGCGCCCCACTCCAGTACTCCTGCCTGGAAAATCCCATGGACAGAGGAGCTTGGTAGGCTGCGATCCATGGGGTCGCGAAGAGTCGGACACGACTGAGTGACTTCCCTTTCACTTTTCACTTTCATGCACTGGAGCAGGAAATGGCAACCCACTCCAGTACTCTTGCCTGGAAAATCCCAGGGATGGGGGAGCCTGGTGGGCTGCCGTCTATGGGGTTGCACAGAGTCGGACACGACTGAAGCGACATAGCAGCAGCAGCAGCAGCAGAGGCATATTCAACAGTGAGACTCGATTAACCAGACTCATGTCCAGGGTGAGCCACACATCAGATGCGGAGAGGATGGCCGGTACGAGGGAGCATGCGTGCTGCACTCGTCCGCCAGAAGGTCAAGAACAGGAGCGCTGTCTTTGGGGTCAGAACTCAGGACAGTGGCTCCCCTGGGCAGGGGCTGATGACTGCGAGAGGGCACAAGAGGGTGGTTTTATCTCTTGACCTAGAAGCTGCCTTCATGGCAGCCTTCATTTTGTATAGATTCATCAGATCCGTACAGGACTGTATGCTCTTTTCTGCAGGTAGGTTCTCCTTGACTAAGAAAATAGATTTTTTGAAACCATGATCAAAGAAAGTGTCTGATTAAACTCTCAGAATGGATGGTCAAGCACCATTTGTAAAAGATATCCAGTTCCTCACTAGGGACCGACTTAGGGCTCCTCATTGAAGGACATTGACAGTGGAAGGTGACAGAAGGAGGGTGAAAGGAAAATTCCTTAGATATACTCCATGCTCTGCTGAGCGGCCAATTACCTGCATGGTCCTGGGTGCGCAGGTCACCTGGCTGAACGACATCAGTGCAGGTGGTTTAGAAGCTCTGCTAAGGTCAGCTCCCTGAGGGAGGAGGTTTGACCATGACGACACCAAAAAACACAGGGAGGAAAAATGCCCTTTGGACCAAACATCCCATTAAGAAGTTGGCACCACCATCAGCTTCACCAGCTATCACAATCCTCATCAAAAGAATGAGTGTAAAACTCCCTTTTGCTTTTATGGTAATCTTATGGTACTGCTCTACACACCTCCAGGATAATATCAGATAATACCAAACTCTTAAGAAAGTCAATCTGTGATTCCACTCTGGTTCAGTTTTTCTAAATATTCTTAAATGATAAAGTCAGAGACTTTTCTGCTTTTTTGGAAGTGATTTTTAAGTGGGGACAAAGGTCATCTACTGGGAGAAAAAAGTCAACCAGATTATTCTGAGGCTTGGTACTGAATCAGAGTGTAATGTAACAGATGAATTTTGAATACAGGTGTATTTCATAACACATTTGTAATTCTATTGTGAAAGATATGAGGTTAGAAGATATTAACTTACAGTCTTTATTCTTTTTAATCATTTCTAGCATGTTTTACAGTCATATAAAGATGTGTGTGTGTGTTCAAAAGTCAAATAAAGAAATTCCACTTGCTTTTCAGGGAAACTTTTAATTGATTTCACAGATAAGGAGAAAAGTATACACATTACAGGTTTATGGCTCCCCAAATTTTTACAAAGTGAATACACCAGAGGGTGCCCCAAGTTTACCAGCAGTAAATCAGCCCCCATAGTGACTGTGGCAGACACTCTGGGTGACTCACATCCCATCCACTCAATCTTCCTCCATGTCAGCTGCAGCCAGGTGGACCGTCCCTGTGTGAGCCCTGAGTCATTCTGAACCGACAGCACCTCACCTCCAAGAACAAGCTCCCTGATGGTCTGGTTTGGTTCTTGGATCCTAAAGCAGCACAAAAGCTCACCCCAAATCCACCAGTGCAGCCTGGAGGAGCCCTCCAACCAGCGCAGACAGGAGTTGGGGAGAGACCCCCAGGCACTCTCCCTTTCTGGACAATTCTGGTAGGAACTCTGTGTCCTGAGAGCTCCAGAGGCAATCCAGGCCCGGCCACCTCCAGCGTGGTCTTTCTGGGCAGGGGGACCTTCTGCCCCTACTCACTCTCCCTGGGCACACCTCCCAGATAAACCACCTACCAGTGTCCACTTACTTGCCAATACATGGTTTTATCAGCCTTTGTCTTTTCGGCCACTCTCATCAGGGTGAACAAATTGCTTTTTAAAGAGAAGAGGATGGTTTGGATTATTGCCTGGGATGACCATTGCTTACTGTCCCTTCCCCCAGTGTCCATACTACACAGTGGACACGTCCCTGCCCATCCACCAGGTGAACTTGTTGGACCAATGGGAGGTTAATGGATGTAACAGAAGCTAAAGTGTGTAATGTCCTTGTGCCCTGAGCCTTGCCTTCCAAGCACTTCTGCCAACGGAAGAGCATGTCTTGGCTGACCCACTGATGTATTCAGGAGGGGAGAGAGCGAGACCCAAACTGCTCTCAGAGCTGGCCACAGTGGGAACCAGCCACCCGGGACATTTGGAGGATAAATGAGCACCACTTTAGGCCACTGGACTGGGGGATACCGGTTTCCATGGCGCTACCATGACAATGATCATCAGTTGCCACATTAGAGACGGGTGTCCTTGTGAAGTTCATCAAACTACCCAGAAGCATAGCTATCCCACTTACAGCTAAACTTACCATTAAAGTCTGCATCGAGCCAAGCTAGTGAGAAGCTGCCTTCTCACTATTCCGAGCAACCTTGAACTCCCTCCACTCAATATTTAACAAAGGCTTGATTAAAAGAGACAATATTTACAGAGAAAGTTAGGCCACCCATTCGTTGCTAGAGTTCTCTAAGTTACCTCTGCTTTTATCCCAGGTGGCAAAGCTGTGCCCTGAGACTGAATTGTTCTCATTCTCCCAGGGCAGTTGCTACAAAGTGGTGCTTTGACATACTCCCACCAATGCGTCTTGAAAGAAATTACATGTTAAAGTTTTGTGATAGATGTGCTTGAATATGCTGTAAGGACATGGTTGCGGGCACTGCATGAAATGCCAGGGGTGGGGAATCATTTCAAGTTTCAATACCTGGGACAATTGGAACCTCCTGAAAATGAGTTTGTATTACATCATGAATCATGCTTTCCTTGAACGTCAGTTGCTTTTCTTGTATTGGCCAGCACAAAACTCAGGTCAAATTTTTGGCCTACTGCATTTAACCGTTGAACACGCATTTAAAAAACAATCTTCGTTCTTGGCTACTCCCTGATTCTCTCACTCAAATAATTTGAAACTGTGTTTAGTCTTCTTGTTATGAGATTTTGGTGGGGATCTGGTTAAAACATCTTGGTGAGTTTATGCCCAGAATTGTCCTTTCCCTGCCCACGTGTTCGGGACAGTTCAATAGAGGAATTTAGCATCTGTATTCTGGCACCAGACTTTCCAGATTGGAATTCCACTTCTACCACTTATCTTCAACAAACTACTTCATCCTTCTCTGCCACTGGCTCCTCAGCTTTAGCATGGGGGTCTCCCAAGATACTCAGGTGGGTCTCTGCTCAAGACAGTCGGTGCTCATTCCAGGTGAGTTGCAAGACCGTGATGTAGGTTTTGCAAAAGAGGTGGTCCGAACTGGTTATGTGACTCTTAATTGTTCACTTAATCATTTAAGTGGAATAAAAGAGTTGGAGGCTCTTAAGAAGGAAGGAGGGAAATTCCAAAGAGTCATTGCTGCTCTGAGTTCTGCATTCCCAGAGTGGAGAAACAGCTGGGTGCTCCGCCCCCCAACTCCATTCACCTCCAGCCAAGGGAGCAACCTTTGCAGAGAGGTCAGAGGGCATGACGAGTCTCCTGCAGCATTTCCACAACACCATCGGTACTCAGCTCTCTGAGATCGTTATTTGAATGTGTCTTATCTCCTCTAGACAATAAGAAACAGGAGGGCAGAGAATGTCCTTTTCTTCAAGGTGTCGGACATTTACTTGCCAACATTTGATCACACACCCTGCCTGAGTGCGTGCCCAGTCGCTTCAGTCGTGTCTAACTCTGAGCCACCCTATGGACTAGAGCCCACCAGGCTCCTCTGTCCATGGATTCTCCAGGTAAGAATACCGGAATGGGCTGCCATGCCCTCCTCTAGGGGATCACACACACTAGATGCCAGTTATTGGGCACAGCAATGAGACTATTAAATAAGAAAGACACACACTTCACCACATGTTTCCCCTTTCTAGAATGGGATTATATCCACTGACACTAGGCTTGATCCATTAACTTGATTAGTATATCAGTTTGTTCCTGCAGCTTAACAAGTAGCTCCAGATTCTTGTGGCTTCAGACAGGAGTCATGTATCAGCTCTTGGCTCTGTGGGTTGGGGCTCTGAGTTGAGCTCAGCCATGTGGCTCTCCAGCTACTTCCACCTGGGTGGAATATGAACAGACAGAAACCACTGAGACTGAGAAAAATATAGACAAAATAAACAAGTAGCAACAACCAACCACAGGAAAATCAGAGGAGAGATAAAGAAAGGAGCTGGCATTCCAAGCGAGTTCAAGAATTCCTGACAGCTTTCGGTATCATTCCAAGTTCAACTTTATAATCATTTACGGTAAATTCCCTTAATCCTAATTCACTCAAGAGAAGCTCTGTTCCCTGTAACCAAAGAGACTTGCTATGACAAGAATTAGCGCCTTGGGACTTCCCCTGATGGTCCAGTGGCTAAGACTCTGTGCTCCCAATGCAAAGGGCCTGAGTTCGATCCCTGGTTGGGGAGCTAGATCCCACATGACTCAACTAAGAGTTCACATGCCGCAACTAAAGATCTTGCATGCTGCAAGACCTGGCACAGCCAAATAAATAAGTTAAAAAAAATAGGATTAGTGCCAGACACTCATAGGAAATTCAGGGTGTTTGAAACAGGCCATTGGGGCTGGGTGCAAGGGGAAGATGCCACTTATTCGTGCAGTGGTACATCAGGCTATTGTTTGCGGTTTCTTATGACTCAGACTATCTTGCAGGTGAGGCTTCTGGGGTTTGGGGATAGGCTATTGGGAGTTGCAGGTGTCAGAGGAGTGCTCAAAACAGCAGTGAGGTATTGCCAGTCACTGAAGAGTGAGTTCTGTATCCAGGTTGTGCAGCTGGAGGCAGATGTTCGGGAACATGATGCGACCCTTCTGAACAATGTCCTCTCCTGGAGCTGACACAATGGTGGGTCCATTGAAGAGTAAGTCTGAAAATGTCATATGCATTTCCAAACTGCAGCATGGGTCAAATTCCCAGAATTAACATTTCCCATGACTTAGGTTAAGTATCTGATTGGTAGAGACTGAGAATTTGCCAGGAGATGAGATATCTGGAAAACACCCAAAGACTTGGAGATTCCCCTGCACCCTACACCCTTCCTGAAGACTACCCAGTTTGGTGATTTCCCCCCAACATCTTCACATGGTTTTCTCACTTTCCAGTGAGAATGGGTGGATGGTGGCAACCCTGGTGCATCCCCCAGGCCCCCTCAGATCCCTTTTTACCATTTGGTGGGAGATAGTCCCTGGCTTTGATGTGCCTTTACTTACAAGAGCCTGTACCCTTGTCTCCTTCTCAGAGAACTGCCCTCAGGTTACTGGAGCCTCATTTAGGGAGTGCCTAGAAATGGGCCTGAAATTTTGCACCCAGTTCCAAACTGTGTGTGTGTGTGTGTGTGTGTATATTTGTATATATGTGGGTGTATGTATATGTGTATGTGTGTACATATGTGTGGGAGTGGGTAGGTGTGTATGTGTACTGTGTTTATATGTATGTATGTATGTGTGTGGGGTGTGTGTGTATGTGTGTATATGTGTGGTGTGTGTGTGTGCATGCATATGTGTGTGGATGTGGGTGTGTGGATGTGGGTGTATGTATATGTGTGTGCGTATGTGGGTATATGTATGCATGTGTGTGTATATGTGTATGTGTGTGTGTGAGTGTATATGTATGTATGTGTGGGTATGTATTGTGTGTATATGTATGTGTGTTGGGAGGGGACATTAACTGGGTGTCCTACCATCAAACTCTATTCTGACCCTGTCTACCTGGAGAGGATGTCGGATCTCTGTGGTTGGGGTCTCGGGACTATAAGACTTCCCACCTCACCACCTCAAGCATCATTCACAAGTCCAGGGGGTCACCTGTGCCTCCACCAACTGGCTATGGACTGGAAGTACCAATGACCCCTCCCCAGGTGCTATTAATTTACTAGAGTGGCTCACAGAACTCAGAGATAACACTTCACTGACTAGATGACCTGTTTATTATGAAAGGATAAAACTCAGGAACAGCCAGATGGAGGAGATGCATGGGGCAGGGTGTGGGGAAAGGACATGAAGATTCCATGCTTCCCTGAGCACACCTGTTCCCAGATTAGCACATGTTCATCAACCCAGAACTTTGGGGGTTTATGGAGGATTCATTCGATAACTCTAATTGATTCAATCATTAGCCATTGTTGACTGAATTTTTGAATATACTTAAAATGCTTTAAAACTTTCCTCTTATTAAATTAAAAATGTGTTTTAAGAGTGTTTTCATTTATGTTTGATAAAAAGATCCCTGTCTGGAATATCAGAAAATCACTCACAGCTGCTTTATACCGATCAGATATGGGGATCTCCCAAGTCTGGTCCTCTCAGAATAAGGACAGGCAGGTGGGTGTGTTGTGTTAGGGGAACCACCAGCACAGAGAGAGGTGAGCTATCATTTTTTAAACAAAATTCTCTTTCATTTGGAGAACAAATTCTTGAATCCCACTGTTATTAAGCTGAATGGCACAGGCTTAGCTTCAAGCAGCCAGTTCTACTGGAAGGACCCTTCTTGATGAAATGACTTTACAGATTAGGGGGGTGGGGTGTGAGACACCCCCATCACAATATGACTTTCCCCAACGTCTTGTCTTTTTATCACCAATAACAAGCAGGCATTGAGCGTGTGTTATGTGTCTCACTGAATTGCGTGCTGGACACGGCTTTTAATGTCTATTGAAGGAGGAATTTACCAATAAGTGTTTTCAAGGCCATTGAGAGAATAGTAGTAGTGCTGCCCAGGCCGTGCGAATCTGGAGAACAAAGGCATGTAGGCCGAGCAGCATGCGTGGAGGACTGGATGCGTCCAGCTGGGTGTGGGAGTCAGGCCAGAGGCACTCCAGACAGCTGTGGGTACCAACCCACCCAGAGTTCTTGTGCGGTGGCCCGGAGATGAGCAGGCATCCCTTAATGAGGAATTTCTCACAAAGTTTACGTGAAATAAACACACTCATGGACTACACATTCAAAGCCTTTGGCTCCAAACCTCCTCCTCCTCCTCAGTGGGCACAGAGGGTCCCCAGGGCCCCTCTTCTCGACTCAGCACCCATTTCTCTTTCTGCTGTGAGGACCTCCCTGGACTTTCCTTTGGGGAATTGAAGCTACAAGCAACATTATAGCTACAAGGACTGGGAGAGGCAGTGAGTCTAGGAGATGAAGCTTCTGTGTTTGAGCCCTGATGATACCGCCTCCCAGCTGAGTGGTCTTGGCAAAGCTGCTTAACCCTCTCTGAGCTGGGATTGCCTTATCTGTGAGATAAGGATAATGAGAGAAGCTGCCTCCTGCTGCGTGTGAAGTGACTTGAGTCTACATGCCTGGCACACACTGGGGGCTGAATTGGGGAGAGGGCTGAGCAATATCACCCTCCCCATCCTTGTGGTTCCAGTAAGAACATCAGTGTGTCTTGACCATGCCACAGGGTGGGCGTGTGACCCACATTTGGTCAATCAGGCCATTTCTCCTGGGAATTTGATTCTTGAACTAAGTGAAAGGACAGAGAAATTCAAGTCAATAATGTATGCAAGGATGCACAAGGGTGTTGTCCACGTGCATTTACCTCCCAGCTCCCTCGATACCTGGATCCTCCTCCTTCCAAGACTGGGCTATGTGCTTCCCTGTTTGGATCCTGGGAGCTGCCCCTATCCTTCCAGCACATCCCTGTTTGTTGTTATATTCAGATGTGTTTCCATTCTTTGTAAACAAAGCAGCCTGGCCAACTCACAACTGTGGGGATGTCGCAATCTTTGTGTCTTTGATTCTTTTCGACCCCATGAATCATAACACGCCAGGCCTCCCTGTCCATCACCAACTCCCAGAGTTCACTCAGACTCACATTCATCAAATCAGTGATGCCATCCAGCCATCTCATCCTCTGTCGTCCCCTTCTCCTTCTGCCCCCAATCCCTCCCAGCACCAGGGTCTTTTCCAATGAGTCAACTCTTTGCATGAGGTGGCCAAAGTACTGGAGTTTCAGCTGTAGCATCATTCCTTCCAAAGAATGCCCAGGGCTGATCTTTAGAATGGACTGGTTGGATCTCCTTGCAGTCCAAGGGACTCTCAAGAGTCTTCTCCAACACCACAGTTCAAAAGCATCAGTTCTTCGGTGCTCAGCTTCCTTCACAGTCCAACTCTCACATCCATACATGACTATTGGAAAAACCATAGCCTTGACTAGACGGACCTTTGTTGGCAAAGTAATATCTCTGCTTTTTAATATACTAACTAGGTTGGTCATAACTTTCCTTCCAAGGAGTAAGCGTCTTTTAATTTCATTGCTGCAATCACCATCTGCAGTGATTTTGGAGCCCAGAAAAATAAAGTCTGACACTGTTTCCACTGTTTCCCCATCTATTTGCCATGAAGTGATGGGACCAGATGCCATGATCTTCGTTTTCTGAATGTTGAGCTTTAAGCCAACTTTTTCACTTGCCTCTTTCACTTTCATCAAGAGGCTTTAGTTACTCTTCACTTTCTGCCATAAGGGTGATATCACCTGCATATCTGAGGTTATTGATATTTCTCCCGGCAATCTTGATTCCAGCTTATGCTTCTTCCAGCCCAGCATTTCTCATGATGTACTCTGCATATAAGTTAAATAAACAGGGTGACAATATACAGCCTTGATGTACTCCTTTTCCTATTTGGAACCAGTCTGTTGTTCCATGTCCAATTCTAACTGTTGCTCCCTGACCTGCATATAGGTTTCTCAAGAGGCAGGTCAGGTGGTCTGGTATTCCCATCTCTCTCAGAATTTTCCACAGTTTATTGTGATCCACACAGTCAAAGGCTTTGGCATAGTCAATAAAGCAGAAATAGATGTTTTTCTGGAACTCTCTTGCTTTTTCGATGATCCAGCAGATGTTGGTAATTTGATCTCTGGTTCCTCTGCCCTCTACTCACTCTATATAAGAGGCTCTAAGTTCATCAACAGATGAATGGATAAAGATGTGGTATGTATATACAATGGAATATTACTCGGCCATAAAAAGGAATGAGTTTGAGTCAGTTCCATGACCTTTTTATTCATCAGCACCCTACTTACCTTTCCAATCCATACACTTTCCTCCATTTCTGCTGCTAATTATTTCTCCTGCCCAGGCCACCCCTGTGACTTCAGTCACAATTTGAAGACAGGAACTTCAAATTAACATTTTAATAGAAATGAAATGAAATAGTTAAAAATCCTTTAACTGAAATGATAAAAAAATACACTTTAAGATGTCTCTGAAGTAGAAGCTGCAGGAAATCACTACCATTGTAGGGCTGAGGGATGCAAGAGAAGAGGTTGGAACTACTGGACTTATAAATCTGGAGAAGGGGCTCCATGGGGCAGCGTGAGTTGGTGTCTCCCAGCAGAAGCAATGAGCTGCCTCTGCAAATGTCACATCATCAGCTGCAAATTCCTCACATGGAAGGTGAGAGACCACTGCTGGGATGATGCAAGGCTGGGAGATGCTATCAAGAACAGGAAGTAATCAAACAAGTTTCTACCCAGGGAACTCTATTCAATATCCTGGGAGAAGATAGAAAAGAATGTGTATTTGTATACCTGAGTCATTTTGCTGTACAGCAATAATTAATACAACATTGTAAATCAACTATATTTCAATTAAAAAAGGAAGAGAACAGGGAATAATCAGGGATGAAAGACAGCAAGTATGGTAAGCATGCTATTCTTGTGAGGACCCAGAAGAAGCAAGTACTTTCTCTTTGCCTTCCAGGCTCCTCCAAGCACCCTAAATTGTCAGAGCCCGGGAGCAGCAGAAATGAGATTTGCAATTCCCAGCCCTCAGCATCAGAGCAGAATGGAAAGGACCAGCATGGAGCTGAGAAACCAGATCTACATTACTGGCTTTCTTCACAGTCCCTTTGCATTCTTCATTTTCCAATGCTTCCTTCTTCCTTGCTGCACTAAGTGACACCAAGATGTGGGACTGATGAAGGCCTGAGAGTAGCTCCACTGAGAAAGAGTGTAGGGTGGAGCAGAAATTGCAGCCATGCTGGAAATGGAAGAAGGGATGTTCTAGCCACCAGGACCCCACTCACACTGTGAGTGGATATTTTGATTTCTGCAAAACAGTCCTTGATGTGAAGTTAGCCTTGACAGTTTGAATGTTCTTGGCTTTGCAGGGTTTCTTTTGCTTTGAATCTGTGTAATATTTAATAGTTTCACAAGAGCTATAATCTAAGAAGGTTAATTAATATGTATCTGTGCATACTTAAATAGCAGTTTTATTGCAATAAAAATAAGCTAATTCTGAGGGTCCTCAAGATATATTTCCCTTTAAAATGGGTTCAAGCAGGGACTTTCCTGGCAGTCCAGTGGTTAAGACTTCACCTTCCAGTGCAGGGGGTATGGATTCGCTCCCAGGTTGGGAAGCTAAAATCCCACAAGCCTCGCTGTCAAAAACCCAAAATAAAAATAGGAGCAATATTGTAACAAATTCAGTAAAGACTTTTAAAATGGTTCATATTTTTTAAAAAGCATTTTAAATAAAATAGGTTTATGCATTACTCCAATTGATGAAAAGGAAGATGTGATCTGGCTTCTGGCCAGGGTATACAGTAGTCCTGACCCCACTGTCCCCAAGCCTATAAGACAGGGGTGGGAGATGGGGCAGAAATACCACCACATGTTTTGGTTATGTCCAGACCAGAGCTGGAGCAGGTGGGAAGGTATAACAGAGACGTGGGTGCAAGCAGGTGATGGTGCTGATGGATGATTCAAGGACAGGCGGAGATACATCTGACACTATTAAATGGCACTCTTGGCGTTTCTGAAGGAGAAAACAGAACAGGCTTTATCTTGAAAGCAGGACTCTATCTTGGACTGAACTGTGGACTTTGAGCTATATGCCCAGTATCTATGGAAACGACATACCAACTGGAAAACCAGGTCCCTGGAAGGAAAAGCTCCAGGGCTCGTACCTAGACTCTCTGTCCATAAAAGAATATCCTAATTATCTGTGTCACCGAATAGAATCATATATTTTATTATGCTTATTGTGGTATTACCACAGGCCTACTGATAATCGTGGACTGTTAACTACCTAGGCTTAAGGCATATGAATGACGGGTTAACTTTGATTGTATCTTTCTTTTCCTTTGTTTAGACTAGTTTCAGGGAATTTGGGGAGGCAGGTTTGTGCACTTACACTTAGGGTATATAAGGCTTTCACAAAAACTAGTCGGGGTCCTTGGCTAAGAGGAGACTCTGCCTTGGGCCTGCCGGTGTAATAAACTGCCCTCCACTATCTGCATTGTTCTTCTGAGTGAGTCTGTTTCCTGGAACGCTTGGCTACAACATTTCCAAAAGTGGCTGCTGATTCATCTTCCATCTGTATTGGTTCCACATAGGTACAGATGTGCTAGGGGACAGAGGAAAATGACAAGGACCCATCAGAGAAGAGGAAGGATGAGGTATCTGAGTTGGGCCTTAAAAAATTGGGGAGATCTTAAGAGAGAAGGAACAGGAGTGAGGGCCTGCCGGGTCAAGGGCACAGCAAAAGCCCAGGCGAGGGAATGGCCAGCCTGCGATGCTGGAGCGAGGGGGAAAGTGTGCAAGACTGTAGCCACCGGATCACGGCAAGGCCTTGAATTCTAGGGAAGGGAGCTGGGGTTTTATTCTTTTTTTAACTTTTTATTTTGTATCAGAGTATAGCCCATTAACAATGTTGTGATAGTTTCCGGTGGACAGCAAAGGGGCTCAGCCATGCAATCACATGTACCCATTCTCCCCTAAAACTCCCCACCACCCCCATCCAGGCTGCCACTTAATGCTGAGCAGGGTTCCCTGTGCGGTACAGTAGGTCCTTGTTGGTCATCCATTTAAATATAGCAGTGTGTACATATGATCAGGGAGGTGGGGTTTTATTCTGATACAGACTGGGATCTACCCTCTGCTCTTTAATGAGGGGAAGGGGGAGGGCAAAGTCCAAAATATTACCATGGTTCTTGTTTTTCCATTAAGGAAGGAGAGATTCAGAGACAGCAGTGACACTCAAGACCACAGGGCACTTGGAAACTAGTGTGGAGGAGCCGTCCCTGCCTCCGACCCCCTTGGGCACGAAGGGACCTCTCCTCTGTTCCTGATGAGCGGGTTGCCGGGGAAGAAAGGGCCTAGCACCACATATTGTCAGAATCCCAAGACCAAGGCTCATTCGTGCTTCTCTCTGGCCAGCTCAGAAAGAAGTGTCCACATCACCCACACTCTCGTCCCTACAGAGTCGGGACTGGGGAGCTCAGGGAAGCCCCAGTCCATTGGGAAATGTACAACCACGCAACTCTCCCTTAACTCCCATTGGTGCTGTATCTGGAAAGGCTGAACAGCTCTTGCCCCGAAAATTGTATATCACTTCTTTAAAAAATGTGTGTGGATGGAAACAGAGCAGACAGATGCCCAGGAGGAGACCAGGAAAGGGGGCAGCGAGGAAGGGTAACTAGATAAAATAAATGGGCTTGGCGCATGCCTTTTGACCATTTTGCTGTAGTCTATTGATTTGGATTTCTTCCCCCTACCCTGGGAGTAATCAATTTCTCGGTGGATGGGCAGAGTACAATAATTGCAAGCAAACTCTTCAAATGGGTTGTCATTAATTTGCCTTTTGCCGGTCCTTGTATCACTCAGAGAAAGATGTGTTTAGCTTTCCCCAGACACTATTGGAGGGATGCTCTGGGGATTTTATGGGGCTGATTGGCATGGGGCAGGGAATGTGGGCTTGGGAGGGGCACGCTGAGCTCGGACGGACTAATGAAGCCGCTGTGTTGGCTCATCTTTACAGAGTCACTTATTATCGCTAATTGGGAGGGACAGTTCAAATAAGCACAGAGGAGCAGTGATCACACGAGCGTGACGTGGTTTCAAAGAGGCCTCTGCAACTCCCCGAACCCCTGCGGCTGGCTGGCTGGACACTGGGGCCTGGAGGCGTCCACAGAGCTGAGGCTTTGTCAGGGTGTCCTGTAGAAGCCAGCAGACTCAAGAAAGCGAGGTTTGCCAGTCATCACAGGGAGCCCTAGACAGACATGCAGCTGCCTGGGACACTTAGAAAGTCAACAGCTGACGGAAGGGAAGGACTCTGAGCTGGGCTGTAAATGGACCTCAAGATGTGATCGGAATTAATTTGCAGAACATAGTTAGAGGTTGTTGTCTGTAAAGGGCCAGTTGGTTTAAAAGAACAATTATTTGTGTGAGCGTTCCAATATTAATAACCTGGCAAATGCTAGGGTCCCCCTGTTTTATCTTTTGAGGATGTCCTTTGCAAGAAGACATTAATTTCTTCTCCAGCCCATTAAATAGATATGAGTGAAAGCACTACATCCATGCCAATGTATTATGGTGATTATTCCCAAATATTTGGTTGCATTTGTGCCAAGCAAGTAGTCACTAGCCGATGCTGGGTTTTCCAGATGTCCACAAGGAAGGGGTCAGACCCACCCCCATTCATTCATTCTGCAAAGGTATAAAGTGCCTGCAGTGGGCCAGAAACCACTCCAGCTAAGGAAAAGAAGACCTTGCTGTCCCCAGTTTCTAATCCCGTGGAAGGTGGGGACACAGCATAAAGAAGCGGTGAAAAAGGTCATTTCAGAACAGGAGCTGGTGGTGAGGACGGACCACAGAGAGGGCTGTGCTCCAGCCACTATTTCACTTCACTTCATGTCCTCCCGCCCTTATTCTGGAAGGAAGACAGGATCCAGCAGTGCTGCCCACAGGCACACAAAGCACCTCTGACTTTGAAGGGGACCCCAGATAAGGCCAAGTTCAGGTGCCTGGTTTAGAGATAGGAAATTCAAACCCTTCAGGATCTAATTATCACCGCATCCTGAGGAAGTGTGTATAAGAGAGTCTGGTGCTATCCTGCTTTCAATGGAGAAAATTGATCCCAAGCTAAGTTGCTATTCAGTCGTGTCCGATTCTTTTTAACCCCAAGGGCGGCAGCACGCCAGGCTTCCCTGTCCTTCATGATCTCCCAGAGTTTACTCAAACTCAAGTCCATGGAGTCGGTGATGCCATCCAACCATCTCATCCTCTGTTACCCCCTTCTCCTCTTGCCCTCCATCTTTCCCAGCATCAGGGTCTTTTCCAATGAGTCAGCTCTTCACATCAGGTGGCCAACATATTGGAGCTTCAGTTTCAGGATCAGTCCTTCCTATGAATATTCAGGGTTGATTTCCTTTAGGACAGACAGGTTTGGGTACAAAGTCATGATACCTTGTCTTGGGGCTGGCTTCATCCTCACTGTTTGTCTCTTGATTTCTACTGTAAAAATACACATCCATGATCATCATCACACAAACACACATCTCCAAATGAAAACTTATAGGTGGGAAGAAGAAAAATGTCTTTCCTTTTCTCCCAAACACTGAAAATTTCATTATCTATTTATGACACCAGCAGATGGTGTGTATCGGAGCTTCCACTTTGAAAGTATTTTCAAGAGGGTGACAGACCTTGCTTTGTGAAGAGAGCAGACCTAAAATGGGATATGAGTTTATGAAATTCATATAAAGCCATTCCCACCAACCTTTGCATTTGTTTTGAAATTTAAATTGGAATAATGAGCTGTTAAATCAGGCTAGTGGGTAAGTAGTGAAATGCTTTCCGGGAGAATGTAAGTCTTCGTACTTCACAAGAAATTAGGTTTGGGTTTCTCAGCATGGAAAATAGGAACTTATTTCCTGGGTAACGCATTCCATTTTAGATTTCCTGTGATATATTAAGAATGAATTGGTTGTTCATTGATACCTTCCAAGAGACCCCAACATGGGCAACACAATGCCCCGTTCACTTCTGCATGAATGCTTCTAGTTCTTTTCTTCACATCTGGAAGTCATTTATTTTGCCCCCAGACAGCTGCCGGGGCTGCCGACATACGATGGAGGCAGGGGTGCTGGCGAGCCTGGGGAGATACGTCCTGGCTTTGTCGGAGGCAAGAGCAGAACCCGCTTTCTTACTGGGTGTTGAGAGCAGGTTGACCAATTAAGGAGCCAGTCGAATAGCCTTAAAATGCCTTCATGGGGGAAAAAGGAATTTATGTTGCTAAAATGAATCCTTCCTTTTGAGACCTAAAAGGAAAACGCCTGGCTCAGCTCTCTGTGGGATTTCTTCCTAATGGGCCTGAGCACAGAATGCCCTTTTGTAGGCGAGGATGTAGATACAATACAGATCCTGAAAAATGTATTGTTTTAAAACAACCCCATGTGATGGCTGCTCACCCCTTTGTACTCATTGGTCAGCGGAAGTCCTTGGGAATCCACCTCCAGCACACCTTCTGGGGATTGAATTAGGAGTGTGGAGCAAGGTGCTTTGGGGAAGCAAAGAGCAGCTGTAAGTGATGCCAACTGGAGCTTCTTCCTCTGTTTTTACAGGGTGTCTGACATCAGCTCATGCCCCTGGGTTACAGGCTAAACTGTTGCACAGTGCCATGTTGAGAATGGACACCGAGGCTCCAAATACAGAATGAAGGATGAAGGCAAGCTCCCCTGCCCCCAGCAGCATCCCACCACCTGGGATGTCATTTAGAACTTTATGGGGCTGGGACTTGCCCGGTGGTCCAGTGATGAAGAATCCACCTGCTCATGCAGGGGACACAGGTTTGATCCTAGGTCCGGAAAGATTCCTCTTGCTGCCGAGCAACTAACCCCCTGCACCACTGAAGGAGGAAACAGACAGAACAGGCTCTGTCTTGAAAGCAGGACTCCATCTTGGGCCAGACTGTGGACTTTGCGCTCTATGCCCAATATCTATGGAAACAACATACCAACTGGAAAACCAAGTCCCCGGAAGGAAGAGCCCCATGGCTCATACCTAGACTCTATGTCACCTAAAAGAATACCTTAAGTATCTGTGTAACCAAATAGAATCATACATTCTATTCTAGTATGCTTATTGGGGTATGACCACAGGCTTATTGATTTTCCACTGTTAACTGCCTAGGCCTAAGGCACATGAATCACTGGTTAACTTTGATTGTATCTTTCTTTTCGTTTGTTCAGACTAATTGCAGGGAATTTGGGGAGGTGGGTTTGGGCATGTACACTTAGGGTATAAAAGATTTTCACAAAAACTGGTCGGGATCTTTGGCTAAGAGGAGACTCTGCCTTAGGCCTGCCGGTGTAGTAAACTGCACTCCACTATGGGCATTGTCCTTCTGACTGAGTTTGTTTCCCTGAACGCGTGGCTACAACACCACAACTACTGAGCCTGAGCTCTAGAGTCCTCAAGTCGCAACTACTGAGCCCACGCGCAGCAACTAACTGAAACCCATGAACCCTAGAGCCTGTGCTCTGAAACAAGAGAACCCACCACAGTGAGAAGCTGGAACACCACAACTTAGAGTAGAACAACCTGCTCGCTGCTACTAGAGAAAGCCCAAGTATAGCGATGAAGACTCAGCACAGACAAAATAAATTAATTTAAAAAAAATTTTTTTTAAGAACTTTATGGGGGTGGTGTGAGCAAGGCACTTTCCTAGCAGTCTTACTGAGCATCTAAATGGATGGAGTTGCTAAGAGTTCAGAGGGGATCTCTATTTAGGACAGTAGCTGGATAGGAAAGAAGGAAGACAGAGGGTGGGCATGTCACTTAGGACTGGATCTTGGGAAAAGAACTGCAAAGCCTGGCGCGGCTCCTGTGTGATAGCAACAGAGGCCATCTGGAAGAGGTTCCGGGGAAGGTGTCTCATGGCTGAGGAGGAAGAACCAGAGTGTGGCCTGGAAATCATTCCCAACAGAGCCAGGTCCGTTCAGGCTTTTACTGAACATGCTCAAGGGAGGGGCGAACAGGAAACCAGCCTGTTATAATATGCGGTAGGGATGCAATGATGATGGTGGGTAGAGGAGGATTATAATGGGGATAAAGGGAGACCAACCAGGAGAAGGCAGCAGCCTGAGGGGGCCAATGGGCGAGACGCTGAGCCTGGTCTGCACAGCAAAGAGCAGGTCTTGACCTAAAGCTACTGCAATGAAATCATAGTCCACAGAGAATCCCATGAACAGAGTCGCATCATGGGCTACAGTCTGTGGGGCTGCATGGAGTCAAACACGACTGAAGTGACTCAGCAGTCGCCCACATCAGCTCCAGGTAACAGTGTTATCTGGAACGAGGTTTGCTCCTTGAACCATCACGCTGCTCCTTTCCTATGGGCTTCCCTGGTGGCTAAGAAGGTAAAGAATATGCCGGCAATGCATTGAACCTGGGTTCAGTCCTTGGGTCAGGAAGATCCCCTGGAGAAGGGAATGGCTACCCACTCTAGTATTCTTGCCTGGAGAATTCTATGGACAGAAGAGCCTGGTGGACTACAGTCCATGGGATCTAAAAGAGTTGGACAGGATTGAAGTGGCTTATCAAGCAAGCACTGTCCATAGCATCAATAAATGAAATATTTTACTTGAAACCCAGGGGTATTTTCCAGGTTTTGGGAAGCCTCGTGTCTTTCCAAGTCAGAAATTAGGTCTACAAATATTGCCTCCTGAGTAAGAGGAGGGAAGGGAGAGAGAGGAGCTGCAATAGAATGGCTCAGAGGCATAAATCAAGAGTTTTTGTGTTCTGGGAGAGAAGGTGAAAGTTGCCCTGATCTGATCACACAAGGAAGAGGACGAGCGATGAAGGGAGAACTCTAGAACAGACCCGTTGTCCACAGCCACACCGGGGACTTACAAGGAATCCATTCATCCATTCATTCCACAGATAGTGACTGAGAGCCTAAGATACACCAGCTACTGTTCTAGGCACTTAGCATGTCTCTATGAACCAAACAGAAAACAATCTCTGCCCCCATAGAGCTTCCATCCCAGCAGGGAAGACAGACTGTAAACAATAAACAAAAATAAATCACACAGTCCCTAGAGGGTAAGACACGCCAAGAATAAAAGAAAAGTAGGAGTGAAGGGATCAGGAGTGGGCTGGGGAGTCATATCTGGCGCGGTGGCAGGGGACCTCACATGAAAGAGTTGGGGGATAGGCCAGGTGTGGCCTTTGTGGCTCTTCACTGCTGTCCAGTGATGCCCCTGTTTCTAGCAGACAGTCATGCACGGCCTACTTTGTTTGTTTACGATTTGTTTCTGTGTTTAGGCTGTGCTGGGTCTTCACTGCTGGGCAGGCTTTCTCTAGTTGTGGTGCAGGGCGTTCTCATTGCAGTGGCTTCTCTTGTTGCAGAGCACGGGCCCTAGAGCTCAGGCTCAGTAGTTGTGTCACATGGACTTAGTTGCCCACGACATGTGGAATCTACCCAGACCAGGGATTGAACCTGCGTTCCCTGCATTGGCAAACAGAATTTTAACCCCTGGACCATCATAGATGCCCTGTTTTGCTTTTTTTTTTTTTTTTAAATATTTTTTGTGTGTGGACTTTTTAAAAGTCTTTGTTGAATTTGTTACAATATTGCTTCTTTTATGTTTGGGTTTTTAGCCTTGAAGCCTGTGGGATCTTAGCTCCCCAGCCAGGAATAGCACCTGTAACCCTTGCATTGGAAGGCAGCATTTTAACCACTGGATCACCAAAGAAGTTCCTCACATCTACTTTGGACTGAAACTTGCCTGTGTGCCCTCCACTGTCTTCAACCCTCTAGGACCCATTTTGTGAAAGCCACCCCCTCAGAGAACCCAGCGCTCAGCCAGAGTGTGGCTGAGGAAGCCCTGATGGTGATCAAAGCAGGATGAGATCAAGAAGCACGTGACAAGGTGACAAGGACAAGGGCGGGACCCTCAACTAAAGCAGAATCCTTCCACTTCAGAACGTCACCCAAGCCAGTCCCCAACGGAGTCTTTCCAGTCTGGGGTCTTTTGTTTCTCTTTCTCACTGATTGGGTTACATTTTACGGCCACCTGTCTTCCGGACTCCACTCTACGCCTTGTGACACCTTTTTAATTTTATTTTTCTTTTTTCAGGATTATTTCATTTTGACCATTGGGTCATTACACACTTTGTATTAACTATACTGCTTATGAGGCTTCACAAGTGGTGCTAGTGGTAAAGAACCTGCCTGCCAATGCAGGAAATACAAGGCATGCACGTGTGATCCCTGGGTTGGGAAGATCCCCTGGAGTGGGGTGTGGCAACCCACTCCAGTATTCTTGCCTGGACAGAAGAGCCTGGCGGACTAAAGTCCATGGGGTCGCAAACAGTCAGAAACGACTAAAGCAACTTACCACACATACATACTGCTCATGAATATTTTTTTCTTGGCAAAATCTGTGTTAATCATTCTATTTATGAGTCACAAGTTCATTAGGAATAAAGCAGGGCATAAATAAATCTCCAAATGGATAGGATCTACAAAATCCATGAATCCTCAATTTTCAGGATCACCTCTATTTAAAAATTATGCTCCCAACAACATTACCACAATCTAGAAATTCAAACTTCATCTCCCGACCTGTCACTCAAGCAGCCTAGAAATTGGGTGCTGACCAGGTGTGACCAGGTGTCCTAATTTGGGACTTAAAACATGTGGCCGTAGAGAGATATGCTTGTCCATTTATAGCTTGTCCTCTTTATGAGTCTTTAAGAATATTCCAGCTCCTACTTCCCTTACTTGAAAACAATCCCAAAGGTTAATATCCCCAGGAGCTGAGACTCAGTCCCCAGAATCATGAATTCCCGCAAGCCCTTGTCCTTTGCTGATAGAATCTCCCCTTTGAGTACAAATAGAAAGCAATCCTTGGTAACTTCTACTACAATTCATTCCACAACCTATCCATAGTTATATATTTAGTTCACATCTCTCCAAAAGGCCAGTTCAGTGGTCAAGATTGTGGATTGAGATGCTCAAGACTTCAGAGTCCTATTTCTACATGGGTTCCTATGCTATTTTGCCCCCACAATCCTATAACCATTGCCTTGTGGGGTATCGAGGACAAGGTGCAGAAAACAGAGACTCACCAGAATCCAGTGGTGCAAGAATGCCTTTCTGCAGGAGGCAGGGTGGGCAGCTTGAGCCTGGCTCAAAGGGAACACATTTTGCCCAGGGTTGTATAAACCAACGGCGCTCCTCCCATTGCCAGGGCCACTGTCCCCTCTCAGGGTCGAATCAGAGGACGCAGTCTTTCCCATCTACCTGCCTGCCCCCACCCTGTGCTCTGAGCATCACTCTGCACACACCACCCTCATGACCTTGAAGAGTTCCGACGAAAACGTGCTCTCTTCTCTATCTTTTTTTTCAATGAATTTATTCAGGAATAGTGGAGGAACTGTCATTCAGGACAAACAAGCTACAGTGAGTCCACTGAGGGTTTGGGGCAGGTGGTATTTAAAGGAATTAAAGATCTCCACCCTATCTTGACACCAGAAGGACTATTTTGTCTGACCACACACCCAACATCAGGAGGACTGGTGACACCCTAATACAGACCTGTCTGTGAGTGGAAAGGAAGACAAGATATTATCCAAAGGTGAGAGGTTTGAAAAATCTCAACTGGAGTGAATCTGACTACAGACCCTTGGCACTCCTGGTCCAAGTCCCTGTGCCCTTTTAGGTGCTTCTTTGCATCTCACTTCTCTCTCTTTACAGTCTCCACTTCCTCAGGGGTAAATCTGGGAAAATGTTATCTATATGACTGGACTATTGTCAGGATTAATGCAAAAACATGTGTAAATCCCCACATGGTGCTCACCCACAGTCAAATTTAATACATAGTGAAGGTGATGATGAAAATGAATCAGTGGAAAACCAATTTTGATTTTTTTGTGATGCTATTGCTTCATTCAACTCATGAAGCATAGATTAAAGGGCTTCCCAAACTTCCGTGGAGGCTGCAGTAATTAAGGATGCTCTGGAGGAAGTGTGGGCCCCCCACAGCTCACCTCCTGGTGAGCAGAGGGGGTGGTGTTAACACCTGGAACCCTTGATCCCACCTGAAAATGGGATCTGACCCTAAAAACCCTACATGAAGAAATGGAAAAGAAAATTGAGTGGTCCTTCCTAATCTAAACAAAACAAAGCGAGGTCATGAAGCAGGCGTCTCCCTTCACTGATGGAATATATGAAATCATACAGGACAACATGGGAAGAGCTTGCTGGTAAACCACAATTTCCTCACTCATTATAAGCACATGACCATGGAGGGAAGGTATCAGACATCCCTTACCCCTGGAAATAGCCTTTTCTAGACTTTAGATTCAATTTCAGCAAATATGTAAAAAGTGCCTGCAATGTGCCAAGCACTGTTAGACCAGCACAGTCCAATAGAATTATGGACGATCAGCATGCTCTACATCTGTGTGAAACATGCATTAAATGTTGAGTGCATTAAATGTGGCTAGTGTGACTGAGAACTGAATTTTAATTTTGTTTAATACTAGTCAATTTTACATTAAATTTAAATGACCAAGGGTGAAATGGATGAAGTTGGTCAAAAAGTACAAACTCCCAGTTATAAGTGCTGGAGATGTAATGTACAATAAGTATAATTAACACTGCTGTATATATATATATATATATATATATATGAAAATTGTTAAGTAAATCTTAAAAGCTATCAGAAGAAAAAAATTTTTAATGCTGTATCTATATGAGATGATGGATGTTCATTAAACTTAGCATGGTCATCATTTACAATGCATATAAGTCAGATCATTATGTTATACACCTTAAACTTACACAGTGCTGGATGGCAGTGATATCAATATCTCAATAAGACTGGAAGGAAAATGGCAGTGTGTGACCAGCAACTACTATATTGGACAAGGCAAGTCCAGACACTGAATATTCAGCAAAGAACAGGATAGTGCACAGGCCTTGCTTTCTTGATGCTTTTACTCTAGGGAGTGGAGTGAAAATGGACAAAAAGATAAGCAACACCCTTAGTAAGTCAGATAGTGAAAAGTGCTGTAGAAAAAAAAAAAAAATTAAAGCCAAAATCGAGTTAAGAAAGGTCAGAATTCTAAAAAGAATAACTCACTTAACATTTTTCATGTCCAATGAACATCCCATAAAGGCTAATGCCTCAGATTTTGTTTTAGATCCCACCTAAAGCAAACTGTGGAATCCAGAGCACAAAGTTGTGGAGTTTTTATTCTTAAATACATCCATGAATTAAGTGCCTGATTTGGACGGCAGCTTTTATCCTTCTCAACTCTGTACTCAAAATACACTACTTCTCACTTGGTACAATAATCAGAAATAATGTGTAGCTTAATGGAACTTCTCCATTAAAAGGTTTTGGAAATAATATAGGAAATTAATGGTTTACAAGAATGGTTTTAGACACTTGAAAACATAGCTAACCTAAAGACCCTGAATGCACCATGAATACGTTCATTCCCCAGCTAAAAATTAATCCTAAAATTGGTTTTGATTTTTATTTAAAATTCAAACGTCTGATGTCCTTAAATTGAACAAATGATATTTAAAAATATCTATATCGGCCTCCAACATCTGCAGATTGCGATTTGCATTTTGAAATTGACTGCTTGAAATGAACACTGCCTTCTCCCTTCCTCTCTCAGTCAGTTAATGAAATGGGAGAGGTCAACCCTTTGTCCTTAAATTAGTTCCCATAAAAATCTTTTCCTACTTTGCAGCTTGTTATGATGTCTTCGGACTGAAGGAAACGTTGCCATTAATTATGTCTTTGTTGAATATGGATCTCTATTCAGAGTGAGTTGAACAGTTTCAAACAAAATTAGCATGTAGCGACCCTCGGGCCACCTTTGGGTTGGTTATCAAGAATATTTCTCTCTCTCCTTTCTTCCCTTTTTTTTTTTTCTTAAAAAATTTTTTTTAATCGTGAAGAGAATGCTCTTCGGCAAGTGTGTATTATCTAATATATTCAGCTTTCAGTTGTGACTTTTTCCCCAATGAAGATGAGCTTAATTGAGGTTGTGCTTTTAAGTCTGTAGAGCCCCTTCAACACCTCACACAAAAGCATCTCGAGGCTTTTCATTTGTCTTGAGTATTTTTCAGATGTACAAATATTATTTACTTTAAACTGCAAATCAAAAGGTGCACTATAACAATTTTCAGTAAAATATTAGACAGGACTGAAATATATATAAATTCAAAGCAGGTCTTTTCTTTCCCCCGTTATCAAATCATTTATGGACAGGGAGCCCAGTTAGCAAATTTTAGGATACATATTGGAGGAACCATTTAGCCACACACTTGAAGTAAGCACTTAATAAAAGACTTTATTTTCAGTCCTCCAAAGATAAATATTACAAATCCACTCGACACTTAAGCAGCAAAATGATGAAGTTCATTTCCTATTTCAGACACTCCTAAGTTTTCATGAATGAGACGAGGGGGAAGCTTGATTTTGAAGAAGTGAACTTGATCAGAGACACACACCCAGTGTGTTCATCTGTGGGAAGAGTTTGAAGAAATAAAGAAAAGCTTTCAGCTCTGGGTTCAGCACCATAAAACCCAGTTTGTAGTATGAGGGTCTGATGACTGGGACTCCAGCCCTGGGATGGAAACCCTGTTTTGTGAGCATTTAAATCAATACATCCTAGGGAACATGGAAGGAACTATGAAAAAAAGAGAGAGATCTCTTTTTATTTTGAATAAAAGAAAAAAATAAAGCCCCAGACATTACACTGACAAAGTAGATTAAGAACAAAATTCCCAAATGACCCAGTGAAAAATCCCCAAATGTATGAAAAACAAAGGGTGTGAATCTTTTTCTTTCCCTCAAGGAGGGGTCTATGTCATAGCTTTAAAATATTTTGTAGTGACTTCTGAATTTCTTTCATTTTTTTTTTCCTTCAATTGCTTTCCTGAGGACCGAACCAGAGGGTCCCTTGTCGTTAAGCATCTCTAGGGAAGAGGCGCTTACCTTGTATGGCTTTTAAATGTAATATACATTTTTCATTTTAAATGGGAGCTCCCAGCGACATTGTATGGAAGGGATTCCAGGGCCCCCTGATTATCACCACGTCTCCTTGAGCTGAACCTCCGGGGTGAAAAAAAATGTGAAGGGGGTGGCCTTCTGGAATGAATAAATTCTGTTGCTGCCTGTAATTATTTATTAAAATAGATTAAAGAAATAGGGTAAAAAGGAATCCGCCACCCATGTTAGACATCGCATAATAAGAGTACACAGAAAGGGAAAATTAACACCAGGGAAGAAAGAATGTCAGATATGCGTGTTCAAGAATACAGCCAGCCCCGCATTGTTGGCTCCCATGAAGACACACTCCCGGGCTTTCATTCTGCAGGGTGGGCTGTGCTGCTGAAAACAGGGGTTACTAATACGGATGTGTGTCTCTCTAATTAACATTAGAATTGAGTGGTAAACACAACCAGGGGAGGATTGGAGAGATAGAGAGGGGCTACGAGAGAAGCGAGTGTGTAGCGGGGGAGGGCAGCGAGGCAGGTTCCAGCGAAGAAACCAGCCAGCCCTTGTTCAGATGTGTTTAATTTTGTCACTTGAGTCAAAATTGGAAACCCGTTTTCTAGGACAATTGCCTCTGTGTTTAGCGGGCACTGTACTTATAGGCTCCTTTTATTGCGAGTGAATTTTATAAACTGAGCACACCACCATCAAACCATCTTGGGGGTCAACTTTCCACTTGTGCCTTTCGCTCTTACGAAAGTACTTTTACAGTGTCTTCTAATATATAGGATTTATCTGCAGTTCTGAGAAGAGCTTTTACACTTAATCCCTTACTGGAGCACTAATTTGTTTCTTCGCTCTTAAAACAGTACTTGCAATTAATTTTCATCAGATTCAGTAGGTTTGTTTTTTTTTTTTTTAATACAGCACCTCAAGAAATGTAGGTTTGTGTCCATGTCGTCTTTTGTTTGTGGCTGTTGCTGAGGGTAATGATGACTGGGGGTGGAGATGGTGGCTGAGGAGGGGAGACAAATTTAGATTATAGATGCCAATATTATTAATGTGTTTCTTCTTTTTTTAAGTCCAAAAATTATAACTGGAAAAGATATTTTTGAACAGTTACCTGAAAATATTTTGAATCATATTTGACTAAAGAAAAAAACTACCAATTTTTTTAGAATACTTGAAAGATATGTGTTAATTTATGACACTCTGTTTTTGGTTTTTTTATTCTGGCTTTTCCCATGATATTTGTGTGGAATATTGTGCCATGATGTTTAAGTGTGAAAACCAGAATACACTGGCCCCGTTATAGGGAAGAAAGCCTTTTTTTAGGAAAATGAATATTTTCCTGAAAACATAACAAAACTGTGTCTTCAAGTTGGTTTATCAAGATAATAAAATGAAAATTTTCCTTCATTGGAAAAGCTGCATCATCTGTAAAAATTGTGTTTTACTTCCTTTCATACTTAGAAGGCAAAATATTACAGAGTCAAAAAAATGCACTAGAATCCTTTTAACCATATGAATACTTCTGAATTTGAGTGAAGCTGGTATGTAACCACTTTATTTAACCAATTTAATAAAGTGCATGTTTTTTCTTACTACTTAACGCTCAGTCCCCCCAAAAAAATCTTGTCCAAAGAAAAAAAATTACATTTCCGGCTGAATATCTGCCTTTTCTTGTATATGTTAGGAAAAAACCACATGAACCTACCCAGAGAAATGCTTTGGATTTATTCTCCTAAAAGTCATCCATGTTACATGTAGAGAGCATCAGAACTTTGCTTATATGTGAACAGAAAGCAGAGACTTCTGGGGTCTCAGTTCAGAAAAATGAAGACAAAGTATAAAAATGTCCAGCTGGAAATGTCATTCGTGGGATCTCAACCTAGCGATTACTGTGTGAACATTGTCCATTAGCTTTACCAATATTGTGCTTCTGTTTATTGGCCCATTACCATCTTAACAAAAGTAAATCAATCCGATTCTGCCCAGATCGCATCCCTCCCCTCCAACCCCAGCAACACCATCTGAAAAGCAACATTTGTTACCCGTAGACGGGGGACACTCACTCACTGAAATGGAACTTCCCTCCAAATGATTTAATGAATACTAGGACACATTTTTACTTTGTTGTTTAGACTCAAGAAGGCATAAAATCTCCGCCATCTATTTATCATGGAGTTATTTTAATGTAAACATGTGTCTATGTAGATGAAGTGTTTTCATTATTAAGCTAATTCCAACGTGTCTCAGATAGACCAGAAGAAGGGAACACAACTCGCCAAAATCTGCCTGGGTTCGGCTTGCTGTCAGAAATGTCTTCATTAGTTTTTTGTCACTCACCGGTGGCAAATGCCGCGTAAATGGAATGACGATCAGGCTCGCCTTGATAACTTGTCTTATCTCATTAGTTCTCACATCAAAGTTAATCAGCAATGTGAATTGTAATTGCTAGAGGAGACAATGCATAGATCACTGGTCGGGGTTTTTTTTCCCCCCTGTATGGCATCTTGAAACATCAGCAGGCTGGTTGGAGCAGATAGGCTCGGGAGGAAAATGATGTGGAAGGCATAATAAGCAAGCTGCTCAGAATTAATGAGCTAACCCAATAAGAAAAGAATGGCCAATCAATGTGAGTTGGGCAAATATAATTTAGAAATAATTGCTTGATTGGTTGCCTATAGTAGACTGATTTGACCACACACAAGGATTAGGAATTAAGATGTCAAGGCAAAAAAATAATTTGGCAACTGAGGGCATGTAATTTTTTGTTTCCTTCCCTTTATGATGGAAAGAGATGAGCATTTGATATGCTATGTGCCAGAATGAAAACATTAGACACACTCCTTCTCTTCTGTTCCCCTCACAATGCAGACTCATTCAGAATACAGTCGTGATATTCCTGGACAGGCATGAAAAAGGTGCAGATTAAGAGGCAGCCCATGGTCCCGTGTACAGCAGTGATGCCTGAAGGAAGACTGGTTGGTCCAAGCCTGCATCTGCACTGAGTTGCAGCATCCTTCGGAGGCCTGGCAAAGGGATAAATGCCGGGATGCTTGCAAAATACGTCAGGTCGTCTGTCCCAGGCCGGAAGCTTTCAGCTCACATCCTCCACGTTCCTGGTGCACTTTTCCCTACGGCTATTCACCAATTAGTAAAGGGCTCTTGCTACATTCTTCTGTCTAAACTATTGGGAAAGTTCAGCCAGAAGGTAAATTTGCTTTGATCTACATTACACCTAATTGAGTCACCAGCAATGTGTCTATCCCAACATCAAGAAATGTGAAAATGTTAGATTATTTCACTGGGGATTAAACCTAATTTTCGCGTGCTCTGCATTAACCTATTAGACTGCCTAATCTGCATTGCTAATACGACTGAGGCAGCTGTCACAGCTAAAGAAAAACATGATCACGCAATCCTTGAATGAATGATTCCCGGCCTGATTAGTCTTAGTGAAGTTAGCTGAGCCCTGGTGATAAGGAAGGAAAATTCCCAGGTTGCCAATAGCTTTGAAAATTATCAGACTGTAGGCAAAAATATACCTCATGATTCACGGGCTTCGGTCCAATTGCCGTGTTGAGTGACATTATTTAAGACTGACGAAGGCTAACTTGAATTGTCACTCGCATAAATGTTTGTGTTTATTTTAAGGGACTAACATAACGGATGCAGATTTAAATGCTAATAGAAGCCAGTCAGACACATAAAACTCCAGGCGTTGTTACTCCGTTGGTCTTTTATTAACACAGATTAAATTGTAATATTTTCTAGATAAATTGGCAAAATCAGAAAGATGCATTGCCCCCCAGAAGGCGGGATCAGAACAACTCTTGCAAGACTTCTTGTTTTCTTGTAGATGCACAGACTGTATTCACTCCTCTCCTTCCTGTTGGTTGTTTGTTTTGTTTTTTTTTTTAAGAAAATTAGAAAAACAATATTTTTTTAATGAGAATGAAAGTGATTTCTGCTCATTGGCCAGACCCACTCTCTCGGTTGCAAGGGCTGGGTAGGTATATTTCCTCAGCCCAGCACTTCATTTGCCTAGAGACGGGCTCTGCTGCCATTTGGAGTCTTTGCTTCATCCTCTCCATTTGATCTCGAAGGCAAGACAGCCGTCATAGGTAGGTTTGGGAGGTGCAGACGTTCCAAGGAGTTTGGTGGCTGCAAGCAGAATCCCTTTAATCCGATTAGCGGTTCTGCACAATGGGCCTGCCCAGCCCCACTGTGGACAGAAGCCTTTACTTTATTTGTTTCTATTAGCCAAGAATCAGTTATCAGAAAAGTGGAATTTTCCCCCATCAGATAGCCCAGACAATCAACAGAAAATAAATGAGGGAATAGTCTAATGTGTCAATATTTATCCTTTGGCCCTAATAGTCCACAGAGAGGACTTGTTGAGCCTGCAGAGTTGGCATCCTGGTTTGCCTGTGAGCTCTTGGCTGCTTTTCCGCAAGCGTAGGCGTCGTGGCCACTGTTGGCGGGAGACTTGGCTTCTTAGAGGCTAGAGCACTGGCTAGAGAGTCAAGGCCTTTGAAAGGTCTAACGACACAGGACAGGAGAGCCAAGGAGAACCCTCAGTGACCAAGGAGGAAGCCCAACAAATCACAAGGTGTTAGGGAGCCAGTTTCAAACATGGGAAACGGTAGGACAAAAGGATGGAAAGATAGACCTTCCTTTCCACCCAGGTTCCCAGGGCCTTCCTCCTCCGCTTTCCCGGGAAGCTCCGTGAGTGAAAATGTGAGAGTGGGGTGGAGGAGGAGGGGGCTATCTTCTCTTGTTTTTGTTGCCTCTCATTGGTGGCAAAGGTTTGATGTCTGAAACACTCTCAAACAGCCTTGAATGATCATGATCATCCAAGTCATTGCAGCTCACTGGATGAAAGCAGTGCTACACCCCAGATATTGTTCTAAGGCTCCTAACATTTCACTTCCCCCAGGTCCCCTGAGATGGCTTGCTCTTAGGAGACCCAGAGAAGAGCTTGCCTGAGGTCACTCAGACTGCACATTCGGAGCCCAGCCTGTTCACCTTCCGCATCACCACTGGGCCCCAGAGTTCAGGCCCAAGGCAAACAACCGACTAGTGCAATGTCTCCTGAAACATGGCCCCACACGCATCTCCTTGCCTAAGTTCCAACTGGAGCCTCTTTCCTCAAGTCCTTCTTTCCAGGGGATGATTGATCTCCTCCACCCTGCCCTCTCAAAAAGCCCACCTCCAAGACTAGAAAGGTGTGCTGTGTGCCTCCCCAGCTCACGGGTCCACTGACCTAGTGTTTTCAACAGCACGATCCACTCTGTCCTCACAGCATCTCTTCATGGATGGAGGGACAGAAATTTCCATCATCCAATCCTCCTTCAGGCCTCTCGAGCCACTGCAACCCTTGAGCCTCGAGTCCTGCAAGGGTCACCGCCCAGGGGTCACATCCCTGAAAAATATCTGGAGGTCAGACAGTTCTTGTGAACAGACTTCTCTGCCCCTGTTCCTCTGGGTCCCCGAGATGTAGCTCCTGAATCATTCCAGAAGGAGCAGATGGATCCAATCACAGAGCACAGCTCACGCCGTATTGGCTGCAGACCTACAGCTGTCCTCCTCCAGAACTCCAGCCCATGGCAGAGTCATCGGGTCCCTTCCCTCTCCTGAGGGATCTGACAGCTACTGCAGGAGTCTTGGTATCACTTCATGTCACAGGACCACTGTACCTGTGCGGAAGTATTAATAAACATATAGTTATGAGTTCCTGAAATTATACTTTAGTAAATTCTATCTACCTCCCCCATGAATAGCAGAGTTAAAGCTGCAACAGATTTTTTTTTAAATTTCTTTGAATTCTGTTTTACTTATTAGCAGACAGTCATCTCTTTCCAGCAATTCTACCGAGCTCATTGTTTCTCTAATAATGTGATGTGTCATCACGATGCCAAACATATATTTTTTTACCTCCATTAAGAGCATCTCTAAGAAACCAGTGAGGGTCATTAACTTTAGCATCTATCTCAATACCTGTGAACCACTGGGAGATGCCCAGTTATATTTGACATGTGGATCAGCTTCCTATTGCTGCCATAACTGATGACCACAAACTTAGTGGCTTAAAATGATACAAGTTCATTTTTCTTTTTGCAGTTCTAGAGGTCAGAAGTCCAAAATGAATCTTTTGAGGGCTAAAATCAAGGGATGAATTAAGCTGGTTCCTTCTGGAGGCTCCAGGGGAGAAGCCAGCCTGTGCCTCTTAAAGTTTCTGAGTGACCATGGCATCCTTGGCTCATGACAGTGTCACTCCCCTCACTCTGATTCTGTCCTTACGTCCCCTTCTCTAGCTCTTACAAAGATCCTTGGGAATACACAGGACCCACCCAGGCAATCCACGTAATCTCCCCATCTCAAGATCCTTAACTTGATCCCATCTTAAAAAGTCCCCTTTGTCATAGAAAGTAACACTGACAGGTTCTGGGGATTAGGACTCAGGTGTCAGCAGAGGAGCAGCGATTCAGCTTCTATAACATGCAGAACAGTCTGGCAAAGAGCTTGTCAATTACTCATATGTTCACATGTTTATCCATCGGCCAATCTTGAATTGTGGGCACTGTGCTGTGCACCAGGGCTGCAGCGGGGGCAAGACCAGGCTCACTGTTGGAGCCTAAGATCTTGGGAGTGAGCTCACTATCCACAGAATGATCACTCTGAATGGTAGTTCATTACTGTTGGAGTGTGACCGAGAAAGGAACAGTTCAGGAGTCAGGTGATGGGGCAGTGAGAGCTGATCCAGCCGGAGTGGGGCCCGACGCCCAGTAAGTCAGCCCTGAGAGAAACGACGTTTAAGCCAGGAGCCAAGGGAAATGGATGAATTCACTAGGGTAAGGGGCTGGGGAAAGGTGGGAAAACCTCAGAGACTAAAGAACCATCCAAGCCTTGGATAATGGTCAGTGTGGACAAGAAGCATTTAATTGCAGTGACAACACCTTTCTTTCTGCTGGAGTCAAACTTCGGGTCCCTATTCTGGGTGTGCATCAGTGTTTGTGTTATTTCCTAAAATGGGCAAGGGACTTCTTGCAAAATAGCTCATCTGCATCTTTCAAAAGTATTACTATCATAAAAGATAAATCTGCTTTTTGTCTCTGTAGAATTTTGTCTCTGCTGATTCTGGATATTTGATATAAATGGAACCACACAATATGTAGTCTATTGGGACTGGCTTCTGTCCTTAGCACGATGTTTTCAAGACTTAAAGCACATACTAGTTCTTCATTTCTTTTTCTTGCCAAACACTATCCTGTTGCATGAACAGATCATGCTTTGTTTAGCCATTCATCCTTTGATGGGTATTTGGATTATTTCCACTTTTTGGCTATTATGACTTAATACTGCTATGAACATTCATATGCAAGTTTTGGCATGCACAAAGCTTTCATTCCTCCTGGATATCTACTTAGGAGTGGAATTGCTGGATCATATGCTAACTCTGTGTTTAACCTTTTGAGGTGCTATTGACCTATCTTCTGAAATGGCTGCACCACTTCCTAGTCCCACCAATAGTGTATGAGGCTTCCAACTTCTCCCCATCCTTACCAACACTTGTTATTTTCTACCCTTTTTATCTCAGCCGTCCTGGCAGATGTGACGTGGTAGCTCATTGCAGTTTTGCTTCTTTGCATTAATCTTAAAACTTTCCTATAAGTCTGAAATCACATCAAAATAAATTGAAAGAAAAATGTTCTGTACCGTAATTTCTCAGTAATGAAAGGATTCTGGGGAGAAGTCCTATGTTTCTCTTAAAGCGTGCTAATGAACCAGGAAATAGATCCTAAGAATAAGAGCAGACCCACTGATCTGAGTTTTAGAAGTTTGGATACTTTCTGGGTTCAGTATTTCCGTTCATTCTCTCAAAAGACATTTATCCAGTCCCAGTGGTAGTAAGTTTGTATACAAGGAAATGTGTGCTGTTGTCCTTCCCCTGTAAAAGTGAACAGTTTTTGAAGCCCCTTCTTGATGGGGATTGAAAATAACACATTCACAAGTGCAATCAATGCATACCAAGTATCAAAGGCCATGTTTATATGTTCCCATAAATACCACATTCAGCACTGCAACTGTGATTAGAGCTATTATTTGGTTAAGTTCACCGTATTCATTATCATCTTCCATAACCCATCTGGTCTTTGCAGAAGCTCTAACTGGTAAATTAGACGAAGATTTGGTGGGGAGGGACTGCCACCTCTGCATTCTTATGTCTTTGAGAGTTGATGTAATTTCTCTAGGGTGTGTTCTGATTCACTATCTTGGCCAGAACAAGAGAGCTATGATTTCAGGGCTTGGTCCAGCCTTTCATAATATCTCCATCCACAAAACAGAGACTCAATGTAAGGATTCTGCCAGCTGTTAAGGACCTCCATGCTGATTATGCATGCAAGTGCTGGGAAAGTAACCTTAAGATGGGTATGAGGACTGGTTGGAAACATTGTGAGATGGATGTGGGGAAAAATTCAATTCGTCACCTGATCTGTATCTCCAATAGAGGGCACAGTGCTGTTTTAGGTCCCTTGGTGTTCATGTTGGCTCAGAGCTCTTATCAGTCAGCTCTCTAAAGTTCTGGATATTTCCTTTTCTCTAGCACACATTATTATGCCAAGTGGCCAATATGGTCTAATTGACTGAAAACCAAATAGGGCATAGGAAAACTTGGCAGAAGAATGTGGAGGAACTAACAAATTACAGATGCACAGAAAGGATATGGACTTTGGATCCACCCATCTCTGGGTTGGGTAAGGCTCAATACCATCTGTGAGGTGGGACTGTTAACATCTACCGTGCAAGAATATTCCAAATAAATACACAGAGCATAAGGGAATGACACAGAGCAAGCTGTCATTAAATAAGTCACTGTTTCTATCAATACTAATGTTGTCCATGGGAAGTCCCATTGGCTGTGGTTCATGGTTCATAGAGTCAGTGAATATCCTTGTAGCACAATCTTAGCAACTTGGATCTTGAGAGTTTTATGAGAATGGAACACTTTCACCTGAAACTCGGGGACAGGACTGTGAGCACTAGCATATAATGAAGAACAATGAGCACCAACATATAATGAAGACCCCTTGTCTTGGGGGCAGCTAGATTTTACCAAGGAGCAGGATATGAGTCTGAGACATTATGGTAATGAAAACAAGGAGATAGATTTATGCTCTGCCTTAGTTTGGATCCTGCAAAAGCAGAGACTGAGTTAGGGATTTGAGTGCTGGGAGTTCATTTGAGAGGTGATTCCAGAAAGGGAAAGGACAGAGTCTTTTTTATTAAATAATTTTTATTGCAGTATAGTTGCTTTACAATGTTGTGTTAGCTTCTACTGCACAGGAAAGTGAATCAGCCATACATATGAGGGAGTCTCACAGGAGAGAAAAAGCCAGTGAAATGTGTGGTAAGATTGTTATTGCTATGGGCACCTGAGGCTCAGTTACTGCAGACTGTACCTCGGTATTGTCTTTTTCTCTAGAACTTGAGAAATTTATATTTTAACTCCTATCAGTCACTGTTGGATGGTTACACTTGGAGACATTGGTTGTGGCCTGCTTGGGCGTGCCCGTGGCTGAGCGAGCTTCCATGGCTCCAAGAACCCAACAAGACACGTAGAGCCATGTGATGGGTCCTTGAGGCAGGACATTGAAATGTGCGTAGGAGAAAACTATTCAGCTACAATGAGAGGCAGGCTTAGGGCATGTGGTTCAGGACAGAAAAAGAAAAAAAGAGGCTCAAGCATGCTACAGCTTCAGGGTACTCCTGAAGTATTATTCCTTGGCTAAGCCACTAAGATATTCTGTTTTGTTTTTATTAACTTCAGTTTACCCATCTGCAGTGGTCTCATAGAAGATCATAATGATATTGCCTGTGTTATATGTTATTTATTTCTGAGGATGCTGACCTCAGAAGTAAAAGGATAGAAAAAAATTCCTCAAATGTCTTTTAACATTATGACCTTTCCTGATGCACAGTCACTGTCTGTGTGTGTTAGTTGCTCAGTTGTGTCCGATTCTTTGTGGCCCTATGGACTGTAGCCCATGGCTCCTCTGTCTATGGGATTCTCCAGGCAAGAATACTGGAGTGGGTTGTCATTCCCTAACAGGTCCAACACACGTATCAAAAGCAAAAACATCATTCTTGGATTTGTAAGAGTGTCTAAAGGACTTGGATTCTACAAACATAGTGTTTTGGCATCTTGGGCTGCTGTAATCCTGTATCCACAAATTTCTCTTTATATTAAGAGGAGATGTACCTACTTTCCAGTAGCTGGTAAGAAGCCACCTGGCATTGTATATTGTTGTTCAGTCTCTAAGTTGTGTCTGACTCTTTGAGACCCCATGGACTGACTGCAGCACACCAGGCTTCCTGTCCTTCACCATCTCTCGAAGTTTGCTCAAACTCATGTCCATTGAGTTGGTGATGTCATCCAACCGTCTCATCTTCTGTCACCCCCTTTTTCCCTGCCCTCAGTATTTCCCAACATCAGGGTCTTTTCCAATGAGTTGGCTCTTTGCATCAAATGGCCAAAGTATTGGAGTTTCAGCTTCAGCATCAGTCCTTCCAGTGAATATTCAGGGTTGATTTCCTTTAGGATTGACTGGCTTGATCTCCTTGCTGTCCAAGGGACTCTCAAGAGTCTTCTCCAGCACCACAGTTTGAAAGCATCAATTCTTTGGCACTCAGCATTCTTTATGATCCAACTCTCACATCCATACATGACTACTGGAAAAGCCATAAAATGTACTTCAAAGCTTACATGAAAATCCACTTGGCTCTACCTGAGAACTTTCCCCATTTCCCATTTTGGGCCCATATGCAGTAGAAGCAGCTTTCTTCCAAAAGATGTTGAAGAGAATTATAACCACTCTCTGACTTGGGCTCACACCTTGGAAAGTAATGGACGTATCATGGGATTGACTGTCAGCTTTCTGGTGACTCTACAGAAGTGGACACAATGCCACAGGTCCACACCACTTCCTCTTACATCCATGGGATGACCACAGAGGATTAGCAGACAGAAAGGAGGTTGAAGCCTCCATGTCAGCCCAGGTTTCCCATGATCACCTGCTCCCTCAAAAAAAGAAAAGAGACAGAAATGTTTCTATTGTAAAGCCCTTCTGAAGAAGCCATTATGTTATGAACCACGGTCTGGTACAGATTTTTGTAATTTAGAGGATGCTCTCTTTCTCACGATGGAATCTACAGCCAGTGTCACATGATCAAATACATCCTTCTGCCTCAGCTCATCTTCCTCCTTTTTAAAACTTGGAGCCTGTTTGTTAGAAATGTTTTCATTTGCAAGGGACAAAAGTCCAATTTGAACTGGCTTAAACAGAGAGGGGCCTCTGTCCTAAGGGTCCTGGGCTATTTTACAGGAACAAGGGTCTCGTCTAGAGCTGTGAGTGAAACACTCCTGGCTTCAGGAGTAATAGCTCCATCCCTAGGAGACTCTCCATCTCCTAGATATGTCCCTCTGTCTACATCCACAGTATTCTTCTCTGTAGATACAGAGTTACTTCTGGTTCTGTGGTCCAGGTGATAAGCAGGAGATCAGAAAACTCAGCCACCAAGAGGAAAACACATTGCTCAGTGCCAAAATTCCCAGAGAAAGACTCTGATTGCCTCACTTTGCACCAATCATCAGGGGTTACGATTCCAATCACATAGTAACATGGCAGATCCGTCTATAATCATGGTGAGTGTAGGGAGAGACTTCAGAAAGAAGAAGATGAAAGGTTGCCATACCAAAATTGCCTCTTACCAAGGGCTGGGACCCAGAGATTATTAAGGGAACTTCCAGCATTAATAACCCACTTTGCACTCTCTACTTGACTTACACAGACTCTCAGTTCAAAGAAGCCCATGACTGTTTCCCAAACAAAGGTAGAAATCTGCTCCAGCCATGGGCTGAACCTGCTGTCATGGAGAAGGAAGCATCCCCAGTTACCTATCCTGCCAGATCCCCTCTGTCCCTGGGCCTTCTACTCTGTGAGTGCTTCCACACCTTGACTTGGACACACTGAGATACAACTGAATATCCTGCTAGCTGCAGTCACTTCTGTTCTGAGTCAGAAACCAGTGCTCCCAAGAAGGGAACCATGGGGATTAAGAGTATTTAAAATTCCAGGTCACTACTGCAGAATTATCCTCTCTATCATAAAATCAACAAATCTTTAGCAAATATTGGACCCATTTATTTATTCATTCTGAAAGTCTTTATTACATCCCTACTATGGGCAAGACACCACGTAGACTCAGCTCAGTTCAGTTTGGTTGCTCAGTCATGTCCGAATCTTTGTGACCCCATGGACTGCAGCACCCCAGGCCTCCCTGTCCATTACCAGTTCCTGGACCTTGCTCAAACTCATGTCCATTGAGTTGGTGATGCCATCCAACCATCTCATCCTCTGTCATCCCCTTCTCCTCCTGCCTTCAATTTTTCCCAGCATCAGGGTCTTTTCCAAGGAGTCAGTCCTTCACATCAGATGTCCAAAGTATTGGCATTTCAGCTTCAACATCAGACCTTCCAATGAATATTCAGGACTGACTTCCTTTAGGATTGACTGGCTTGATCGCCTTGCTGTCCAAGGGACTCTCAAGAGTCTTCTCCAGCACCATGCAGACGCAAGTGGTATAAAACTGAATACTATGACATTTCTGCATTCATGGACCTCAGTTCTTTACATTTTGTCTCAGTCAATTCAGGCTGTTGTGACAAAATATCCTAGACTTGGGACCTTACCTAATGAATGTTTATTTCTCAGAGTTTCTGGAGGGTAAAAGTTTGAGATGAGGGTGCCAGCATAGTTAGGAGTTAAGTGCTCGCTAGAGCCCTCTTCCTTCTCGTGGGAGAGAGGGCAGGGTTGGGGAGAGTGAGAGAGAGAGATCTCATGTTTCTTCTTAAAAAAACACTAATCCCATCACATGGGATCCACCTTCATGATCAAGTTACCTCCCAAGGGCCCCTTCCCCAAATACCATCACACTGGGCAGGGTTGGGGAGAGTGAGAGAGAGAGATCTCATGTTTCTTCTTAAAAAAACACTAATCCCATCACATGGGATCCACCTTCATGATCAAGTTACCTCCCAAGGGCCCCTTCCCCAAATACCATCACACTGGGGATTAGAGTTTTAACATATACATTTTGGGAAGACATATATGGCTCATCGTTAGAGAAACAGGTGTAGGCTAGTAGTGATACTTGTAATGGTATATTAAAAATGTAAAAACAGAGTGATCAGCAAAAAAAAAAAAAAGAAAGAAAGAAAACTGTTAACTATACTAAAAATAAGAGAGGAGACGTTTCAGAAAAAAATTCCTAAGGGAAGTGATTCTTGAAACAGTTCTATTGGAATAAGGAGTTTCTTGGGTAACACAGAAGAGATATACCCAAACAGATCCTATTAATGGGGTTTTCTAAAAAGCAGAGGGCTTCCCTGGTGGCTCAGATGGTAAAGAATCTGTCCACGGTGTGGGAGACCTGGGTTCAACCCCTGGGTTGGGAAGATCCCCTGGAGAAGGAAAAGGCAGGGGCACCACACCAAGGACAACATTGAATGAGTTGCCTGGTGAGGAATCCTGCCACAGGTAATCATGCATGTCTCCTGTCAGATTTTAATTATTCTAGCAACTTCCCTTACTGTTTTAGTTTGGGTACATCAAACTGCTATAGCACACACACTTCAAAAACATATCAGGACTGAAATGCAACAGGAGACTATTTCTCATTCACGAGAAGACTGACTGAGACCTCGACTCCATGCCATATCTTAGAGCCTCAGATTCCTTCCACCAGTGGCCCCACCATCTCCTGAGTCCTCATCTGGGTTTACTCGGACAACAGCAGGAGAGACAGAGCATAGTGGAAGTATTCCCTGGTCTGAACAGCCTTAGTGGAGGAACTTGCCCATATCCCTCCGCTCACATGCCCATTGGTGAGAGCCAGTCACCTGCTCACATTTGTTCACAAGGAAAGCTGGGAAATGTAGTCCCTTCCTGGGCAGCCACTTCCCGACTAGAACAATATCTTACGGGCAGAAAGTAATGATTTTGGTCTACCTCTGCCACACTTACAAAGGATATAAACCATATATAAACATAGTGCTACTTACTCAGTTGTGTCCGACTCTTTGCGACCCCAAGGACTGTAGCCCACGAAGGTCTTCTGTCCATGAAATTCTCCAGGCAAGAATACTGGAGTGAGTAGCCATTCCTTTTCCTAGAGGATCTCCCAGACCCAGTGATCATACCCGGGTCTCCTGCTTTGCAGGCAGATTCTTTACTATCTGAGTCACCAGGGAAGTTGCTATAAAACATGCATACCCTTTAAACTACTGACACATCAACAAGCCACAATAAGGATGGAAAACAGAGAGAAGGAAAAAAGAGGTCAAACTTTTAAATAATTAATTAATTAATTAATTTAAAAAATTATCAAATGGTTTATTTTTAAAAATTAATTTATTTTTAATTGGAATATAATTCATTTACAACACTGTGTTAGTTTCCACTGTGCAAACCTTTAAGTTCCTGCTTAAAAATATTTAAGAAGGCAGTTTCATTTACTTTCAAATATGCATTTTTAAATAAATTTTAAAATAAAGAAGTTAGCAATTTTAAAGTGATCTTGAGTGGTATGATATCTTCAATATTCTCTAAAAGCATGAAAAGCAAGTCTTTTGTCTAAAGTGATGTCTCAGCCATGTGTCAGCAGCAGTACTCAGTTTGGCCTCCCTCAGAAGTAAACCCCAAGACAAGGCAAGCACCAGAGATTATGTGGGAGTTGATGCCAGGCAGGGCTGTGGGGGGATGAAGGAAGTGAGACCTGTGGGTGATCTCAGGTGTGTTCAGTCCACCTGGCCTGACATGGAAGGCAGATGTCAGCCTTCTCATCCCTTTCTGGGCAGGCACGATGCTGGATGGTGGTGGTGGACTCTGAAGCTTCCTCTGTTACCTTATTCCCGAAGAAGCTGATATGTGACTTGGGAAACTGAACATCAGATTCTACTGGATACCACCTGCCCACCGTAGGCCCACCAGGCTTGGCTAAAGTCTGTTTAACAGCCTTAGCAGGGAAGTTGCACATGTCACCTCCACTCACATCCCATTGGTGAGAGCTGGTCACCTGTTCACATCTGTTTGCAAGGATAATTGGGGAATGTAGTCCTTTCCTGGGCAGCCATTCCCAACTACAGTAAGTCACCTACCTATGAATGAGTTCCGTTCTGAGAGCGCATTCCAAAACCAATTTCGCATTCCAAGACCAATTTAGCCTACAAAGTTAGCCTACAAAATTAGACCTACAAAGTTAGCTCAACGAACACAATTGACTATATAGTACTGTAATGGGTTTATAATACTTTTCACACAAATGACACATTAAAAAAACAAACAAAAATAAAGGAAACATTTTTAATCTTACAGTACAGTACCTTGAGAAGTACAACAGTACTTCTTAGAAGTACCAGCTACATCACTGCTGTTTTTTCCTTGCTTCCAACTTCCTGCCTGTGGAGGGCCAAGCAGGATAGCTTTTGGCCAAGGTGAGGACTTGTGAGAACTTGGCCATATCTGCTTGCAAAGCCACAGAGGATTCTAGGAGCACAAGAGAGTACAGCCAGGCTTGGAGGCTCCTGCGTGGCCCCCAAGTTATGTTGGAGGGAAAGCAAGGTGCATCCTCCTCTCAGAAATGTTTAAACCATATCCAGAAAGTCTGGGGCTACAACTCTTCCTCCCCACATTTCTCCTTTCTCCTACAGAAAAACAAGATAGGAAAGATACCCAGCCTAGTCTTCCCTTTTTCCTCCTCTGGTGAACTTGGGAGATCAGATTCCATAACTCAGGATGGAAGCAGGTGGTCACCTGCATTTTCAGAGTCTGACGCCACTCTGAGCAGGAGGGATTCTCAGAGTGGGCACTTAGCCCTGTCCACTGATACTATGGTTCATTTCCAGGACTCGATGAAGAAACAGAGACAGAGATGGCTAGACAGAGTGATTTACAACTTTTTTACTAAAGGAGGGCAAGGGAGGAAAAACAAACTTGAAAATTTATTAACATTTAATCCTGTTAAGATTTTCTCCACCATATGCCAGCACAACAGCACACTGGAAATGTGTACTAATTACCCCTGATGTATCATGTGTATATGCTTTCTATGCAGCCCCTGACCTTTTTGTTAATAACTTTGCATTATATTCATTGACCTGAAACAAATTGAATTCAGCGGCACTCACTCAAGAATTGAACTACACAGTCTTCTTAATTGGTCTCTTATTTATTTAAATATGAAAAAGGAATGGCCTGCCACCTGTAATATTTTTTTGCAACAGAATAAAATTAGAATTCAAATATTTTCCTCTGAGCTAGATGTTTTCAATCCTCCAACCATGAACACATACTAGTCGTGAAACTCAAGTTCTGGTATCATCAACAAAAAGAATCTTAATTTTCTCTTTCACTGCCAAAGGCCTGAAAAATGCTGATACAGAAAAGAGTTAATTAGAGGAGATTTATGGACTTTAGGGGCTTCCCTCATAGCTCAGTGAGTAAAGAATCTGCCTGCAGTACAGGAGACCTGGGTCTGGAGAAGGAAATGGCAACCCACTCCAGTATTCTTGCTTGGAGAATCCCACGAACAGAGGAGCCTGGTAGACTATAGTCCATGGGGTTGTGTGAGTTGGACACAACTTAGCGACTAAACCACCAGGAAGACTTTTCTGGAAAGTGAGCCTCAGAACAGGCGATACTACACGGTCACCAGTAGTTATACTGTCTACCTGCCCAGCTCTTTGGAGCCTCCTTAATGACTTAATATAGCTCCGGATGACAAAATCGGGAGCATTAAGACAGGAGAATGTTAAGCATGAGAAGATATCTTCCACTGCATTTGTTAGTTTCGCAGCCCTTGAGCTGCATTTTCTGTTGACTGGAAGAGGGGGCAGATATCTAATTTCAGGAGTCTGATGATGCGCACATATCCACCGTTTCATAGGCAACAGACACCGCCAGTAACATTGTTCTCAACACAGTCTCTTTCCTTGGAGGATTCCTGCAAGCGATGGAAGAGATAGAAACCGCTGGAAATTTTTCGGCTTTGCTTTCTAATTCTAGTGTGAAATTAATTGTCCCAATGGCAAAGAACGACTTACTCCTTTACTTACTATATTGAACTTAAAAATGCAAATGTTATTAGTGGACTGATGGCTGATAAAGGTGCCTCTGTGGCTGGCTTTAACCTCTATTAGTCAGGATTACGAGGATGTGGGCACACTGGCATTTTCTAAGTGTCACAATGACAGCACTTGCCGCACAAATGCCTGGCTGTCACCGTGAGTTTTATCACTTGGTTTTTCCCTCCGAATGTAGACTAATAAGCCCAGAAATTACAATTGCTTCCCTGCCGAATCTGTGATAGGCGGAAATAATGATATCAGTGCCCTGCTAATCTTCTTGCCTCCGCGCTTGGCACTGTCCTATTGAGTCACCTGTCACACTCCGCTTTGATGAGACGAATTCAATCTCCCTGCTGTAATGACAATGGTGCCATTTTAATGTTTGGAAATGATTATGTGGACTCTTCGCTGTGTTCCATCTTGGCAAGCGAGCCGGGGCGCAGAGCGCGCCAGGAGAGCTGGCTCTGGATGTCGGGCAGGTAGTGGAGATGCTGAGTTACTGGGAGAGAGGCATAGTCACGGCTTCCTTGAGAGCCTTCTGGGCTGGCCTTGTGAGACAGAAGGGTGGGGAGGGGAAGAGGTGGGACCACTCTGGCAGAAACATAGCCATTGGCTAATCTCTCAGTTATCTGCACACATTTGCCTCTAGAAGGATTTCCCAGGACCCTCTGTGCTGTTCAAGGAGGCAAGGATGGCTGGAGCTTAGAAATCAAGATTGTCACACTGCCAGCATCACTGGCTAGGCTGGGGCAATGCAGTCAAGATGGGCTGTAGAGTACTTCTCCAGGATATTTGTGTGTGTGTACACTCAGTCATGTCTGACTTTTTGTGACCCCATAGACTATCAGGCTCCTCTGTCCATGAAATTTACCAGGCAAGAATACTGGAGCAGGTTGCCATTTCCTACTCCAAGGGATCTTCCTGACCCAGGGATTGAACCCATGTCTCCAGCATCTCCTGCATTGGCAAGTGGATTATTTACCATTATGCCACTTGGGGATATTAGCCAAATCAAATTATTCTTACCCTAGGCCTTGTTCTTAGAGAAGAAACAGCCTTACTCTTTGAAAGTAATTCTGCTGTAGGGCCAAAAGATATAATTTGCAAAATACCAGGTGTTAACGAAATCTAAAGTAACCAGTATCCTTAATCACTGCTGGTGTAAATTTCTAAAACCACTTTGGAAGACCAGGCGTATACAAACCAGCAATTTTACCCCTAGGTAGATACTTAACAGATGTGCAGGAATGTGTTTAACAAAAGATGTGAACTAGAACATTCATTCATAACGTCATCCTTTCTGAATGGCACCCAGGTGAAAACCATCAAATGCCCATCAACAGTAGAATGGATTAAACTGGTGGAATTGGTTTACAGTGGAATAGTACATAGCCATCATAACAACTGAACTACAACTACATAGATAAATCTCACAACCATGACACTGAATGAAAGAAAGCAAAACTTAAAAGGGTCAGTATTAGGTTGGTGCAAAAGTAATTGCTATTTTTCATTGTTGAGTTTTGCGATTTGATACTGGAATACATTCCTAAATAAATGTGGTTATGTTATACATCAGATGAACATTTAATGAACATTTCTCACTTTATGTTTTTTTTCTGAAGACATTACTTGCTGTTTATTTTATATTTCTTTTAGACTAGGGAAATGTTAGACAAAAGCAAATTCGAGCAATTTTCTTATTTGAGTTCAAAATGGGTCATAAAGCAGTGGAGACAATTCACAATATTAACAACACATTTGGCCCAGGAACTGCTAATGAACGTACGGTGCAGTGGTGGTTTAAGAAGGTGTGCAAGGGAGAGCCTTGAAGATGAGAAGTGCTGTAGCTGGCCATTGGAAGTTGACAACGACCAAGTGAGAGGATCATCAGAACTCCTCCTCTTACAACTACATGAGAAGTTGCCAAAGAACTTAACACCAACCATTCTGTGGTGGTTCAGCATTTGAAGCTGGAAAGGTGAAAAAAGCCCAATAAGTGGATGCCTCGTGAGCTGATGGCAAAAAAAAAAAAAAAAAAAAATCCTTTTAAAGTGTCATCTTCTCTTTACACAACAAACCATTTCTCAATCAGCTTGTGATGTGAAATGAAAAGTGGATTTTAGATCACAGCAGGCAATAACTAGTTTAGTGGTTGGACTGAGAAGAAGCTCCAAAGCGCTTCTCCAAGCCAAACTTGCACCGAAAACAGGTCATGGTCACTGCTTGGTGGTCTGCTGCCGGTCTGATCCACCACAGCTTTCTGAATCCCAGGAAAACCATTACATCTGAGAAGTACGCTCAGCAAATTGATGGGGTGCCCTGAAAACTGTGACACCTGCAGCTGGCATTGGTCCACAGAAAGGGTCAACACCTGCAGTGTGATACCTTGGGAAAAGTCTCTTTGCTCACTTGTATAGGAGGGCTCAGAAAAGCACCTGCTCCACAAGGTTATGATGAGGATCAAATGAGATAGTGCACGTAGACAGTGCATGTAGATCACACACTTGGCATGGTGCCTAGTATATTGCACACTCTGGATAAATGGTGGCCCCACAACAATGATGATTAGGATCCTATTTCCTTGAGAAAAGCTGATCAATAAGCGTCCATTGCTGGAAAACAAAATCTACAGTTGACTTATCAGAAGCCCTTCACAACCTGACTCCAACCTGCTACTCAGCCCTGATGTCTCTTTAGATTGAATCCCTCTCCATTTCCCAAACTGGCTATGTGCTTCTTTTATTTTTTCTTTAACTGAGACATTATTGAATAAGTTGGCTTAAAACTCAACATTCTAAAAATTAAGATCATGGCATCTGGTCCCATCACTTCATGGCAAATAGATGGGGAAACAATGGAAACAGTGACAGACTTTATTTGGGGGGGCTCCAAAATCACTGCAGACGGTGACTGCAGCCATGAAATTAAAAGACACTTGCTCCTTGGAAGAAAAGCTATAACCAATCTAGACAGCATATTAAAAAGCAGAGACAGTGCATTACTTGGCTGACAAAGGTCCATCTAATCAAAGCTATGTTTTTTCCAGTAGTCATGTATGGATGTGCGAGTTGGACTATAAAGAAAGCTGAGCACCAAAGAATTGATGCTTTTGAACTGTGGTGTTGGAGAAGACTCTTGAGAGTCCCTTGGACTGCAAGGAGATCCAACCAGTCCATCCTAAAGGAAATCAGTCCTGAATATTCACTGGAAGGACTGATGCTAAAGCTGAAGCTCCAATACTTTGGCCACCTGAGGAGAATAACTGACTCATTTGGAAACACCCTGATGCTGGGAAAGATTGAAGGCAGGAAGATAAGATGGTTGGATGGCATCACTGACTCAATGGACAGAGTCTGAGCAAGCTCTGGGAGTTGGTGATGGACAGGGAAGCCTGGTGTGCTGCAGCGCATGGGGGTCACAGAGTTGGACCTGACTGAGCGACTGAACTGAACTGAACTGAATTGACGTGTAATATTATTAGTCTCAGGTGGTGGTGTTCTTCAGTCACTAAGTCATGCGCAACTCTTTGCGACCCCATGGATGGCAGCATGCCAGGCTTCCCTGTTCTTCACTATCTCCAGGAGTTTGCTCAACCTCATGTCCATTGAGTCAGTGATTGTTATCTAACCATCTCATCCTCTGCTGCCCTCCTTCTCCTCTTGCCCTTAATCTTTCTGCAATAGGATCTTTTCCAATGAGTCAGTTCTTTGCATCAGGTGGCCAAAGTATTGGAGTTTCAGTTTCAGCATCAGTCCTTCCAATGAATATTCCAGGTTGATTACCTTAAGGATTGACTGGTTTGATCTCCTTGCTGTCCAAGGGACTTTCAAGAGTCTTCTCCAGCACCACAATTCGAAAGCATCAATTCTTCAGCGCTCAGCCTTCTTGTCTCAAGTGTATAACATAATAATTCAATATCTATGTATATTTTTCAAAAAGATCACCACAATAAATCTAGTTCACATCCATCACCACACATAGTTACAATAATTTTTTTCTTATGATGAGGACTTTTAAGATAGGCCATGAGCAAACTATTAGACTGGATAAACAACAAAGTCCTACTGGAAAACACAGGGAACTATACTCAATATCCTATGATAAACCATAATAAAAAAGAATCGTTTTTAATTGGGGAAAATAATACTTTTTAAAAAGAATGTATAAAAAATGCATATACTGCTGCAAATCTTGTTATAAATAATTTCAGACATAATATTCACCCGCAGAACTGTCTTTTGTTACAGATTAAGTATTTAGAAAGAAATATAATAATGGAACTGAAAAAATACCTTGGTCTAATACATTGCATCATTTTATATTTTGTATTTACTATTATCTACTGAAAAAAATAAAGATGTACTGTGAGAAATTTTCAATTCTCCAGTATACAGTAGAGTTAACGATAGTCACATGTTGTACAGCCATTCCCAGGACTGCCCTGTCTTATCACTGGGACGTCCGCACTTTTTGCTGCTCTGTTCTCTCTTTCTTTCCAGTCCTTCCCCCACAGGCATCTGTGATAGAATTTCTTCCCTTCTTTTTATTTATTTCTTCCAATTTAGAGCCTACTGTTTTTTCAGGGCACAGACAAGAAGCACTTTCCTTCATTAATCTTTTGCTCCCTTAGGTAGAACCTTAGGTACTTTGCTGGGACCCAGGGGCAGACACACAGGAGCACCTCATGGGTTTTAGTCTCGGGGTAGAGCAGTTGTCACTCTGCTGTCACCCACATGATCCTTGTCACTCCTCTGCCTCCCTTGCAATGTACCTTGTTCTGATAATGAAGTGGGAACACAAGTGATATGGACACTCCCAGGAAGAACTCAGCCCTTGAACCCTCCCCTCCACCCATCATGGCAGCCTCAGGAGCCACGTGACTCAGAGAAGGCAGATACAGAACTGCTGCGCTTCCATCAGCCTGGCCCCTGATGAGTCATGACAGCCCTGCCCACCAGGGCCCAGGATGGGATATGCAGACCTTTGTCATGTGAACCACTGAACTGCCTAAGGGGGTTGCTACTGTGTCTTCCTTCTGTGTGCACTCAGACCCTCAGAATCTGTATCTTAACAGGCATTGTATGGTACTCTATGTGTGTCTGTACATGTGTACATGCATGCACTTTCTTCCTGGAAGGCAGTGCCCTCCAGAATTCAGAGGTCAAGTCAGCTTCATCTCTGACCTTCCTATGGCCCCTGCTGCTGCTGCTGCTAAGTCACTTCAGTCGTGTTCGACTCTGTGCAACCCCATAGATGGCAGCTCACCAGGCTCCCCTGTCCCTGGGATTCTCCAGGCAAGAACACTGGAGTGGGTTGCCATTTCCTTCTCCAATGCATGAAAGTGAAAAGTGAAAGTGAAGTCACTCAGTCGTGTCTGACTCTTAGCAACCCCATGGACTGTAGCCCACCAGGCTCCTCTGTCCATGGGATTTTCCAGGCAAGAGTACTGGAGTGGGGTGCCATTGCCTTCTCCAGCCTATGGCCCCTACCAGGTGCTGAAACATAGAAGACATTCAGAGATATTTGTTGAATTAATCACGCTTCCCTTTTATTTCTGAATTAAGAAAATTACAAATGGGTCAAGGTACAGCTTTAAGTGAGAACATTTTTCCTGAACCATAGCAGTAAATGATCATTCTCCCACTTGAGGAACATCTTCCTTTTCAATGAAAGGACCCCCCGCTAAGAGAGCACCAAGCCATTTGGCTGTGCAAGTGTTAGTCGTTCAGTCATGTCCGACTTTTTGTGACCCCATGGACTGTAGTTCCCCAGGCTCCTCTGTCCATGGAATTTTCCAGGCAAGAATTCTGGAGTGGGTTGCCATTTCCTATTCCAGGGGATCTTCCCCACCCAGGGATTGAACTCAGGTCTCCTGTGTTGCAGGCCAAGTCTTTACTGTCTGAGCCACCAGGGAAGCCCTTGGGCCACCAGGTGCCCATCTACTCCTCCTCATCAGAGACTGTCCCCAGCCTCACTGATTGAGCTGTAAGTCACCAAGGACAATGATTTGTTTATGTTTGTGAATGTGAATGGGCAAATTGTGTGTGATTTTTTGAAAGCAGCCCTCCTTGGAATAACTCTGTGTGTGTGTGTGTGTGTGTGTGTGTGTGTGTGTGTAATTCCCTTCATTACTGAATCAACATGTATCTTGGTTAAATGGGTAGAAATGATGGATTTCTAGCAGAGCCAAGCCCATAGCATCATGGCGCCCTGATGCTGGGGCCATGGAGCTACCACCTCGTTATACAGATGACTCACAGAGAGGGAAATTCCTACAACATCAGAGACACTTGTTTTATTTAAATCTGTTCTTTACTGCCCACAACTACTGGCCTATTTATACATAAAATACCTATAACGATAGGTAGCCTTTCACTTAAATTTCAGAACAACCCAGGGAGAATGTTTCAGCATCTTCAGACAGCCCTACTCTAGTCTGATCATTCTGTCTTACTTGACAAAGGCAAAAATGAAAATTAGAACAGAAAATGCCTTGGTTTGACTGAATTAACTGTAAATTTATTTATTTTATGGACAAACTGTGGATCCAGGCAAAGTCTTGGTTTACGAATCTCCTGAAGAAAGCAAGGCATTAATTTGGTGAAATTCAAAGAGATTCCATTTGAACAAGACACTAAGAAATGATCAGTATCTTAGGGGAAAAAAGAGATGCAACCAATGTAAATGGATGCTGGGCCTGGGAACTTGATAAATTTCCAGATGTCACCAAGCACCAAAACAGAAGTAATAAGCATTCATGAGGATTGCTTGCATCCTGACATTTTCTGTGAAAGCTGGGAAAGGGGATTCAAGAGTGGGGAGAACAGTTCGGGTCAGTTCCGAGGGAGGAGAAAAGCAGGTTGGTTTGCATTAAGGGGTTTCCCCAGCAAGGCTGAATACAAGCCTGTTGCTTCCAGGCTTCTCAACACCTTTGTCTAGTAGAGCTGCCCTGGAAATAATGATGCCAAGGTGCTGGGCAACTGTTCCTCCAGACATGTGGTCCAGGCAACCTCATTTCTGGGGGATGTTCCCCAATTTGGGGTTGTAAAGGGGTCCCGAAAAGGGTTCTAGAGAGTTCAATGGAGAAAATATGACTCTCAGGATAAACCTCAAGCTTAAGAGATACATGCAACAAAGTCAACAAAGTCCACAAATTCCACAGGACTCGAATCTTCAAAGACTAGAAATGGCTGTAAACCAACCGGAGGTGGGCGGCAGTGGTGGGTCAGCAGGTCAGGCTGGTGACCAGTGTATACAAGGTTTCTGCTCCTTACACAGCGCACAAATGACTCAGGATCACAATGGAAACTCCAGAACTTGCAGGTATCTGAAGAGGGAAAAGCACTCGGTTCTACTCCATTTCTGAGTTAAGGAGTGTGTCTTCTGAGCCTTACCTTGTGCCTCAGATGACAAGCTGGAATCTTAATATCAACAGGTGCCAGATAACCAAGTCTCCTCCATCATCAACCAAACACATGGCCATTCTCAGAGGCAGTGGTTTTGACCTCGTCACATTTCCAAAGATTTGGGAGCAGCCAAGAGGCTCCTAGAGAAAGGTTTGAAGTGAGCCTAATAACTCCTTTCTGCAGAGTGGGTTCAGCACGTGCCCTTCAAAATCTCCTGTCCTACAGCTCATGTCCTTAGCACACAGCATCAGGTTCTCTGACCCTCTGGGTTCTCTGGGCGACCCAAGACACATGGGTTCTCTCTCGAGCCACCTGCTATGGGGGAAGCCAGCAGCCATGCTGAAGAACTCAGGTAGCCCTTTGGAGAAGCCACGTGAGGAAACTGTCGGAAGGACACCCCATCCCCATCAAGCCATCACGTGGCTGCAGCTCCTGCCAACATCTGGACTTCCGTCTCAGACCTTGAGCCAGAACCACCCAGTTCAGCCACTCCTGAGTCCCTGGCCCTCAGAAGCTGCACAAGATAGTAAGCGTTTGCTGTTTTAAACTGCTACATCTGGGAGTAATTTGTTACAGCATTAGACAACTAATAGATAAGGCATATATTCAAAGCATGTTTTGTGCCCTTGGGTGGGTACCAAATGCAAACAATTGCAAACCAAACCAAGAGGAGAGTCCAGAACCAGGCCAGGGTAAAAAGCAGGCCTCTCCATGGATGGCAATGACCACAGAGCAGCTTTGGGGGGACAAGCAGCGTTTTCCATGCTGGTGACAAATCGCTGCTCCAAAATTGAATGAGGATGTAACAAGTTCCATGTAGTTAAGAAAGCCAGAAGGAAATGTATAAGGAATATTTTAGAATGATTTTCATCATGATTAAAATAAAATTTTTCTACCCAACAAGGAACTTCAGTTCTATGGAAACTCATTTTTAGAGAACACTTTTAACAGTTAAAAAACCTAGTCAGTGACCACCCCAACCCTCTTTTCCATGGTGGCGGAGCCCACTCCCTACTATAGAGGCTACGAGGATGAGAAATTGACTTTCCCAGCCTCCCTGGCAGCTGGGTCCCAAACATGGCACCCAAGGGCATTCTGCAGAAAGAATTTTTAGAAGTCTTCAATAAAAAGAAAGAAGGCAAAATGCCCCTTCCTGCCCACCTTTAGATCTTATGTGAGAAACTATTACCTGAATCTGCAGCCACAGTATTGCTGTCCTGCAGAGAAACTCAAAGTGTTCATGCAGAAACTCACTCTGGTCCTTGACCTCACCAGGCACCTGAATGAATGAACCCCAGAATCACCTGCCTCTACACCTCTTGTCAGTGAGAATCAGAGGTTCCATATTTCAGTTGGATATTCTGCTATTTGCCCCTACATCAATCTGTTGTTGTATAGCAAAGACATCCACAAATTGTGACTTAAAAGAAAAATAAGCATTTATTTAGCTCACAGATCTGATGGTTTTGTTGGTTCAGCTGGGTGGTTCTGGGAAAAGAGGGAGGTGAACTTTCATATACTGCAGTCAGATGGGGGCTGGAGCTGGGGTCATTTTGAAGGTATTTTTGCTTCTGTATCTGGCCCCTGGGCTCAAAGACTCAACAGCGAGGGGTTAGCAGAGCTGAGGCTCCCCAAGCATCACTCCCTTTCTCTCTCCCTCCCTCTCCCTCCATCTCTCTCTCTCTCTGGTGGCCTCAGGGTTGTCAGGTCAGATCTCTTACATGGTAAGCTAAGGCCCATAAAGAATTTTCCAAGAAAAACCAAGAGAAAAATAAAGCCTTTTCTAATGCAGCCTCGTAGCTCACACAGTCTCACTTTCATCACATTCTACTCACCACTTAGTCACAAAAGTGGTTCCTTAATTCAAGGGGAGGAGACACAGATGCTACCTTCTGATAGGAAGAGCTTCAGATAACCTTCAGATATGCTTTCAAACTGCCCCAAACACCCTCGCTGGTCCATGCAGTCTCCACTGACAACTCGAGAGAAATACAGTATCTCTGTTCATCCCTCTGTGGGACCACCAGGGAGAGAGCCTCCCAAAACTTCTCCCACCATCCTTGTTGGGAAACCTGGTCCCTCAGAGCCCTTATCAACCATTCCATTCTTAATGCCCATTATTAAGCTCCTCCAGAGCCAAGATGGGGCCAACGCTGGGGTGACTCACTCCAGGAAGAAAGGTAGGGCTTCCCAGACAGTCACCTGGAGGAGGGGTGGGCGGTCCCTATAATATCAAAGTGATGAAAAAGCAGTCTCTATAATACCTTGTGATGATAACTTGGTTCTCTTATGGAGTTTTTCTGTTTTTCTTAACCTTACTTGCTAAGAATCTAAAATTTGTATTGACTATGTTGACTAAAGAAATGTACAGCCTTAAAGTTGAGATGTGAGATGACTGCATGGCAGACGTGACTTTAAGCAAACTCCAGAAGATAGGAAAGGACAGGGAAGGCTGGCATGCTGCAGTCCATGGGGTCGCAAAGAGTCGGACATGACTCAGCAACAACAGAAGTTGAGAGTTATGTTTTATTCAGCAGACATTCTGAGGACTTCAAATCCTGGAGACAGGACTGTCAGATGGCTCTGAGGGACTTCTCCAAAGAGGCAAGGGAGGAGTCAGGATATCTGGGAGTTTTTACAACAAAGAGGATTAGTCAAAGCATCAAAGGATTACTGTTAATTAAAGAAAACCAAACATATCACGTTAAGGAATTTAGCACATTTCTATGTATGAGAAGATGCAAGAGTCTGGGCTTACTGAAATCATCCCTTTGATAGGCACCTCAGCTACTTGGGGCCAGTATCCTGTGTTTTCTCATCCCGAGTTTCCTCAGTGCTTACCACAGGGATGGCTATAACATGATGGCTTGATGGCCGCAGTATCCTTTTTTTTATTTTAACTGATGGCACACATATTTTTCATTCACAAATACTAGTTGTGGGGACTCTGTTGAATTCAGGTTCCTGCTCCAGAAAGCAGATACTGAAACAAGGAACTGGGTGCATGTGTGCTAAGTCGCTTCAGTCATGTCCAACTCTGTGCGACCCTGTGGACGGCAGCCCATCAGATTCTCCAGGCAAAAATACTGGAGTGGGTTGCCATGCCCTTTTCCAAGGGATCTTCCCAACCCAGGGATTGAACCCGCATCTCTTATGTCTCCTGCATTGGCAGATGGGTTCTTTAACCACTAGTACCACCCAGGAAGCCCAACAAATTGGGTGCAATGCCTTATTTGTGATCCTAGGAGGCCCCATAAGGGAGACAGGGAAGGGAGAAAAGCCAACAGAAAGTATGGCAATGGGATTGGTTATCACCAAGGGCAGCTGGGGGCCCCCAAAGGAACTTGTAGAACCTTGACCAGCTGCCCCACTAAGGGCCAAGGAACTTGGGACTTTGCCCCCCATCCCCTGCCCCTCTAGGGTTGGAGGTGACTCCTGGGCGGGGAGTCTCACTTGTGAGCTGCCCGCCCTGTGGAGCCACAGGAAGCCACGGGCCGGTCCAGGCATTGTGACCAGGAGCCCTCCACGGCAGGCCAGGAGAACCGCAGCCTCCCAGCAGCCCAACCACCAGCTCCTGGTACAAACACAGCAGACTTTTCACCGCATCAAATTCTCTTTTAGAAGGAGGCCGAGTGCACATTATTTTTCAAACAAGAGATTCATGCATCAGGGTCGGTCACCTATTACTCTTGAGTGCAGAGACCGCGAGAGCCTCAGACAGCGCGTCACTGAGGAGCCTCGGCGAGGCCCTGCTGATTAGGATTCTCGCTGATCAAAAGAGCACGGAGAGAAAAGTGCTCACCTACGCAGACCCCTGGGGCGGCGGACTCATTACCAGAAGCTGATTACCCAGATCCCCGTCTCTCCCCAACCCCCAGCTGTCTGCCTGGTTCCCTTTCAGGGCTCATTAGCGTTTGGCTGCAGACGAGCTGTGGGTGAGATCAGAACCACAGGAGGCCCCCTTTTTTTCCCCCTTGATTCTGGCCAGGATGAAGAACAAAGTTGAAACCAGTAACAGATGCTATCATTTCTTTTCATTGTTTTTAAATGTGGTAAAATGCACAGAACATAAACTTTGCCACTTCAACCACTTTTAAGTGTACAGCTCAGTAGCACTGAGTACATTCACATGGTTGTGCCACCATCCCCACCATCATCTCCAGAACCTCATCGGCACATAATAGGATTTGGGGCTGTCTGTGAGCTGGGGTTTTCCATCATGTCCCTGTTAGTTGCTCTGTCATGTCCAACTCTTTGCCACACCATGGACTGTAACCCACCAAGCTCCTCTGTCCATGGGATTCTCCAGGCAAGAGTACTGGAGTGGGTACAGTTCGATTCCCTTCTCCAGGGGCTCTTCCTGACTCAGAAACTGAACCCAGGTCTCCTGCATTGCAGACAGATTCTTTACTACCTATTTGGACATTCAAGAGTTGGCTGGATTAAGTAAAACGTCACTTCTGGGGAGACAAAAAGAAGTCAATTTTTAGTATGTTTTGTATCAAATATTTTTCTTAGTGCAAATTGCTATACAATAAACTATCCCAGAATATAGTGGCTTAAAACAACCACCACACACTTATTTAGTTGTTATTCTAAAGAATGGTGGTAGGGCCTGGGTTCAGCCTCTTTGGACTGGGTGCACTTGACATTGTCTGGGCATGGCCCTGTGTCTGCTGTCCACTGCTGGGTCTGCTGGGGTCTACCTGGCTTGAGGTGGCTCAGCTGGGATTGGTCATCTTGGCCCCATGTGGTCTCTCAGTCTAGGGCATATTCAACATGGAAGCTCAGCTAGATCTTAGAAGCAGCACATGGCCCCTACAAAAAATTGTCATAAAAAATTATCATATCATTCAGTCTAATAGATCTTTTTCACATAAATGAGACATGAAAAATATACTGGTCTGCATCTTGGGTTTTTTTAGGTGTGTTTATGTATTTATTTTAATTAATTTATTTTTAATCAAAGGATAATTGCTTTGCAGTATTGTGTTGGATTCTACCAAATATCAACATGAATCTGCCATAGGTTTACCCATGTCCCCTCCCACTTAAACCTGGTGTTTTTATTTACCTCCGTGTCCTGGAGATCAGGCTTCCTAGGTGGTGCTAGTGGTAAAGAATCTGCCTGCAATGCAGGAGACATGAGAAACTCCGGTTCCATCCCTGAGTTGGGAAAATCTCCTGGAGGAGGGCAAGGCAACCCACTCCAGTATTCTTGTCTGGAGAATCCCTTGGACATAGGAGCCTGGCAGGCTACAGTCCATAGGGTCACAAAGAGTCAGACATGACTGATGACTCAGCACACGTGCCCTAGAGCTCATTCTGCATTAGCACATAGGGCCTGCTATCACTCTTCTCCCTGGCAGCATAGGTATGGCTGTAGCTTATTTCACCATTCCCTCTCCAATGCACACTTAGTCTTGCTTCTAGTTTTTATTATTACAAATACTACCTGGATATCCACTCAGCATCTGAATCTGGGAATCTGCAGAAAGACAGTTGGGAATATGCCATGCCAGCCCCTGTCTTCCTGCCTCATGGTCCTCTGGCTCCCAGCAAACTGGTTCAACCCATGATGAAACCTCTCAATCACTGGCTCCTGTGTCACAAGATATGTCCTTTGATGTTATAAGCAATGCTGGAAACACCAAAGTCCTTGTCCTTTCCTCTCCTTGTAGCTCTTAAATTGGTTGGACTCTTAAAATCAGGACTTGAATGTCAAGCAAACTCTTACCTCTGTGGACAGGAGTCTCTCTTGTCTGGAAGCCTTTCAGTGAAGAGATTCTAGTTTCCCAGACAGACCGGGTTTAGGTTCTTGATCCTGCCACTCAATAGCTGTGTGACCTTGGGCAACTTACTTGTCTTCTCTGAACTTCTGTTTCCTCAAATAAAATAGTATACCCAGGCAATAGGTTTCTGATGAGAATTAAATGAAATGACATACCTGTCACAGAGCAGGCACTCAACAAATTGGCTCCTTAAAAGAAGTTCCAAAGCCAAAACACTTGGTGTTTTCCTAGCACATTTAAGATGATGGTATTTTTAAGGAACTATGAAAAAGTCATCTTCAAGCCCTTCTTACTAGCTCGTGTGAGGTAGGTAGTACTTGTTTTCTGATCTCAGAAAGATCGCTGGATTGTGATTCTTAACTCCTAAATGCTAGCCACATCCTTGGCACAGAGAACTGGGTCCCAGAGGTCTTTTTCCTAAAGAATTAAAAGTTGGGAGAGCAGTCAAGAAAACATATTCTTCTCAGCATCCTTACAACATCACTGGATGATCTGTCTCATCTCCTGGGCTCTAGTTCAGTCCAGTCTGTTTGTAGTCATGTGAATTACCCACCATCCACACCAAGCCACCTTGACGAGGAGAGGAGGAAAAGCAGGTCAGGAGTGGAAGGTCAACTGGCCTCATCACTCTGTTTCTGCTTATTAATTTCAGAATAAGCTTTTTATTTAGACTTTTTAAGCACATGCTCATTTTCATGTCATCTATAATAATAAAAAAAAGAAAGAAAAAAGCAAACCTTTCTACCAAGAAATCACCATTTTCAACATTTGGCACACACCATCCTGGACATCTCTTCAAACATTTATGCAGCTCAAACATTCAAAATAGGAGAGGTGGTCTTATTTGAGGGAAAAGATTATATGAAATATCCTACTTGTTTACCTATTTATTTTCTGTTTTCTAACCCTCCCACCCTATAGCCTAGATTGGAAAGATCCATAAGGGTGGGAAATTTGATTATCTTATTCACCATGGAATCCTCAAAACACAGTGTCTGACACATGGTAGGGTCTCAACATATATGTTGAATATGGACATATTTCAATATTGTTGGATGTCTTCATGATTCTTTTACCTTGGAGGTCAGTGGCTTCCCCAGGGTATATCTTGGGTTGATCACTGCACATCCTTTATTCTGGGACATTTTGTTCTATTAACCTTTTCTTATCTTAATAAAGTTTTTTTCTATTATATCCTTGAGTCTATTGTTTCATTTTCCTATTTTCTTCTTCAGAAACAGTGATTGTGGGTATGTGGGTCTCCTTTGTCTCCATGTCTATCATCTTATTTGTAATCATTATTTAGAGTTCATTTTTCCATTTCATTTTGTGCAGGGATCTCAAGCATACATACTATCTGTTTATTTTCTAGTATATTTCCCTGTACGTTTACTTTCCTTACTTTAAAGGCACATCTTTCCTTAAGTCTTGTGTTCTTGGGCTGGCAATGCTCAGGAAAGCTCTTTAGGGCATCTGCTCTCTGGGTTGCGATAAGATTCTGGCTGTCCATTCCCCATCCTTCCCCAGCTTTCTCTCTGGGGGTTTTCCTTGGATAGAATTAGGTTTCTAAATCAATTTCCAGATCACAGGCAACAGAAATAGACTACCAGAATATCAATTTATCTTTCAGCTACCCCTTCACCCCGACCTTGCTGTAAGCAGTGGATAACTTCTGGTAGAAATAAAGGCATTTCCAACCTGGGCTGCCCATGGATCTCAACTCTCTAAGAATCCTTGAGTGTGCTCTTCTTGGTGTTAACAGATACTTTTAAAGAAATACAAACTGTTATGAGAGGTGGAGGCTGCAAGTGTCCACTGCTGGCTCACTTCCTGGTCTCAATCTAGATTTCCTAGCATTAGCCAGGAATGTTTCATGGTTTGCAGTGTGTTGCTGTGACAGTTTCCTATTTCGTTGACAATGGATTGTGTTACTTCTATTTTCCTCTTTGCTAGTTTAGATGGAGTTGAAACAAGGAGGAGAACAAAGATGCTACCAATTTTACAGCAGTACCAGGTTCATCAGAGGAGTCACAGATGGACCAGGTGAAAGAGATTTCTGCAACTGCAAATCATGGGTCTAAAGCCAGCTGAATACCTGTGATGCTCTCAGCTCTCTCGGCTGGCCTCCCAATCACCTCTCTCTATGGTGAAGAGGCTGCTTCATGCACACACCATGTGCCCCGCTAATGATGCCTTCCCTAGTCATGCTACCTTCTCCTCCTTGTTACAGTAGGTGCCACTTGGCCCTCAGTGCCTGGGCCACACACCTGTTAATATTTTAGCTTCCTGAGAGTAGTGGAAGCCTGGCATGCTGCAGTCCATGGGGTCGCAAAGAATCGGACACAACTGAGCGACTGAACTGAACCGAACTGAGAGTAGTGGGATGTCCCAGTGATTTGCAGGCATAAGTAGGTGCCCCAAATGGATGACTAAGTAGGAGACCTCTCTTGGGAAACAGCAGCTTTCAGTCTTCCTGTTGTAGAAAAGAAGAATTTAGGTTGGTAAGGGAAACGGCCACAGCCTTCCCAGGGCAATCTCCAATTATCCAGTTGGCTAACTTGGGCTATTCTTGTGTGCAAAACTGGAGAAATGATGGGAATGTAGCTCATACTCCCAGTGAGGGAGAAGAGAGCTCCCATTTCCTTCTGCAGCTGGAAGCTTCCCTATTGCTGTGAAATCAGAAACAGAAATCCTTCCAGTGGCATGTTGTACAAACCCCAGGCATTTTCAGTTGGCCTCCTTGCCCAACCAGTTTCCATTCTTCTGCCCCTGACATGTCTCCTACTCATAAACTTTTCTTCAGTGCATAGAACCTTAGTAAAAATATCCTGACTCATCCATTTTGAATATAAAATGCCACATCTACTTCAATCTTTGAGTTAGTTACCAAGTTATGACAGCAGAAATAAACCAGTCCCCTAGGGTGGGGTCAGGGTACTGCCAATTTCTGGCTACATTTCCCATGATCCTTTAGTTCAAGTTCAGTTCAGTCACCCAGTTGTGTCCGTATCTCTGTGCCCTCATGGACTGCAGCACACCAGGCTTCCCTGTCTGTCACCAACTCCCAGAGCTTGCTCAAACTCATGTCCATCAAGTCAGTGATGCCATCCAACCATCTCATCCTCTGCCATCCCCTTCTCTTCCCACCTTCAATGTTTCCCAGCATCAGGGTCTTTTCCAATGAGTCAGTTCTTCGCATCAGGTGGCCAAAGTATTGGAGTTTCAGCTTCAGCATCAGTTCTTCCAATGAATATTCAACTGATCTCCTTTAGGATGGGCTGGTTGGATCTCCTTGCTGTCCAAGGGACTCTCAAGAGTCTCCTCCAGCGCCCCAGCTCATGGGAGCACACACTTACAGCAGGACAGGGTGGGGTAGCTTCTATTCAATGAGTGGACGGTGCTAAGATTTTTGTGTTTTCTGCGGTTGGTATGTGCTTTAAATGTCTGGCAATGTCCAATTCAATGAATTCTGTTGACCACATACAGTGACACCCCAACACACACAGTTTGACTGTGTCATTTCTGCAAACTGTTCTCATGTGAATGCAACAGGACAAATTCAGAGCCCAAGCTGGGGGGACTCGGTCTGCTGAGGCCCCTGTTCAGACAAGGATGTTGCTTTTCTGAACAAAGATATTCAGACAAGGTTTGTCTGATGTGATCTAAAATACGTCTGCAAATGTTTTGACTCTCACCTCCCCAAAAGGTAGGGAATCTCGATCTTCTCCCGTGGAATATGAGCTGGGGTTCATGACTCACTTCTAATGAAAGAATGCAGCAGACATGTCTGTGAGTGACATCTGAGCTAGGTCATGAAAGGTGGAGCCTCCACCTGGCTGTTTGCACTCTCAGAACTGAGACACCAGGTTGTGAAAAAGCCCAGGGAGGCAAGAAAACCGCATGAGAGTGTCACAGCCACAGCCACAGCTGACCGGCCCACAACCAGCATCAATCATCAGCTGTAAGAGTGAGGAGCCTTGGGTGAATCCAGCCCCCAGGCTTCAAGATACCCAGTCAACACCAACCTAGAGCATGGAAGGGTGACTCCTCCCCTATTTGTCTGCTTGGCAGTCAGAACAAGGTACCACAGGCCGAGCAGCTTAAATAACAGATTCATTTTCTCTTACTTCTGGAGGATGGAGGTCCACGATCAAGGCAACAGCAGGGCTGGTTCTTTCTGAGGGCTGGAGTGAAAGGCCTCCCCCCATGGCCTGAGATGATGTCTTCTCTCTGCTGGGCCTCCTCATCATCCCTCCTCTGTCCATATCTTCATCCAAATTTCCTCTTCTTATAAGGACACCAGTCATATGAGACAAGGGCCCACCCTAATGACCTTGTTTTGACTTAATCATCACTGAAAAGAACCTATCTCCAAATACAGTCCCAATATGAAGGACTGGAGGTAAGACTTCAACATGAATTTACTTGGGGGGAAACACCATTCAGCCCGCAATACCCGCCACGTCTGTTCAAAATGCAGATTTTCAAGCAAAACAAATATCGTCACTCTTTGGAGTCACTAAGACTTGCAGTGGTGTGATTTGTAGCAGAAAGTAACCAGCCCACCCAAAGTCAATAAGTAATTGTGTTCCTGGTGACTGTTTCAGAATACATCAAGCAAATGCCCTCAGACATCTGGGGATGGTACCCACAGAGTCAGGGCCAGATCACAGGCAAACACCTGGAAGAAGGTTGCAGGGACTGCATATTAGTGCTTGCTCCATCCCTCAGTCATGTCTGACTCTTTGCAATCCCATGGACTGAAGCTGGCCAAGCTCCTCTGTCCCTGGGATTTCCCAGGCAAGAATACTGGAGCACGTTGCCATTGCCTTCTCCAGGGGACCCTCCTGCATCTCCTGCATTGACAGGAGCACATTTTCCCTGCTTCTTGGCTCAGAGCCTTAAAAGAAGCCTTTTATTGGCCCAGCTTGTCTTTTTAAGTCAAGTCACAAAACATTTCTAAGCAGTTTTCTGATTGTTGCCTAGGATCAGGTGGCCACTCTAACCCAATCAATTATATTCTAGAGTAGGAGATGGGCATGAAGTCCAGGACATTGCGCCACTAGTCAGCCCTGGGACATCACTGTGGTGGCCAGCTCTGGTAGGAGTCCTTAGGGCAGTACAAAGGGTGAGGGAGACCACCATGGACCCCTATGGGACCTTGCTGTCCCTGAGGAGTCCTGTGGTCAGTTTCACCCCATTCAGGAGGCTTTATGCTTCAGGCTTCACGCACAGCCTGTTAACGACAGAATCAGGCTTGAGCCAAGCCTCTGGACTAGCACCATGGCATTGACTTCAGCCTCCTTTTGTGGCAAAAAAACAGCTAGTGTTCAGTCCATCTCTTCTGGGCATTCACCATTCCCATGCAAGTCAGTGACTTCACAGGGATCTTTATCAGGCAAATGGGTATCCTTGGCTCCTCAACCAATGCCAAACCTGAGTTGGCAGATCCACACTCCAGCTCCCCTGCCCCTTGGGTAGGACAACTCTGAGCTGCACTCCATATCACCTTCTAGAGGTCACCGGCAGGACTGAAACCCTGTTGGCCACACCCATGACCTGCTCATTAATGCCAACAAGCTGATCTCACCTGTATCCTTTTCCACCTGCACTTCCTGGAGTCATCCCTTAAATGAACCACTTGCACTTATAATTCCTCTGAGGGTCTGCTTTTGGGGAACTGAAAACAAACATGCCTTTCAAGGAAAACAAGTGGTGGGCCCACGTTCATAAGAGAGAAGCCTGAAATCAAGGTGTGGATAGAGACCCAGACAGAGAGATACCGACTTCCAGACCAGGGGTGTGGGATCACTTAAAGCATCAACTACAAAGGTTGCTCACCAGGGCCAGCGCTGCAGACACAAGCAGGCTGCAGGTGGAGAGGCACGACCATCAGGAAACGGGCTGCTTACAGCCTGGATGCCCTGTCACCATCCTTCAATGTTTCATTTTTCCATTTTTAACCTCTCTCATTATTGACTCATTAATAATGATTTCTACCACATCGACTTTTCTCCAAAATCTTGCCTAGCTCTTTGACGAGAGATTAATAAAGAGTGAGACTTCAGATGTCAAGTTTTTTTCTGAGCAAAAGTGTGCAAGGCCTGCTCTGTCTCTAGATGGGCATTCCTGGCTGCATTCGCCACACTCTTCAGACACTGAAAAGAAACTATTTAGCTGGGCAGATATAGCAGAGCTGAATTAAATTGACCCGTGTGATAGAGAAAGCACACTGAGCACATTTAAGGAAGGGGGTCTCTGAAAGAAATATTGTTTCACTTGTAGCTGAGTGCTGAAATTATTTTAAGGAAGTGACAATTAGGCTAAGCATTTAAAACATAGATATGGATGACAGCATCTAAAATTCAGACACACTAGGAGAACCACACGCTTGGTATTAAATAAAAGGCTAAATGCACTTTCTTTCTTTTTTTTTTGTAATTTCTTTCTTTTCACAAACATAAATCTGACCCCATTCAAAAGCCAATGCTTATGCCTACATTCTGGAAGGAGAGAGGACATTTCTGTCTGTAGTAGAATATCAGCACCTCATTTAATCCAGATACGCACACACACGTAAAAGTGCTTTTCTTTCCAATATAATTATTACTCCACAAAAACACCTGGTGCAAGTCTCTTGATTTGGTGGAGTTTTAAGTCTGTTTTTAATTTCAAATAATTTTATCAGAGATGAGAGCAGACACAGTAGGGAAATGCAGTGCTCAAGTTAAGAAAAGGTAGGGCAGGCTGAAATTCTTTCAAGGCAGGCTTCTGGCTGGAGTTATTAACTCCCATGCGAAGTTTGAGCCCTTGTGCCTCTTAGGCAGTGAATGAAAAAACGTGTGTTTACAAAACCTCTGCCGCCTTCAAGGTCTGCCCTTGTGCACACGTGTGACTGTCAGAGCATCCTGGTCACGGTCAAAGCAAAGCTGGGCCCTCCCGTGGAAAGGCTTCCTCTCAGGGGCTGCTCCCAAAGTCAATGTTTGCTAGAAAGGCAGCAAGTTTTCCCTCTTCAAAGGAACCTTTATGTACTAACTCACTCCCACCCACTGTGCATGTAAATTATTCCTCAGTGATACGGCCTCTATTTATAACTTTGATCCTTTCCTTCCCCTGGGTGCCACAAGGAGCATGATAAGGCCCGTGAGTTGGCAGAGGGGCTTTGATCTTCCAGAAAATGACACTTTGTGCTGGAACATCTGGGCCCCCTCCATCACTGCTGCGGGGATGCAAAGGGAGCAGGGTTTGGGGTTCTGCCTGTCTCCTGGCATTAGACCATCTTTAAGGCACAATGGAGCAGAGACAGACATGGGCACACTTCCCCCCTCCTCACCAGGAACTGTTCACAACAACAATAAACAGGCACCCAGGGGCTGGGTGGTGTGACAATGACTTGAAGATAGAATTTTCCAGAAATCATTGCGGAGGGGTGATACAGACCATGTCATGTGCACGGACATGGGATTTCAGAACAAATCTAAATCATTTAGGAGAGAAAACAATGGATGAATGAGAGACAGCCTCCCCCCAAAAAATAGTTTTCTCCTTCTCACAAGGTAAAAATGAGGTTTTCCTTGTAAAAGGGAGTGAGATGTAGGGATTTCAGCATTGAGAGGAAATGCTGAAAAGAAGAGGGGAAGGTCTGCCTTTCTCCCAGCTCCAAGCTGATCCCTCGCTGTGGTGTGTCATCCAACCGTCAGTGGTGGCCTCTGTGCCTGGTATTGAATCTTCCGAGTGTTCACAGTTTAGAGACCAAGGACGTGGGCTCCCTTTCATAATGGTGGTATAAACCACTTTGCATTAAGTAGGAATAATAACCTTTTTAAAAAGAATGTGTCAAATTAATTACATTTCTTGTTGCTTTCCTTTCTTCCACATCACATGGGCAAGTACATCAGCCTCACTTGAATGGATGAAAGGAGGACTTTTTTTTTTCTTCCCTGGGAGGGCTATTCTGAGAGCAAAACACACCCAAGCAAGGGATCCTTCCTCCCAACTCAGCCTGAGCTGATTCTATGCAGTGTTTGGGATCTGTTTGTACCTCTTCTTTCTCAGTGGATAGGGAACCTTACTGGCAGGAATATTAACTACACAAATGTCCTGGTTTTAGACTTTATTTGGCTGTGCTGAGTCTTAGTTGAGGCGTGTGGGATTTAGTTCCCTGACCAGGGATCGAACCTGGACCTGTGCATTGAGAGTATGGAGTCTTAGCCACTGGACCATTGGGGAAGTCTCCAAATGTCTTATTTTATGTCGAAGAGCGTGATACCTCCACCGCTCTCTTTACTCATTTCTTTTTCTGTGACCGAAGGTGATGTCCACTGCAATGTTAATTCCTTAACTGGGAGCTGGAGTTGGTGATGGACAGGGAAGCCTGGCGTGCTGCAGTCCGTGGGGTCGCAGAGTCCATGGGGTCGCAAAGAGTCGGACACAACTGAACTGAACTGAAACTTCACAAAGCAGTTTAGTAGTAGCTCCCATGCAGATTTCACCATTCAGCAAGGAGGTTTTCTCCAATGCTTTCGAAATCCATTTTTAGAATTTCAAAATAAAGTCCCTTAAAGCTTTTCAAAGGTCCTTTAACAATTCAGCAGCAGCACACCCTCAGCCTGGCCTGTCTTGAGTCAGGTTACCTGCTTGGCTGAGTTTAAAATTGATATCATGAGTGACGTGAAGCACATTTCACCAAATGTTTAATCTAATGAGATATTTAGGGGACAAATCATTTTTGATATCTTGAATGGTTGGATGCTCGAATCACCTCCTCTCTCTATAAAGCAGAGAGAACCGTTTTAATTTGTTCAAGTGGAAACAGATTATTGGAATCTTCTCATGTTTTCTGATCATATGTCAAAAAAATAAATAGCCTTGATGTCCCAGAAAGCAAACATCACTGAGCTACTGAGCTACTACACACACACACACACACACACACACACACACTCGCATACACCTTATCCTCTGTGTACACCTTATCCTCAGATGTCTCCCAATGGTGAGGACAGTGAGTAAACACATGCTGCCCTGGTGACCGTTACCCCTCCTTTCTCCTCTGCCCTCTGTGGTCCCTGAGGATGGAAAGTTTCCCTCTGGTGCTGGGGAGGTGCCTCCCAGATTTGTGTGGTCCCAGGACCCAGCCTCCTGTCATCCCTCTGCCATCCCAGGCAGCCTAATTCTACGTGAACAGGCCCAGTGCTTCCAAGTTCACTTGAAAGCTCTGACTGATAGGATTGAACATTGAAGACCTTGGTTCCTACAGAGCTCAGTGCTGGCTCGGGATGCTTGAATTATGTGCTGGGGGAGGGGCCCTCGAACGAGAGCAACACCGTGCGTTGTCCACCGTCCCCAGCCTCCTCCTGGTCTCCAGAAATGCCTCCCAGCACCAGTTTCCACCGGGCGACCACGTCTGAAGTTTTCCTCCTGCGTGCCTTATCAGAGATGGAGCGGGGCTGGAGGGGACCAGACGAGCGTGACTGGTGGTTCAGGCGAGGCTGCTGCAGGGGGGTGGGGGCGGGTCTCTGGACTCCCGCCCGGAATGCACAGAGCCCACGGGGCCGCTTTGGAAGCCCCGGCGCCTCCCGAGGGCGCGCACAGCGGGCAGAGCTTTGTGCTCCGGCCTCCCACGGGGAGGCTGCCAACCTTCAGATCCCCGCGCAGACCCTCCGGCTTCCCTCTGCTAGCAAAGTTCTCCTAATTAAGCCAGTCCATCTAATTACTGGGCGTTCCAACAAATATCTCTCCAGATGCTTCCGATGCAGCCTGTGGGCGCTGGTCAAAGCTTCCGAGGCTTCTGATCAGGGATGCCGGCCCTGCAGCGCGGGCGCCTGCTCCCCGCTCGCCGGGACTCGCCTGGCTCCCGGGACCGCGATGCGCCCTCGCTCATTCGCTGAACGCCGGGCGCAGGCACCGAACGTAATTACCAAAGTTAAGAAAAACGTTTCCCTGTAATTAGCCAGGCTACTCTAAGCACAAGACATGGAAATTAGTCATCGCATCATAAATTAGTCTGTGCATACATTACATTCCAGGACGGCCCCGGGGGGCCCCGACGTTTGCAGGGTTTGGCCAGCAACGCCCTGAGTCTCCGTAAAGCCTTCCTCCCCAGCGAGCTTGGCGCAGAAAGGGGAGTCTTGTTTGAATTACATTTTTTTAAAAAAAATTCTTTTGTAGATGGCAACCAGAATCTAGTCATTTTTCGGGCCGAGGAAAGGGAGACAAGGACACAGTGGTTTTCCTGTTTTATTTCCGTTTGTGGGCATCTAGGCACCTGGGGCCATCAAGATGTTTCCAGACATTGGCTCATCAGTGGTCTTGTCTCACTCATTAGGCCCAGTAGTTATAAACTCTTTAAACCACCCTGATTTTGAACTGTTCTCGCAGGCACTCTTCTTCCTGGCAAAAGCCAGGAAATTGGACCCCAGCGCACACAACAGACATTTGCATCAAAATAATCCGCCGGGCGGCAGCCAGCCACAGTCGCATCAGTCAGAAGGAAGGAATAGAATACAAATTAAAGGAAGAATGTAAATTTTTTGCCATTAAGCTTCAATGACCATTTGAAATGGTGCAAGGCACAGAGGTTCTTGATGAGCGTCATCTAGTTTGATTATTCATACTTGTGTTTCTGCTTGAATTAAAGCAGGAGTGCGAGAGCCTGTTACGGGGAAAATATTTGAATTGATAGTGAACTCTCACCTTGCCGAGCAGCCATTTACTTTTCAAATGAATACTAGATAAGTTAGTGCATTTTCTAATCGGCCTGTTTTCCAGTGAGTGCTGTCATTACATACCAATTTCTTTCAGAAGTGCTTGCTAAGAAACATTAACTACTTACAAATAAGGAGCTGTCTGTCACGGCTGCAGTCTCCACCAGCAGCTCGGCTAGGACAGCTGAGGGCGATCCTGTCCACGTTCCTCCTCGCGGTTCCATGGCTTCAAGTCTTGTGCCGACTTTCAAGTTAGGCCTTCAGTACAGACAGGGCTCCCACATCAGGTCATCTTTCCAGAACCAGGTGGAGTCCTGCTCCAGGCAGAGACAAACTAGGGTAACATATCCCTGGGTGCAGGTGGCCTGGGCCCACCTCGCCCCAATTTTTCTAACTGCTGAGGCTAGGCCACCAGAATTGGTTCTGACCCAGGCTGGCTGAGGATCCCAGTAGGGTATCAACCCTTCCCAGGCACAGGTTCCACTGCTGGCAGGTGACTAGGCTCAACATAGAGAAAGAAAATGGAAAAAGGGAGATTCTGAGGTTTGGGGGTGGGGGAACAAGGAGAACTAGCTAGAAATGGTTGCTCCCAGCATGAAGAAAGTGCCAGAACCTTGCTAGGCCTTAAGAGGAGACTTGAAAAATATCCATGCTTAATAAGGGAGATGAAAGAAAGATGGTTATCACTAGGGCTCTGCATCTGGCATCACAAAGAGCTTTGGGGGGCATCACTTTTCTAATGGGGCTTCCCAGGTGGCACTAGTAGTAAAGAACCTGCCTGCCAACACAGAGACATGGGTTCAGTTCCTAGGTCGGGAGGATCCCCTGGAGGAGGGAAATGGCAACCCACTCCAGTATTTTTGCCTGAAGAATCTCATGGACAGAGGTGCCTGGTGAGCAGTCCATAGGGTCGCCCAGAGTCGGACACGACTGAATCGACTTTGCATGCACGCACACACTTTTCTCTTGAATGTTGCTGGTCACACATTTGTTGAAATGTATATGTTATTTTTTAATCAAAACAATTTTAGGGGAAATATAGGGGGCACCCAAGTAAGTGACCCACCACCCCCAAATGCTGATGATCTTGTTCCTAAAGGTTTTGTTTTGCAGCATGTGGGTTCCCTCATTGACAGAAGAACTCGGATTTGCCACTACAATGAGCAAAGCTCTGAAAGGTGATTGTTTCACACATCACTAGGCAAGGAAGACAGAAAGGAAATGCTTCTTATATGAGGTCCCTCAGTTCAATCACTCAGTCATGTCCTACTCTTTGTGACCCCATAGACTGCAGTATGCCAGGCTTCCCTGTCCATCACCAACTCCTGGAGCTTGCTCAAACTCACGTCCGTTGAGTCAGTAATGCCATCCAACCATCTCATTCTCTGTTGTCCCCTTTTCCTCCCACCTTCAATCTTTCCCTAGAGTAGTCTGATTCATAGAGACAGAAAGTAGATGGTGATTGCCAGGGGCTAGGGGGAGGGGAAAATGCCATAGGAAAATAACTGATTTAGAAATTATATATCTACCCCTAGTCTGTGTCCAGGACGCCCCTTCTAACCACTCAGATCCAATCCATCAAGCTGATCTATTACAGTCTTTCAAACATGAAGGAGCATCAGAATTCCCCAGGGTTCTTGTTAACAGAGATTTCTTGGCCCTACCACTAGTATTTCTAATTCAGTAGGTAGGTTTGTACTTCTGCCAAGTTCCCAGGAGATGCTCATGTCTCTCACTGGCCTGGAAATACTTTTTGGAGAACACTGACCTATCACTCTACTCTTTAAACTCTGTCTAGAGTTGCTGCTGCTGCTAAGTCGCTTCAGTCGTGTCCAACTCTGTGCGACCCCATAGACGGCAGCCCACCAGGCTCCCCTGTCCCTGGGATTCTCCAGGCAAGAATACTGGAGTGGGTTGCCATTTCCTTCTCCAGTGCATGAAAGTGAAAAGTGAAAGTGAAAAGTGAAAGTGAAGTCGCTCAGTCGTGCCCAACTCTTAGCGACCACATGGAATGAAGCCCACCAGGCTCCTCCATCCATGGGATTTTCCAGGCAAGAGTACTGGAGTGGGGTGCCACTGCCTTCTCCTGTCTAGAGTTAGACCTCTTCTTTTTTTTCTCCTGCCATCTGACCCCCACCTGTCTCACCTGACTCCCCTCTCCCCCACCTCCTCAGTCCGTCCCACCATCTTTGCCAGATTCTAAAGCAAGTACTGCTCCACCTAAAAATAAGAGTTGTCAAGCATTTGAGATCCTCCATGAGTGGCTGTAGCTTTCTCTGGTGCAACAAATGTGTTCAGGCTTTTTTTTTTTTTTTCTTTTTGGCCATGCTATGCAATATAGAGGCTCTTAGTTTCCTGACCAGGGATCAAACCCATATATCCCCTGTATTAGGAGCATAGGAATCTTAACCAGTGGGCTACCAGGGAGGTCCTGAATTCAGGCTTTGATATCAAAGTTCTGGCGCCCACACTGAACCCACCATGTGGTCTGGAGTAAGTTGCCTCCTCTTTAGGCACTGGTTGTTCTCACCAGTGGGCTTCCCTGTTGGCTCAGTCAGTAAAGAATCTGCCTGAAATGTGGGAGACCTGAGTTCGATCCCTGGATCAGGAAGATTCTCTGGAGGAGGGCATGGCAACCCACTCCAGTATTCTTGCTTGGAGAATCCCATGGACAGAGGAGCCTGGCGGGCCACAGGCCATGGGATCACAAAGACTCAGACATGACTGAGCGAATAAACACAGCACAACAGAGTGCTCACCAGGAAAGTGGTGATACTCATATTCACCTTGTAGGTTATTTTAGGATGAAACTAGATAAGGTGTGTCAAGATTCTTGGCACACAGTAGGTCTGCCCCACAGGCCCCAGCATGGTTCATTCCCTCTTCCGTTTCCATCCATACTGCCAGCTCTTCACCCACAGGAAACATATGTTCCCCTTTCCCCAACCCTGCCATCCCCGGAAATGTCTGCTCACCATTGCATCCATGTAGACTTTGTCTGATGAACATTTTTTAAGGTACAGAAACCCACTTTGGGGACTTTCCTGGTGGTTCAATAGTTAAGACTCCAAGCTCCCATTGCAAGGGGCCCAGGTTCCATCCCTGGTCAGGGAACTGGATCCCACATGCCAAAAGTAAGATCAAAGATCCCGAGTGCTACAACTAAGACTCAGCACAGCCAAACAAACAGATAAATATTTAAAAAGAAACCCACTGTTTCGGATCAGGTGACCCCTGTTTGGTAACATAAGGTCATGTAGTACAAAAACTCCAGTCCTGAGCATTGGGACACATCCTCAGTTACAGGAGGCAGCTCCCAGCCTGAATGTTCGCCCCAGGAAGTGTCTCCCTCCAGTGAGTGCCCTCCCTTTTCCAGCCCCTGGTCTCCACCTGATGAAATCCCTCTTACCTTTCCAAGTCTCACTGAACCACCACCTCTTCCTTGAAGCCTGCCCGGATACTTCACCAAGTGCAACCTCCCTTCTCAACCAACAGTGCACGCAGCGCGTGTGTATCCAGCAGTCTCGGCCACAGCCTGCCTAGCATTTGTGGATGCGCGTTTACATCTCCGATTCTGCCGCCTGCTGACTCTGTAACCTTGGGCAAGGCACCACTCTAGGCCTCATTTTCCCCATCTCAGAAATGGGATCAGCAACAGTGTCTGCCTCAGAGGCTTGCTGTGAGAATATGCTGAATTAAAACATATGAAGTAGTTCAAACCACACTCCATATATGAATGATCAATAATCATTCTATGTGATGATGAAGTGGCGCAACGATAAAGAATCTGCCTGCCAGTGCAGGAGACGCAGAAGGTATGAGTTCGATCCCTGAGTTGGGAAGATCCCCTGGAGAAGGAAATGGCAACCCACTCCAGTATCCTTGCCTGGAAAATCCCATGGACAGAGGAGCCTAGCTGGTTACAGTCCATGGGGTGGCCACAAAGAGTCAGACACGACCGAGTACACTCACATATGTGATGACAATCATTAATTTTCTATTCTTACTTACGACCCCAGATCGCCAAAGCCATGCTCTTAATCTGGGTATCACATGATACCTTATGCCATGTGATAAGCCCTCAGAAAAGCAAGCACATAATAAATTGAACTGTATTTCTTGCCGTGACTTTTCCAACGATCATTTTGTGTCTGAAGGCAGGCAGTGTTCACCCTCCGACAAAGGGAGACAGACCCTGGCCTACACCCCACGCTAGTTTGGTGGGCAGCCAGGTTTTTCTCCAATTAAATCTTCCTCTCAAGTCACCTTATCCTATTTCATGAAATGCTTGGCACGTTAGCTTAGTTCTAAGGGTGCTCCACTAATGATTCTTTGAGCTGCGGCATTTTTTCACACTAGCATGTGAGCTTCTGTGTGACTCAGAATTTTTTAATAAGGACCGGAAGCTACCCATCTGACATTTCAGACACAGAAGAACCAGCATCTGACATGTTTTTAGAGATGATGTTTTAAAAGTGCCACCAGCTAACCTTTTCCCCCTCTAACTGGGCAAATCTTACGCAGGGAGGGTCGAACTGTCTTTTCCCACTCTTCAGCCACTAACCTGGCATGCAGTGTGGTGGTGTCTCTAACTGCCTTGGAATACTTTTTCTTTTTCATCCTTGAAACGCAGGCCCTGAACTTATCCTCACAAACTTGAGCCACTGTGGGGAGCCTGAAGCCAGGAGACTGCCTGAGCAGCATTTGGGGGGAATTTTCTACCCCATCTTTCCACACCCACTGGGATGGGGGTGGGAGAAGTACCCGGGCAGATACTATTCTGTAATAGTTGGAAACTTTGTAACAGTGTGGTACCTGCTGTACCATTTATTCCAGTGTGCCTGGTGGACAATCATTAGTCACTAAAGCGGAAAATCAGGCTTGCCTTTTCAAAAGCAGGGAAGCTCCCCTGCCATCTGGAGTCTCTGGTGGCCCAGCAGGAGCCTACGGGGCCCACAAAACAGCCTCCTGGGCCACAAAGGAGATGCTGCCTTTCTCATGATGGAAGGGTGTTTGTTATAATTAAGTGGAAATCCTGGGGTTTAAACAGAGGTAGATGCCCAAGTAGCTCGGAGTTTGTTTCCTTGTGATTTCAGTGCAGACACAAGACACAGCCTGTGTTTACACTCAGGTATTTGCATGACACAGTGGTGCCCAGGAGTAAAAAACACTAACTCCTTTGGGCTAGTGCACCTAAATCTGTTAAATCAAGGGAAGACAGTACCTTTTTCCAGGAAGTAGAACTTCTACCCAGCCCAAGATGAACTTAAAAATGTCACAGTGAAGAGTGACTACATGATTAAAATGACGAGGTCTGAAAACTCTCACTCAGTTATTTGCCCTTGTATTTGTCCTCCTGATGATCTTTTTAAATTTGCACAAATTTTTTTAGAGTCACTTGAATGTGCCCCCTGCCCAGAGCTGTGCTGTGAACATCGGAAAGGATGTTTAATGATGTCAAATTTAGGTTTCACTTTTGAAACAAGAAAAAAATACCGCTGGGTATGGGGTGTGGGTGGAGCTTGGGTTTAAGAAAGGTTAATGAGAAAGTGGCAAAATCCCACATCACAGTCTAAAGAACTTTGTCCTCTCTCTGCCCACCCACCCCCCTTCACTATTTTCAATTTAATCTTTGGAAGGGGAGGGCAGGGGTGTAGGGTGTTAAAAATAAACTCATTGTGCTCTCTAGAACTCCATGTGCAAATGAAATATGCTTGTTTTCCTAAATCAGCTCCGTTTTCTGCCTTCCCCGCAGCCATCTCCCAATAACTAAATTTCCTCTACCACTGGATCTGATAATTAGAATTTGGAAGGGGAGGAATGCCTTGGGGTTTGCCAGGCTCCACATGCTTCTCCACCCTGTGAGCCAAATGTTGGATTAACAAGGACATATGGTCTGATCCTGCTAAGAAGGCCTTTGGGGTCAGCTCTGGAGGCCAGGCCGGCCCCTCTCCCTGGTGGTCCCCGTTGTGTAGCCTCGGGGCAGGGAGATTATCAAGCCCTAACTCTCAGGTATTGGTGTGTCTGATCTTGTGTGGGGCACAGTAGGCCAATGGCAAAGAAGTCAGACCTTTGCAGGGAGCAAGGCGGGCTGCCTCTGTGGGTCCCCAAAGCCAGCTAGCCTGGGCTCCAGGTGATCAGCTGCCCTGAAGTGTGGCCACAGCCCCGCAGGCCCCCAGGGTGGCTGCAGGCCTCCCTCCCGTTTCCTGTTGATTTTCTGGACGCAGAGCCCCCAGCCACATCCCCAAGAAGACAGGCTTCATTTACTGCTGCCTGAGAGACAAATGGACATGTAGACTGGGGGAGGGAGGGAGGGGAAAAGAGTCCTTCCCTGATTCCTTCTCTTCATTGCTTCTTTCAGCAATCTGGGGTTTCCCTGAAGGGATGCTGGGGCCCTGGGCAAATCACCTCCATCCGTCAGCTCCTTCCTTCCTGAAGAGGGAAACGCTTCTCAGGTGTATAAGAGGCGTCCTTGTTTATACGATGCATTCACATCCATGGATTCACCTGTGCTGTCGACAGTGTGCCCATTTCTCTCTCTCATGGATGAGAAATTGGAAATCACGGGGTCCACGTGGTTTGTCAAACATCCACAGGTTCTACGTGGTGGAACATGGTCTGGTCCACAGGTGTGCTTGTTCAGACCTCCTCCTCCTCTTCGGCTCCATCCTGCTCCCAACTTAAGACAGCCTGCATCCTGCCCAGTGAAGGGTCTTGGGCAGCCAGCCCCTGCCCTGGCTGTCAGGGCACAGCCTCTCATCATGACCTCATTGCCTCTCTGAGGTCCTGATCCCACTGACGGCATCTCCCCTGAGAATCCCTGTTGCCTTCACAACAAACACTGAGTGATGCTGAAGGGGTGACTCTTTCCAAGTGCCAGAGCATCAGAATGACAGGAAAATAACTTCTGCTTCCCATCACGATGGAGTTCTAAGGTTCAGACTAACCCTCCTCCTATAAACCACTGTGAAACTGGCAAGAACTGTTTCCAGACATTGGAATTCGGCATAAGACTGTGGCTCTGGAAGAAAGGAAAACACGCACAAAGGAAGACCCATGATGGCGCTAGCCGTCTACCTGGGGAGCACTGTCCAGACCACACCACAGAGAACTGGAGACCAAACAGACCATAGAGGTGAGGGGTCAGAGATCAGAGTTTGGGTCTGCTGAGGTGGCTGGAGCATAGAGGTGGGATACCAAAGGAGACTGGCTTGTGCAGAGAAAGAGGTCCAGAAAGCTACATAAAATTCCCCTTGAGCCTTGAGCTAAGTACGAACCTGCACATGTGCAGAGCAAGAACATACGAGGTCTGGGAGCATGCAGGACCCGGGGGGCTGTAAACTAAGTGGGAGTTCTGGAGTTTGCATAGGATAGGGAGGCATTGGAGTTCTAAGAGTCAGAGTGGAAAATCATAACTGAATGTTCCAGGCAAGGGGTCAAGACCCCTCCAAAACCAACCCTTGTGAGTAGAGCCAAGCAGGCTCTAAAATAAAGGCTACTTTAGATCCACCTACCTAAGCTGACAAATAAGCTTCCAAGGGACCCACCAGATCTGCAAGTCAGCTGACTGCCTGCCAAACACCTGGCACTCAATAGAACCCAGAACTCAACACAGGATCAAAAAAGTAGGAAAATATGACCCATCGCCAGAAGAAAAACCAATCAAAAGAAACAGACCCAGAGCTGACAGCACTGTTGGAATCAACAGGCAAGGACTTTAAAGCAGCTATTTCAAATCTGTTTAGACATCCAAAGAAAAACTCACCATAATTAGGAGCAGATGGGAAATCTCAGTAAAGAGATGGAAGCTATTTTTATAAAGCCATTTCAGCTCAGTGACCCACCAGGTGTGCAGCTGAGCTGCAAATGGCCCCAGCACTTACCTCCTTCCTTCTTTCCTGACCACACAGTCCACCTCAGTTCCCTGCCTGCTTCCCTTTTCTCTCTCCAAATTCCCAACGCCCCTTCCCATTTCTGCATCTGTTCATGCCCACAGCTGATGGTTCTTCCACCAAAATAAAGATCAGGTGAATCTCTGAAGTGTGCCAAGAATGAGAGTAAGAAGACTTAAGAAAGCCCTTGGTCACGTTCTCCCTTGTGTCTCACTGTGTATGGGTGGCTCAGCAGTGCAGCCAGTTCACAGACTCTGCACGAGGCATTCTGGCTCCATTGCATGGATGCTTGTGTCTTTGGGAATAAGGGAAGGTGTGCTGCTATTACAGATCCGCATCTTCACACAGTAAGAGTTGATTTCTTGCTCACACAAAATCCCAAGCACGTGGCTCTAGTCAGGAGGTGCTTCCCACATGATCAGTCAGGAATCCAGTTTCCTCTCAGCTTGTGCTCCACCATCACCCAGGGTCTCAGAGTCCTCTGCTGGGTCCTCAGGGCTCAGCTGCCAGATAGGGGAGGAGAGAGCGCAGGATAGTGTAGATTTTTATGGCCTCATCCACATGCAACCTGTTGGTCAGAACTCACTCTCATGGCCACGCTCGTCTACAGGGGCAATTGAGAAATCTATTCTAGCTAGACACGAAAGAGGGAGAAAGGGGTGGGGGGCTGGTGACCCCATAGCAGTGTCTGTCTCACTGTGACACCTTGGGGCTCTTACCTCTGAACTTCACTTTGCTTCTTTGAGTAAACTCTGGGAGTTGGTGATGGACAGGGAGGCCTGGCATGCTATAGTCTATGGGGTCGCAATGAGTCGGACACGACCAAGCGACTGAACTGAACTGAACTGAAACAAGCACCAGTATCATGCCTTCTTTGTGGGGTCATTGTGAGGGTTAAAGGGGAGAGGCCGTGGGAAACTGTAGCCACAGATCTGGAGCACGGTGGGTGTTTGAGAAATGCCTCCTGTTACAATTATTACAACAACTGCATTTAATTCATCCTGTATGACCCACAAGGTAGCTTCTAACCTTGTGGGTTGAGGCTGGGGTGCTTTCTAGTTTTTCTCATTATATTATTTTTCAGTTAATAAATAGATTTTTTAAAAGAAGAAGGAGAAGAATGATGATTACCAAAGGGGAAATGCGGGGGATGGGGTTAAAATAGAAGTTTGGGGTTAACCACACTACACAGGTGCACACAGCCCAGAGGGGCCTTCCCGGATTTAAATCAATATTTGTTTCTCCAAAGGTTTTGGGCCAAAACACTGTGCAATGCTACCAGGTAGCAAAAAGAGGAAGGAGGGGACCAAAATAGGAAAAGTAAAGTTTGGGCTGTCTACGTAAGCCCTGACCCCTGCCTCACTGTCCCAGCTAGACAGCCCTTGCTAGAAGAATAGACAGATGCCAACTTGCAAAGGTTGAAATCTCAGCCTTAATTTTTCCCATGAAACTGTCACTGTTCTCATCAATGTATCACCAAGGGGCAGCAGCTGAGTCCTCATGAAATATGGAAGTCAGTTAGAAATCCCCTGAAGTTTGCTTTGAGCCTTTTCTTTGTAATAATGTGTGATCGGAGAGAGAATGCTTTAGAATAGCCGAAAACCAAATAATAGAAGAAGCGACATATGCCGCAGATAACCAAGAAGGTAAAAAACATCTGCTCAGGTTTGCCCGTGAAGGAAAGAAATCACATTGCTAACAAAATTGGTGCATGACCAAGAATACCTTAAAACAGGAGAGGGCTGTTTGGATCCTCCCATGAAGAAATAACAACTTCTTCTTACATTTGCATCTGCCCATTAAAGTCCTTTGAAAAATGCGGACGGCTTCCTGCATGGTATACCTGGCATCATCACAGAATAAAATAGGGAGACATCTGATTTAAGCAGAAAGTCTAGATCCACTTGTACAATCCCAGGGGCAGTTTCAATGTAGGAAGGAAAATAACCTGCGTCAGGCACTGTACCAGGAATATCCACACGGGAGAGAAAATTAAATTCGCACACCAGTCCTGCAAGGCAAGTGTAATTATCTCCAGTTTAGAGAAGATGTAAGTGAACCTTGAAAAAACTAGATAAGGAATCCACATCTATGTAATTCCAAGACCATAGTCTTACTTACTACTGCACCCTGTGATTAAATAACCACTTAATCCATTGGGTAGATAGCAGGTACCGTCAACAAATTTCTCAAGAAATCCATTGTAATATTGGCAGTTGCCAGAAGGAGGGAATAGAAGGTGGGTGAATAGAGTAAAGGTGACCAAAAGGCTCAAACTTGCAGTTAAGCCCTGGGAATGTAATATACAGCATGATGGCTAGAGTTAACAGTCCTGTATTGTAGGTTTGAAAGTTGCTGAGTAGATCCTGAAAGTTCTCACCACAAGAAAAAAAAATTTGTAACCATGAGATGTGATGGATATTAACTTATTGTGGTGATCATTCTGCAATATGTACAAGATAATCTGTGTGTTGCACACCTTAAAGTGAAGTATCAGTTGCTCAGTAGTGTCCAACTTTTTGTGACTCTATGGACTGTAGCCTGCCAGGCTCCTCTGTCCATGGGATTCTCCAGGCAAGAATACTGATGTAGGTAGCCATTCCTGTCTCCAGGATGTCTTCCTGACCCAGGAGTCAAACCTACATCTCTTGGGTCTCCTGAATTGGCAGGTGGATTGTTTACCATCTGAGCTACCAAGGAAGCCAGTTAGATAAGTCATACACCTTAAACTTACACAATGTGTATGTTAAATATTGTTTTTATTCAGTCACTCAGTCATGTCCAACTTTTTGTGACTCCTATGGACTGCAGCACCCCAGGCTTCCCTGTCCCTCACCATCTGGCAGAGCTTGCTCAAACTCATGTCCATTGAGTCAGTGATGCTATCCAACCATCTCATCCTCTGTCATCCCCTTCTCCTCTTGCCTTCAATCTTTGCCAGCATCAGGGTCTTTTCTAATGAGTCAGCTCTTCTCATTAGATGGGCAGAGATTGGAGCTTCAGCTTCAGCACCAGTCCTTTGAATGAATATTCAGGATTGATTTCTTTTAGGATTGACTGGTTTGATCTCCTTGCAGTCCAAGGGACTCTCACAAGTCTTCTCCAACTTGATCAAATTGATCAACTTAATCAAAAGGATCAATTCTTCGGTGCTCAACCTTCTTTGTGGTCCAAATCTCACATCCATACATGACTACTAGAAACACCCTAGTGAAAGGGAAAGTCACTTAGTTGTGTCTGACTCTGTGACCCCATGGACTAGTACAGTCCATAGAATTCTCCAGGCCAGAATCCTGGAGTGGGTAGCCTTTCCTTTCTCCAAGGGATCTTCCCAACCCAGGGATCAAACCCAGGTCTCCCACATTGCAAGCGGATTCTTTACTAGCTGAGCCACGAGGAAAGCCCACAGAAACACCATAGCTTTGACTATATGGACCTTCATCAGCAAAGTAATGTCTCTGCTTTTTAATATGCTGTCCAGGTTTGTCATAGCTTTTCTTCCGAGGAGCAAGGGTCTTTTAATTTCACGACTGCAGTCACAGTCTGCAGTGATTTTGGAGCCCAAGAAAATAAAGTCTGTCACTGTTTCCATTGTTTCCCCATCTATTTGCAGGGAATTGATGGGACTGGATGCCATTATCTTCGTTTTTTGAATGTTGAGTTTTATGCCAGCTTTTTCACTCTCCACTTTCATCAAGAGGCTCTTTAGTTTCTCTTCACTTTCTGCCATGAGGGTGGTGTCATCTGCATATCTGAGATTATTGATATGTCAAATATCAATATAATTGAGGTTTAAAAAAATTAATTGTATCCATTGTTCCCTCATGGGTACAAGTGTACTCATGGCTGTGAGTTACTATCATGTAGACAGTTTAAAAAACAAAAGCAAAATAGACTCTATTAAAAATATTTTTAAATATCTTGGGCTTTTGAAGTTCAAGATAGTGAATTGAGCACATACTTTTTATCTCTATACCCTTCTGAGATTCTGTTAAAACCATAATAAGGGATTTAAAAATATAAAACCCAGTAAAAGTAAAACAAATGGGATAAAGGAAGCATTTGCAGCCAGTGAGATTTCAACACATTTCCAGGAGACAGGAACAGGTGGGAATGGGTTAGAGAAAGAAAGGAAGCAGGCAAAAACTCTGCTGGTGGGGCTGAGGTGGAGGGGCCCCCACCTGCCTAGCAGACAAGGCTGGGGCAGGAGATGGTGGGCCTGGCAGGGCGGGGGTGAGAAGCCTTCAGCATAGAAGGAAGGAAGCTGCAGTTCTTAGCCTGGGCTACACAGTGGGCGATTAATAATGCTTAATGAGCAATTGTTGGAGTGAATAGAAAAATAAATAAACGAGTGGATGAATGACAACCAAATGAAAACACTGGAAGAGATAGCATGCAATGCCTATTTTCAGTGGCTGGTTGTATAAGTCAGAGCTCCCCAGAGAAACAAAACCTATAGACCTTTCATACACAAATCTCTTGGTATCTGTAGAGGGTTGGTTCCAGGAACCCCTAAGGACACCAAAATCCCCAAAAGCTCAAGTCTCATTTAAAATAGTGAAACATTTGCATGTAAGCTAGGCACATCCTCCCATATACTTTGGCGGAATGGTACTGGGGACAGCGGTGTTCCATGCAGCCTATGGAATCTTAGTTCCCCAAGCAAGGGTCAAACCCGTGCACCCTGTGGTAGAAGAGCAGAGTTTTAACCACTGGACCACCCAGGAATTCCCCACATCCCTCCACATACATTAAATCATCTCTGGATTTCCTACAATAACTAATACAATGTAAATACAATGTAAATTGTAAATATAATGTAAATGCTATTTTCAGTTCAGTTCAGTTCAGTCACTCAGTCGTGTCCGGTTCTTTTCGACCCCATGGATTGCAGCACGCCAGGCCTCCCTGTCCATTACCGACTCCCAGAGTTTACTCAAACTTATGTCCAAATGCTATGTATGCACAGCAAATTCAAGGTTTGCTTTCTGTAAATTTCTGGGATTTCGTCTCAAATATTTTTGTTTCTGTAGATGCAGAACCTACAGGTAGGGAAAACCAACTGTATACACAGGAAAAGCTCATTTTATTGCACTTTGCAGAAACTGTGTCTTTCACAAATTGAAGGTTTGTAGCAATCCTGCATTGAGCAAATATACCAGTGTCGGTTTTCCAACAGCACTCACTTGTCTCATGTCTCTGTATCGTAGTTTTGGTAATTCTTAAAATCTTTGAAACTTTCCCATTATTATTACACTTGTTTTGATGATCTGTAATCAGAGATCTTTGATGTTACTACCGGGACTTGCTAAAGGCTCAGACAATTGTTAACATCGTCTGCACCTTTAGTACTTATTTTTAGCAATAAAGAACTTTTAAAAATTATTTTTAGCAGAGTATAGTTGATTGACAACGTTGTATTAGTTTCAGGTACACAGCAAAATGAATCAGTTATACATATACCAATATCCACTCTTTTTCTAGATTTTTTTCCCCATATAGGTCATTACAGAGTATTGAGTTCCCCGTATTATACAATAGGTCCTTCTCGGATATCTATTTTATACACAGTAGTATGTCTATGTCAATCCCAATCTCCCAGTCTACCCCTCTCCCCACCCTACCCCTGGTGACCATAAGTTTGCTTCCTGCGTCTTTGACTCTATTTTTGCTTCGTGACTAACTTCATTTGTACCAACAATAAAGTATTTTTTGGTTAAGGTATGGTTAGCGTATGGCTCCACTGCTTAAGAATGTGCCTGCGATATGGGAGACCTGGGGATCTCCAGGTTGAGAAGATCCCCTGGAGAAGGGAAAGGCTACCTACTCCAGTATTCTGGCCTGGAGAATTCCATAAACTGTATAGTCCACAGGGTCGCAAAGAGTCAGACACGACTGAGCGACTTTCACTTCTTTTCACTTTCATGCACATTTCAGACAGAATGCTGTTGCACAATTAATAGATTGCAGTATAGCATGAGCATAACTTTAAATGCCTTGGGAACCAAAAAAATCACGGGACTCACTTTATTCTGATATTTGCTTTTTTCCAGTAGTCTGGAACTAAACCCACAATATCTCTGGGGTATGTCTGTATAAAGAAGTTTATTATTAGAAACTGGCTCATACAATTACAGAGGCTGGCAAGTCCCAAATCTTGCAGGTGAGTCTGGAAGCTCGAGGCCCAGGGCAGCCAATGGTCTAGTTCCAGTCTGAGTCCAAAGTCCTAAGAACCAGGAACCTCAACAGTGTAGTTCCAGCCGAAAGGCCCGAAGTCTTGAGACTCAGGAAAAGCCAATGCTTTCCGTTCCAGTCCAGAGGCAGGAATAGATGATGTCCCAGTTCAAAGGCCACTGGACAGGAAGAATTCTCTCTTAATCAGAGGAGGGTCAGCCTTTTTGTTCTAGTTAAGCCTGTAGCGGATTGGATAGGCCCACGCACCTTGAGAAGGGCTGTCTGCTTAATGCAATCTACCGACTTCCATGTTAAGCTCATCCAAAAAAACACTCTCACAGAAACATATAGATTAATTTTTTACCAAATACCTGTGGCCCAGTCAAGTCAACACATAACACTAGCACATCTGTTTTAAACTTATTTTTGGCTGTTCTGGGTCTTTGTTTTTGCACGATGGCTTTCTCTAGCTCTGGTGAGTGGGGACTACTCTTCCTTGGGGTGCCTGGGCTTCTTGTGGCAGTGACTTCTCTTGTTGCAGAGCACAGGTTCCAGGCACAAGGGCTTCAGTAGCGGCAGCACATTGGCTCAATAGTTGCAACTCATGGCCTTAGTTGCCTCACAGCATGTGGGAACCTCCAAAACTAGGGACTGAACTGGTGTATTGCAAGGTGGATTCTTAAACATTGGGTGAGACCACCAGGGAAGCCCCCACATTGGTTTTATGCCCATCAACGTTGTCTTAAAGTGCTCATTTCACGTGATGAATCCCCAGGACAGAGATAGCTCATTCGCCAACCATCATTTTCCAGGACAGCCATAGCAATGCTTCTGTTGCTGCTAAATCGCAATGGGTAAACACAAAACCATTAGCATGAACTGCTCTAGAGTGTGGCATCTTTGCCCTATAGCTGCTAATCAGGGTCCAATGTCCTCCATAAATAAGGAGGTAGGGGGCAAGAGCTGGAGGAGAGGGTGGGCAGCCCCCAACACCAGCACTGAATTTCAGAAACGTCTCATGCAGCTTTGTTAAAAGCTGGCTTCTCCATCATATGTTTTGATGGGTTTGAAATTGGCCTGATACAGGCCAACAATAAGGAGAGCTGAGCTCACAGAGCAGAAAATCTATACTCTAGACACCTGCTTACTGCAGGAGAATCCAAGGTATTGACCTTCAATTCAAGGCCGAGATAAGAGGTACTAATCTCTCCAGCCTCCCAGACACTTCCAGGCTGACACCAGTCTCAGCCACTTTGTGAGTTGCTAAAATGTTAGTCGTGTCTGACTCTTTGTAATCCCGACGACTGTAGCCCACTAGGCTCCTCTGCCCACGGAATTTCCCAAGCAGGAATACTGGAGTGGGTTGCCATCCCCTTCTCCAAGGAATCTTCCCAACCCAGGGATCGGACTCAGGCCTCCTGCATTGCATTGCAGGTAGATTCTGAACCAAGCTTTACCCTTGGGAAGCCCAAAACACCCTTTACTGACTCAAGCTGGATTGCATACCCAGGACCAAGTCGAGGTCTCCACGAAGGAGCCCAAATTCCTCCTCCTCCTCCCTTCTGCAGTGGTGCCTGAAACTTCTTTAACAGAGGTTTAGAAATACAAATGATCTTGGAAAAGGGAATTCATGAATTTACACTCATTGAACTCGAAGATGGGGATTTTTCACACCAACCCCTCCTGGCTCTGCACCTTCCCTTCCTCCCCCACAAAGGAGGGATCCCACTAAGCTTGGTCAGTTTCCAAGATATCAGTTAGGACATGTTTATTTGTGTGGTCCCCTTCCAGTCAGAAACTAGCCCAAGCCCTCATCCACAAGGCGGATCCCGATCCTCTTGCTTCCTTTTGCTGGTCTGTCTCTCATTCCATCTCTCTCTCTCTCTCTCTCTCTCTCTCTCTCTCTCTCTCTCTGTGCTTCCTCCTTCCACAGAACCAGCACAGGAATGGGCCAAGAGAAAATTTGTAGCTGGAGAAGATTTTTAAGTTAGATTACCTTTCTAATGGGTAATTTTTCCAAATTATACTCCCACCAAATGGTAAACACAGTTAGAAACATTTCAGAAGATGAAGTTGCAACTAGGGAGAGAAATTCTAACAGATGATCAGACAAAGCTCTCTCCACTCAAGGTACACTAAACAGCCTGTCACCCTACAACTCAGCATTGGCAGATGCCGAGCTCCAGAATTCAGGCATTTTTTGCCACAGTTCAGTTCAGTCACTTAGTCGTGTCTGACTCTTTATTACCCCATGGACTGCAGCTTGCCAGGCTTCCCTGTGCATCACCAACTCACAGAGCTTGCATTGAGTCAGTGATGCCATCCAACCATCTCATCCTGTGTCACAGAGGTATCCTGAATCAAAAGTCATGATTCATGTGGATTCTACCTTAACACAGAGGCAGAGAAATAGATGATAAACTTCTAAACTACGTACAGCAGTACATTCTACAAAGTGAACTAGACCTAACAACTTATTAACCAGAGATGTGTTAATACATCCTTTATTATCCAAACATTATGGACGTGTTTCAATAATCAGTTATATAACAGATCGTCGGCCACAGACACTCGTTTGTGCAAAAATCCCCCGGTCAATAATGTGCTAATAGCAACAATAACTGTAGTAGCGGTAAGAATAATCCTCTGATAGTTAACATTTTCTTTTAAATGTTACACAGCATTTTCTGTGTACTGGGCACTACCCCAAACCCTTGATGATGTTCTTCATTCATTCCGTACAACAACTGCCTGATATGAGAACTAGTTTGATCTCCAGTCCCAGATGAGGAAGCTGGAACCAGAGAGGATGAGTTACTTAGCAATTGGTAGCTGGGGATAGCACACACCCTTCAGAGTCTGGACTCTTGGACACAGAGGAAGTAGGTGGGTTCTGTGCACCATGGGGAGTGAGAGACCAGGAAACACATGGTCAACCCCAGTCAGTGCCTTGTGGACCGGCCTCACCTGTGTTTCTTGTAAGCACCGAGTTCATATTAGACTTCACTGCCCTCGCTGATGGAATTAGGCTGCGGTACCCCAAACAGACCCCAAGACAGGAATCTAAGGGTGAGTAGCTTATGTGGGCAGAGATTCCAGAAAGGACAGTGGGGGGATAGGGAAGTAAGACAGGGAAGCCAATCCGAGCTGAACGAGTCATCACGGTGGGCAACTGGGACCCAGTTGCACTGGCGACATCTGAGTGGCCGTGTGGAACGTGCTCTAGACTTGTCCCACCAGGGGCCAAAGAGGCTGTACTCTGTATCCACCAACTCCCAACTGTCCATGGTGGAAGGCTCCTCTGGTAGCATCCTTTTCTGGTCAGTTTGGCTTGTGTTTCACCTGGGTTGTGCAGGCTCTCAACCTGACCCAGGCCCAGACAGAGTGCAGAGGGCCAAGGAACAGGGACGTGGGTGACTGTGACAGCATTTGCTTCATACATATGTCTCCAGTCAAGGATCATCTTGGCTGAAGCTTGATGATGGCTTCTTCTTATGGGAGCACCATGCTAAGAAAATTGTTCTGGCCCAGGGGGGCTTGGAATTATGACCACTGAGGATAGAACATTCTTCTCCTAGACCCTTCCATGTTTTCACTGTGAGAGGGAGGATGTTAGAACTCCTTTCTCCCTGTATGAGACATTATTTGGCACAAAGCATGAGCTAGAGAATTTCCAAGACACCAACTTCTGCCTGCGCTTCTTGGCCTGAAGGGCTGGTACTTTGAGTAAAACAAACCAGGGAGCCTGTTAAACTCTTGTATGCCTCTTGCCTAAGAAAGAATGGATTTTAAAATCGGTAGTGAAAGAATAAAAGTGGTAACAGTATTGTCAAGAACAGTGAAGCCTTAGAAATCGGACGTGAGACACCGTGAATATTTTTGCTACATTGATTTGGTCCACTTTTGAGCATCGAAAAGGCAAAGATGACTGACCTTGTTAATATACCATATTCTACCTGAGCATGTGTGTGAAGGGGTGTTTGTGCATATGTGTGTGTGTGTGTAGTGCATATAATCTAGAAAGATTCCAGAGCTTACAAAGAACAAAGGGACAGGCTTGAAATATGTCACAGACAGCTTGAAAGTGTGACATTTGTTACCAAACTTGTTGAAAGCCAAATTGACTTTGGAGCCAAATTTGAGTTCTGATTTTTGGCCCTTTTATCTGAAATTAAAACTTTTCAACAAGGAAAGCTTTAATGGAATTTCCATAGAACAAACATACATGAAACCATATATAATTCTTGATTTTCTTTTAAAATCTAAATTGGGCACTATATTGCAAAGATGTGTTCTATAAAGTAATATCTGATTGCCAAGTCACCCAAGAAGATGGGGGAAAGATGATCTTCTAAAGGTTTGGGGTTTTTTATTTCCTCCTGGAGCAGTTAGTCTAGATATGGTTGATTTCCGCTTTCTATGACTATGATTTGAAATATGACTTTTCTGAACTTTGTAACCTTATTTGAAGGAAAGCATTTTAAGAGCAAGGGATAAAATTCAATTAACTGAGATGACAGAAAATAATCTGCTAAGTGAACATATCAGGCAACTGGAAGCTTTCATACTTTTCAAAAAGGAAATAACTTATTTCTTGCCTTGTTATCTAATGACACAGGAGCTTATTTCTCTTGAAGCTGTTACAAATCTACCTAATGAAGCCTAAACGCTGTTGCCAAGCAATTAGAGTTTTTATTGTGTCACCGATTTCCTTCATTTCCACAGTTGCTGATAATCGTTAGCCAATACAGTGTCATCTAAAAATGCACACACACACACACAAACAGACATGCTCCACTTGGCTGCAAAATATAACAGCTCCACTGAAAGCTCAGGGCACTTCTGTGAGTGTACTGCTGCAGACAGACACCAAACTTGGACAGTCCTGCATAGATCATTCGTCGAGTCACTTGTGCTAATTCAGGCTCCTTTGCTATTCTTTGGGTACTGGTGGTGCTAGTAGTAAAGAACACGCCCTCCAATGCATGTAAGAGACCTGGGTTCAATCCCTGGGATGGGATGATCCCCTGGAGAAGGGCGTGGCAACCCACTCCAATATTCTTGCCTGGAGAATCCCAAGGACAGAGGAGCCTGGCGGGTAACAGTCCACAGGGTCACAGAGGGATGGACACTACTAAAATGACTTGGCATGCACACACAGGTACTATTTATTTCATAGATGCTGAAATTTACTCACGCACACACATGCACACAGCAAGCTGTATTCTCCAAATGGCGACTTCTCTATTACCTGTCTTACATGCTCCTCTAGAATATTGCCACTCCCTCATCAGGAAGTGGGATCTAATCCTTTGGCCCTTTCATTTTTCAAAAAAGAGTTTTTTGATGTGGATCATTTTTTAAAGTCTTTATTGAATTTGTTACAATAGTGCTACTATATTATGTTTTAGGTTTTTTAGCTGCAAGATATGTAGGATCTTAGCTCCCCAATCAGGGATTGAACCTGCACCCACCTTGCACTGGAAGATGATGTCTTAACCACTGGTCCATTGGGGAAGTCCCTCCACTGGCCCTTGATCATGAGCTGGCTTGTAACATACCTTTACCCTCAGAGGCTGCCATGCTGTGGGGAAGCCCCAACAAGCCCATGCAGACAGACCACCAGGGAAGAAAAGGAGATTTGGTCCATCTCCAGCTGCTTCAGAGATCCATCTCCAGCTGCTTCAGACATCCATCTGCTCTGCCGGCTCCAGCCACCCACTGATGGCAACTGCATGAAAAATGTGTCCAGCAAAGCCTTCCTGAACTCTTGACCACAGAAACCACGAGTGGTCACAAAACGGTACTTGGAGATTCAGCCAGTCATTTCGGCATATTACCCCGCAGCATGTAACCAGAGCCGGGCATCCTGAGAATGTGAGTGAATTAGAATATTGCTGCATATACACTCCTCTCCTGAACAGACAGAGCAGACGGTCCTGGCACTATGTCCACACCAGCTGTCAACTTCTTACTAAAGGCCACAGCCACTCTCTCCCTGGGGACTTTTCTGGCTGCAGTGGCCAGTAAGGAGCAGACTGGAAGTACTAGGAAAGAATTATCTCTCTACTGTTAGTCACTCAATCGTGTCCGACTTTGTGACCCTATGATCTGTAGCCCACTCTGTCCATGGAATTCTCCACGCAAGAATATTGGAGTGGGTTGCCATTCCCTTCTCCAGGGGATCTTCCCAACCCAAGGATCAAAACCAGGTCTGCAGGTGGATTCTTTACTGTCTGAGCCACCAAGGAACCCCAATTACCTCCAAGGAAGCCCTAAAGAATGGAAAATGGAAGTTATCTGGGAAAATGGCCCAACTCTTTGCCCTTCAGATGAGAACACTCCAAAGCACATACTACCCCAGCCTCCCAGGTGCTCACAGTGGCTGTGGACTTGACATCACTCTTCTGGCTACCTTTCCCCACCTGCCTCACTCCCCTGCCCCCCACCTACTGGTGCTTCATGGGGTCACACCAAACACTTGCCCACAAATCCTCACCTCAGAGTCTGCTTCGGTGGGAACCCAGTCAAAGACGATGGGGAGTCAGGCTGAAGGGCTGCAGGGGGTGGTGTCAACTGAGACCCCAGCTCTTCAGCTGCTGCTTCAGATCCAATGAAGTCCTGAGATGCCTGTGCTCCTTCTGAGAGCAGATCAGGAAGGGAAATAGATCATCCATGTTCACGCTCCATATCAGGCAGCCAATAGATGTGCATGTGAACATTCACACAAATTTACAAATAAGACATGTGTCCTGAATGCACAATTTCATCAAAAACAGACTTTACCTTTTCTGATCGAAATTTGGAAATATTTAAGTTGTTAAAAGATATTGCATATTAACTGTATGCCCAGTGCTCCGACAACCAATGCAATACTGGCAAGAGAAAAATCACCCCCAAAGTCACAGTACTTGGAATATGGCCAGAGATGTGACAAGGACCCACAGCAAAAACACAGGCATCGTGCATGGAGGGGAAGGAACCTCCACAAGGGCAATGACATCAGTGCGGTGATATCACTCTCCCATCTATTCCCAAGGAGTCCCTGCAGGCTGGTGGAAAGAGAAATTGGGCACAGCTAAGCTCATGGGAGCCCAAGTGGTTTACTCAGTAGCTGACTGAAGACCACACCTCCACAGTAATTGCCATTCAAGTGTCTCCTCGTCAGACAGCCTTCAAGGACTTTGTATCTGCAAGGTGCTAGCACTTGATGAACAGGGCACCGCTCCTGCAGCAACTGCATGATGCAAAGCTGCATAATTCAATGCTAATCCCAAGACAGAGGTGTTTCTGATTACCAGTTACATGGCAACAGTTAAACCAGTGTACAATCCGCCAAACCCATCAGCTTTGAAATGACACCATTCTGATTAATTTTTATTTCAAGGAGACTTCCCTTATTTTAAACTGGGGGCAAATATTCTAACTAAGTTAAACTCATAAAAATGTGTTCTCAGTACTTGTCATCCTCTTCATTTTATGCTAAAAATTAATTTATACTAATAGAAATATAGAAAACAAATTTATGGTTACCCGAGGAGAAGGATGAAAAGGATAAATTGGGAGATTGGGACTGACATATGCATACAGCTATATATAAAATAGTTAACTAATAAATAGCCTGATGTACAGCACAGTACTCTGTAATGACCTACATGGGAAAAGAATCTTTTTTTAAAAAAGAGTGGATATATGTATAACTGATTCACTTTGCTGTACACCTGAAACTAACACAACTTTGTTAATCAATTATACGCCACTAAAATTTTTTAAATAGTAATATAACACTTCTATAATACTTAAAAAGAGCTTCCTATTTATTGTGTTTACCATAGTTGTGTTAAGCAGAGATGTTAACTCATTTAATGTACTACAAAGTAGATGTTACTATCATTCCAGTTTATAGATGGAAGATACCGAAATCAGATTGATTATATTCTTTGCAGTCAAAGATGGAGAAGCTCTATACAGTCAGCAAAAACAAGACCAGGAGCTGACTGTGCTCAGATCATGAACTCCTTATTGGAAAATTCAGACTTAAATTGAAGAAAGTAGGAGAAACCACTAGACCATTCAGATATGACTTAAATCAAATCCCTTATGATTATACAGTGGAAGTGAGAAATAGATTCAAAGGATTAGATTTGATAGAGTGCCTGAAGAACTATGGACGGAGGTTCATGACATTGTACAGGAGGCAGTGATCAAGACCATCCCCAGGAAAAAGAAATGCAAAAAGGCCAAATAGTTGTCTGAGGAGGCCTTACAAATAGCTGAGAAAAGAAGAGAAGTGAAAGGCAAAGGAGAAAAGGAAAGATACACCCATTGGAATGCAGAGTTCCAAAGAATAGAAAGCCTTCTTCAGTGATCAATGCAAAGAAATAGAGGAAAACAGTAGAATGGGAAAGACTAAAGATCTCTTCAAGAAACTTAGAGATACCAAGGGAACATTTCATGCAAAGATGGGCACAATAAAGGACAGAAATGATATGAACCTAACAGAAGCAGAAGATATTAAGAAGAGGTGGCAAGAATACACAAAAGAACTATACAAAAATGATCTTCATGACCCAGATAACCACGATGGTGCAATCACTCACCTAGACCCAGACATCCTGGAATGAGAAGTCAAGTGGGCCTTAGGAAGCATCACTATGAACAAAGCTGGTAGAGGTGATGGAATTCCAGTTGAGCTATTTCAAATCCTGAAAGATGATGCTATGAAAGTGCTGTACTCAGTATGCCAACAAAATTGGAAAACTCAGCAGTGGCCACAGGACTGGAAAAGGTCAGTTTTCATTCCAATCCCCAAGAAAGGCAATGCCAAAGAATGCTCAGACTACCACACAATTACACTCACCTCACACACTAGCAAAGTAGTGCTCAAAATTCTCCAAGCCAGGCTTCAGCAATACGTGAACCGTGAACTTCCATGAGTTCAATCTGGATTTAGAAAAGGCAGAGGAACCAGAGATCAAATTACCAATTTCCACTGGATCATCCAAAAAGCAAGAGAGTTCCAGAAAAACATCTACTTCTGTTTTATTGACTACACCAAAGCCTTTGACTGTGTGATCACAACAAACTGTGGAAAATTCTTCAAGAGATGAGAATACCAGGCCACCTGATCCACCTATTGAGAAATCTGTATGCAGATCAGGAAGCAACAGTTAGAACTGGACATGGAACAACAGACTGGTTCCAAATCGAGAAAGGAGTACATCAAGGCTGTATATTGTCACCCTGCTTATTTAACTTGTATGCAGAGTACATCATGTGAAATGCCAGGGTGGAAGAAGCACAAGCTGGAATCAGGATTGCCGGGAGAAATATCAATAATCTCAGACATGCAGATGACACCACCCTTATGGCAGAAAGTGAAGAAGAACTAAAGAGCCTCTTAATGAAAGTAAAACAGGTGAGTGAAAAAGTTGATTTAATATTCAACATTCAGAAAACTAAGATCATGGCATCTGGCCCCATCACTTCATGGCAAATAGACGGGGAAACAATGGAAACAGTGAGAAACTTTTATTTTGGGGGTCTCCATAATCACTGCAGACATTGACTGCAGCCATGAAATTAAAAGGCTCTTGCTCCATGGAAGAAAAGCTATGACCAACCTAGACAGCATATTAAAAAGCAGAGACATTACTTTGCCACCAAAGGTCTGTATAGTCCAAGCTACAGTTTTTCCAGTAGTCATGTATGGATGTGAGTGTTGGACCATAAAGAAACCTGAGCACTGAAGAATTCTTGAGAGTCCCCTGGACTGCACAGAGATCCAACCAGTCCATCCTAAAGGAGATCAGTCCTGAATATTCATTGGAAGGACTGATGTTGAAGCTGAAACTCCAATACTTTGCCAAGAACTGACTCCTTGGAAAAGACCCTGATGCTGGGAAAGATTGAAGGCAGGAGGAGAATGGGATGACAGAGGTTGAGATGGTTGGATGACATCACCGACTCAATGGACATGGGTTTGAGCAAGCTCCAGGAGTTGATGAAGGACAGGGAAGCCTGGCATGCTGCAGTCCATGGGGTCACAAAGAGTCAGACACGACTGAGTGACTGAACTGAACTGATAGATGAAAAAAAATGAGGCAAAAGAGGTGAACAAGCTTGCACACAGTTATACAACTGACAGGCGGCGATTGTACAACTGTGTACAGCCAAGCAATCTAGCCCTAGAACCTACTGCATTCTCAACCACCAGGCTCTGCTTCCTCATTTCATCTGCAAAAAGACCTTGTGATGGAGGCACTGCTTTCCCATTTTACTGAAGAGAAAGCCAAGCTTCAGGCAAGTTAGCCAGAAATCCAACCCACTTCTTGCCTCAAGCTCTGCTGCATCTTAGCTGCTATCTTCCAGTGTATCCACACTGAGACAGACCTGGTCCAGCCCTCACCAAGGCTGCCAAACACTTTTAATTCAACCCAGACATGGACAAATGAAAAAATCCATCTGTACTTTGAAATGTGATGAGACAGAAAAGCTAATCGGTTTCGCATGAGCATGAGAAGTCACTTCAGTCATGTCCAACTCTTTGGTACCCTATGGACTGTGGCTTGCCAGGCTCCTCTTTCCACGGGATTCTCCAGGCAAGAATACTGGAGTGGGCTGCCATGCCTTCCTCCAGAGGATCTTCCCAACCCCGGGACTGAGCCCACCTCTCTTACCTGTCCTTCATTTGCAGGTGTGTTCTTTACCACTAGGGCCATCTGGGAAGCAGTTGGGTGACCTTATGTCAGTAAGAGCAAGCATATATTAATTCCCTGCACAGACCAGGCAGTGTTCTGGGCACCTTCCACCTGTCAGCTCCTTGAAGTCTCCTAACGCCAAATGAGGTGGGCACACTGCCCGTCCTCCCTCCAGACAGTTGTCTCAGAGAGGCCGACAGGTGGGATGGAAGTGAGGCTGCTCCTTGGTAGGAGATGGGGACAGGCTCTCCGGGGACTCCCTCAGCGCTGCTGATGTGCTGGGATGTGTGGTGTAGGAGGAAAACCGAGGCCAGGTAGGCAGGGAGTCAGAGGAGAACAGCAGCGACCCAAGGATGCCCAGAGGTGAAAAAGCAGGGCGAAGGCTTCCTTCACTGTTTCGCAGATGATCTGGGGCACAGGGTCAGAACTGCCTATGGGCATCCTTCCCAAGGACCAGCAGGCTAACTCAGGGGCGGCTGGCGGAGCGGCCTCTAGAGGGCGGGGGTGAGCAGATCCCAGGGACTAGGAAGTGCGCGGCCCCGGGAGCCAGGGGTGGGGTGTGGATCACAGCCGCCAAGGGGACTGGGGTGGGACAAATGGCACAGTCAGGGTTTGCCTCGTGGGATCGTCACTCCCTTCTGCCTCCAGTGAGTACCCGTACCAGGATGGTCACAAGAGCTCCACCTGCAAGGGATTGGGGTTACACCTGCACAGCAGTGTGGCAACAGCTGGGGTTAAAAGGTGGGCCATGGTAGGCTTCCCTGGTGGCTCAGCTGGTAAAAGAATCCGCCTTCAATGCAGGAGACCTAGGTTTGATCCCTGGGTCAGGAAGATCCCCCTGGAGAAGGAAATGGCTACCCTCTCCAGTATTCTTGCCTGGAAAATTCCACGGACAAAGGAGCCTGGCAGGTCATGGTCCATGGGATCACAGAGTCAGGCACGACTGAGTGACTATCACTCATTCACTCACTCATGGGCTTTGCTGCGGCTGCTGCTGCTGCTAAGTCACTTCAGTCGTGTCCGACTCTGTGCGACCCCATAGACGGCAGCCCACCAGGCTCCACCGTCCCTAGGATTCTGTTTGAGGAGGGCACAATCCACATAAAGAAGTGTGAGAAAGGAGATTTACCAAATTGTTCTTGGCAGTCGTTTCTGGAGAGCAAAAGATTTTATTTTTCTTCCAGTATTATTTAACCTTTTTTTTTTTTTGGTAACAATTATGTGATTTTTTTGCAAAGAAAAAAAAAAACAGGAAAGCTATATCAAAAGAAGAAATCATCACACTTGACTCCTTCATTTCACAAATGAGCAAATGAGGTTTAGGTCAGTGCTCATGGATGGGGGCTCAGAAACCCGTGTTCAGTGTGAGCACAGGACTTGGTACCACCCAGCCCTGGGGATGTATTGGATTTCACCTACAGGCTGGGCTCAGAGAAGATGAGGGACACACCAGGAGAGGGAGCCCCCATGAGGGGCAACAAAGAGGAGCCTGTTGTCCGGATCCATTGACTTAACTTCTGTGTTTGAAAGAACAAGGGTTTCCATGGTTTTGAAATGAACAACTGCTAGTCTGAACACATGTTTTCTAAACATATCCAATCACTTCTCTTGAATCTATGCTTGGGAGTGAAATTGCTGGTATCCACGTGTTTAGTTTCAATAGAAAAACTGCCCAATCGTTTACAGGAGTTATTAATTTTTAATAACCTGTGAACATGAGTTGATACCAGTCAATTTAATGAAAATCAAGTGAGCAGGTGTACAGTACTGTAGCTGTTTTTATGTCAGATGGTAGGAGGCGATCTTAGTCCGTGTTTCCCTTGAAGGTAGTGCCCTCTGGGAGGCAGGGTCCTCCAGAAACAGGGCCTCCAGTTGCGTTGGGACCTCTCCCTGGTTTGCACAGAACATCTTCCTCAAGAAGACAGGGAGCAGAGGGACTTTGCTGGTAGTCCAGTAGTTAAGACTCCAGACTTCCAATGCAGGAGTGTAGGTTAGATCCCTGGTCAGGGAACTACATATGATCCTGCATGCTGGGGAGTGTGGCCAAGAATAAATAAAACAAAGCACTGTTTTATGAGCAATCAGAAATAGAAATTTTTTAAATTACAGATAAAGAAATCAAAATTTTAAATTAAGTAAAAAACAAAAAGACAGGAACCAGAGGAAAGGCCACAGTTGGCAACACAAATGGTGATTTTCTGTTGGCCAGGGTGGCTAGACTTGGAGCATCTTTGGGCAAATAAGAAAAGTCACCACGTGAGGAGATGACTGGGATCCCTTCTGGGCACACCCATTAGCAAAAGGCCCCCCTTCTCTGCTGCTTCACCCCCCTGCCAATGCTCAGGGTTAGGAAACAGACCAGGCAGGCCCAGAACTCAGCTTCAACTGGCCCCTCTCCTGAGCAGGAGCCCTATGCCCCACAACACTCAGGGACCCCGCTGGACACTGTTCTGCCCAGACCAGGGTGTGTGTCAATGAGGGGCAAGAATCATCTTAAAATGGGATGGGACCTGGTAAACAACCCCCAGCAGCTGGGCAGCTGTAACAGACAAGGTTGCCTCTCCTATCCACTGCTTCTCAGGCCTGCCCTTGACCTGTAGCCAGTGGTCCAGGCCATCTGCCTTAGTTTGCAGTCCGCCCCCCAGAGCCTGAAACAAGGACTTGGGTTCTGAATGTTTGTTTGGGAACTGATCAGCCCTGTGAGGAAGTGATGACAATCAGGCTCCAGGGAAGGTATCACCCAGGCCTCCATCGCCCCAGTGCCTTCAGTGGGGCCAAGACACTGGAAGGTTTTCTCCTTAGTTCCCACCACTCACTGGTCGAAGTTTGCTCCTGGTGTGTTAACTCACTGGCACTGGTGATCTGCCCATGGAAGGAAGTTTAGTGCATGCAGAAGCAGCCTGCAGGCCACCTCTAGGGCAGGCTGAGCAAGCATGAGCAGGATATCAACAGCATCTGAATTCTCACGGGTGACTTCCCTGGTGGTCCAGTGGTTAAGACTTCACCTTCCAATGCAGGGGGTGCGAGTTCAATCCCTGGTTGGGGAGCTAAGATCCCACAAAACCCAAGGCCAAAAAAGCCAAAACATAAACAACAGAAGCAATATTGTCACAACTTCAATAAAAACTTCAAAAATGGTCCTTATCAAAAAAGACTTCCTGAGTGTCAACGAGCTGAACCAACTCAGTTTGGCTCAGAAAATCATGCAGAGATGCTGAGATCAATAGTCTCTCATCTGAGAGGTAGGAAAACTAGGAATGAGCTAATGACCCCTGTTTTTTTGCATGAGGAAAGGAAAGTAAGCCAAGTACCCACGTAGAAAAGGTGGAGGATGTTTTGCAGATCCTCTCAGAAACACACTTGAAAGTCCATTTAAAATCCTAAATAAATACCCTTAGAAACATACTCAAGTTTCTCAGTAGTTAACCATTTTCTCATGTCTGTGGATTGAATACATATCCTAAAGCTAAGATTTAATCTATCCAGGATGTCAAGCTGGTATTTCAGCTGGCATTCTGATCACCTATTTGGAAACTTCTACTGAACCTGCCTGCCAAGCAGGAGACTCAGGTTCGATCCCTGGATCAAGAAGATCCCCTGGAGAAGGGACTAATAACCCGATCCAGTATTCTTGCCTGGGAAATCCCATGGATAGAGGAGCCGGGTAGGCTACAGTCCATGCGGCTACAGAAGAGTCGGACATGACTTAGCAACTGAGCCCACATATGAGGTGTACCAGCAGTTCATCTACCTTCTTATTTTATATTTCCTGTTTGGTCCCTTTTCTTTTTTTCCCTTCTTTTCAATAGACTAAATTAACTCCTATTTAAAACGAAGTCCCTTCATTCTTTTTTATGGTTGCATATTATTCCATTGTATGAATATTCTGTAATTTATTCAATTCATCCATTATCAATAGACATTCGAGTCTTTTCCAACTGTATTCCAATCATATTTTATTTTATATAATGAGAAACCTTGTTCGTACTTCACAATTCAAATTTGTCTTGCAGGTTTACCTTTCTGGGTGATGTTGGCTTCAAGAACTGATAGACTCTTTCATAAATTCTGTCTTAGCCTCTGTTCTCCAAGTGTGGTCCCTGAGATGAGCATTCCTGTGAACGTGGCTTTCTAAGCCCTGAGCCCAGGAAAAACCAGTGTAAGAGCCAGACAGGAAAGGAGCCCAGGCCAGATGCAGCATCTAGCAAATCACCTGGGAAAGGACCTTGCCGTGGTCCAACAGGGGAGCTGTTGGGGACAGTACAGAACCTCCTCTACTGTCCTGATGAGGGCAAGATGCTGCTCCCATCTAACATTGCATGGGCCACCCAATGAGACATAAATCCATATGTCTCTTCCCAAGGAGTCAGAAGTCCCAGCCACCTCTGCTGACCATCAGAGTAGAGGAACCCTGAGGGAGCTTTCTAACCTCTTTGATTTTCAGCCTGAAAACAAATGATGGGCTTTAAGGTAAGCAGGGCTTGCATGCATGTTAAGTCTCTTTAGTCATCTTCAACTCTTCGCAGCCCCATGGACTGTAGCCTGCCAGGCGCCTCTGTCCATGGGATTCTCCGGGCAAGAATACTGGAGGGGGTTGCTTCTCCCTCCTCTAGGGGATCTTCCCAACCCAGGGATTGAACCTGCATCTCTTATGTCTCCTGCATTGGCAGGCGGGTTCTTTACCATGAGCGCCACCTGGGAAGCTCTAAGGTAAGGAGAGTCTACGCCAACTCTTGCCTGCACCATATATAAATCATGTGGCTTTAGGCAAGACATCACTTAACCTTTCTTCTCTCTCTCAATCTCTCTTTTTTTTGGTCATATGGAAACTTACCTCCCGGACCAGGGATTGAACCCATGCCCTCTGCAGTCTAAGTGTGGATTCTTAACCCCGGGACTGCTAGGGAAGTACCCAGTTAATCTTCTTAAGTCACATTTTTCCTCACCTGTAACTGGGGATGATAATAGTAATAGTTCTTACAGCAGAAATCTTAGCACAGTGGCTGGCACAGAGCAAGTGGCACTCCAAGTTCCTGTCCTTATATATGACTCAGCAGAACTTTTCTAAAGCAAAATCTGAAAGACTTTGAGCTGCTTAAGCAACCACCAGAAAGCACCTTACAAAGCAAAGACGCCAGTGTATTTATTATTTTTATAAAACACCTAAATGGGAGAAAAGTCTCATAAATCATGAGTTGCTGTTTTCCTCGGCCTCTACAGTAGCCATATTCTTTTATGAAACTCTGGACCATATTAAACTGCTCGGGTCTCTGAAGTTTGTAAATCTGTACAAATTTCACTTTGGAAACAGCCCTTTAGGTGTACTGTCACTTAAATCACAAATTATGGTTGGTAAAAAAGATTTTAATTCACATAAATTCACTGGTAAAATCCTCACACCAAGAGGATTTGCATACCTACAGTGAGGCCACTGGAAGTTACTCCAGTTGGTTACATCCTCTTAGGGTGATGAAGTATTAGGACTGAGTGGAAGGTGAGTGTTAGTTGCTCAGTTGTGTCTGAATCTTTGTGACTCCAAGGACTGTAGCCCATCAGGCTCCTCTGTCCATGGAATTCTCCAGGCAAGAATATTGGAGTGGGTTGCCAGTCCCTTCTCCATGGTGGAAGGTAAGAAGAGAAGAATAGTTCAGTTCAGTTCAGTTCAGTTCAGTCGCTCAGTCATGTCTGACTCTTTGCAACCCCATAGACTGCAGCACACCAGGCTCCTCTGTCCATCATCAATTCCTGGAATTTACTCAAACTCATGTCCATTGAGTCGGTGATGCCATCCAACCATCTCATCCTCTGTCATCCCCTTCTCCTCCCACCTTCAATCTTTCCCAGCATCAGGGTCTTTTCAAATGAATCAGTTCTTCACATCAGGTGGCCAAAGTACTGGAGTTTCAGCTTCAGCATCAGTCCTTCCAATGAATATTCAGGATTGATTTCCTCTAGGATGGACCGGTTTGATCTCCTTGCAGTCCAAGGGACTCTCAAGTGTCTTCTCCAATACCACAGTTCAAAAGCATCAATTCTTCGGTGCTCAGCTTTCTTTATAGTCCAGCTCTGACATCCAGACATGACTACTCGAAAAACCATAGCCTTGACTAGATGGACCTTTGTTGGCAAAGTAATGTCTCTGCTTTTTAATATGCTCTCTAGGTTGGTCATAACTTTTCTTCCAAGGAGTAAGAGTCCTTTAATTTAGTTTAGTTGGGTTTCTTCAAAAGCAGACCCTGGGGACTTCCCTGTGGTCCAGTGATTAGGAATCCACCTTGCAATACAGGGGACATGGGTTCGATCCCTAGTCAGGGAACTAAGATCCCACACGCCACAGAGCAACTAAACCCATGTGCCACAACTAGAGAGTCTCCAAGGTGCAACCAAAGACCCTGAGTAACACAACAAGAATCCCACAGGCCAGACCCAAGGCAGTCAAATAAATAAATATTCAAACAAGCAAACAAAGCAGATCCTGGGCAAGGACTTGAGTGCATGTAGTTTATTTGGGAGGTGATTTACTCAAGGATCTCCAGAGAAATGTATCAATAGGAAAGTATGTATAATGAGCAACTGGTTCCCACGATTGTGGAGTCTGAGAATTCCCATGATCCTGTCTCCATCCTGGAGACCAGGAAGGCCAGTGGTGTGATTCAGGAGACGTAGGCAGGAGAGGATGAGACAGTGTCCAAGCTCAACAGTGAGGCAGGAAAAAAAAAGAGGGTGGCACATTTCTTCTGCATTTTGTTCTCCTCAGGCCCTCTCTGGATTGGATGATGCCCACCCACTCTAGGAAAGGCAGCCTACTGAGTCTATCTGTTTAAATGCTAATCCTCTCTGGAACCACCCTCACAGATCACCCAGAAGTAATGTTTAATCTGGGTACCACATGGCCAGACAAGCTGACATGTAAAATTAACCATCACGGAGGTGACCGCAGGAAACACAAGGAAGGGAGTCAGGAAGTGACAGAGAGGAGAGCAGTATTAATGAGCAGGCTAAGGAAGACCTTCTAAGAAACCCTGGAGAACACATCCTCAGAGAGGGAAGCTGGGGTATTGATTCATCAGCTCCCAGCCTCCTTTTGTTGAGACTTACCCCAGAGTTGTTGAATCCTTGACACTCACAGTTTGCCGTACAAGTGGGTTGACCAAGCTCATGGGGTGCTGAAGAAGGCCTCTGAGAAGAAAAGCAGGGAAATAAAGATGCCTGAGGTGGGAAGTTCACAGTATACACAGGACCTGTCCAATGCGGCTGCAGGTGAACTCATGGATTGAGGGAACATGGGGTTGGATACTCAGAGCTCCTGCTAAAACCTATCCTAGCTTGAAAACCTATCATGACTTCAGAACCCAGAGAAATGTAATATCTCATGAACCCAACTTTTACTCATTACAGAAAGCAAAATATCACTCTAACGTTGTCACTTCTAAAATTTCATTCCATGAAACAATGCTCCAGAAGTATGCTCTAAGAAGGCCATTATGAATAGTCATTTTCCCTCTTGCAGAGAACAATTTCTTAATCCTGTTCTCTTTGGCCACATGACAAAAAAACCATTGTAACTTCAGCAGATAATACACCCTGAGTCAATATCAGATGTGTCATAATTTAATGCCAGCACCAGTACAACATTTCGGTCACCATATCTGTTACAGAAAAATCTAAATGTGTTAACATCATCCAATAACTCTGCCCTCAAGTTTTCCAGGCCATTTAATTATTAAATTCCTCTTTGGAAAAGGATCTCTATTGTAAGCAATTCAGACTTTGGTGGATGGCAGGGTTTTTTCTGAGGTCACCAGAGCTTTTAATCGCTGCCTAAAGTGCATCCCGTGTTGATTAAGATACCCCAGATTAACTAGATTTAGCCCAGGCAATCACACTCCATTCAGTAGGGCTCATCTCTGGTGAGTCGTGGACATTAATGACAGTTGCAAGAGCTCAAATATTATATAATCACTAATTACATTCTGTGCAATTAGTGGCAGCTCATCAGTGTGAATCACTAATGGCTGATCACCCTGTTCTCTTTGGGAAGGGAGAGATGGACTGCCTCGTTTCCTGATTGTATTAGCATAGACACAGACGCTGTTAATGAACATGGGTGGCGGTGAAGAGGAACCACGTCTGCGCTGTGATGGACAAAGGCAAGAGGAGGGCTTGGTGGCCATGGACACTTCATGTTGAACCTCAAAGCTGCATGTTTGTGGTTTGTCACTGCGACTCATTCACTCCCCACCTTCCAAATGGAAGAGACACACAACATTCTGGCCAAACAGCTGCTAAAATAATTGCAAATAAAGCCAGCTAAAGAAACGCACATTCACACACTTGCGTGTTTCTTTTTTTTTTTTAATGACTCTTTTTTACATGGACCACTTTTAAAGCCTTTTATTGAATTTGTCACAACGCTGCTTCTGTTTTATGTTCTGGTTTTGTGGCTAACCGCAAGGCATGTGAGATCTTAGTTCCCCTACCATGGATCAAACCTGCACCCCTTGCCTTGAAATGCAAAGTCTTAAGTCTAAACCACCGGACCTCCAAGCTCTGGATCCAAGCTCTGAGGATCATTCAGCCATGAAGCCTGTGACACAGTGGGAAGAGCACCTCTGAAATGGTGATGTACTTCTCTGATTTTTTTTAACTCTGTCCATGTCAGGCCTTATTAGCTGCTCGGGCCCCCATAACAAAATAGCACAGCCCGGGTTGCTTCAACAGTAGAATTTCCTTCTCTCATATTTCTGGAATCTGGAAGTCCAAGATCAGTCTGTCTGTAGGGGTAGTTTTTCTGAAGCCCATCTCCCTTGTTAACAGAAAGCACCTTCTTCACCGAGTCCTCACACGGCATTTCCTCTATGTGCATCCTGGTCTCAGGTCTCTCCTTGTGCCCATGTTTATTCACTTATAAGGACATGGGTCATGTTGGATTAAGGCCCACTTTAGTGACCTCACTGTAACATCATTACCTCTTTAAAGGCCCTGCCTCCATGTACAATCACATTCTGAGGTGCTGCGGAGTAAGGGTTTCAACACAGGAATGCAGGGGCACACAATTCAGCCAATAAAGCCAGTATGTGTATAAGCTAAGTCTATGCTAACCCAAGAAATTATTGCTGGAAGATGGGCAGCAGGCTTGGTTTGCCTGAACCCTACATTAGAAGGCAAGTCTTAACAACTGGACCTCCAGAGATCCAAACTCTGAGGGTCTATGGGACATTGAAGCATGAAGCCTGTGACAAAGTAGGAAGGGTATCTCTGAAATGGTGATACACTTCTCTGATTTTTTAACCCTCTCCATGTTGGCCTTGGGTGAGAGGTTAACCCTTAATGAGAGGTGTCCTGTCCAGAACAGCTGCCCATGGTCATGCGATTGCTGAGCACTTGAAATAGGGCTAATGTCACTGAGGAACTGAATTCATTTCATTTCATTTTAAATCATTTGTCTTCAAACTGAACTGTAAAACGTGTTTTCCTGTGAAATGCAATTTTATAGTTTTGATAGACATCCATTTTATTTTATCTGTTTTGGGGGAACACAGGAAAATAGGATTTATTGGTAGTCATGAGTAAGGAGGCTGGCGCCAAGGCTCTCGTGAGCGAAAGACCCACCATCCGTCCAGGGGAACATGATTAGGGATGTATTTGGCCCCACAGCCGTCCAGGGTAAGCTGCTTTTCTGCCACCATGTCTTCAAATTCATCTGCTTTAAACTTAGTAAATACCCACTCCCTGGAGATGTGGGTTTCCTGGAGGCCAGGCCCCCCTGTTGAGGGCCTCAATCACATCCTCTTTGTTCTGCAGCTTGGACATTATGACTTGGCCAATGTGGACCCTGGCCACTGTGCCCTGGGGCTTTCCAAAAGCACCACACATATCTGTCTGGAGCTAGATTGGGGGCAGCATGCCAGTCATGAATGTCCACTGGAAAGGGCTGTCTCCAAGGTCCCTTAGGGCAACCCATACAGGCAACGGGCTGAATACATTGTCAAGGAGTTTGCTGTCTGTAACCATTGCATACCAGGCTACCATGGGGAAAACAGCACAGTTGGCTTAATTGCCTGCAAATTACTTAAACTATTAAAAAGGGTGTGTCTCAATTATGATGCCCAATCAGTGAGGAAAATACACTGACATTCAAAAGTTAGAATGAAAAACAGGTACACTATCTCATTAATAATTTTTATGTTGATTAGGTTTGAAATGAACATTTTCAATATGTTGGATTAAATGAAATACATGATTAAAATTAATTTACCTGTTTCAGAAACAGGTATAGATACAGAGAGCAAACAGATCGTTGCCAGAGGGAAAGGTTGGGAGAACAAAGAAATAGGTGAGGGAGATTAAGAGCTACAAACTTCCAGCTGCAAAATAAATGAGTCACGGGGGTGACCTGTACAGTGTGGGGAATACAGTCAGTAAATAGGTAGTGTCTTTACATTGACATATTGTAACTAGTTTTACCCTGGTGATCATTTTGAAATGTATAGAAATGTCAAATCCCTGTCTTGTACAATGGGAATTAACAGTGTTGTAGGTCAACTATACTTCAGAAACAAACAAAATAAGAGATCAGATTTATTGTCAGTGAAGGTGGGTATAGGGTGGCAAATCAGAAGAAAGGGGTCAAAAGGTGCAAATTTCCAGCTATAAGATAAATGAGTTCTAGGGATACAATGTACAATATGACACATTTAATTAACACTGCTCTATGCCATGTATGAAAGTTGTTAAGAGAATAAATCCTGAGAGTTTTCGTCACAAGGAAAAGTATTTTTTTCTATTTCCTTAATTTTCTATGTATGTGAGACAATGGATGTTTATTAAACTCATTGCAATAATAATTTCATGATGTATGTAAGTCTAATCATTATGCTATATACCATTTGGGCTTCCCTGGTGGCTCAGAGGTTAAAGCATCTGCCTGGGATATGGGAGACCTGGGTTCGATCCCCGGGTCAGGAAGATCCCCTGGAGAAGGAAATGGCAACCCACTCCAGTACTCTTGCTTGGGGAATCCCATGGAGGGAGATGCCTGGTAGGCTACAGTCCATGGGGTCACAAAGAGTCGGACACGACTGAGCGACTTTACTTACTTACTTATATGTATTTAGGTATATGTCAATTATACTTCAATAAAATTAGAAGAAAAAGTTTAAATTAAAACTTTAAAAATTAATTTTATCTGTTTCTTTTCTACTTTTTATAATGTGGGCACAAGAAAATCTTAAATTATCTGTCTGGTTTGCACTATATTTCTATCAGGCAGGTTAAAATTTTCGTCCTCCAAAATCTCATTGCTCACCAAAGACAAGACACTGGGTAAACAAAAAGATTAATTCCTTCTTCCAAAATTATTAAAGTTCCAGGTCCCTTGTGTCTTCTTTTACTAAGATTAAGATAAGCAAAACCAACCATTTCTTCCTGTGTAATATATTATTAAATCTCCCATTACTAGCCATATTTGTAAGTTCTTTCAACAGTATTTTCAACATTAAAATCCTATTAAATCATACCTACATTTAGGAGTCAGGAATACTTTTCTTCATAATGAAAAGATGCTTCTTTTGAGGTCATCCTGCTCTCCTGGCACTTCTGGCTTTTTCCCAGGACATCTTGACCTCATTTGTCCCCCGATTCCTCTCACTCTTTTTTTTTTCTCCTCGTCCCTCAGTTACCAGGAAATTCTTGGATAAGACATCTGCTATTCTTTCTTTATTTCTGCCTAACATGAGCTAAAAACTTAGTCTCGTTTCTTCATCTGAAATATGGGAGAGAGACATTGAATCTCACAGCATTAAAAGTTAAAGAATTACAAGCTAAAAATACAAACAAAATAAATGTTTGATAGGATGTCAACATAACTGGGTTGGTTGTCAAAAACAACTAACAAGTTGTAGGCAGAACTTCTGGACATCTGACTCCACGGTTCAATTTCCTCTTACTCCAATCACTGCATGCCTCACACCCAACAAAAACTGTCTAAAATTTGCTAAATGATCACAGAATCCATCCAATATCACATCCTCATCATGAAATACAGGACAGGGGGAAATAAAAGAGATGGGTTTTGCTTTATCTTTTTTTTTCTTCCTGGCATCAACCTGCCTTTAGAAATAACGAAATCATTTGTTGGAAGGACGTCCACTTTGAAGATCACTTGCTACCTAACTGTCTTGGTCATTTAAGTAGATCTCAAGGAAGATTTAAAGAGTTTCTCACCCTTGTTACTCAGATAAAAGGAAGAATCAGGTGCTGAATTTGGTTTTGTGTGTGTGTGTGTGTGTGTGTGTGTGTGTGTGGTTTAATATTTGATGAAGCTTCCATTTCAAAGACACAAGTGTTGCTATGTGAGTTTTATTTTTTGTCTTTTAATTGAAGTGATGCAGATTGAATCAAAGATAAAAATACATTCAGGTACAAAAGGGAGAAAATATTTACATCCAGAAAAGTAACATACAAGTGTCTGGCCTCATGTACCTCAAGAAACATTTTCTCACGTATGTAGGAAAAGCAATGCACAGCATAGTGGCTTAAATTAAAAAGCACAAGGGAAAGAAAAGTTGGTAAAGACAATCAGCAGAAAAATACAAAAGATCAACCTACCAAAACTGAGAAGGGGAAGATAGGAAAGGATCTACATGAATCAAATCCTCATATGACATAGCAGAAGTTCAGGAGAGAATGTAGGAAGATTAAAAAATCAAGAATTCTGGGAAGCCAAGTTAATTAGAGTTATGAAGGCAATTACTCAGTTCAGTTCAGTTGCTCAGTCATGTCCGACTCTTTGCGACCCCATGAACTGCAGCACACCAGGCCTCCCTGTCCATCACCAACTCCTAGAGTTCACTCAAACTCATGTCCATCGAGTCGGTGATGCCATCCAGCCATCTCATCCTCTGTCGTCCCCTTCTCCTCCTGCCCCCAATCCCTCCAGCATCAGAGTCTTTTCCGATGAGTCAGCTCTTCACATGAGGTGGCCAAAGTATCAGAGTTTCAGCTTCAGTGTAAGTCCTTCCAAAGAACACCCAGGACTGATCCCCTTCAGAATGGACTGGTTGGATCTCCTTGCAGTCCAAGGGACTCTCAAGAGTCTTCTCCAACACCACAGTTCAAAAGCAGAAGGCAATTACTAGAAGGCAGAAAACTGTTTTAAAATCTTTAACCTATTGGTTATGCAAGAGTACGTTGTTTAGTATCCACATATTTGAGAATTTTCCAGTTTTCCTCGTTATTGATCTCTAGTTTCATACCATTGTAATCAGAAAAGATACTCGGTATCATTTTAATCTTAAATTTGCTGAAACTTCTTTTGTGATCTAACATATAATCTATCCTAGAGAATGTCCTGTGTGCACATAAAAAGAATATGGGCAAAACTAACAGTCCATGCTGTAGGATAGAAGTGTGTTACCTTTGGGAGGGTATTGACTGAAGGCAACAGCAAGGACACTCTATGAGTGACGTGTACAATATCATGGGCTTCCTAGGTGGCTCAGTGGTAAAGAACTGCCTGCTAATGCAGGAGATGTAGGTTCAATCCTTGGGTTGGGAAGAGCCCCTGGAGAAGGGAATGGCAACCCACTCTAGTATTCTTGTCTGGAGAATTCCATGGACAGAGGAGCCTGTTGGGCTACAGTCCATGGGGTTGCAGAGTCCAACACGACTGAGTGACTAAACCACCACCACCAGCAAATACAACATCATAGCCTATGTGTCATTCTTCAATTGATGTTTTCACTTAAGAAGTGTTTGATACATCTGCCTTTCTTTCTTTTTTAAAAATATGTATTTATTTGGCTGTGTCCCAGTCTTAGTTGGGGCACCCAGGATCTTCAGTCTTTGTTGAGGCACGTGGGATCTTTTAGCTGTGGCATATGGAAACTAGTTCCCTGACCAAGGATCAATCCTGGGCCCTCTGCATTGGGAGTGCAGGCTCTCAGCTGCTGGACCACCAGGGAAGTCCCTCCCCTTCTTTCTTATCAGTGCAGACATACAAATCTTCTTCCTTCTAATCTTCTGCATAGCCATCCATGGCACAGATGGACTACAGTTCAGTTAGACATTCTTCTTTTGACTGGTCAGTTTCTGTTGTATTTTATATTTGAAGTTTTTTGGTTTGGGGTTTTCTTGGTATTGTTGTTGTTTGGCTGTTACAAATAGTGCTTCAGTGACCATCTTCAGACAGATCTCATTACGTGCGTGTGAGTGCTAAGTTACTTCAGCCGTGTCCGACTCTTTGCAACCCTGTGGACTTTAGCCTGCCAGGCTCCTCTGGCTACGGGATTCTCCAGGCAAGAACACTGGAGTGGGTTGCTGTGCCCTCCTCCAGGGGACCTTCTTGCCCCAGGTATTGAACCCACATATCTCATATCTCCTGCTTGGGCAGGCAGGGTCTTTAGCTGGGAGCCACCTGGGAAGCCCAGGTTTGGACAGCAAGGAGATCAAACCAGTCAGTCTTAGGGTCTCTTTATACATTTGTGCAAGTATTTCTCTAGCATGCATTCCAAGAAGAAGGATTCTTATTGCCAGATTGCCATCCAGAAACACGGTCCCAGTTACCTGCTTAGTAGTTTCTGAAGATGCCAACGCCCTCCTGTCGTAGTATTCAGTTGTACTTCCCAATCACTAGTAAGGTGAGCATGTTTTCACACCTCATTTCCCAGGTCATCATATCTCACATTTCTGTGCTGGAACACCACTGTGTGTGAACTATTTCATTTTAGTCTCACACCCCATTCATGGTGAGCTAATAAGAAAAGTTCACTATTTCTCCCCAAGTGACAAGATGAGGAAGCTGAGACTTAAAGAAGTTCAGTAACTAGCTTGGATTCACATCTCTCCTGTTTGTGGCAGCAAAGTCTTCCTTTAGTCAATTACATGATCTCTGTTCACTTCTTCCCAAGTAAGAGGACCCCAGCTATAGAGGGGGCAGTGAAATGTCAGCTTCAGAACTGCACCAGCCAGCCTTCCTTGTAGCTAGACATAGCCTGGTGAAAGTTCTTACCAAAGAGCTACAAACGAAAGTCAGGGGTGGAACTGCCTCCTGTAAAGCTCCTTGGAGGGACATACTGATCCGGCTCTTTGCCTGGCCCTCTTCCTTTCCTCCTCCTTCAGATGAGACGGCTGCAACTGCGCAGTCACAATATGAGCATGAGGCATCCTTGAGAAGGAAACGACATTCTAAAATAGTGAAGTAGAAAGACAAAATGAACGTGGGACATTGATAGCATCACTGAGCCCATTCTCTTCCACCCTAGACTACCCACTTCTGCAGTTCCCGTTCCATGAGCAAAAGATGTCCCATTGCTTTTCTGCAGTTACTGAGATCTTGATGGAGCCAGGATTTGAACCAAAGCCAAACCTATGTTCTTGATCCTCAAACAATGTTGAATCACTCTTTATCCACTCATAAGGGATGCTCTTGCTGTAGTAGCCACCACCAGTGACCAGGAAAGACTGAAAAAATCTTGCCCTTGCTCTTCCTCCTCAGAGTAATCAGAGTTGCCCATCCTGCTTCCAAGTCACAATTTCAGTCTCATAGCACCAACCGAAGACATGGCGCATGTGAGGATAGAAGCAGAAATAGCCTAACACCGCATCACCTTCTTTATTGAGAATACCTACACAGGGGAGCGCAGATTTCTAGAAAAGAACGAAGCAAATGTTTAAAACGGAAAGCTCCAATTCTGGCTTCACTAGTGGATTTGCTGCGTGACCTTAGAAAAATCACATCATTTCTCTCTTCCCTTTTCTTACATGTTAATAAAATGGACTTTAGTGCCATAGGCTTGTATTAAGAGTCCAGTGAAGAAATACACATAAAAGCTTTTCAAAAAAATAATACTGCTCTGGACACAGAAATAAGTGTATAAATATTGGGTTCCCAGCGCATGTGTACACCAAGCACAGAGAGCTTTGCAGTTATCATCATTGCATAGTAGTGACCCCAATTTTTTCCCTCTCTTTTAGCCATTATGTCAAGGGAGACCCCAAGAGACACAGAAATAATGCCAGAATTGGGTGACATTGTCACAGTGAGGGGTGGGTGTGCCTGCGTGTGTGTGTGTGTGTGTGTGTGTGTTGAAGATTTATCCTTTTTCTTGTTTCATACATTTCGTGCAAAGGATTGCTGAATATTCATTGATCTATCCCGGATCCACAAGTACGCTATTAGAAATGCATTGCTCATCTATGTTTTTGAAATGCTGAAGTAATTCAGTGTTGATCCTGTGCAAGATAGGTTTGCTACCTTTAAACTGAAGTGACAATAACACCCCAGCCGTCTTCAGTTTCTCTCGAGCTGTGCTGACATCCTTGATGCTGCTAACAAACCAGAGACTGCTTGCGAGAATCCTGCATGTCACCATTAAATTGAAAAAGGCCCGAAATCGCGAACTCTCACTTCTGGTGGTGAAGAGAAACGAGAAAAGGGCAAAGCGATGGTTATTCATGAATCACTCAGGCCTGCCATGATAAATACCACTGGCCTTGTTCTCCTCTTCTGCAGGCTCGTAATTTTCTCCCTGAAAGTGTTTCACCTGCACAGGAAGAATTGGGCTGGGGTGGTGGGGGCGGGGGGAGGCATGTCTAATAAACCCAATTTTTAAAGCCTCTTAAACCACAGAGGTCTCTGTGTAGGTTATGAGCCCTTCTTTTCACAAACAGCCACAACTACTCAGGGTCCAGATTATCTCAGCAGACTGGGGACGAGGACATCAGCACAGTATGTCATGTTTGGTCCAGGGCTCTGTGACGATCTAGTGATGTTAAAAGAAGGCGAAACAAATACTTGATGAAAGAACTTCTTTTAAATATTACACATGAGCAGGTCCAGATTTGAGCTTCTGTTGCAACATTAAGTACACAGAATCACTCTCCAAGCAGAGAGTCTGTCTTTCAGGTGGGGAATGTTCGTGTCATTTCCGCATAAAAGGCTAGAATAGTATATTATTTGGAAAGAAATACATCACAGCAGAAATAACCAGGAAAAGTGTGGTTTCTGAGTGTTTTATGGCAGACTTCTGAGCGTCCTTTCATTGTTTGAACAGGGAGGTGCCGTTTCACCAGCGCTGACAGGCGATACGATGTGACATGTTGGCAAACAATTTGACTGTTCTCCTCTCTCTCCTTATGAATGATATTTATAGACTAAGGCTTGCATTTGGTTCCGCTTTCCGACACAGTTATCTTCCTGGGCGTGGATTAAATGTAGATCTGGGTGTTGAAAGACATTTACATAAGTGCTATTTGTGAACCGGGGAGGCCAGCTCTTCTATTATCGCTAGAACATTTAAATCTTAATGACTGGCATTGTTGTCTAAAAGACGGTGTTTTTCCTGCTGAGAAACTGCATTAGATTCAAGAAACGGAGCTCATTTCCATTCGCTCAGCAGTCTCTCTAGAAATGACATGCAGTGCTTGAAACTGTTTATTTCCAAATTCAGGCCTCCCTCGCATCACTCATCAGCTTCAATTACCAGTTTTCCGGAGCCGAGCCGTCAGGCAGTCTGACACCAGGGTCCGGCCTAATTCCCACCTTCTCCAGAGTCAAGAGCATAATGTGCGGATGAAAAGGTGCAAAATAGCCTGGACGTCATTAGCATGCAGGGCCCGGCTGTTCATTTGCTGGCTGCGAATGGAAGTTCTGACACTCGGAGCCGCTGCAAAATGAGAAAAGTCCTCTTCAGGGGAGCCGAGGTCCTCGGCGGTGAGGAAAGGTCATCAAAAAGACAGCCACTGCCCCTGCTCCCTGCTCTCCAGGACTGCTTATTGATTCCAGGGACACCTCATTACACGCCGGATCAACATATTATTGCCATGTTCTGGGACTGAATTGTTTACAAGTGTCTTTATCAGCGGCAAAGGCCGGCCCGGCGATGCGTGACTACACTCATTTGGCTGTGACCCGCCAATTATGTGTTATCCGATACGCTGGGGGTATCTTGATCTTTGCCCGGGTCTTCTCCCGGCATCAACACAGTCCCATTTACTACTTCTTTCTAACCACTCTTTGGGAAAGTAGCCATTAGCCTGTCAGTGTTTAACAGTGAGTGTGTGAGTGTGTGTGTGTGTGTGTGTGTGTGTGTGCGTGCGCGCATGTATGTGTGTGTGTGTGTGTGTGTGCCCACACGCGTGCATGCGCGCTCTGCTATAGGAAACCTGAGCATCATTTCTCCAATGGTTGCTATGCATGAGGTTCATAATCAATTGGGAGAAATTCTCTCTCCCTCTCTCTCTCTTTCTAACACACACACACACACACACACACACACACACACACACACACACCTTTTTCTTACGGAGTGGAGGATAACCCACACGATTTGCAATCAGTATGCATGACAGAGAGCACGATGTGGTTTGTTACCAAGCTCCCTCTGCTTCCATCCAGGCCCTATGAGAGAGCTGTCATATTTTCCTTGGGCACAACCTCTGCACACTGCCATTGTCATCTTTCATTACAGACATTTCTATGGCTCCATAAAGGAAAGAGGGGAATAGCAACTCGATTAAAAACTCAGTAAGAAGACCATGCAACCTCCCTCCTCCCCCCAAACTAGAGATGGATTCCTCATTTGGAACAGGGGAATGCAGTGATACAAACTTAATTTCCATTCTCCTCGATGGCTTATCCCTAGGAACATTGCTCTGTTTAGTCGCTCAGTCGTGTCTGACTCTCTGCGACCCCATGGACTGTAGCCCCCCAGGCTCCTCCGTCCATGGGATTTCCCAGGCAAGAAAACTGGAGTGGGTTGCCATTTCCTTCTCCAGAGGATTCTCCAGACCCAGGGATCGAACCCACATCTCCTATATTGGTAGGCAGAGTCTTTACCACTGAGCCACCTGCGAAACCCGAATATTGCTTGGGGAAGATTTAATGACTGCCACAAACATTTGGACCATCTCAACCAAATACTAATGTGAGCAGAGAGGGCATTTCGTTTCCATCTCCATCCATTCCATCAGGAATGGCTCCTTAATGAGATTTCCAGTCTGGGGAATATAGTGAAGCAAATGCCAAGAAATTTGCCTTCACATTTCCTGCAAGAAAATATGCTTGTCAAGGGGCACAGACGACAATGAGTGAAATGAAACTCAAGCATCCAAGTGCCTTCAGAAAGGTTACATCTCTAAATTCACTGCTTTCCAGCCTTTTCTCAGATGTGTGTGGTGTTTTTGCTGCTGTCGTTGTTTTGTTTCGTTTAATACTTACTTATTTGGCTGTGTCGGGTCTTGGATGAGGCATGCAGGATTTTTGTTGAGTAATACAGGATCTTTCGTTGCCGTGTCCAAGCTTAGTTGCTCTGCAGCATGTGGGATCTTAGTTGCCTCACCAGGAATGAAACCCATGTCCCCTGCATTGCAAGGTGGATTCTTCATCACTGGACCACCAGGGAAGTCTAGGGTATTTGTTTTTTCAATTTATTTTCTATAGACATTTTCCCCCCTCCCCTTTCAAATCTGTGGAGAGGAGTTTAGTAAAGTTATCAAGTTATCTTTACTATTTCTGAAACCGTTGGGTCCAGGCTTCCTGACAAATGACTAACTGAAAAGGCTGAACAAAGCCCCTTGTTCAGAGTGCTTTATTTCAGTTAAAGAGTCAATGGAGAGATGTTTGCTCCACCAGTGTTTAAGGACACTGCAAACTCTAGTGTCATCAACCAACAAATAGCCTATGGAAGAGAAGATGATGGGAAAGATTACTCTGGATTTATTTTTGGAGACATGATTGTATGTGGAAGAATTTGGTCAAGGATAAAGACAGAACAAGCAGGACTTTTTACCAAGGTTCCCATCTGAAGGGGCTTCCCTGGTGGCTCAGACGGTAAAGCATCTGCCTGGAAGGCAGGAGACCCGGTTTTGATCCCTGGGTCAGGAAGTTCCCCTGGAGAAGGAAATGGCAACCCATTCCAGTATTGTTGCCTGAAAAATCCCATGGACAGAGGAGCCTTGTAGCCTACAGTCCATGGGGTCACAAGAGTCAGACACTGCTGAGCAACTTCACTTTCACTGTCACATTCCCATCTGAAGAGCAAATTTCAATGTGGTTGGGATTCAGAGAATGCCAGAAAGGATGGCTCTTAATAACCAGGGTTACCCACCAGAAAGGGGTTTCTTTGCTCACTTAGAAGAGGTTGTAACAGTGAAGCAGTGTGAGTGACCAGTCAATGGGCGATTGGGAGATGAATGTTCTAGACAGATGAAACAGCTCCATCCAGGGGCTTCTGCTAATTTTCATAACCAGCTCATTTCTTATTTCCACCATAAAAATAATTCCTTTCTGTTATGGCTTTAACCCTTCATCCTCTCTATGAATCCCCCAAGTGGGCATCAAAATATTCCCTTCAGGATGACCAGAAATCCTAGATCCTCTGAATTTCTGCCCCATCTTTAGGAATCACACATGCCCTCACATTAACCATTTTCTGATGGTTAACAGAAAATGCAGACACAGGCTGCAAGCACAGTGGCATGGTAAAATGATGAGATGGTAAATAACACACACACAAAAACCTTGCTTTAAAAGTCATTTATTAAATATAGCTTTGAGCCAGGGAAAGTTCTAGAAACTTAACGTACACACAATAATCCTGTGACTTGGGTGTGGCTATTCCCATTTTCCAGATGAGGAATGCTTTTCCCACATTCAAGTTTCCAAATGTCCCAAGGTCACCAGGCTAGTGACAGAGGCAGAACTGAAACTCAGGTGTGACACAAGTCCACGCTGTACTGCTCTGCCTGTCCCAGAGCAAGTGTCCACGACAAAGTCACCGGGCCCATGAAAGTACATTTTCTGCATGTCAGCCAACTTCAACACACAAAAAGCTCTGGTAGATATGATAATGTGCAGACACATCTGATATCCTTAGCCATGAAGTAGGCTGCAGTAAGCCTTCTTTAATCGACAGAACAGAGAAAGTTTTGATCCAAAAAGGCCATTTAAAAGTGACTTGGGGTTGCATATAGGAGCAACCATGAGAGTTTCATCAATTTTTAGCCCTGATGCCCACCCATCCTGGTGGTCTGCTGATCTTCCATTAGTGGTTCTACTAAAGGCCCAACTAACACACAACAACATTTATCTCACTCACTGCAGACACCCTGAGTCAGTTTTCCCACAGGCTTCCCCTGCCTTTGGAAACCTAGTGACTAAGGGTCCAGTCACATCATAGAAGACTGGATCCCAGAAATGGAGGGGTTGTCCACACAGCCAGGTTCACAGGTTCTGGAATCTTCCTCCCACTCATATTCCCATTTTTCTCAGTTGTCCATGAGACCACTAACCACTTTTGAATGCCCAGAAAGATGCATTATTCAGAATGTCTCCCGCACACCCAGCCTGGCTGATGTGAGCAAGGTGACTTGTCTGCAGGAAACTCCCTCCCTCGGTTCTCCTTCTTTCAGCATCAGTGGCCTCCAATCTTCCAACACATTCATGCTGCTGCCCCAGCTTCTTCTGCAACAGAAAAAGAAACACTGATTTTATCAGATAATTTTCACTAAGACATCAGAGATTCAAATTTTCATCCCACTTCCCACCATTTCCTATCCATCTTCAATAGGTCATACTTGTATTTTTACAAGAGGACAATGCTTCCCTGGTGGCTCAGGGGTAAAGAATCCGCCTGCAAAGCAGGAGATGCAGGTTCGATTCCTGGATCGAGAATATCCCCTGGAGAAAGAAATAGCAACCCACTCCAATATCTTGCCTGGGAAATCTGACGAACAGAGGAAGCTGGTGGGTTACAATCCGTGAGGTAACAAAGAGTTGGACACAACTTAGTGACTAAATGACAACAGCAATGCTTGGGGCTTCCCTGGTGGTCCAGTGGCTCAGACGCCACATTCCCAATGCAGGAGGCCTGGGTTCCATCCCTGGTCAGGGAACTAGATTCCACGAGCCACAACTGGAAGATCCCTCATGCCTCAGTGAAGATCAAAGATCCTACGTGCCCCACCTAAGACCGGGTGCAGCCCAATAAAGATAATTTTTAAAAAAATGGAGGGGGTGATATTTGACACAGGAAATATTGCCTCCCAGGGAGGGAAGTCTTCTAGGCACCTTCCACGTGATCCCGTCCAGTTACAGACCTGGTGATTTCTGCCTGCAGGGGTCTGTGTCACCAAAGCCTCATATAAGCTGAGAGGAAATCAGAATGATTAGGTTTTCAGAATAAGCAGCTGAAGACTCCAGATTAATCGACTAGAAATGAGCTCTACTGATCAAGATCTTAGCCCGAGGGTACACATCACTGCCTCCATCCAGCCCTTTCTTCTCCGTCCTCCCTTTATCTTTGTACAAATGCACATTGAAAGCCCACGTGTGCTCCCAATATTACAGAGTGTTCTCGGAACTCTAACCTGATTTCTCTGTCCTCAAAGAGCCCACGATAAGCAATGACAAAGTCTCACAAGACAGTGAACAATTAAGGACAAAATAACAAGTGTATCTAACAAGAAGTGCCCTTAGTTGTTCAGAGCGGGCTGGGAGACCCGGGTGGACTAGCGTGTTGGGAAAGGCTTCCTTCATAAGGCAGGACAGGAGTCTGACTTGGGGATCTGAGTAAGTAGAAGAGGGGGGAGGGCAGGATAGACCGTATCCAGTTGCGGCCAGGTCAGCTCCTCCCACTCCCTAGAGGAGAAGCCATCTTCTTGAATCTGGGCATACCATGTGAACTGCTTTAACCAAAAGAATGAGATGGGAGTGACATCTGTAAACTTGCAGTGCACAGGTCTTACAAGGAGCAGCTTGCATCTCCTCCCCTGGGAGCCCAGCTGCCTGCTGTGGGCAAGTCCAGGCAGAGCTACTGAACAATTTGAGACCATATGAAGAGAGTCCTGGAAGATGAGAGGACACCTGGGTCATTCCACATGAATAAGCCCAGCTGGCATTTCATGGGGACGTGCCCAGCAAGTCCTGCCTGAATTCCTGACTCACAAAGTTGTGAAAAAGAATAAATTGCTCTTGTGTTAAGCCCCAGAGTTTGAGGTGGTTGGTTAAGCAGCAATAAATAATGGATACAGGGACTTCTGTATCCATTCTGTATTCACTACTAGTTGGTTCAGTGATTAAGACCCCTTGCTTTCAATGCAGCAGGCATGGGTTTGATCCCTGATCAGAGAATGAAGATTCTGCATGCCCATGCAGTGCGGCCAAGAAAATTTTTTAAATAAATAACTAACAGACACAGTGTGGAAAAAGGGAAGGACACAGTGCTGAGCTGTATTCCACATATGAAGACAGCACAAATAAAGTGAGAATGAATACACAGAGTGTTTGGGGGCGCCCTAAATTGAGTAAACCAAGCTGGCTAAAGCAGCCATTTCAGATTAGCAATTTGGAGAATGTAGATCCAGAAACTGGGCCTGGGTGACTTTAATGTGGGCGGGGGATCTTCTAGGCCCTTCATCAACACCCTCTGTAACAGATGCTGTCCATGCCCCATCAGCAGACCCCTGTCCTTATGCTTCATTGTTTACCAGCTCAACATTCAGCCACCAGTACAGGCATTTCATTACTTGTGTGTCTTTTTGTTGTTTGGCCCCTGAACCCCACCTGCCTGTGCAACAGGCCGAAATGCTGGGGGAAAGAGACCCTGTGATATGAATGACTGATGGGAGTTGATACATAAACATCTCAGCTCAGGTGGACTCACTCTAAGGCAGATATTCTACGCTGGGTCCCAGAGTTCCCTTGGTAGAATTAAATCTCAGTTGCCCACAGTGGTAGCTTGGTTCATAATACACTCTAAAGGTTGTCTTTCCTTCCCTGTCATTCAACCCTGCTTCCTACTAGTATTTCCTGAGATCATCTCTCAATAAACTGCTTGCCTTTGGAGAAACCCAAATGAAGATACTCTCATTTTACAGTTAGGAAAAATAAAGCCAGGATGCAGATTCCTCTGAGTGAGTGCTATAACAAAGTGAACCAAAATATGCAGTTTTTCAAACCAAATAGAAATTTATTTCTTTCCAAGTAACAGTCCAGGGTGAGAGAGCTCACTCTGCTCTACAAAATCATCTTACAAACCCAGGCCATTGGGGGAGCTTGGTCACCCTCCATATGTAGCATCCATTAGCATCATTCCCAGCCAGCCGGACAGAACAGGAAGGTGCAAGTATGAAATGATGACTATGCCCATCACTTCCGCTTGCCTTCCATTGGTGAGAACTTAGTCACATGGGCCAAGTGCAGCTGCAAGGGAGGCTGGGAAATGTAGTCCAGATGAGCAGCCATATGCCCAGCAAGAAGAGAATAAATTGGCAGTTTGTAGCACACAGGAATGTCTGACACAAGGGCATTGGGTGGTTGCCCAAGTGTCTGCAGCTAGTTAGCGGACAACTAGAACTACAAGCCTCTGCCCTCCATTTTTTTTTTTCCTTCTGCCCACACACTGATTCCAGCCCTGACTGTGGCTGGTCTCAAATGTTATGCTTAAGAGTCTGACATGCTGCAGGGTCCACCTCCCCGTGTCACAGAGCCAGTAAAGCAGAATAAGCTTTTGGAACCCCTCTCAAGAGACTTAGCAGCAGCAGCAAGTTCAGTCCACACTAGGCTGCTAGATTGAACTTTCAGGACAAGTCAAATGGCACAGGGCCCGGTCTCAACTGCCCGTGACCCTCCCTTCTAAGCAGAGACAACCAGCCTCACTGTTAGTCCATGTTGGCCATTAGTACAAGTTTTTTAAAATTAATTTTTATTGGAGTATAGTTGATTTATAATGTTGTGTTAGTTTCAGGTGTGCAGCAAAGTGAATCAGTTATGCATATGCAAATATCCACTCTTCTTTAGATTCTTTTCCCATAGAGGTCATTACAGAGCACCGAGTCGAGTTCCCTGTGCTATACAGTAGATTGCTCTTCATTATCTATTTTATATATAGTAGTGTGTATATGTCAATCCCAATCTCCCAATTTACCCGTCCCAAATTTCTAAAAGTAATAACAATGGTCCCCCCTCTTCCTCAAGGAAATTGACTACCTGCCATTCAGCATAACAGTGTCTTAAAAACCATATAAGTCTGCAGTGGCAGTGATGTGAAGAGCACCCCTGGAGTTAGGTGAGGTTTTTCAAACTGTCAGTTGTATCACAAGTCCAGGCTAGGAAGAGAAAAGAAAGAACCGTGGGGCTGGCTGACATCTGTGATGATCAGGGACATTTTACAGTCATCACTGAAGAACTCAGACTTGTTCTTGGTTTGCCATTATCCACACACAAGCTAAGTGGTGAAGCTCTTTCCTCTTGAGCATAGTATCAGCTCATTGCAGCCCACCCAGCATCAACACCTAGCACTGGTCACTGAAATATTAAAACAGAAGAAAAGTGAGAGTAGATGGGACTAAGTGAATGCTGTTTACAACTTTTACATACTAACCTGTACTTTTTGAAATTCAGTTTTTCACTAGACTTGGATCATATATGTAAAAATTGTCTCTTTTTTTAAGGGCAGTGGAAGCAAATGACTTGAAAGAATTTGTTTGATGGCTCCACACTGTTCTTATCCCTCAAATTTAAAAAGTAATCTTGATAGAGATAGCACTGAGTTTTTAAATCATTAATCTGCCCCTTAGCCATTCTTTTTCTCTTAAGAATATATATATATATATATTACAGTTAGGTTGGAAATAACCAGGGTGTGTGTTGTTTAAGTTATTGACCATCACCTGTTACTGTATACCCAATATTTTCAGTGCAAGAATACATGGGTACAGTTACCTTTGAATTGAACTCTACAAAATCAGGTGGTACTCTGGATTTTTTTTTTCCCCTAACAATTTCCCATGATGCTCAGCAAAAGCCCCTCCAAATGCAAACCCCAGTCTCATTTGTGTTGAAAGTATATGTCTAATCACCAAGAAGCCAAGCATTTATCAGGATAATCCTTCCAAACTCATCAACTTTAATGGTATACAGACGGCTTTTCTGGAGAGGGCTCATTAGTTAAAAAAAAAAAAATCTTAAAATGTCAGTGTTCTGTGGCTTTACTTAGAGAGTTTAAAACATAATCAGAGTTCCCTGCCTTCCTCTTTAATAGCCAGTTTCTGCCTATATACTGCTTTGAAAAATAGTCAAACAAATGTAAAGAAGATAAATATCAGGCATAAACGAACTACTGCCAAAGGGGATAGGTTGGATGCATAAAAATGAGTAACATCAGAGCTACAGATTAAGAAACAGAATATGTTGGTGTTTAAAATTAAAATGGTTCCCCAAAGAATTGATAATGTTCCATTTAAGAAAAGAAATGTTTCAAATCACTCCGCTGACTAGAGAAGTCTGAATCAAAGTCAGAAATTAATAAAAAAGATGCAGACAGAGACGCCCCCCCCCCCCAGTCATAAATAACAGAGCTGATTTGTATGCTTATAAAAAGCCTGCAAGGCCTGGCGGTGTCTATAGCTCTAAGGGGAAAAAAATTAATGAAATGCAAGAAGAAAATGGTAGAAGTAGAAATGAAGGTACTTTGTAGTAATGCTATTGTATTCTTGTGACACAATGGCTTGTTTTGTTGGAAAGTAATTCCTCCATTGAGCCCAGGCAAGCACTGTATTCATTGTTAAGTTGTATATTTAGACCTATAATCTGGAGGGTTTGCCTGTATTTAAAGCTCAGAGCTACCCTAGGCTCATTAGAGTACAAGGACAAAGCTCTATCATATTACTGCTTTGACACCACTCAGAACTTCAGGGTAGTTTTCAGTGGCTTCAAGTACTTACAGAAATACTTGAAGGAAATAGAAAGTAGAATACTGAATGGGTGCGATGTATACATCAAACGTGTAAGAATATACAGACAGAGATAAGGATCCAGGCCGAACACCCTGTTACAGTGAACTCAGCGCAGAACAATTCCAGGATATAGACAGACATGGAGTAAATAGAGCTGCAATGCACAGCTTGCAAAAATTAGAGTTGTCTGGGTCCCATTCAAGATCAAAGGGTTCGTTTCCAGACCCTATATCAGGAACAGGGCTCTGTGATGGGTGGCAGAAAGATAAAGGGACATAATCACAGCCATGAAATCTTTAGTGTAGAGACAGGGGAAGCAGAGGCAATGTGTCAGTTCAGGTCTGTTTCAACAAGATGGCATCATTCTGCAAGCGTTCTTTTTGTTGTCATTTGTTTTTTAATTATGGGCCAACTCAATGTTTTGGCTGACATGGTTGTGCTTTGTGGAAAACTGGTTGGGGGGTGGGGTGGGATTGGATGTGGATGAAGGCAGGAAGAAGACAGTGTGGTCAGGAGGAGAAATGGGAAGAAGTCAGGTAAGGACTTTGTCCAGTCAAAACAACTCACTCCTGCTGTGATAACTCAATTTGTGGCTTATGTATTTTATTTTTGGAATAAATAATATGCATAGATAAGGAGACCACTGAAAGGTACAAGAAGCGTTATGATGAAAACTTGTCCCCTTCCCACCCACCTTCCTTGTTCCCCATCACGACTCTCCCCTGCCTTGTAAATATTTCCATGTACAAATCCAATTACTCAGTTTCAATCCACGATATTAAAGGAAAACAGTCTCCACCACCAGCCTCCTCACCCCCCAGTCCAACACTCACATCCTCCCTTCACTCTATCCGCCTTCCCAGGACGTCTATCCATCTGAGGGTCTTTAATACATGACCTACCGGCACCCTGACAACCCAGGCGTTTTTATTTTTATTTTTTTAAGGGGCAGGGTTGTTACTTAATGATAATAACTTATTTTACACATTGTCCTCTGCTGATGTTTGAAAGATAAGAAGACATTTGTCTGGGCGGACGCCTGAAGCCCTCGGAGAACGCAGGGAGATCCTGCCAAAACGTTTCCAAACAATAGTCATTGGACTGCCAGATAATTCAGAAACTATTTGTATGAGCTGTTTATCAAATTATTAACCGCACAGATGTTGTTTGGCTGAAGACCAGCTGAATCCCCTCTCTGGCAGCCGCGGAGACAAAGGTCTCCAGGAATAATTGGAGATGTGCATGGAATATTAAATTAATTTACTGCTCTTAATTCTTATGCAAATTCTGACCTCCGATAGCGCCTATCAATTACCCTGCGCGCAGTGAAAGCGAAGGCGACAGTTTCTTTTCTTCTCTTTGCTTTTTTTTTTTTTAAGAACTCGAAAAAAGGAAATATTTGCAATAAGCAGGCGGTAGGAGCACCGCATAACTGGAATTATTTAATTGAATCTCCAAGTTTTCAGGGTTGTCCGTAGAGGATAAAATCCCAGGACTCGGAGGAGTGGGACGGGAGGGATGCGAAGGGCTCAAGAATTTGTGGGTTTGGCTGCACACCTGAGAATGGCGGGAAACACGCCATGGGTAGAGACGGGTACTGGCAGATGAAACACGCGCCTGTAGGCGGACGCAGACCTTAGCGATTCTGCGGGTTCAGCGCTGGTGGAGCGATTCGGCGGGTTCAGCGCTGGTGGAGCGATTCGGCGTGAGCCCCACGCACTTGGCAAACCCGGGTCAGATATGGAAGCGCCTTTACGGCGGTGGACCGGTGGCTGCAAGGTCTCCATCTGAGCTCTGGCTTCCTTTTACTTATCTTGTAAAGGTTTTAACCCGTGTCTAACCCCCAACCAAAAAATAAACAGACAAGCAAAACCAACCAATCAACCAAAAGCAAACAAACAAAATCAGATTTTATTCTTTGCTTGTAAAACCCAAACCACCACGTGAAGCGCGCCCGTCCAACTCCTACTGAAATCCCGGGTGGGCCGAAACGCATTTAATTGTCTCCTGCGCGGAGAAGTGAGCACACTTTTCTCTCTGAACTAAGCAAACGCCCAGGCTTTGTTTGCGCTTGTGGCTTCAGCTCTGTGCGGCTTCTCCGCCCCAGTGGTGGGTTGTAAACCTGGGGTCTCTGAGTCTTTCATCATCTTTCTAATAAGGAAAAACAAATCGGGCGCATAATGTCATCGGCCCCGGCTCGACCTCGCCGGGACCTCGGCGGCCCGACGATGTCGCCAGCGGCCCCCCGGCGCAGTCACGACGCGCCGCCTTTCAGCTCCTCGCGGCCCCCACAAAAGCCAGACAACAATATCAATTAATCATGCAGCCGGCAAACAAGGAGATTTATCCCGCGACAAACAGCCCCACCGAGAGCCGCTGAATGGGCGTGATTAGCATGTGAAAAGACGAGCAAAACTCCGCGGTTCAACAGCTAAAGAGCAATTTGATGGGGCTGGGATGGGGAAATTACTTGATTAGCGTCCGTCGGAGGAGAGCACGGTGACAGCCCCTCGGCCCGGAATCCGAAGGGGAACAAAACGCCCTGGTAAACTCGGCGACGTGGAGGGACAGCGCGCGAGGGAGGGGAGCGCGGGGCCCCGCACTGCGGCCGTGAACAGGGCCGGGGCGGGTAGGGCTAGCGAGGGGATGACCCGCGAGCCGCGGCCAGCGCCCGAGGCCGGAGCCGAAGCGAGCCACGCGACGACGGGGGTCTCATCGCCCTCACCCTGGGCCCCCAAGCCGGCACAGGGCGGACTCCAGTTATCCCCACCCGGGGCTGGATGTCAACCGCGCTGCCTTGCTCGAGTTGGAAAGAGGTGCGGGCGGAGGGAAAGGCCCACCCACGCGGTCCCGGGAGTTCCCTGCGCGGGCCTCAGGGACACAGCTCGCCGGGCAGCAGCCTCCGTCAGCTCTAGGGCTCCGGCCCCGGGTCCGAGTGGCACAGACCGTCCTGCGACCGTTCCCCGAGAGGCTCTGCGGTTCCATTCCCGCGGACAGCGAAGATGGGAGCCAGTCAAGACCTGTTTCCCTGCTGTTATGAATTTCATCACCTTGTTCCTGTCTACTCGGAAAGCTGGCTCGTTTGAGCGATTTTTTTTTTTTTTTTTTTTTTTTGCCGAGAAAAAGGTTCCTTCGCTGCATTCCTTCGGGGAGGAGGTGGGGAGCTGGGGCAGAGTGCCGCCCGCAGTGAGGACGCCAGGGCCTCGGGGGAGGGACCTGAATGGAGCAGTTCCGGGGGCTCTCTTCCTGGGCTCGGGTGGGCAGCCTCGGGCCTGCCTTGGATCCGCACATGCAGGGCCAGAGCTGGCGGCGTGGGAAGCAGCTTCTGCGAGGCCTCCTCCCAGGCCCGGAGTGCTGGTCGGGAGGCCCACGGCCCAGTCGCGGCCCGGGATCTGGGTTGGGTACACTCAGGCCTTTGGGGAGGCGCTTTTATTTTCTGGGGAGATGGGTGACTGGGTGGCACGCTCAGGAGCAGGGAGACTCGGGGTTCGCAGGACGAGGACCAGTGCTCGGTGCCGGCACACTCGGGCGCCCACACTTTCCCCTCAACCCCCCAGTCGGTTCCGGAGCTAAAGTCTGCACCAATCGCAGCGTTTCCACTTACTTTCCACTCTCTGGGCGCCCATAGCCTTCCCTCTAGACGCACGCCCACAGCCCACTGCTCCTGGCTCCTTCCTGCGCCAGGGAAGGAAAAGAGTCCGACACCCCACCCCGGTCACCAGTCCCCCAAATCCCAGACTAACTCCCTTTCCGTCTCAGGACCCCCTCAAAGGGTCCTTCCAGCTCACGGCCCAGATCTCAGTGTACAGGTGTCTCTGGGCACTCCTATGATGCGGCCTCCAATTTACCTGGGGGCGGGAAAATCTAATTCGGCCTTCGGTGAAGTGTATTAACACAAAGGTATTAAAGACTTCAATAGACAGATTCGCCAAGGCCCCGGCCGTATTAAATTCACCCTGTCCCTTGGCACAAAATGAACCGAGCACCGAGGAGTCAAATCTTGTATATAAAGGGGTGGGAGCAGATCGCCCCCAACAAGCTGAACAGTTGCCACCCAGATGAACAGAGTGTCAATTAAACCGCAGCTCGTGGCCAACTTCAGAAAGCTCAATTCTTAATGAAACGTCTCCGGCCGCGGTGCGTGGGCAGCCTACTGGATCTCGCCCCCTTCTCCCATTTCCCTTCGTCCTCCCTCTCTCCCTCTCCAAGTCGCGCTGAAGCCAAGAGAGTCCCCTTCTTTCTGACCCCAGTCGGACCCCAAAAATCAAGGCTCCTAACTGAGGACAGAGAGAGGCGCCACGGCCCGCAGGCCTGGAGGGCGCCCTAGGGGCCAGGGCGCGGAGGCAGTAACACTCCAGCCAGGACCTCTAGACCCGCGAAACTAAGGGCGCACACCAGCCCGCGGAGCCCCAGACCCCTGGCGTTCCCCAAGCACGTCGGGCCCGGCGGGCAGAGATCTGGGCGGTGCGCCGCTGCCGACCTTTCTCCGCTCGACACTAATGTGCCGCGTGGCCCGAAGCGCTTTCTGCGCGCCGCTAGGGCTGCGCATTTTAATTCCAAAGCCAAGAGGTTGAACCATCTCTTAAATTGGCGGGCGGAGGGGGCGGCGGCCGGAGACCGTTGGCTATTGAATGTCTTTGCCTGCGAGGTGGCAGAGCTGTTGCCACCAATAGCGACGGCTCTGGGCTGGCTCTTTAGTTCTTTTCACGGGTTCTGCCCGGCGGCCAACATACTGCCTCGAAAAGCAAGAGGCCGCCGCAATTTATTCCAATGGGCGGCTTTTAAGAAGCTGGCAATTTGAACCGGCTGGGTGTTATTTAGTGCAATATGAAATCAAACGATCCTATTTCTCAAATAACAGTGTCTGTGTGGAGAAGCGAATCCTCTGAAAGGGTAATTGTCTGCTGATAGTGTGTCCCATTATACCCGATCTTGGCCTAACTGGTGTTCGGCAGCGGGGCTGAGCGCCAGGGGTGAAATGAACGCGCAAACTCGCCCTGGAGAGGCCGCGGAGAGGCCGCTGGACTCCCGTCCTGGCACGCTGGACCAACAACGGCTACTCGGAGCGCCACCAACTTAGACGTCATTTTGCAGGTGGCCGACATCACTAATGGCACCCCACTCCAGTACTCTTGCCTGGAAGGCTGCAGTCCATGGGGTCGCTAAGAGTCGGAGACGACTGAGCGGCGTCACTTTCACTTTTCACTTTCATGCATTGGAGAAGGAAATGGCAACCCACTCCAGTGTTATTGCCTGGAGAATCTCAGGGACGGGGGAGCCTGGTGGGCTGCCGTCTATGGGGTCGCAGAGTCGGACACGACTGAAGCGACTCAGCAGCAGCAGCAGACATCACTAGACAGGAGTGGTCTTGTGGATGAAAGAATAAAAGTAACTTCCTCCTCTCAAACCTTGGGGAGTCGTTTGAAATTGGAGATTGCCCTCACCCTCACAGTGTCCTGGTGGCCTTTAGTCAGACAACAGATTGACCATAATCTGCGAAGGAGAACCTGGCTTGGCTCTCCTCACCACCACCACCACTCCCACTCCCACCCCAGGTTAATATTAATATTGGGGATGCAGAGTCCTTCTTTCCAAGGACACACTTGTGTCTAGGATCTTCTGAGTCCAGTTTCTAGAACTCAAATTTAATACCTGGGAAAGATGCGGGTGTCCAGGAAGTGCCCGTTATTCACTCTGCATGTGGCCTCTTTTGGAGGAAAAAGTTGGCCCGAGCTTTTAAACCCTTCTCTATGGGCCCAGCCACTGTGTTTGGTGGCAGCCAGATGCAGGGGTTCAGCATGTGTCTGAGAGAAGCACGGACGAGGTGCAGATTTAAGGAGTGATTTTATGAACAGAGACAAAGGGGCAGCCCACAACCTCCATGTCTGATCTTGGAGCAGGTGGGTGCCCCGGGTGGAGCGCCAGTGCGCACACTGGTGGTACCTGAGGTCACCTTTCTGTGGAATGACTCCCGTTTTCAGAGGTAGGCACCTTTTTAAACTCATTAAGCCAGCCCTACGAAGGCAGCAGCCTCCTCTGTAGAGCCTGGGGGTCTGAAGAGAGAGGGTGCAAGCCTGGACCAGTCCCACCACAGAGAAAGGCACCTCCATCCAGTGCCATGCCCGCAACCAAGGAGAAGATAAAGCTTCTGGTCTATTCCTCCACCCCACCCCACCCTTTGAACTTTTTTTATTAAGGATTTTTTTGTGTGTGTGGTGTATCCCAGATAACCAGGAATTGTAGGTACCCTGCGCTAATAGAGGCATTTCAGGCTGTGCCTACCAGAACCAATTTGTGGACTGTTTCTGCTCTGTGCTGTGCTGTGCTTAGTCCTACAGTCCTGCCAGACTCCTTGCAACCCCAATGACTGTAGCCCGCCAGGCTCCTCTGTCCATGGGATTCTCCAGGCAAGAATACTGGAGTGGGTTGCCATGCCCTCCTCCGGGGGATCTTCCCAACCCAGAGATCGAACCCAGGTCTCCCGCATTGCAGGCGGATTCTTTACTGTCTGAGCCATCAGGCAAACCCAAGAACGCTGGAGTGGGTAGCCTACCCCTTCTCCAGAGGAACTTCCTGATCCAGGAATGGAGCCGGGGTCTTCTTTTACTAGCTGAGCTACTCCGGAAGTTTTGTTCTTCTGTTTTTGTGTTTTAATATTATCTTAGGGTGTTTTGAGACAAAATATGTATTTTCTTTCACCCACCCTGTCCTGGGATCTCTGTTTGCAAGTTAATTTGGTTGTTCATCATTCCCTCCCTTTCTTGGCGCTGCCTCCGAGTATCCGAGAAGCTGAGGCCGGATGGGAATTCCGCAAGTCGGAGCAGCCACGCCGAGGAAGCTCCCATCCCTTTCTGGGAGGCGGTCCTGCCACCGCACCTGGAGCCCAGGCCACCGGACCTCAGGCGGTCGCTACTGGAGCAATCTCGGGGCTCTCCGGCAGAAGGAAAGCGGGAGCCTGGGTTCAGCCGCGGCGTCCCCTCCAGGATTCGTCGTCAGGCCGAAAATCCAGCCAGCACCGGTCCTCCGGCCAGGCCCCGGGCACCACCTGGACGCCTGGGCCCTTCGGAGCCGGATCGTGGCGCTTCCTCCTCGCTCTCCTGCTCAGCGTCTGTACCGCCCGGGGTGGAGATTCCGAGGGGCTCCTGGGGACACACATCCCGCCTCTCGAGGGCCTCTCCCAGCTAAGCGTGAAGCCCCCACGACGCGATCGTGAAACGAGAGGCCACGCTTCCAATGCCTGCCAGTGGCCTCTTGGGTCCCCCTCCGAGACCGCGGTCCCCGCGCAGCCCCCGGGCCCTCTGCCCGCCTGCAGCACTAGCAGCGCCTACCTGGCTCGGGGAAGGACCCCGCCTGGGAGCCGGCGACAGCGCGAGGACAGCGGGCCCCTTCCCCGCACAGGTCAACGCGGGCCGGTCGCCTCTAAACCTGCGCTCCCACTTCCCCCGCAGGAAGGGATGTCCACGCCCGAGCCTGCCACGGGCCTTTAAGATGAGAGGAGTGACAGCAAGGAGCCCCCCCCCCCGCCCCCAGTAACCTCGAAGGGGCTTAGATCGCATTTCCTCGCCTCCTCTCTAGTACATGAAGCCAGGAACCCCGAGATGCGCCCTGAGTTTTTTGGTCACTCTGGAGGGGATCTCCTGCAGCTGAGGGCTCCTGCGCAGGGTGAAAGCGCGTCTGTCCTCCTGGACGCGCCTGGACCCAGGGACGCGCACCCCGCCCCGTCCGCGCGGGACGGCGCTGGGGGCCTCCGCTGGGGGAAGAGGAGGTTTGGATGGCTCAACCCGTTGTCCACCACTGACCGGCCGGCAGGGAAACCCTCCCCAAACCCAGGAGCCGGGGGCGGGGACGGTGGCGGGGCGGCAGGAAGAGACCCCCGTGGGGTCAGTCCCCATTCCCCACCCCCTTTCCCCAGGGGTCGCGGAGTCCCAGGGCCTCCCCAGGCCCCTGGGGCCGAGGAGGCGGGGAGGTAAGAAACATCTCCGCTTGCCTGGGGCCATTTCCCGGCCCCTCCGCGCCTTTGCCGGGGGAAGAGCCGGCGGCTCACCCAGCTCTCCAGCTCAGACCCGGGCAGCCCGGGGCGCACGCTCCCCTCCCCTCTACGAGCCAGCCCCCCCCACCTCGAACCCCGCCCCGCCGCGCTCCCCTCCCGAGACCCACTGACCTTGGGAAGGCGCGGACCAACCTCTCGCCGAGCCTCGCCGGGCGCAGCGCCGAGGATGAGCGCGGCTTTGCGCGCAGCGGAGACCCGCTCGCTCGGCGGCTTCGGCCCAGACTCCCCTCCCCCACGCCTTATAATTTAATCACACGCGATATTAAATGATCAAGCCGCTCATTAATCATCCTGCAAGTTATTGGGACCCAACACGCCGCCGCGTGTTTTGCCAGCCTAGAGATCCTTTCGCGGGGTAGGGGTGTGTCTGCGTTTGGGGGACGGGGGAGGGTGTCGAACCACTCGAGAAACACTGCGAGCCCCACGCGGTCTGGTGGGGTCTCTTGCCTGGAAAAAGGTTTGGAAAAGCACCGGCTGGTCTTCCGAGTTTGGTCGAGAGTTTGTTTAGAGCCCAAACGCATCCCTCCCGGGCCCCTTTCCTGACTATTTGGATTTTGATCACGACGATTAAGACAGCCAATGGCGTTATCAATCAACAGCATCTTAATTTGCAGTTTTTCCGGAGGGTGAATTTGACCTGAATCTGTGCATCTTCATTATCTACTGTGGATGGTCTGAAATTAATGCGTTTGAAATACAGATGAAATCATATCCCTGAAGTCATTTCAAAGAACAACTTTCTCCCCAACTCAAAGGGGCTCTCTCTTGCCTTTTGCATGATTATAGTTGAGAAGAAAAGAAAATAAAGAAATTTTTTCCATTAAATCCTTAATTTGAGGTTTTCTTTTTAAAAATAATCCATGTGTTTCACGCTAAAGTTCTTAGAAACTGGTTTTATTTTCTAGTTTTCCTCCTCTTCCCTTATTTCTATTAGATGGATATTTTTTTCAAAAGAATAAACCAATTAAATGAGTTCATATGATTTGATTCCATACAATGAAAGAAAAAAAAAAGGCTCATAAGAAGTTGGCCTAGTGGCACAAAGGAGGGTAATTAGTTCTCAGCATTCAGGATCGAAAACACCCGCAGAACAAGAAACAAAAGAGCCCGCCCCTGCCTCTAGAGGGGGTGGTGTAGGTAGGACTCTGTCAACCAGCATTTAAAATTTTTTCAGTTTGAAACTAGTCTTGGAAAGAAAGGAAATTCCCAAATGAAGTCCTTCCCCCTGTGTTAGCATCAGCTAAGGCAAGTGTGTATCAAGAGAAGGCCATCTTCTGTAGGAAATGGCTGTGAATAGAGTTTAGTTGGCAGTTTTCTAAACAAATCTTAGATACATGAAATTATTTCCCTTTTAAAAATATAAAAACAAACCCAGGGCATTTTCAAAATCCTTAGCAGGTAAATTGCTTTTCACCTTTTCTACCAGAAACTGTGATAAAATATGTACATACATCTTGACCCTGCAGTTATGCTTTACCATAGAATATTATTGATATTATTAAATGTGTCCAAGACCTTTCTTGAAATATTTTCTCTCCTGTTAATACATTGTCTGCACATTTCTACCCTACCAACACAGATAGGTATCAAAAACTCAACACACACAAACACATACACACATACACACACACACTGCTGGGTGAAATTCATAAATCTTAAAAAAACTAGTAAAGAGAAAAATGCACCATAATATGGTGTGAGTTTTTAAAAAAAATAAGCCAACAGAGGAAAAAATGTTTTGAATATCTTTATCCAGAGAGTTCATGCCTACCTATATATTCTGCTATTGAGACAATTATTGTCCAGACTGAGAGCTGACCTTCTGTTCCAGGAGCTCTTTCTAGCTAGAGTGGGCCATTGGCAACTGCCTGCTGAAAATAAAATCTGAAGACTTGGTTTTAAAACTGGAGACTTCAATATAACCTGAAACGATCCTGACAGTGTGGACGGGTGGACTGGGCAATTGACTTACTTTTGAAACACAGCAGGAGGACAAAGAGTACATGGAAACTTGTGAAAAAAAAATTGAAACACAAATATTTTCTTGAATGGACCCATGGAAATGAGAAAAATGAATTCCTTCCATTCATTTGAGTATTTTTATTCACGAAAGCTAGTAACTCAGTCTCTAAGGAATCTGCCTGCCATGCAGGAGACTTGGGTTTGATTCCTGGGTCAGGAAGATCCCCTGGGGAAGGAAATGGCAACCCACTCCAGTATTCTTGCCTGGAGAATCCCATGGACAGAGGAGCTTGGCAGGCTTCAGTTCATGGGGTCGCAAGAGTTGGGCATGACTTAAGGACTAACCACCATTCACGAAACTGTTCTTGCAGACGTGATCTCATTTGAATCCCATGGGAATACACGGATGAGACTGGGTTCCTGCCCAGTCTTACCCACTCTCCAACCTCTGTGCATCCACCAAGTTCTTTCACCCAGATCATGGAGGGGCAGTTGAACAGTTTCCTTCTGAGCAGAGTCATGGATGATAAGCCCTGTAGTAAGTCTTGAAATCAGTCCTACTTCAACTATCTTCTTTTTAAACTTATTCTGGCTATTCTAGGTCCTTTGTACTTCTATGTGAATTTTAGAATCAGTTTGTCAATTTCTATTAAAAAAAAAGCCCACTGGAATTTTGATTGGAATTCCATTGAATCTATAAATCAATTTGGGGAGAGTTAATATCTTAAAATTGTTGAGCCTCCTGACCCATATTTCTCTTTGTTTCTTTAGATCTTCTCTAATGTCTCCTGGCAAAATATACAGTCTTCAGTCTACAGAACTTTCACATCAATTGTCAGATTTATCTCTAAGTATTTTATATTTTTATTCTGTTATAAAATTTTTTTCAATTTTTAATTTCCTATTATTTGTTGCTGGCATATAAAAATACAATCATTTTTTTGTTTATTGATCTCTTATTCAACAACTTTAATAAAGCTCACTTGTTAGTTGAGAGGCTGTAGAAACCAGAGATCAGACACAATCTTAGACTGATGAGAGGGTATTTGTCTTGTCAATGACCATGGGTGAACCTCTGTTTCTCTATCAGCTGTAGGACAAGAGAATCAATTTCTCTGAGCTTCAGGATAATAATGCTTACCTTGCTATACTATCTTAGGGTCCACGGATCATGTGTGTTAAAGGGCAAATACTCAGGGCCTGCTGCATATTCTAAGCTCTCTATGGAAACTTGCTTTGTGCTTCCAAGTGCTAAGCACTCTTTAGGCCCTAAGTAAGTGCTTGAAAAGTCCTTATTTATTTATCAAGAAGTACTCTCCATTAAGAGCCAAAGGCTAAGTTCTTAGTTAATGTATATGCTGTTTCTAAACATAGAAGAGTCTGTCAGAGTCCATTTCCCCTTGGTCCACCCTGGAATTTACCTTTATGGCTTCTCTCCAGCCAAAGGCATCCTGCATCTCTTTAACTGAGGATGTTCTCTGGTTCAGGAGCTGCTTGGAAGAGCTCATGGAAGATTGGAACTAATAGGCAGCTAACATCCCAGTGAAGCGATCTCTAGTCTTTCCCATTCTGTTGTTTTCCTCGATTTCTTTGCATTGATCGGTGAAGAAGGCTTTCTTATCTCTTCTTGCTATTCTATGGAACTCTGCATTCAGATGCTTATATCTTTCCTTTTCTCCTTTGCTTTTTGCCTCTCTCCTTTTCACAGCTATTTGTAAGGCCTCCCCAGACAGCCATTTTGCTTTTTTGCATTTCTTTTCCATGGGGATGGTCTTGATCCCTGTCTCCTGTACAATGTCACGAACCTCATTCCATAGTTCATCAGGCACTCTGTCTATCAGATCTAGGCCCTTAAATCTATTTCTCACTTCCATTGTATAATCACAAGGAATTTGATTTAGGTCATACCTGAAGGGTCTAGTGGTTTTCCCCACTTTCTTCAATTTAAGTCTGAATTTGGTAATAAGGAGTTCATGATCTGAGCCACAGTCAGCTCCTGGTCTTGTTTTTGTTGACTGTATAGAGCTTCTCCATCTTTGGCTGCAGAGAATATAATCAATCTGATTTTGGTGTTGACCATCTGGTGATGTCCATGTGTAGAGTCTTCTCTTGTGTTCTTGGAAGAGGGTGTTTGCTATGACCAGTGCGTTTTCTTGGCAAAACTCTATTAGTCTTTGCCCTGCTTCATTCCGCATTCCAAGGCCAAATTTGCCTGTTACTCCAGGTGTTTCTTGACTTCCTACTTTTGCATCCCAGTCCCCTATAATGAAAAGGACATTCTTCAGTGATCAATGCAAAGAAATCGAGGAAAACAACAGAATGGGAAAGACTAGAGATCTCTTCAAGAAAATTAGAGATACCAAGAGAAGATTTCATGCAAAGATGGGCTCAATAAAGGACAGAAATGGTATGGACCTAACAGAACCAGTAGATGTTAAGAAGAGGTGGCAAGAATACACAGAAGAACTGTACAAAAAATATCTTCACGACCCAGATAATCATGATGATGTGATCACTCATCTAGAGCCAGACATCCTGGAATGTGAAGTCAAGTGGGCCTTAGAAAGCATCACCACGAACAAAGCTAGTGGAGGTGGTGGAATTCCAGTTGAGCTATTTCAAATCCTGAAAGATGATGCTGTGAAAGTGCTGCACTCAATATGCGAACAAATTTGGAAAACTCAGCAGTGGCCACAGGACTGGAAAAGGTCAGTTTTCATTCCAATCCCAAAGAAAGGCAATGCCAAAGAATGCTCAAACTACTGCACAATTGCACTCATCTCACATGCTAGTAAAGTAATGCTCAAAATTCTCCAAGCTAGGCTTCAGCAATATGTGAACTGTGAACTCCCTGACATTCAAGCTGGTTTTAGAAAAGGCACAGGAACCAGAGATTAAATTGCCAACATCTGCTGGACCATCGAAAAAGCTAGAGAGTTCCAGAAAAACATCTATTTCTGCTTTATGGACTATGCCAAAGCCTTTGACTGTGTGGATTACAACAAACTGTGGAAAATTCTGAAAGAGATGAGAATACCAGACCACCTGACCTGCCTCTTGAGAAATCTGTATGCAGGTCAGGAAGCAACAGTTAGAACTGGACATGGAACAACAGACTGGTTCCAAATAGGAAAAGGTGTACGTCAAGGCTGTATATTGTCACCCTGCTTATTTAACTTCTATGCAGAGTACATCATGAGAAACGCTGGGCTGGAAAAGGCACAAGCTGGAATCAAGATTGCCGGGAGAAATATCAATAACCTCAGATATTCAGATGACACCACCCTTATGGCAGAAAGTGAAGAGGAGCTAAAAAGCCTCTTGATGAAAGTGAAAGAGGAGAGTGAAAAAGTTGGCTTAAAGCTCAACATTCAGAACACGAAGATCATGGCATCCGGTCCCATCACTTCATCAGAAATAGACGGGTAAACAGTGGAAACAGTGTCAGACATTATTTTTGGGGGCTCCAAAATCACTGCAGATGGTGACTGCAGCCATGAAATTAAAAGACGCTTACTCCTTGGAAGAAAAGTTATGACCAACCTAGATAGCATATTCAAAAGCAGAGACATTACTTTGCCGACTAAGGTCCGTCTAGTCAAGGCTATGGTTTTCCCTGTGGTCATGTATGGATGTGAGAGTTGGACTGTGAAGAAGGCAGAGCGCCAAAGAATTGATGCTTTTGAACTGTGGTGTTGGAGAAGACTCCTGAGAGTCCCTTGGACTGCAAGGAGATCCAACCAGTCCATTCTTAAGGAGATCAGCCCTGGGATTTCTTTGGAGGGAATGATGCTGAAGCTGAAACTCCAGTACTTTGGCCACCTCATGCGAAGAGTTGACTCATTGGAAAAGACCCTGATGCTGGGTGGGATTGGGGGCAGGAGGAGAAGGGGACGACCGAGGATGAGATGGCTGGATGGCATCACGGACTCGATGGACATGAGTCTGAGTGAACTCCAGGAGTTGGTGATGGACAGGAAGGCCTGGCGTGCTGCGATTCATGGGGTCGCAAAGAGTCGGACACGACTGAGCGACTGAACTGAACTGAACATCCCAGTGGCAACTCTATATGCCTCCATCAGCATATAGCATCGTTCTATTCTACGCTGTACCTTAGGAGTCCCTGTTGAATTGTGCCCACAGTGGTCACTGGCTGATATAGGCACGTAGACCTGGCTTCTTCTCTCCTCTGTGTCACATCCTCTCTTTCTCAATCACTCCGAGGAATCACCTCCTCAATTAGCTGTTTGTGCCCTAAAACATCACACAAGATCTGCTTTGGCAAATGGAACCAAGGCAGGTCATTTGACAAAAGATGAAGCAAGTTAGAAGCAGAGCTAGAGTTAGAACCCAGGTCTTCTGAATCTAGACTAGCCCTAGTGGGTATGGAGCAATACACTTGACATAATGATAACACAATGTCAAGAAGCATTTACCTGGACACCGACAGAGCAGCACTGACTCCATCTGCCTGCCTCCTAAGCTTAGTTTTACCAAGTATGAGCCTGACTGTATGTGGTTTCAAGCAGCAACATAAACAGCTAACAATTGAAGGAGGGGCTCAGGTTCCGGTCACTAAAGCCGGGGAGGGAAATTTCTCTAAGGTAATAGAATAGTTGTGGTAAGGGGTATTTTAAAAAACTCTGCTAAAGCTGAAATTCCAATACTTTGGCCACCTCACTCAAAGAGTTGACTCATTGGAAAAGACCCTGATGCTAGGAGGGATTAGGGGCAGAAAGAGAAGGGGACGACAGAGGATGAGATGACTGGATGGCATCACTGACTCGATGGACATGAGTCTGAGTAAACTCCGGAGTTGGTGATGGACAGGAGGGCCTGGAGTGCTGCGATTCATGGGGTCCCAAAGAGTCAGACACGACTGACAGACTGAACTGAACTGAACTGAATTAAAACTGAGAGAGGGGGCTTAAGGCAGTAGAGCACATCTGGACATATGATTTAATAATGCAAGTTTTTTAAACCCCAGAAGTAGGTATCAGCAACATCTCCTGGAGCACATGTTTCCATAAGCAGGGCATGTGTACCCATCTAACCCATTGGTAATGGTGGGTGTGGAGTTTGATGGTGTTCGGGGGTTCCAGAAAGATGCCTATCCCCATAACATGATTAAGTCAATTTTTATAAAGTAAACAGAAGGTACTACATTAAATATCACCACCGTCAATATCAGTTCAGTTTAGTCGCTCAGTCGTGTCCGACTCTTTGAATCGCAGCATGCCAGGCCTCCCTGTCCATCCCAAATCCCGGAGTTCACTCAGATTCACGTCCATCAAGTCCATGATGCCATTCAGCCATCTCATCCTCTGTCGTCCCCTTCTCCTCCTGCCCCCAATCCCTCCCAGCATCAGAGTCTTTTCCAATGAGTCAACTCTTCGCATGAGGTGGCCAAAGTACTGGAGTTTCAGCTTTAGCATCATTCCTTCCAAAGAAATCCCAGGGTTGATCTCCTTCAGAATGGACTGGTTGGATCTCCTTGCAGTCCAAGTTAGTATACTAAAAAAAAGCAGGAAAGAAGTGATGGATTTGCTTCTTATGCAGTACCATATGGCTGCATATAGAATGAGGTAGAACTATGGTCCTATGGATACTGACACAGATCTCTAAGACATATATATTAAGCATAAAAAGAAGATGCAGAAATGTAAAAAGAATATTATCATTTATATATTAAATGATACAGTAGCTAGAGATATAGAAATGGAGATGGAGAATAGTTTGAAAATTCCTTAAAAATATAAATGTAGTTATCATATGATCCAGCAGTTCAATTCCTGGACATATATCCAGAAAAGACAAAAACTCAAATTTGAAAAGTTTCAGGCTCAATGTTCATAGCAGCACTGTTTACAATAGCCAGGACATGGAGGTAATCTAAATGTCCATGGACAGGTGAATATATAAAAAAGATTGTATACACACACACACACACAAATATATACAATGGAATATTACTCAGCCATTAAGAAGAACAAAATACTGCCATTTGCAGCAACATGAATGGACCTAGAGATGATCATACTAAGTGAAGTAAGTTAGACAAAGACAAATATCGTATGATATCACTTATATGTGAAATCTAAAAACATTTATATATATAAATGAATTTAATTATAAAATAGAAATAGACTCATAGGAAAACTTATAGTTACCAAAGAGGATAAAAGGAGACAAGGGGATAAATTAGGAGTTTGGGATTAACAGATACACACTACCATATATAACACACATAATCAACAAGGACCTACTGTATAGCACAGGGGACTCTTCAATATTCTGCAATAACCCACATGATAAAAAAACCTAATAAACAATGGATATAGGTATAAGTGAATCACTTTGCTGTATATCTGAAACTAACACAGCATTATAAGCCAATTATACTTCAATTTAGAAAAAGAAATACAGAAACATACATGAGTTCCTGATGGAAAGGAACATGGAGACTGTTACGGGCTGAATTGTGTCTTCTAAAATTCACATGTTGAAGCCCTAAGCCTTTGTACCTCAGAGTATGACTGTATTTGAGGACAGAGTCTTCAAAGAGGTGATTGAGGGGCTTCCCTCTTGGCTCAGTGGTAAAGAATTCAGCTGCCAATGCAGTAGACCTGGGTTTGACCCCTGGTCCGGGAAGATCCACAGGCTGTGCGGCAACTAGGCCAGTGCACCACGACTGTTGAGCCTACGCTCAAGAGTCCAGGAACCACAACTTATGAGCCCATGTGCAGCAACTGCTGAAACCCGAGTGCCCTAGAGCTGTGCTCCGGAAGCCACCTCGATGAGAAGCCCACACGTACAACCGGAGAGTAGCCCTGCTCACCACAACTGGAGAAAAGCCTGAGCAGCAGTGGAGACTAGTGCCGCCAAAAATTAATAAATAAAAATCTAAAAATTGATTTAGATTTTAAAAAAGTTTGATTGAGGTAAAACGAGGTCACTAAGGTGGGTGGGGTTAATCCAAAACAACAGGTGTCCTTGTAAGAAAGGAGATTGGAATACAGATGTGCACAGATGTAAAATCACCAAAGACACAGGGAGATTATGGCATGTCTGAGCCAAGGAAACAAGTCTCAGAAGAAACCAGCCCTCCCCAAACCTTGATCTCAGACTTCTGGGCTCCAGAAATGTGGGAAAAGAAAGTTCTGTTCTTTAAGCCACCCAGTCTATGGTACTTTCTTATGGGAGCCAGAGCAATTAATACAGGGGAAAGGAGAAGCCAGCTTCCACACTGACCATCTAGTCACACAGACAAAATAATATCTTCTTCAGACAAAAGGCTCAATTCAGTTCAGTCGTTCAGCCATGTCTGACTCTTTACAACCCCATGGACTGTAGCACACCAGGATTCCCTGTCCATCACCAACTCCCGGAGTTTACCCTAACTCAGGTCCATCAAGTTGGTGATGCCATTCAACCATCTCATCCTCTGTTGTCCCCTTCTCCTTCCGCCTTCAATCTTTCCCAGCATCAAGTCTTTTCCAATGAGTCAGTTCTTCGCATTCCTTCCAATGAATATTCAGGGATGATTTCCTTTAGGATTGACTGGTTGGGTCTCCTTGCAGTCCAAGGGACTCTCAAGAGTCTCCTCCAACACCACAATTCAAAATCATCAATTCTTCAGCGCTCAGCTTTCTTCACAGTCCAACTCTCACATCCATACATGACTACTGGAAAAACCAAAGCTCTGAGTAGATGGACCTTTGTTGGCAAAGTGATGTCTCTGCTTTTTAATATGCTGTCTAGGTTGGTATTAGCTTTTCTTCCAAGGAGCAAGCATCTTTAATTTCATGGCTACAGTCATCATCTGCTGTGATTTTCAGTTCAGTTCAGTCGCTCAGTCGTGTCCGACTCTTTGCGATCCCGTGAATCGCAGCATGCCAGGCCTCCCTGTCCATCCCAACTCCCGAAGTTCACTCAGATTCACATCCATCGAGTCCGTGATGCCATCCAGCCATCTCATCCTCTGTCGTCCCCTTCTCCTCCTGCCTCCAATCCCTCCCAGCATCAGGGTCTTTTCCAGTGAGTCAACTCTTTGCATTAGGCAGCCAAGGTACTGGAGCTTCAGCTTTAGCATCATTCCTTCCAAAGAAATCCCAGGGCTGATCTCCTTCAGAATGGACTGGTTGGATCTCCTTGCAGTCCAAGGGACTTTCAAGAGTCTTCTCCAACACCACAGTTCAAAAGCATCAATTCTTCGGCACTCAGCCTTCTTCACAGTCCAACTCTCACATCCATACATGACTACTGGAAAAACCATAGCCTTGACTAGACAGACCTTAGTCGGCAAAGTAATGTCTCTGCTTTTGAATATGCTATCTAGGTTGGTCATAACTTTTCTTCCAAGGAGGAAGCGTCTTTTAATTTCATGGCTACAGTCACCATCTGCAGTGATTTTGGAGCCCCCAAAAATAAAGTCTGACACTGTTTCCACTGTTTCCCCATCTATTTCCCATGAAGTGATGAGACCAGATGCCATGATCTTTGTTTTCTGAATGTTGAGCTTTAAGCCAACTTTTTCACTCTCCTCTTTCACTTTCATCAAGAGGCTTTTTAGTTCCTCTTCACTTTCTGCCATAAGGGTGGTGTCATCTGCATATCTGAGGTTATTGATATTTCTCCTGGCAAATCTTGATTCCAGCTTGTGTTTCTTCCAGTCCAATGTTTCTCAACATGTACCCTACATAGAAGTTAAATAAGCAGGGTGACAATATACAGCCTTGACGTACTCCTTTTCCTATTTGGAACCAGTCTGTTGTTCCATGTCCAGTTCTAACTGTGCTTCCTGACCTGCATATAGGTTTCTCAAGAAGCAGGTCAGGTGGTCTGGCATTCCCATCTCTTTCAGAATTTTCCACAGTTTATTGTGATCCACACAGTCAAAGGCTTTGGCATAGTCCATAAAGCAGAAATAGATGTTTTACTGGAACTCTCTAGCTTTTTCGATGATCCGACGGATGTTGGAAACTTGATCTCTGGTTCCTCTGCCTTTTCTAAAACCAGCTTGAACATCAGGAAGTTCATGGTTCACGTATTGCTGAAGCCTGGCTTGGAGAATTTTGAGCATTACTTTACTAGCATGTGAGATGAGTGCAATTGTGCGGTTGTTTGAGCATTCTTTGGCGTTGCCTTTCTTTGGGATTGGAATGAAAACTGACCTTTTCCAGTCCTGTGGCCACTGCTGAGTTTTCCACATTTGCTGGTATACTGAGTGCAGCACTTTCATAGCATCATCTTTCAGGATTTGAAATAGCTCAACTGGAATTCCATCACCTCCACTGGCTTTGTTCGTGGTGATGCTTTTTAAGGCCCACTTGACTTCACATTCCAGGATGTCTGGCTCTAGATGAGTGATCACACCATCGTGATTATCCAGGTTGTGAAGATCTTTTTTGTACAGGTCTTCTATGTATTCTTGCCACCTCTTCTTAACATCTTCTGCTTCTGTTAGGTCCATACCATTTCTGTCCTTTATTGAGCCCATCTTTGCATGAAATGTTCCCTTGGTATCTCTAATTTTCTTGAAGAGATCTCTAGTCTTTCCCATTCTGTTGTTTTCCTCCCCCAAAATAAAGTCTCTCACTGTTTTCATTGTTTCCCCATCTATTTGCCATGAGGTGATGGGACCAGATGTCATGATCTTAGTTTTCTGAATGTTCAGCTTTAAGCCAACTTTTTCACTTTCCTCTTTCACTTTCATCAAGAAGCTCTTTAGTTCCTCTTTGCTTTCTTCCATAAAAGAGGTAACATCTGCATATCTGAGGTTACTTATATTGTTCCCGGCAATCTTGATTCCAGCCTGTGCTTCATCCAGCCCGGCATTTGGCATGATGTTCTCTGGATAGAAGTTAAATAAGCAGGGTGACAATATACAGCCTTGATGTACTCATTTCCCAATTTGGAACCAGTCTGTTGTTCCATGTCCAGTTCTAACTGTTGCTTCTTGACCTGCATACAGATTTCTCAGGAGGCAGGTCAGGTGATCTGGTATTTCTATCTCTTTCAGAATTTTCCACAGTTTGTTGTGATCCACACAGTGAAAGGCTTTGGTGTAGTCACTAAGGCAGAAATAGATGTTTTTCTGGAACTCTCTTGCTTTTTGATGATCCAACAGATGTTAGCAATTTGATCACTGGTTCCTCTGCCTTTTTTAAATCCATCTTGAACATCTGGAAGTTCACAGTTCACATACTGTTGAACCCTGCTTGGAGAATTTTGAGTGATACTTTGCTAGAGTGTGAGATGAGTGCAATTGTGCCGTAGTTTGAGCATTCTTTGGCACTGCCTTTCTTTGGGATTGAGATGAAAACTGACCTTTGTCAGTCCCGTGGCCACTGCTGAGTTTTCCACTCTTGCTGACATATTGAGCGCAGCACTTTCACAGCATCATCTTTTAGATTTGAAGTAGCTCGACTGGAATTCCATCACATCCACTAGCTTTGTTCATAGTGATGCTTCCACAAGGCTACATATCATGTAATTGTATTTACAGGAAATTTTCCACAATAGGCAAATCCACAGAGGCAGAAAGTAGGTTAGGGATAACCAGGGACTGGGGGGCCCAGAGGAGGCAAGAGTAACTGCTGCTAATGGATAGAGTTTATTTGTTGTTATTCAGTCGCTCATTTGTATCCAACTCTTTGTGACACCATGGACTGCAGGGCCCCAGGCTTCCCTGTCTTTCACCATCTCTCAGTTTGCTCAAACTCATGTCTGTTGAGTTAGTGATGCCATCCAACCAACTCATCCTCTGTTGAACTCTTCTCCTCCCACCTTCAATCTTTCCGAGAATCAGGGTATTTTCCAATGAGACAATTCTTCACATTAGGTAGCCAAAGTATTGGAGCTTCAACTTCAGCATCAGTCCTTCCAATGAACATTCAGGACTGATTTCCCTTAGGAAATCAGTTTGACTGGTTTGATCTCCTTGCTGTCCAAGAGACTCTCAAGAATCTTCTCCAACACCACAGCTCAAAAGCATCAGTCTTTGATGCTCAACCTTCTTTATGGCTCAATCCACGCATGACTATTGGAAAAACCATCGCTTTGACTAGACTGACCTTTGTTGGCAAAATAACGTCTTTGCTTCTTAGTATGCCATCTAGGTTTGTCATAGCTTTTCTTCCAAGAGGCAAGTGACTTGTCCCCACTCAACCAGAGTTTCTTTCAGTTCAGTTCAGTCACTCAGTTGTGTCCTACTCTTTGTGACCTCATGGACTGCAGCACACCAGGCCTCCCTCTCCATCACCAACTCCCGGAGTTTACCCAAACTCATGTCTGTTGAGTTGGTGATACCATCCAACCATCTCATCCTCTGTCATCCCCTTCTCCTCCTGCCCTCAATCTTTCCCAGCATCAGAGTCTTTTCAGATGAGTCGGTTCTTCACATCAGGTGGCCCAAGTATTGGAGTTTCAGCTTCAGCATCAGTCCTTCCAATGAACACCCAGGACTGATCTCTTTTAGGATGGACTGGTTGGATCTCCTTGCAGTCCAAGGGACTCTCAAGAGTCTTCTCCAACACCATAGTTTAAAAGCATCAATTTTTTGGTGCTCAGCTTTCTTTATAGTCCGACTCTCATATCCATACATGACTACTGGAAAAACCATAGCCTTGACTAGACAGACCTTTGTTGGCAAAGTAATGTCTCTGCTTTTCAATATGCTATCTAGGTTGGTCATAACTTTCCTTCCAAGGAGTAAGCATCTTTAGTGGGTGATAAATGCTCTAGAATTTGATAATTGTGATGGTTGCACAACTTGATGGATATGCTAAACACCACTGAACTGTACACTTTCAAATGGTGAATTTTCTCTTCTATAAACTATACCTCAATTTTTGGGAGGTTTTTATTTTTATTTTTAACTATTGTTCTTATTGAAGTAGAGTTGATTTGTTAATACAATGTTGTGTCAATCTCTGCTGTACAAGGTGACTCAGTTATACACCTATGCATTCTTTTTTTAAATATTCTTTTCCATTGTGGTTTATCACAGGATACTGAATATAGTTCCCTGTGCTAATATACCTCAGTTTTTTAAAATGGCTACATTGTCCCATCAGCCAGTATTTTGGGATGGTTCTCTGGGCTGGGTTCTGGTCCCAAAGCTGGGCTGAAGAATTCCAGAGAAATAGATGCCAATCTCTTTCTCTGCAGAAGACTTAAAGTTGACTTATGGTAGTGAACCATTGCTTTAAAATACTCACTGTGCATTATTTAAATAGCTGAAGGACTTTCCTGGTGTTTGAAGGGTTAAGACTGTACCTTCCAATGGAGGGGACTCAGCTTTGATCCCTGGTTGAGGAACTAAGATCCCACATGGCACTGGGCAACTAAACCCACATGCTACAGCTAGAGAGTCCACATGCCTCCAGGAAGACTTAGCCCAGCCAAAAAAAACAAGATTCCAGTTGAGTCCAACCCCAAAAAGTCCATTCCAGGAAGAAGCCTCTGTCACACCTCCACACACCCATGCCAGCTTCTGCTCCAAGGGCAGCGGCCCACTCCCTCCTATTTTCCTGCACCCACAGACACTTGCCATTGTGAGAAGCCGGGGAAGACGGAGGCTGAGAGCTTGGGCTCTGTGCTGTCTGGTGTGGGTTGCAGCACCATACCTCCTCTCTTGAGCTGTGTGGCCTTGGCTGGATGGCTTACCCTTGCTGTGTCCCAGACTCCTCATCTGGAAAATGGGATGATGTATGTAAACAGCTAGGAAGAGCCTCTGTTCATATGAACTGTATGATGCTATTTACCAGGGTGCACACACACACACACACACACACTAAAAAAATGAAGCAGTCACCATTCCACTTTGGTGACATGGGAAAGTCCTAGGAAAGTAGGAATGCTCTTTGTCCTCCAAGACATGTGGGAACCATTGCTTAATGAATGTCTTCTATGGGCCGAGGCTGTTCTAAGAGTTTCTCAAATGTTACTTCCCTCTTGCCACACAAATAAATAAAGGAAATCAATAAAAATTATTTAAAGGGAAGCCCTAATAAATAAAATTATGTATTAATTTATTATTTGTTAAGCAGAATTTTCTGATAAACAATTTATTACTTATCAAACACATATTTATCAATAACGTATTATTTATTAAGTAAAACTGTTTAATAATATATTATTTACTTAATAAAAATTAAAGTAGAATTTAATTTTTAATTGTCTATTTCTAGGCTATTTTTACAGTAGAAATTAGCTTATTACTTAGTACTGGAGTGGGGTGCCATTGCCCTCTCCCTATTAAATTATAAAATTTATTAAATAAAAATTCAGTACTCTCACTTTAAATCAGCAAAGTGAAGTATTTAAGATGTTAAGAAATGTCACAGAGCTGTACAGCTGATAGGAAGCACTTGCTAAGCTGTGTCTTTGCATCAGATGGCCAAAGTATTGGAGTTTCAGCCTCAGTATCAGTCTTTCTGATGAATATTCAGGGTTGATTTCCTTTAGTATTGACTGGTTTGATCTCCTTGCAGTCCAAGGGACTCTCAAGAGTCTGTCACTATTCCTCATTTTGCAAATGAGGAATTTGAAGTACAGCAGGGTTAAGTAAGCTGCCTAAGGTCACACAAAAGAGAATCCCAGGGACGGGGGAGCCTGGTGGTCTGCCGTCTATGGGGCCGCACAGAGTCGGACACGACTGAAGCGACTTAGCAGCAACAGCAGCAGCAAGGTCACACAGCTTGTAAGAGGAGGTGATAGTATACCGCACAGAGGGAAGCCCAAATCCTCAGCCTCTGTATTCTGTGTCTTTTCTAGGACACAATAGCAAGTGTTTATTGCCTCAGACAGGGTGTTCTGGGTGGCGGTCACCATCCAGGTGCCCCAAGAATGAATAAAGCCGACGTTTCTACAAAGACAAGAGCCATGGATAATTGCAGACGATGTGAAAAGTAGAGCATTCTACACCCAGTGCCCTGTCACCTGGTAAACACGATCACATAGTCATCAAACTCGATGGTATTTATTATGGAGAATCCTTTGGTTTCAACCTGTCTTCGAGTTTTAAGAGCAGCACATCCCTTTGTTTCCAATCCTTGTAGTTAGGAGTATTGTTGAACTTGGCAAGAAGTGCATCCAAGTGGCATACAATTATGAAATCCACCAAATGAATTTTAAGGAGATTCTCAGGATTCAAAGATAGTTCACATACACAACCAGGGATCCAGATAATCCTCAGCCAGGTGGAACCAAGCCACCATCCAGTCCTATGGTGCAGGGTTTGTCATTCTAAATCTATCGCCTCTGATGACTCCTTTGTCAACAATGGGAGGATCCTAGAAACCTCATGGAAGCACAAATTCAGGGATTTCAGGGAAACTCGAGGTTTGCAAGGGCTATGGGGCAGAGGGAGCCCAGTTCCTTTAAGCAGCAAGTTTCTAGTACAGCCATTCAGTGACTCTGTTATTCTATTTTTCAGTTGTTATTTAGCTTCCATAGAATTTACATAATTTAGAGACTTACACATTAATTGTTGGTTGACATGATATGAAGTCAGATGAGGAAATCTATGTTTTCACTTTACTGGAATTCTTATTGTTTTCAAATTAGCTACTATGAATGCCTTAGAACCAAATGCTCTTACTAACTTCATATATTGCTGTGTTAGTCAGGCTTTTCCAGAGAGACAGACCCAGTATGATAGATAGATAGACACACAGACATACCTCATTATTTTCTGCTTCACTTCATTGCACTCTGCAGATACTGGGTTGTTTACAAATCGAAGGTCTGTGGCACCCGGCACCAAGCAAGTCTATGGATGCTATTTTTCTAGTAGTACTTGCTTATTTCACGTCTCTGTGTTAAATTTCAGTAATTCTCTCAATATTTCAAAATTTTAAATTATTATATTTGTGATGGTGATCTGCATTCAGTATTCTTTCATGTTACTATTGAAAAAAATATGACTCACTGAAGGCTCAGATGATGGCAAGCATTTTTTTTAGCAATAAAATATTTTTAATTAAGGTATGTACATTGTTTTTTTAAGATATAATACTGCTTCACACTTAATAGACTCCAGTAAAGTGTAAACATATGTACTGGGAAACCAAAACACTTGTTTGATTTGCTTTATTGCAATATTTGCTTTATTGAGGTTGTCTGGAACTGAACTTGCAATGTCTCCAAGGTGCACTTAAATCTATATCTAGACAGAGCGAGAGAGAGATGAATATATTTTAAGGAATTGGCCTATGCAGTTATCGGGACCAGAAAGAGCTAAGTCCATCGGGCAGGCCTGCAGACTGGACATAACAACAGAAGATGATGTTGCAGTCTTGAGTCTGAACACAAGCAGTCTGGAAGCAGAATTCCTTTTTATTCTGGGGACTTCAGTCTTTTCTCTGAAGACCTTCAACTAATTTAGATGAGGCCCACCCACATTACTGGAGAAGGAAATGGCAACCCACTTCAGTATTCTTGCCTGGAAAACTCCATGGACAGCGGAGCCTGGCAAGCTACAGTGCATGGGGTCACAAAGATCAGGCACGACTGAGCGACCAACACTTTCACCTGAATTATGAACAGCAATCTGTTTTACACAAAATCTACAGAATGAAATCTAAAAAATACATGCACAGCAACATCTAGACTGGTATGTGACCAAATAAGGAGCACTATGGCCTAACCATATGCAGATATGCAGAGGACACCACCCTTATGGCAGAAAGTGAAGAGGAACTAAAAAGCCTCTTGATGAAAGTGAAAGAGGAGAGTGAAAAAGCTGGCTTAAACATTAAAAGCTCAACATTCAGAAAACTAAGATCATGGCATCTAGTCCCATCACCTCATGGCAAATAGATGGGGAAACAGTGGAAACAGTGTCAGACTTTATTTTTGGGGGCTCCAAAATCACTGCAGATGGTGATTTCATCCATGAAATTAAAAGATGCTTACTCCTTGGAAGGAGAGTTATGACCAACCTAGATAGCATATTAAAAAGCTGAGACATTACTTTGCCAACAAAGGTCCGTCTAGTCAAGGCTATGGTTTTTCCAGTGGTCATGTATGGATGTGAGAGTTGGACTGTGAAGAAGGCTGAGCACCAAAGAATTGATGCTTTTGAACTGTGGTGTTGGAGAAGACTCTTGAGAGTCCCTTGGACTGCAAGGAGGTCCAACCAGTCCATCCTAAAGGAGACCAGTCCTGGGTGTTCATTGGAAGGACAGATGTTGAAGTTGAAACTCCAATACTTTGGCCACCTCATGTGAAGAGTTGACTCACTGGAAAAGACCCTGATGCTGGGAGGGATTGGAGGCAGAAAGAGAAGGGGATGACAGAGGATGAGATGGCTGGATGGCATCAGCAACTCGATGGACATGAGTTTGGGTAAACTCCAGGAGTTGGTGATAGACAGGGAGGCCTGGTGTGCTGCTATTCATGGGGTTGCAAAGAGTCAGACACAACTGAGCGACTGAACTGAACTGATGGCCTAACCAAGTTGACGCATAAAATTAATGACCATGCTTCTCCTCTTGATCACTATTACCTTCCACCAAGGATGGCATCTCTCCTTCTACTTTCTACTTCCTGATGAGTTATGACCTCCACCTCTCCCCCACCATGCTTGACCATCTTTCTACTTTATTTCTAGATCTTCACTGTTCTATGTAGAAGCCATTAGATACATGATCTTAAAATATTAATTTTAGCAAATTAAAATAAAATGAGATTCAAATTTCAGTCCAAGGCTTGCACTAACTACATTCAAGTGCTCAACAGTCACATGTGGCTGGTGGCTACCATATTGTACAGTACAGAGTAGAACATTTCCATCATTGCCAAAGGTCCCAGTAGGCAGAGCTGCTCTAGATGTTTCTTCACTTTAGTTTTGCCTTTGCTACCTAAGCCTCTCTCCTCAGACATTGACTCTCATTGAATCTCAGAGTTCTACTTTTGCCATCTCCTTTTCCATCTGGAGAGTCACATAAATTCTCATTGAGGATGCTGCAGAAAGATAGTTTGATGCATCTGTGTAATTCTTGCATATGGAATATTTGTGTATGGGTCAGGATGAGTAATGCTAGCTGCTGAAACAAACAACCCCAAAAGATCAGTGACTCAACACAGTAAAGGTTTACTTCTTGCCTAAGTTACAGTCCTATGCTCTTTATAGCCATTCACTCTTCTTCCAGGGCCTCTTATCTCTTATTTTACATCCAACTGGTCACCTAGTGAAAAGTGGGAAAGATAGGACAGAATGTTCAGGTCTGGAAGTGGCTGCCTCTCTTTTGCTCAGTTTTACTGCCTAGATTGGGTCAAATAGACCCAACTCACTGCTAGAAAGAGTGAGAAATGTAGTCTTTCTGAAGGCTAAGGAGGAAAATTAACACAATGGCAACCACACAGTGATCTATCACAGTATGTAGAAAAAGCATTCTGTGTCAAGAAATACTGCTTTCCCAAACAATAAACTATGTATATATAAAAACCCTTCTGAGTCACATAGTATATTCTTTACACATCTCTTTCAAGAAAAATAAAAAAAGATCAGTAACTAAGGTGAGTTTCAAGGCTATATAGAATGGAGGCTAAGAAAGGATAGACTTGGGAATTGAAAAAGTCTGTGTTTGAATTTCAACACTACCACTGGCTGGCCAAGAACATGGTGGCAGAGTGATGTTAGGCCAGTTGCTTAAACTTGCAGGGCACTCAAAGTATTCTCATGGGATTTAAATGAGGACTCTCATGGGTTTGCACTGGTGTAGGCACTCAGTGGCAGGAGTGGCTAAAGACATAAATATATATATAGTGGCTAAAGACATATATATATATATGTGCGTGTGTGTGTGTGTGTGTGTGTGTGTGATGCTGTGGACTTTCTCCCACTTTCTATTTTTTGAGTCATCTCTACTTACGAACTGTGCAGTGATTGCAAAATGATACTTTCCTGTGTTCATGTCTGTTATGGGTTGAATCGCTTACACTCTAACCATGCCCCCAATTTATATGTTGAAGTCATAGCTCCCAGTATCTAAGAATGTGACTTTCTTTCAAAGTAGAGGCATTGCAGGAATAATTAGTGAAGATGAGGTTATCCTGGAGGAAGGTGAGCCCCTAATCCAACATGACTGGTATCCTTATAAAAGGGGACATTTGGAAACACACATACACACAGGGGGAATGCCATGTGAAGATACAGGCAGGGATTCAGTGATGCAGCCACAAGCCAAGGAAGGCAGAAGACGGCCAGCAAGCCACAGAAGCTGGATGAGTGGCATGGGATAGATGCTCCCTCACTGCTCTCAGGAGGAGTCATTCCTGCCAACACCCTGATCTCAGACTTCTGACGGCCAGAACTATGACACCATGAATTTCTGCTATTTAAGCCACCCAGTGTGTGGTACTCTATCATGGTAGCCCTGGGAAACTAGTATAATGTCCAAGCAGTTATTGACTCAAATACAGAGAATTTAATTTTAAAATGTTCGCATGGTGTTCACATTTTAAAATGTATAATGTTAATTTCAGCATATTTCTGAAATCAATTTTCCATCCATTGAGTCAACTGTTTCAGAGCTACAAAAATGGCAACTTCCTAAGAGTCACTCTAAGATCCATATGACTAGCAGGATTAGAGAGTGGGTTTTTTGCTGTTTGCTTAATGAGACTATTAGGGAACCATCTTTGGAACTAGCTCATTAATATTACATAAGTGACTGATTGCATCACCTTTGCCAAGTCCCTTATCTGACCCATACCTTTCTCCTCCTCTGAAAAACAAGAACCTGAGGCTACATTCCTCAACTAATTTCCAACTAAGAAATTCTGTGGCTTTCCAACAAGCCATTCTGTGGCTTGTAAGAAACCTTGCCCATCAAGGAAGACATGATGGCCTGTGGTCCACATAAGCTAAGAGCAGAGATGCTTACAGAAATCAGCTCTCCTAATATAAAGGGACTTAAGAGCACTAGAGTAAAGGAGAGTGCTCCAGAAAATTAAATATTCAAAGTGAAGAACGGTATATTAAAAGTCTGTCACCATTGAGAATGCATAATTTTAGCATAAATACTCTAAAAATATTCATTTAGTTTGCTAGGTGTTATTGTTAATAAACAGATCCTGCACCTAGGTTTGTCATATGTCATTAATAAGTCAGCCCAAGAATGCAAATTACAATGATTTTGAATTATCTATTTACTGTTTAGTTATACTTGATTTTAGACTCTCCTAAAATGGCCTAATAAAAATCTGGGATGCTAAAAGACTGCTTAATCTGCTTACTCTGTGTATTTGCTAAAAATAATTAATTGTATTGTTTGGGGATTTTTTTTCCTTAAAAAACTAATATTGGTAGGGACGAACCTATATAGAGTATTGTCAAACATGCATTTGTTTTTTGCCAGGGTTGTAGTAGAGTATTGTTTGCAGTAAAATTTGTAAGGTAAACCTTTGCTCACTACCATGGGATCAACTTGGTATAATGATTTGCTCTAACAACTAAATAAAAGTAACTTAAGTACTACCCTTAGATTCAGGCAGAAGGCCCCTGCTCTGGCTTCTATATGTTACAGAGCCTGCTCTGGCCTTTGTCTGTTCATGCCACTCCATCCAAGGTGAGGAGGCCCCAGGGCTAGGGGACATGCTTGCCTGGAGGTCTCATAAACACATACACACACCCTTCTAGGACATATTCCAGGTGTTCACCACCCTGACATCTCCTGGTCAAAGGGGCCTAAGCTCCTTCCCAAGGACTTAAAAGACCCTGCAGGAATTCTCCCTTTTATGAAGGCACCTTGGACAAGGTAGGAGAGAACATATTTTATCTACATTTTGTCATCTTGATTTATAATTGGTTAATATTTGGACAGATGGCATGAAGGTCTCCATTCATTCTCTTGCTCTGGACCTAACATATGTGAAAAGGAGGCTGAGTAACATCATCATTTTATTTTATTTATTTTAAAAATTTTATTGGAGTATAATTGCTAGTTTCTACTGTACAGAAAAGTGAATCAGCTGTATGTATACATATATCCCCTCTTTTATGGGTTTCCTTGCAGAATTTGAATGGTCCATCTCTTCTGCTGGTGATTTATTTCCTAGTTTAAGTCACATCTGGCACACAAGTAAGTGAAATTAATGGCCAAGAAAGAAAACAAAAGAAATGAAGAATAAAAAACTAAAGAAATCCTACAGCTTCTTTTTTCCTGTGGGTTTTAGAGAACAGTTATTGTTCTTCAGGAAGTTTTCCCCCAAATGAGTGATGATGATAATGATAAAAATGGATTCTTCTTCCTATGTCCTGGGCCCCCTTCTAAACACTCATACACACTAATGAATCTTATCATTATAGAAACAACACTGGCAGATCCTGCAGTAAGGGCCTCCCAGTTTTACACATGAGGAACCCTGAGCATGAAGAGGTGATTTGTACGTGGTCACACAACTGGACAGTGGAAAAAGCAGCAGGCTCCAAAGTCCCAGATGAAGTATTGTCCACCCAGCTCTGTGCAGAAACGTCAACTTTGCAAGCAACTTGCTAGCAAGTTCCCATCTTCACCAAACAGTAAAGGAACCTGCAGCCTTAGCCACAGCCTGAGCGGGAGCACAGACTTTCAGGTAACAGGGTTCTACTGTCAGGGTTGAACACAGTTGCTGAGGACTGAGCATTTTGTCTTTTTCATATTTTGTTCTGCATTTAAGTGCTGGTATGGGAACATACCCTTTCATGGATCACAGCCGTGTGATGGCAAAGGGACTTGTGTAACTCAGTGAAGCTATGAGCCATGCCATGCAGGGCCACTCAAGACAGCGGGGTCATAGTGAAGAGTTCTGACAAAACATGGTCCACTAGAGGAGGAAATGGCAACCCACTCTTGTATTCTTGCTGTGAGAACCATGTGAACAGTATGAAAAGGCCAAAAGTTATGACAATTACTAATAGCCCCAGGAAGAATGAAGTGACTAGGCCAAGGCAGAAACGAAACTCAGTTGTGGATGTGTCTGGTGATGATAAGCAAAGCCCAATGCTGTAAAGAACAATATTGCATAGGAACCTAGAATGTTAGGTTCATGAATCAAAGTAAATTGGGCAGGAGATGGCAAGAGTGAATATTGACATCTTAGGAATCAGCACAGTAAAATGGACAGGAATGGACGAATTTAATTCAGATGACCATTATATCTACTACTGTGGGCAAGAATTCCTCAGAAGACATGGAGTAATCAACAAGTCCATAGTCAACAAGAGTTGTCCCTCGTAGTCAACAACAGTCAGAAATGCAGTACTTGGATGCAACCTCAAAAATGACAGAATGGTCTCAATTTATTTCCAAGGCAAACCATTCAACAACACAGTAATCCAAGTCTATGCCCCAACCACTGATGCCAAAGAAGCTAAAGCTGACCACTTCTATGAAGCCCTACAACACCTTCCAGAACCAACACCAAAAAAAGATTTCCTTTTCATCACAGGGGATTGGAATGCAAAAGTAGGAAGTCAAGAGATATCTAGAATAACAGGCAAGTTTGGCTTTGGAGTGCAAAATGAAGCAGGCAAAGGCTTACAGGGTTTTGTCAAAAGAACATTCTGATCATATCAAACACCCTTTTCTGACAATACAAGAGATGACTCTACACATGGATATCACCCACCAGATGGTCAATATCAAAATTAGATTATGTTTGCAGCTGACTGTGGCTCAGAAAATGAGCTCTTTACTGCAAAATTCAGGCTTAAATTGAAAAAAGTAGGGAAAACCACTAAGCCATTCAGTGAAAAAAGAGTGTTAGTTACTCAGTCCCATCTGACCCTTTGCTGCCCCATGGACTATACAGCCTGCTAGGCTCCTCTGTCCATGCGATTTCCCAGGCAAGGAAAGTGGGAGGGGGTAGCCATTCCCTTCTCCGGGGGATTGTCCTTACCCAGGGATCGAATCTGGATCCCTGCAAGTCTGGCGGATTCTTTACCTGCTGCGCCCTTAGGGATGCCAACACTCAGCAAATTCTGGGAAGAAGGGAGGGAAGGAGTGTATGCACCTAGTCAAATTAAAGCAGTTTGATGCCCACCCCCGCAAAATACACCCATCACGGGATTACTCTAGCCCAGGCTCCATCCTCTCTACCCGTGGAGGCGCGAGGATCAGAGGTCATCTTCAGACCTGGCCTTCAGAGGAGGGGGCCCCGTCCGAAGGAGGGCCAGGGTCTCTCCCAAGAGAACTCCGAACGGTTAGAGGAGAGGAAAGCCCCAGTCTCGGAGGGGGGGGGGTGCAGTGAGGCCATGGACACCAAGTTACAAGCCCGCCTCTCCACCACCCTCGTGCAGACTCGGCCCGCCCTCTTCCGAGGCGCCCCGCCCCTCTTGGCCGTCTGTCCCGCCCCTCTTGGCCGTCAGCCGCGCCCCTGCAGGGCGTCCCGACCCCGAGGGGTGTGCCCCGCCCTCCACAGCTCCTCGCCCCAGCCCTCTTGGCCGTCTGCCCCGCCCCTGCACGGCGTCCCGCCCCCGAGGCTGTTTGCCCCGCCCCTCACGGCGCCGCTCCCCGCCCCTCCTGGCCGTCTGCCCCGCCCCTCCAAGGAGCCGAGCCCCGCCTCCTGCGCGGCGTCGGGGCGCCGTGTCGGCTCGCGGTGCATGTTGGGGCCGTCGCCGGGGACAACCAGGACCACAACCGTCCCATGGCTGAGCGGAGCGGCCGCGGCGGCCGGACGCGCGGGGCTTCCGTGCTTCCGAGCCCCGACTACTACGAGCAGGTGGCCCACCTCCAGCAAGGGCTGCGGGACAGGTACGGCCTAACTGGGGCGGGGGCGGGGAGTCGGCCGACCCCAGGGTCCACGGGAGCCCCGCCCCCGACCACGGTTCCCCTGGGCCGGAGTCCAGACCAGCCCTGTCCCCCGAAGTCCCCGAGGACTGAGTTTACCGGAGACACTGCCCCCCCTCCGTGGGAGGTCCCGCGCGGGAATGTCCCTGGATGCGCCCAGAAATAAGAGCCGGAGTCTCCTGCCTGTCACTCTCAATCAAAGCGTGTGAGTTTCTCTGGTCCTCTTCCACACGCCCCCTTCCCAGCCCTTCAGGTTGTCATCCAGTCCTGACAACTGCACCCCCTCTGTGATGACAGGCCCAGGAACGCAGGCGGGAGAGTGTGTGTGTGTGTGTGTGTGTGTGTGTGTGTGTGTGTGTGTGTGTGTGTGTGTGTGTGAAACATGCGCCCTGTTTAAATGCACGAGACTTTTACAAGGCCAAATTTCCAGCGAGAGAAGTCCCGACTTTAAGATGGCTCATGATACGTTGCTTAAGACATGAAAAGATGAAAATCACTGAAAACCGCTTGATCACTGTAAAGAAAGAAAATTACACAGCAATTTACTATAACTATCTACATAAAAGATTAGTTGTTGAAGCTACTATTTAGCTGCTAAGTTAATTGGAGTTGGAAATCTCATTAGTCTACAAGAAAGGAAATAGAATTTTGGATCTCTTGATAAATAGCACCTTTAATGAGTGTTTAAAAGTTACAGAGTCATTTTACTGAAGAGGGGTGCTGCGCACCGTGATGATTCTGAAATGACAATAGTTACATGTAAGGTAAAGGCAGAAGTTACTGGTTTTGAAAAGGAATTGTATTCATCCTATGCTAAATTTAATTCCTGTCATATTATTTATAGAGCATCTGCAACAGGCCTCCTTAATCTTCCTCACCTTTTAATTTATTATTATTTATTTTGTTTAACTCTTAATCCTTTTCTACATCCTGTTTTCTTTCTGACATACCACTGCCCACCCACCCACCCACTCACCTCTCCTCCAACTTAAAAAAAAAAAATCACTTCTTATAGTGCCTTCCCTGTGCCAAGTGCGAATCAACCAATTCCTGACTTATGCACATTCTTCAAGACTTCTAGGTAATGCATCAAGTGACTCATATCCTGCCTACTCTGAGAATTCCAGGAGGACAGGAGCCATATAGAGCAGAGGGACTGGATACATGTTTATTGAATGAGCAGCAGTGTCAACCAGCTAGTGTCCAGGAGTTGTGAATGTTATGTAGAACTGAGTAGCCACTCATTTACCACTAAATAGTGACCATTTTCCAGTCAGTCAGGAAAACTGGCATCATGATATTTCAAAAATGGTATTAAATGCACACACATGATAATTAAGAGACGAAACATTGCTCTGTGCATCATACACTTAAAGGGCTCATTGTTAAGAGTGGCTTCCTTACCCCAGGCCTTGAGTTATTTGTATCTCTTACCCCATGTTCTAATTTTATTTTTATTTTATTTTAATGTTTTGGTCTTACCATGTGATATGTGGGATCTTAGTTCCTGGACCAGGGATCAAACCCACAACCCTTGCATTAGAAGTGCAGAGTCTTAACCATTGGACCACCAGGGAAGTCCCCCTTAACCCAGGTTCTAATTTTAAAATGTTACTAGTTTGAATGATACATTAAAACAAAAATGAAGTTAACTGTGAGTTATCGTTTTTGTTTCCTGTGCTCAGAACACCTGGCCGTTTATAGTCCTTATGGTATGATAACTGTGTAATGATTATTACTCACTTTATGTTTAATACTTAATGGTTGCACTGTTAAGCAAGGTGAGGCTGTTGAAATTATATAAGGAATCTGAGTCATGCTTTATAGCCTATTCATGGTTCTGCCTTTGGAGGTTTTTTTTCATTTTTGAGTCAGTACAAATCTGTTACTGTGTGTATTCATTTTTCATTTTAAAAGTCCCTAACTAACTCTAATGCATAGGTAATAAACACAGAGGCAAATAACTTTGGATGCAGAGAAAACTGCAGGAGAAATGTAGAAACCAAGGTTCTAGTCCATGAATAGTTATGTGACCTTGAGCTGGTCATTCAGCTTCTCTGACATGTTCATCACCAGAGATAGGGGCTTTGAGGTAAAGTAAGGCCAGAGATTTTTTTTTTGTCTAGTAGAGCAGTGAGATTCTGTTTTGTCTAACAGGAGCAAAAGATATTAAGAAGAGGTGGCAAGAATACACAGAAGAACTATACAAAAAAGATCTTCATGATCCAGATAATCACAACGGTGGGATCACCAACCTAGAGCCAGACATCCTGGAATGCGAAGTCAAGTGGGCCTTAGGGAGTATCACTACGAAAAGCGAGTAGAGGTGATGGAATTCCAGTTGAGCTATTTCAAATCCTAAAAGATGATGCTGTAGAAGTGCTGCACTCAGTATGCCAGCAAATTTGGAAAACTCAGCAGTGGCCACAGGACTGGAAAAGGTCGGTTTTCATTCCAGTCCCAAAGAAAGGCAATACCAAAGAATGATCAAACTACCGCACAATTGCACTCATCTCACACTCTAGTGAAGTAATGCTCAAAATTCTCCAAGCCAGGTTTCAACAGTACGTGAACTGTGAACTTCCATGTGTTCAAGCTGGATTTAGAAAAGGCAGAGGAACCAGAGATCAAATTGCCAACATCCGTTGGATCATTGAAAAAGCAAGAGTTCCAGAAAAACATCTGCTTTATGGACTATGCCAAAGCCTTTGACTGTGTGGATCACAACAAACTGTGGAAAATTCTTCAAGAGATGGGAATACCAAACCACCTGACCTGCCTCCTGAGGAATCTGTATGCACGTTAGGAAGCAACAGTTAGAACTGGACATGGAACAACAGACTGGTCCCAAACTGGTAAAGGCGTACGTCAAGGCTGTATATTGTCACCCTGCTTATTTAACTTATATGCAGAGTACATCATGAGAAACAATGGGCTGGAAGAAGCACAAGCTGAAATCAAGGTTGCCAGGAGAAATATCAATAACTCACATATACAGATGATATCACCCTTATGGCAGAAAGTGAAGAAGAACTAAACAGCCTCTTGATGAAAGTGAAAGAGGAGACTGAAAAAGTTGGCTTAAAGCTCAACATTCAGAAAACTAAGATCATGGCATCTGGTCCCATCACTTCATGGCAGATAGATGGGGAAACAGTGGAAACAGTGACAGACTTTATTTTTGGGGGCTCCAAAATCACTGCAGATGGTGACTGTAGCCATGAAATTAAAAGATGCTTGCTCCTTGGAAGAAAAGTTATGAGCAACCTAGACAGTATATTAAAAAGCAGAGACATTACTTTGCCAACAAAGGTCTGTCTAGTCCAAGCTGTGGTTTTTCCAGTAGTCATGTATGGATGTGAGAGTTGGACCAAGAAAGCTGAGCACTGAAGAATTGATGCTTTTGAACTGTGGTGTTGGAGAAGACTCTTGAGAGTCCCTTGGACTGCAAGGAGATCCAACCAGTCAATCCTAAAGGAGATCAGTCCTGAATATTCATTGGAAGGACTGATGCTAAAGCTGAAGCCCCAATGCTTTGGCTACCTGATGCAAAGAACTGACTCATTCAAAAAGACCTGATGCTGGGAAAGATTGAAGGCCGGAGGAGAAGGGGACAACAGAGGATGAGATGGTTGGATGCATCACCGACTCAATGGACATGAGTTTAGTAAACTCTGGGAGTTGGCAATGGACAGGGAGGCCTGGCATGTTGCAGTCCATGGGGTAGCAAAGAGTGAGACACGACTGAGCAGCTGAACTGAACTGAGAGCAGTGAGCCTTAAAGTAAAAGAGAGTTGAAAGCTGTTAGTTTTGTAAATCAATGAGCAATGAATATTATTGTCTATATCCTGTTTCAGTGTTTGGATGTACCTGTTTGACCAATCCCAGTCACTGTAAGGACCTTTGTCTGCTAAAACTGGAGTTGTTTTGATGTCTGCAACCCCAGGTAGTCACAGCTGGTTTGTCAGTCTGGAAATGTCCTGGGAATGAAAGGGAAGAAAACTTGCCTTTTCTTGGTTCTCTTAAGAGGTGGGCCATTGCAGTGTTTAGTTCAGGTCAGTCGCTTAGTCATGTCCGACTCTTTGCAACCCCATGGACTGTAGCACTCCAGGCCTCCCTGTCCATCACCAACTCCTGGCAGTCCACTTCGTAAATGGTGTATTTCTAACCCACATTGTCTTAGCTGTTGTCATATATAGATGTAATTTCATATTCTGAATTTTTTCCTTTTTGTATAAGGTGTTTCCTCCGCATTGTGATGAAAGCCAGTCACTGAATCTAAAAGAGCCTGATGCAGTGATTTGTTACAATGTATCTAGTGCCACAAGCATGATAGCAACATGAATGTGGAATAGGCTCTTACAATCATATAAAAACATCCCTTTGAAAGGCTATTAACCAGCCCTAGTTTTTTCAGTGCCGGTATCAGAGTGAGATACCATAATAGTCCAGAAATTGATGCTGAGATATTTGTTGAGTAAAGCTGAAGATGGTATTGAGACAAAAACAGAATAACAAGTGGCTTATAAGGAGAAAACTAAAGCTCGTGGCTATGCTTTGAGGACCACCCAGGTGTGTAAAACTTTGAAAGGTCCAGGTCTAGGATGAGGTGATGGAAACTGGGACCTGTGAATATACATCCCAGGGCTGGGTATTTAAAGATTTTGAAATAGAGATTTAAGGTGCAGAGATTGCAAGATGATTCTCCCAATAAGCCTTTCTCTGGCTTTTTTGTTGGGGTAAATATCTTAAGTCTTAGATTTAGAAGAACAGATAGGAAAGTCAGTGTCGGGGTGCTGCCGTGTGGATGTGTTTAGAAAAATGAGCCTGTGATGAAAAGTTAATGAAATCGGCATCATTTTGTCTGGAATTAGAAGGCCAAGAGGTGTTTGACTGTGATTTTTTAGTTTTTGAAGTGTTACAGTAGAGAAATGTGACCAGTGGATGTCTGTGTGTAGTGAAGATAGAGTAGGAACAAAGAAGTTTCACATTCTTTATTGAAAAGAACTGGTTGTTTGAGAGATGATGGATTTCTGTAAAGACTGTGGTCCTTTTCCATGTGAGGTCATAGGTGAATTTTTAAAATTATTTTAAAACAAGGTCAAGCTTACAGAAAAGTTGCAGGTAAATAGGACAAAGACCTCTAATATTCCCCTCAGCCTGATTTCTCAGCTCTTAACATTTTACTTCATTTTCGTTCCCCCTTTCTATTTGTCTGCCTGTCTAAAAGCACGAGACTTGTCGAGACCATTTGAGAAGGGCAGGCATGTGATGCCCTGACACGGTTACCATATAACCCTTCTTGTCAGGAAACTGACATCGATAGATCAATCCACAGACCCCAGTCAGGTTTCAGCAGCTGTCCTAACACCTTTTTTTCTGGTCCAGGATTCCACCTGTGAACCTGTGTTAACGTGTCTCTCCAGCCTCTTCCAGTTTGGACACATTCCTCTTTTGTGTTCCTGGACACCCCAATCAGATTTCAGCAGCTGTCCTAACACCTTTTTTTCCCTGGTCCAGGATTCCACCTGTGAACCTGTGTTAATGAGTCTCTCCAGCCTCTCCCAGTCTGGACACATTCCTCTGTCTTGACCTGTCTTTTGTGTTCCTCACAGTTTCATAGGCTACACCTCTCATCACAGAGGATAACCCTTCAGCTGGGTCCATCTGATGGTTCCTCGCAAACAGGCAATGATCACACTTTCCTGGTAGGAGCACCATAGGCCTGAAGCAGGACATCAGGGACAAAAGTCATAGCCATGTTTAAGGATCTTCTGCCCTCGTCATTTAGTGTTAAACTGCTTACACTGTCCAGTCAGCCACTCCTTGTTATCATATTGATTGTGAAATCTTAGACGGGGAATAAAAATTTCTAACATGGAAGCCGTTATGCCATATTTACTTCATGTTCACTCTTAGTAATGAGAAAGTAAAGATCTCTTTGAAGCTACTAGTTTAAAAATTTGTGATTCTACAATTTTTTTTCTTTTTTAAACATAGGCACTTCCCAGCTAAGGAATGGATTGTGTTCCACAAGCAGAGATTAGGTGTTTGGGTTTTGGACACCATTTTCCCTTTAAAAGAATTTTGGCTAAATAGTGGTTTTCATTCTAGATTACACTAAGCAGAGAAATTTACTTATACTAAAGCTAACAGTATGACCTTTGGAGGTTTTAAGGGAAAAAAATGACTGAAGGAAAATAGAAGCTAACAATCAAGGGCTCCCAAGTGACCGTGCCTCAGCCCTTTCCCACGGGAAGCCACTGAGCCCTTTGCCGGAATCCTTGTCTTTGATTCACAGTCTTTTTGTTTGTTTGTTTGTTTAAAGACATTAAATGATTTCTTTTTCACCCTTAGTTAATGTCAGCTTAGTGTTAGCAGCATGGCTTCAGTTGAAGCTGTTACTCTGGTGGTCACTGAGCAGAGTCTGCGGTTGAACCTCCCCAGGGCTCTTTTTGAGGCTGGAATGGCTTCCTGTCCAGCGGTTTTCCCCTCCAGCCCCTGGGTTTTGGCCACTGCCACCATTTCTGCTGCCCAGTTTCCCCTGCTTCTCATCAGACCAGGTATGCAGGTGGGCATGCCCACTCTGTCCTCCAGCTTCCTGCCAGCACTCATCAGAAGCTCAGAAGCCTGCATGGCGTAGCTCCTGGGAATGGCAGTCAGTGACCCATCATGATGGTTTTTCCAGGTTATACAAGGAAACACCCCCAGATCACAGTTGTGGTGTCAGGGACCTGGTGTCCCCTAAATGTGAGTGAGGCCAGGTCTGCTTCTCAGTGACCCCTTCCTGACAGCCATGAGGCCCTGCCCAGGCCCGTCTGGTGGAAAACAGAATGAGCCCCCAACCTGAGGTCCAGGAAGGATTTAGGGTAGCCTGGTGTCTAGACCTGGTGGAATCCTCATAGCTCTCAGAGATGCTGGCCATGTTGTATTTTGCATGTTTATCTTGTGTATTGTCTGTCCGTACCTCTTCAACGTCACTGCTTTAGGGTAGGAGCCTTAGTTGGCTTATTCACCAAGTCAATCTCCAGGACTAGAGCAGAGCCTGGTTCATGAAGGCACTCAAGAAATAATACTTGTGGAGTGAATGAACCTACTTTCCAGGCTTTTCTCACTGCATTTCCACATTTACTTCGAAAAGCTTGTTCTTTTTGCTTCATACTGGTGTCCTTTCTGCTTTTTGACTTCCCTAGTTCTTTTGTGTCTTGAGTTTCAAATACAGCTGACATTTTCTACTTCTTAAACCAGAGAGGGTTTCCCTAGTAACTCAGCTGGTTAGGAAGAGCCCTTGGAGAGGGGATAGGCTCCAGTATTCTTGGGCTTCCTTGGTGGCTCAAACGATAAAGAATCCGCCTGCAATGTGGGATACCTGGGTTCGACCCCTGGGTTGAGAGGATCCCCTGGAGAAGGGAACGGCTACCCATTCGAATATTCTTGCCTGGAGAATTCCATAGACAGGCACCTGGGAGGGTCGCAGAGTCTCACACAACTGAGCGACTTTCACTTTCTTTTCACTTCAGACCAGAGAAGCATTTTCAAAAAGGAGATCATGTTCTAAATTTGACTGCCTGTTACTGACCAGTGTAATTTATTCGTAAAATATTTCTTTATTATAGCGAAAAGAAGAGATTGGACCTGGAAAAGGAACTTTATGAATATCATCAGTCTGATATATGCAGGTAAGATATGACAGCAGAAAATTTTTAAGACCAGTTTGCCTAGCTCAGATGGTAAAGAATCTGCCTGCAGTGCAGGAGACTTGGGTTTGATCCCTGGATCAGGAAGATAACATGGAGAAAGAAATGGCAACCCACTCCAGGATTTTTGCCTGGAAAATCCTATGGACAGAGGAGCCTGGCAGGCTACAGTCCATGGGGTCGCAAAGAGTCGGACATGACTTAGCGAGTAAACAACAATAAAAATTTAACCCTAATATATGTTACAAATACCATCGTTGTAGTCCTGTTACTATTCCTTATTTCTGATGTGTAAATGTTTCAAGTAAACACTGCAATTTCATATAATAACTATCAAGTGTAAGAATAAATTTGATTAAAATAGATTTTAAAAATTACTATATTTTCACTATTTGGTATTTGTGTAATTTCAGGAATCTATTTTGCTTAAATATCTTAAAAATAAGACACATTATAGTCTTATCTTTTGGGTCACAATTTAAACATAGTGAATCTGTGAATGACTAAGGCATAATTATTATAGCTGACCTTTCAGCAAAATGGTAGGCAGGGTTATGTGGTATCTTATTTTGGAGTTTCCAAACATTTCTTTATTTTGGGGGGCTCCAAAATCACTGCAGATGGTGACTGCAGCCATGAAATTAAAAGACGCTTGCTCCTTGGAAGAAAAGCTATGACCAACCTAGGCAGTATATTAAAAAGCAGAAACATACTTTGCCAACAAAGGCCCATCTAGTCAAAGCTGTGGTTTTTCCAGTAGTCATAGGTATGGATGTGAGAGTTGGACTGTTAAGAAAGTTGAATGCTGAAGAATTGATGCTTTTGAATTGTGGTGTTGGAAGACTCTTGAGAGTCCCTTGGACTGCATGGAGATCCAACCAGTCCATTGTAAAGGAAATCAGTCCTGAATATTCACTGGAAGGACTGATTCTGAAGCTGAAACTCCATTACTTTGGCCACCTGATGCGAAGAACTGACACATTGGAAAAGACCCTGATGCTGAGAAAGATTGAAGGCAGGAGGAGAAGGGGACAACAGAGGATGAAATGGTTGGGTGGATTTGATGAACGTGAGTTTGAGTAGGCTCCGGGACTTGGTGATGGACAGGGAGGCCTGGCATGCTGCAGTCCGTGGGGTCGCAAAGAGTCGGACACCACTGAGTGACTGAACTGAATTGAAACGTTTCTTCACAATTTGAGCAGAGTTACAATCCATTTGTTATTATAAAATATTTTCATAATACAGTGCATTATTACAGTTTCTAACAAAAGTTTAAAATATCTAAATGAGACCTTTTGGAGCACTTTAAATTTCTAAATTTTTAAAAATGTTTATGAGTTATAGTGTATACTTTTTTTTTTTTAATTCTGTTTCTATATGAGCAGGTAGGAGAAGGCAGTGGCAACCCACTCCAGTACTCTTGCCTGGAAAATCCCATGGACGGAGGAGCCTGGTAGGCTGCAAGTCCATGGGGTCGCTAAGAGTGGGACACAACTGAGTGACTTCACTTTCACTTTTCACTTTCATGCATTGGAGGAGGAAATGGCAACCCACTCCAGTGTTCTTGCCTAGAGAACCCCAGGAATGGTGGAGCCTGGTGGGCTGCTGTCTGTGGGGTCGCACAGAGTTGGGTACAACTGAAGCAACTTAGCAGCATCAGCAGCAGCATGAACAGGTAGTTTTGAAGCTGTCTGTCACATAAAAGAATGCTAATGGGCTGTTCACCTGCACAGGGCCACATAGACCCTGCTTTTGACACCACACTTAATTTTGAGAAAGAAATCCATGTAAATCTTTATGTGTGAATGGTGTAATGTGGTCTTGTATCCATTTCTCAGGAGAGTTATGCCTATAGGTGATACCTCAGTGATGTTGCATTAATTTCCTCTCTAAAGATGCATATACATTCTGTCCTTTAGGCTGCAGCATTTGGGTAAAATATCTAAGAATACACTGTCTCATTAACAGTTTTGTTAAAGCAAATCCTTAGATTTGTCCAAGTCTAACGCCATTGTTTAAAAATCTGCTTTTACTTTTCTAGAGCTAAGCTGAAGTATATAAAGCTAAAGAAGTACCTGAAGGAAATATGTGAATCAGAAAAGAAGGCTCGTATTCGAAACCAAGAATATTTACAGCAGTTCGAGCGGATCCAAGCTAACATTACCGGAAGTTTAGAGAATCTGCAAGAACTGAAGGTGGTGTTTTGTACTGTTTTTTGTTTATGTTTTTGTTTTCTTGTCCTTTTTTGCTAAGATTGGGAATGGCGAGAATAAGTTTCAGATCTGTGACAGTCACTAATGTTAGGTGGTCTATCCAGAAGATTAACTGTCAGTTTTTTTCCAGGAATTAGTTACCATATGGCCACATTTTGATCAGACAAGTTGAAATTGCATGTTCTCAGATTTCTGCTTTAGTTGAGTTACTGGAATATCTGTGCTTTGTTATACTATACAAGTGGTTGACTTAAACAGGCATGGCCACTAGCCATACCTGGCCCCTCACCTGGTACCTGGTATTTCTTGGCATCATCAGGATATCTTGCAGAGACTGGCTTCTTCTTCAGAGGGTTCTTTTTCTCTGGCGTGAGTCCCTCTGTTCTGGGCAGGCCAGGTGTCAGGAGGAAACTGAGAGGGAGAACTGGTCCAAGGAGTTGGTCCTCATGCCCATCGACTCTGAGAATCAGAATAGCTTCCCCTTCCCTGCCATCTCTCACCCTGGCTCCCCCCTCCCTTAGGCTGCTTGACAAACTGTGCCAAGTGTGGAGGGCGAGGCCTCATTTCTCACTATTTGTGCTGCTCAGGGCTTTTACCTGACTTAACCCACCTGCTCACCAGTTACAGGAGAAGTTGGCTTCAGCACTCCTTTTTTTCCCTCTTGAACTTTCCCCCCAGCCTTGTATTATAGAAGTTTTAAGTATACAGGAAAAGAATTATTGTAATAAACATTCATGCTATGGTCTGAACTTTTGTGTCACCCTGCCCAAATTCATATGTTGAAATCCTAACCCCACAAAAGTGTATTATTAGTGGGTGGGGCCTTTGAGAGGTGCTTAAGTCACAAGGGTGGGACTCTCATGAATGGGATTAGTGCCTCATAGCAGAGGCTCCAGGGCACTCCTGGCCCCTTCCACCTGAGGACACAGTGAGAAGATGGTAGCTCTGAACCAGGATGGAGGCTCTCTCCAGAAGGCCACCTTGATCTTGGCTTCCAGCCTCCAGAACTCATAAACAATTCCTGAGCCACCCAACCAGCACTGTTTTATTATAGCAGCCTAAATGAACTGACATCTTGTGATCTATCCAGTTATAAATATAAATATTTACAACAGTTATAAATATTTTGCTGTTTGCTTGGCCTGTGTCTGTGTATGTGTATTTATTCCTGAGCCATTGAAAGTAAGCTGCAGAAACCGTGACATTTCTCCCCTAAATACTTAAGTGTGGATTCTCCAAAAACAAGGACAGTCTCCTCCATAATCATACCATTATCACATCTAAGAAGATTACTAATGATTCTATAATATTTAATATTCAGTTGATATTTTAGTTTCTGCAGGTCCCTTCAAAAGTCTGTTTTTCCAGACCAGGAGCCAACCAGGGTTCACATGTTATATTTGTTATTGTGTTCTTTTTTAATCTGTTAATCTGATTTGGTCTCCTACCACTCTTCCTTTTTTTTTTTTTCCAAATGATACTGCCTTTTTGAAGAAGGCAGGCCAGTCGTTTGTAGGATGACTTACATTCTGAATTTGACTTATTTTTTTGTGGTGTCATTTAACTTGTGTAGTGTTCCCTGTATTTCTTGTGAACTAGAAATTCAGCCTAGACTAGCACCTCCCAGTAGAGCTTTGTGGCGATGGGAACCTTCTCTCTGTAGATGCTGTCTGATACAGTTGCCACTAGCCATACATGGTTGTTTAGCACTTAAAATGTAGCTTGGGACACTGAAGACTGAGTTTTGGTGTTAGTTAAATTTAAATAGTCATGGCTGAAGTTATATACACCCTGGTGTATCCGGTCAGGAGGTACATGAGCTATGATGCCAGGTGGTCCTGCTTGAACGAGGCTGAGTTTGATGTCTTGGTTAATACGGCAGTCTGTAGGTCTCTCTATCGTAAGGTACCTTTCTCTGCTTTGACAATTAGTAAATAATCTGCAGAGTGGTGGCTTGGCATCTTGGGAATACCTTGTTCCTCAGCAGCCTTTTGCCTAGTGGTTTTAGGATCCATTAATGATGCGTGAATCAGTTATAGTGGAAGTTGTGAAATGTTTCTAATTTGACCTTATCTTCTATCAATACCTTTGTTAGCTGGCATTTCATGAAGAAGACCTTTCTTTCCTCCTTCTCCCTCCCATAATTCACTGTGGGCTTGTGAATTCTTATTTCATCATTACATTATCAGTTACTACAATTATTCTTTTGCTCTTCACATTTTCCTTTTGACAGGATGTTCCAGGTTTACCTTCTGCTTCCCTGCCTCAGACCTGGAATTAGGCTCTTATGTGAGGAACTGTGAGTACAGCTCACAGTGCAGCTCTGTACCAGTTTGAGTGCAGAGGGGTACTTAGAAACCAAGATTTGCAGGCTGGCTGTGCTCGGCTAATAGTCTTAACTACAGCCCTTCAGGTTTTCCCCTCTCAGTATTCAGGTAGAGTGCTTAAGGCTCAGTTCATGAATGTAAACCAGAGAATCAGTGGTGCTGTGAAGACATGCCCGGCCTCCCCTTCCTGCCCCCTTCATCCTCCCCCTCCACCCCCACTCCCCACCTTGGCAGCTTGTCATTAGCATTTTTCCTCAGGTGTCCTTTGGTCTTGTCTGTTTGGCTCTTCTCTGAAGCTGATCCTGAGACAGGGTCTGGCTGTTAGTGGCTTGCATGGGAAGTGCAAGGATGCTGCAGGTGGGTAGCTGAGACAAGGAAGGACAGGTAACCAAAGCAGGGTGTTAGATCAGCTCCAGTCGGCACATGGAGAGTAATCCCACAGGGATGCTCCACTGAGTGGTTCAGAGCATTTGGGAGATGCATCTCCTGGCTGCTAAGCATCACTGGTTGAGAGCTGATGGGGGAGAGGTACAGAGGGTGAGGTTTCATTACCTATGTGCTCCTGTGGGCAGAGCAGCTTCCCCAGGGGCTGAGGAGCCTTCAGCACAGAGACAGGGGCGCTGGAACCTAGGATCACCCAGAAAGCTTCCAGGGTCGTATAAGGAGCATTGCCAGCCTCCACTTTAGCCTCCTGCATTCAAGTGCCAGGCACGGGGCTGGCATGACAGGGCTCAGGGAAGGTCCCCAGGGTCAGGGAGCGAGTCCCTATCTGGTCCTGTGTCTCCTCCCCCTGAAATCCTTGAGTATAAGAAAACATTTGTAAGCCATAGGAAGAAAGAGTTTTTGCTTAAAACTTATTATTTAATAAACCTCTTTATTTTGGGGTGTTTATTTTGTAAACCACCCCTCATCTCTTTTTAAAGATATTTTCTCTTGGCATTTGTAGAGGATGCCTGCTGAAAGCTCTTGGGCTTAAAAATTAAATATCTGTTGAGTTCAAAAGAGTAGATATAGAACAGAGAGAATTTGTACAATTAAGAAATTGTATTTTCTTAATTGCCTTCTTTATCTTTTCTTGGCTTATTTTGTCATTTTTACTGGCCTTATTAAACTTTGATTTAATTAGGTATCTCTTTATATCATTACTGCCATCTATTGTGTTAATAGCACTGTGATAGAGAAAAAAGAAGTCCCTGCTTAACTGTTACTAAAAATGGGCCATCATATAATACATTTTAAGATATTTTGAGGGAGACAAGTCAATTTTGGTTATTATTGTCTGTTCACCTTTTGAGTGTCAAAACAAAACTTGGGCCCATTTTGTATTTAGACTGAGAACTGAGAAAACAGTTTTCTAATTTTATTATCTCATAGGTGTGTTTCTAATTGCAGAGCATCACTGCCTCATTTGGAAAATGTTCTATGATGGAAAATTATCTGTGATGACCACAGTCAAGGGCTTTTTAAGGCTTTAATTACTAACATATGAATCAAAGTGCTTTTTATGCCTTGCTTTTAAGGAAAAGTCACTTCATAATGGAGTCACGTTCATCAGTTAGAGCGTGATAGTGACACTGACATCTTTAAGTTATTAGGGCCGGAGCAAACCTGATGCCTACAGTGCTGATCACAAATGTCCACAGGGCATGTGTATCCCTAAGAAATGGCATGTGTTTCCAGTTGATGGTCTAGCAAATAATACACTCAGTGGCTGTGACGAATAGGACCTGGATACTATGTAGATATCGTTCAGATAAGAAATCAGTAGGATTGCTTTCTTTTCCCTTTTTAAGGACAGAACTTTTCAGAGAACATCATCTGATGTGTTACTTTCATGATAAAATAACTGGATTTTCATGATAGCTTAATATCATCAAGGTTTTATTTCCTGAATTGATGAAAAGCTAAGTAAAACTTCCATCAATGTTATTTTATTTAAAATATATAACATTTTACAGAATTCAGCTCTTGATATGTGTTGTTTGTGAAATTGTGTGGTTTCTAAGATAAGCTGAATTTCTCAGCTATATCAGCCTCTACTGTCTCTTTACTGTTCCTTTTATGTTGTAAAGACTGAAAAATATAGACAGGTGTTGGTTGTAATAATATCCTCCACAAAATCAAACTTTGTTTTAATTTTTAGATTGAATTTGAGACTCAAATTAAGAAGATGCAGTTACTCTCAAAAGATAGCCTGGGGAAAAAAGGTGAACTGAAAGATGAAAACAAAGAAAAGGTAGTAAGTTAAAATGATAAACTTTCTGTTAACAGAGGATTTTTGGAGTGTTCATGTTTTAAGATTGTTTAAATAAGATCATCTTATTACAGAGATCTTTTTGATTACACTCTATGATTATTTAAAGACATTTGCTTATAGAGTATTGCTTCAGTGTATAATTCAATTAAACTTGCTGAAAGGCAGTCACTGTGGCTGCAAAAGAGATAGATCCCAAAGAAAACCTCAGTGTTGTTAGCAGATGAAATTGTGTTTTTATAATGCTTTGTAGCTGCTTTTTTCTTCATTCCAGAAATATTTTAAATGAGCGGTAAACAAAATGGGCATTTTGCTGCTTTTCTTTGTATACATAATTTTGTACATTTTAACCTTTTCATAGATAAAGTGGAAAGAAAGGATTGCATATCTCAGCAGCAGACAAAAAAGAACGGCAAGGAATACTTAAATAAATTCTGCTATGTATCTGCCGTAATGCAGGCTTCTAATCCTCCTCCCTATCTCCATATAAATGATTCTGTTCAAGACCATAGATGTTTTCTTCACTAAAAGCAGTAAAGCTCTTTTAGATGAAATGTCTAAAAACATCTTGTAATAACTTGGAGCATGCTGGCAAGAGTAGTCACTTGTGACTATGTGTGAAACCCCCTCAGCAAGTCGATATTGTAATAAGCAAAACCGGGAGCATCACTCCATTATTCAGAGAAGCCAACAGCGTGCTTGCTCCTTAGGCTGCAGCATTCATTAAGAAAAGCTTCCTGGGCTGAAAGCTGGAAACAGATGATAACGGGATATGATTTTCATATTTAATGCTTTCCTTGGAAGAGTATGTGTGCTACAGATTGATAGAAGAATCAACTGCTACTTTACTAAAAGACTTTCAGGTTTGCCCTATAGCTACCGATGGAATCATTCAGCCAAGAAATTAACTTTTTCTCCTTTTACCTGCTTTATATATCTGCTAAGCAGGCTGCCTGGCTGCCAGTAAATGTTATTATGCAGTTAACTGTTTGGTATTTAAGACTCTTATCAGAAAAGAAACAGAGGCCACACTATTTTGTTTTTATAGTAGGAGCAAGGTTTTAGTTTTTCTTTTTTTTCCGTGCATTAGCAGGCATTAATCTGAGTTTATAGAAAGTTTTAGTTTTCTTTCCCAAAGATTAAAAAGTTAAAAAACCTAGAATTTAGAGCATTCTTTAAGCTGTAGGATATAAAACACCAAGCCCCAGCAACCTTGACCTATATGAAAAGGCCTTTAATGTTAAATGACTTTTCTGCTATTAGATGTACACCAAATGTGGTGTGATGTGATAGACTTCTGAGCCATTCAGGCAGTCTTTCTGTTTGACATTTGGTCATGAAATAATTGACATGTTTTTAAATCTATAATCCAGTTTGTTCTTTCTGTGCTGTTCCTGATAGTCACATTGTTAGTATGGCAGTGTCAATGGTACTTAAGTAAAACGGAAGATTTTTTTTTTTCTATTGGTACTACTGATTCCTTACCTTACATATAGTTATACACTTTCCTTTTCAGTCATATTTATTAGGGCAAGAGACATATAGTGGCCAACCCCCTAACATGTTACACAGAATAATTAGAAGTGTTTCATTTTTACTGAAAAGTGTTACCTCCTTAAAAGCTTTGACTGTTGGCAGTATGTAAGAATCAATTAGGTAACACTTTGATACATTTATAAGTTTCCTTTTTCAATTTCCCATTGCTGTTCCATCAATAAAAAAATAAAGACATTACAGCAAAATCCCAAAGTAGTTCAGTCAGTTCAGTTCAGTTCAGTCTATCAGTCATGTCTGACTCTTTGCAATGCCATGGACTACAGCACGCCAGACTTCCCTGTCCATCACCAGCTCCTGGAGCCTACTCAAACTCATGTCCATTGAGTCAGTGATGCCATCCAAACATATCATCCTCTTTTGTCCCCTTCTCCTGCTGTCAGTCTTTCCCAGCATCAGGGTCTTTTCCAATGAGTCAGTTCTTCACATCAGGTAGCGAAAGTATTAGAATTAATTAACAGGAAAGACAAAGTTCAGGTCCCAGTTTGAATTCTCACAAATTTTGCTATCATATAGTCATCCTGCTCTATTATACATTGTCATTTTTTACTTTGGGGTAGACTCTAATACCATTGGTCTCTAGGCATGTTCTTCTGCTTGCCCAGTTTTATTATGTATCAGCAGTGACTAGGACATGTACCTAAAAACACATCAAAACATATGTACCCAGGAGAGGTGGAGATGGCATTTGTGAATGAGAGCATAAACTTTGAGGTGGGGTGTCTGAAGTTTCTAAACTGCTACACTATAAAATATATGCCCCTAAAAGCAGAAGTGAACTGGGTACTTCACAGAAAATTATGCCATACCAGGGCTGAAGAATGTAAAGGATGAGAGAATTTCATCACAGGGCTACAGGCTGGTTGAAAAGTTCCACTCTCACTGTTGGAAACTTCCCTGCCAGGGTCACATGGAAAATGGCTGTACAGGTTGTTATTTCTGCTTCTAATCCTAATAGTAAGAACAGGGAACAGTCACTGCACATCTGTTTTGTCAAGGCCTTCAGTAAGCAGTTTATATTCATCAACTCATTTAATCCTGTCGACAGTTCTGGAAGTAGATACTGTTGTTACCCTCATTTTAGAGGAAGGCTCAGAGAAGTTGGTTGACTTGCCAAAGACTGCACTGCTTGCAGGAGCCCAAGTTCAAACTCAGACCATGTCCGTCTTATTAGTTATCTTGCTGCCACTGCCTTCTAAGGTAGTCTGGGTGAAATGCTCTTCAAAAGTTAGGAGAAATCCCTGGTTGAATAAAAGCAGACTCGTCTTATGGTGCAAAATAGTTCAGTTATCCATTTAGATGCATTTTCACCTAAGCATAGGGGAGACTGAGATGGTCTCCCTTGCTGCTGGACTAGTCCAGCTGGATCAGGTGAGATGGGATTCTGTACTGGTTGAAGTGGAGTGAGACATTAGACATACACTTCAGATTTCATTATGAGGAATTCTTGTGTTATTGTGTAACCCAATTTGAGTTTAACTCAGTTTTGAGTGTTGTGGCATAACAGATGGGCAATGGAGTCCTTGTATCTGGGTTTGAATCCAAGAGCAAATTGTCTGCCCTTGCTAAGTCTTCCTGGAGTGGGTATAACAAAAATGGTTGTTTCAAGGGTTTAAAAAGTAACCAATAGAAGTTAGCTTGACACCTGGTAAGTGCTTGGCACATGTCCACTGATTCTTCTGTCACTGTAGTCAGCCATCTTCCTGCTCCCCTGGGGTGGCCAGACTGAGGAGTCCTGACGTCACACCATTTACCTGTGGTAGTGAGGCCAGAGGTACCTACCAATTAGGAAATGAAAAGGAAAGCCACCTGGTGGTAACAACACATATTAGATGATTTTAGCGTCATGACAGTACCAAAAAACTTAAAAGATGTACCTTTGAAGCCTGAATTTAATGGACCCATTTTTTTTCTTTAATTTTAAAATCTTAATTCTTACATGTGTTCCCAAACATGAACCCCCCTCCCACCTCCCTCCCCATAACATCTCTGCCCATTTTGAAATTTTGATATTTCCAACTTCTATTGGATTTAGTGGCCAGAAACGTCTCCTTTTGGCTACAGTTGTGAAAATTTGGTTGAGTCTCTCATCTACCCCAGTGGCAAAATGAAAAGTTAAAAATCACATGTCATGGAGTCTCAGTCTGCCTGGACTGCCATAACAAAACAGCCCAGACTGGGTAGCTTGAACAACAAATCTATTTTGTCACGGGCTGGACGTCAGATCTAGGTGCCAGCTGGGGTGGTTTCTGGTGCGAGCTCTGAGTTGCAGACTGTCCTCTCTCTCTGTACTTGTGTGTCCTTTTCTCTGTGCATGTGTGTGGAGATAGATAGATCTCTGGTCTGTTCCTCTTCTAAGCACAGCAGTCTACTTGATTGATAGACCTCATTTAACCTTTATTCAGTTCAGTTCAGTCGCTCAGTCATGTCCAACTCTTTGTGACCCCATGAATTGCAGCACGCCAGGCCTCCCTGTCCATCACATCTCCCGGAGTTCACTCAGACTCATGTCCATTGAGTCCGTGATGCCATCCAGCCATCTCATCCTGGGTCGTCCCCTTCTCCTCCTGCCCCCAGTCTCTCCCAGCATCAGAGTCTTTTCCAATGAGTCATCTCTTCACATGAGGTGTCCAGAGTACTGGAGCTTCAGCTTTAGGATCATTCGTTCCAAAGAAATCCCAGGGTTGATCTCCTTCAGAATGGACTGGTTGGATCTCCTTGCAGTCCAAGGGACCCTCAAGAGTCTTCTCCAACACCACAGTTCAAACACACAGTTTAACCTTTATTACCTCCTCCTAAATCCTATCTCCACATACAGTCACATTGGAGGTTAGGATTTGAACATAAGAATTTAGGGAAGGACACAATGCAGTCTGACACATAATAAAGTGAAAGAATTCCTTCAGGATTGTTACATGTAAATTTTCATTAAGAGATTTGGGGAAGTCTCACTGTGACTTAAGGACTTGTTTACATAGAAACTAAGAGCAGTAATAGTACTGTGTGAAAAGATGGAAATTAGGTCTGACAGCTCCATTTTTCTATTCTGCATTCATCATGATACTAATTTCCTTATCTGTGGGGAAAAATAATAAGAAAAATAAAGATTACTGCCACATTCTGCAAAACATGCAGAATAACATAAATATATTTTTTCAAAGTGCAATAATGGTCAAAGTCCACCTGCTTTGAAAACTGTAGTTGGTGATTATTAGCTGAGAAATTGTTACAGTAGTTCTAAATTTGCTGCTCTCTCCAGCAGTGTGGCCTTTCCTCCTTCCCTTAGTAAAGATGAACTCCTGGTTTTAAAAGTTACCTTCTGTTCACTAATAAGTCTTTTCAGTTTTATTCATTTGCTTTGCTATAACTTTCTCCATATGCTTTCAGTTTAAAAAAAAAAATTTCACCCATTTCTTATATTCTCCACTCTTCCACCTCTGGCAACCATCAGTCTGTTCTCTGTATCTGTGAACTTGGTTTGTATTTGTATTTGTTTTTGTTTTTTTTTAATCCAAATGTAAGAGAGATTGGGCTTCCCAGGTGGCTCAGTGGTTAAAAAAAAAAAAAAAAATCCTCCTGTCATGCAGGAGATGCAGGTTTGATCCCTGGGTCGGGAAGATCCCCTGGAAGAAGGCATGGCAACCCACTCAAGTATTCTTGTCTGGAGAATCCCCTGGACAGAGGAGCCTGTTGGGCTACAGTCCATAGGGTTGCAAAGAGCATGCACGCACGTAAGAGAGATTATACATTATTTGTATGACTTATTTCACTTAGCATAATGCCTCAAAGTTTATTCACATTGTTGCAAATGGCAGGATTTCCTTCTTTTTTATAGCTGAATAATATGCCATTGTATATTTGTACCACTTCTTTACCCATTCAGCCATTATTGGACTATTAGATTGCTTCCGTATCTTGGCTATTGTGAATAATGTTGCTGTGTACGTGGGGGTGCAGATATCTTTTCAAGATAGTGCCTTTGATTTATTGGAATTGCTAGATCATATGGTAGTTCTAGTTTTAATTTTTGAGGTATCTCCATACTGTTTTCATAGTAGCTGCACCAGTTACATTCCCACCAACAATATACAGGGGTTTCCTTTTTTCCACATCCTCACCAATACTTGCTATTTCTTGTTTCAGTAATAGCCATTTTAACATGTGTGAGGTGATATCTAACTGTGGTTTTCATTTCCTTTTCCCTGATTATTTAGTGAAGTTGAACATGTTTTCCTATGCTTTTTGGCCATTTGTATGTCTTCTTGGAAAAATGTCTATTCAGACTTTTCTGCCCATTATTTTTGCTCTTGAGTTGATGAGTTCTTTATACATTTTGGATATTGGCCCTTTATCAATATATCAAGACTTCCTGGTGGTTCAGCTGGTAAAGAATCCAGCTGCAATGCAGGAGACCTGGGTTCTATCCCTGGGTTAGGAAGATCCTCTAGAGAAGGCAACAGCTACCCACTCCAGTATTCTGGCCTGAAGAATTCCATGGACTGTATAGTCCAAGGGGTCACAAAGTGTCAGACATGACTGAGTGACTTTCACTTTCATCAATATATCATTTGCAGATATTCCCTCCCATTCGATAGTTTTCCTTTTGGGTGATGGTTTTCTTTGCTGTTCAGAAGCTTTTTAGTTTGAAGTAGTCTTTCTTGTTTGTTTCTGCTTTTGTTACATTTGCTTTTGGTGTCAGATTCAAAAATCATTGCCATGGACTTATTAAAGAGCTTAGCATCTGTGTTTTCCTCTAAGAGTTTTATGGTTTTGTAAAACATTCAAGTCTTTAATTCATTTTGAGTTAATTTTTGTGTATGGTATTAGCTAATGATCTGCTGCTGCTGCTAAGTCGCTTCAGTTGTGTCCGACTCTGTGTGACCTAGGTTCATTTTTTTTCATGTGGCTGTCTAATTTTCTTAACACCATTTGTTGACGAGACTGTCCTTTTTCCATTGTATATTCTTGGCTCCTTTGTTGTAAATTAATGACCATATGCATGAGTTTATTTCTGTGGTCTTTGTTCTGTTCCATTAATCTATGTGTCTGTTTTTTTATGGCAGTACCATACTGTTTTAATTACTGTAGCTTTGTAATATATTTCAAAATAAAACCGCATGATGCTGCTAGCTTTGCTCTTCTTTCTCAAGATTGCTTTAGCTATTTGGGTCTTTTGTGTTTTCACAGAAATTTTAAGATTGCTTTGATTCTGTGAAAAATTCCACTGGAGTTTTGATAAGGATTACATTGAATCTGTAGATTGCTTTAGGGAATATGGCCCTTTTAACAATATTAATTCTTCCAGTCCATGAGCACAGACTATCTTTCTACTTATTTGTGTCTTTCCCAGTGTTTTTCATTAATGTTCTATAGTTTTCAACATGAAATCCTTCACTTCCTTGGTTATATTTATTCCTAGGTATTTTTATGTAGTTATGAATGAGACAGTTAATTTCCTTTTCTGATATTTCATCATTAATGTATAGAAACCTTCTTTATGGTCCAACTCTCACATCCGTATATGACTACTGGGAGAACCATAGCTTTGACTATAGCGACTGAACAACAACAAAACACAATGAGTTTTATGGAACATGGTAGGTGTTGATTTCATTGGTCATGCTTCCTTACCTCATTTTGTTCCTGAAAACAACCTAAATAACCTTATAGTTCATAGACAGCATGTTTAACTCTTATGTCGTTTGGGGCTGCAGGTTGTAATGCCAGCAGAAATTAACTCAGGGACAGCCATGTCAAGAGGATTGTATCAACCAGCAACCATCTTTATGGGCCGCCAGATGTCAGCTGTCTCAGGCATTGCAGATTTTACCACAGAGCGGAAATCTCCCCAACCCACAAAGAACTTTTTAAGTCCTGACCCACATTCACACCGGCAGACAGCCCAGAGCAGTGATGTGACAGACAGCCATGTAGTACAAACTCCTGGTGACACACAGTGCTTAAATAAGTCTGACAAAATAGATGGAAAGACATCTCTTCAGATTGGTGAGAAAATGCCAGTCACAGCCGGCACATTGTCTGAGGAGGAACAAACTCATTGCTTCGAGATAGGAAGCAACGCACGTCAGGGCAAGAGTAATTTATCTGAAGGCAAAAAGTCAGCTGAACTCCATTCCCCGTTATGGGAGAGATTAAGTCCAGAGAACAGAACCACTGATTTAAAGTGTGACAGTTCCGGGAGATCAGAGGGATCACAGGGAGAAATACTGACACGGGAGCATATTGAAGTCGAGGAAGAAAGAGCCAGACCGCCAGTCTCTCCGCTGTCAGGCTCAGAATCCTGTGCATCTGAAAACGAGTGTCCTCAAGAGAAGCCCCCTGCCAGGGAAGCTTCCTCAGGTGGGCTGAGAGGCTAAGATGGTTTGCTGATTTTTGTCACTATTTTGTTTTTCTGGGTGGTGATGGGTGTTAAAAATACAAAATACCGTCTTGTGGTATCTGTCCCAAAACAAAGTAGTGACTGTGCCAATGAATTCCATTCTAATGTGTTCTTAAGTATGTCCACAAAAGTACCTTTGCAAACAAATTCTCAGATTTTTAAACCCACTGTGATATTTTTAAAATATTTTTAATGGGCTTTAAAAAAACACCACAGTTACTTGTGGATTGTTTCTGCATGTTCCTAGCTGATGAGTAGTTCTGCTCTGAGAGGTAGAGCATCTTACCTCTCTCAGCTCCCTGAAGTCAGTGATCGGCCATCTGTTCATGTCCCCTGTTACAGATCACCTTCCTTGCAAGGACTCACTGTCACAGGAGCCCTTCAGAAAAAAGCAGGAAGAGCAGGAGGAGGAGAGTTTGAGCAGCAGCAGTGACCTCACAGTTTCTGTAAGCGAAGATGATCTGATTTTAAAGAGTCCAGAACCACAGCCAAATCTGGGAGACACAATGGAGCAAGAAGATGGAACAGAGACCTTAAATGTAATCCACTGTGAGCAAGAAAGAGATGCCCCATCCACCAGAAAACCTAACTGTATTTTGCAAGTCCCAAGCACTCCTGATTCACCAAATGAGTCCTTCACTAACTTGCCAGCAAGGGAGTAAGTCATTCATTTTTTTTCACTGTTCAGTTTTAATTATAGATATTTTTAGAGACCATTCCACTGGGAGTATATTATTGAACACTCAGCTATAAGTGTATAAGTTCCTTAATTCTCATAAATAGTCTTTTGGATAAGAACTAGTTTCTTTTTTTTAATGAAATAGCTTTAAAAGTCTGAATATCATTGAAATCATGGTGACTGGCAGTTTATAATGATATCTAAAGAATCCCTGGTTAATTCATAACTAATTCCCTCCACTTCTTACCCACCATTCTTTTAGAAAACCAGTCATTTTGGACTTGTAGTAACACAGGTGACAAACATTTAAACTTTTGGGAATTCAATTTTTGAGACTGAGAACTTTGTATCTAATTAATTAATTTGCTTAACCCTTCTATCCCATTTCTTTGTGTCATTTTAATAAGTGTATATGTAAGGCAGCTTTCCTTTTCTGAGTGTAAATATGAGGACACTGGAGATTTTAAGGTTCAAGAGGAGTGTCAATGTTACATATTTTGAGCACTTACAAAATCCAAGTCATAAAAAGTCATATGTGATTTTTTTTTTTTTTTCACGAGCTTCCCTGGTGGCTCAGACAGTAAAGAAATCCACCTGCAATGCAAGAAACCCAGGTTCGCTGTTGATTGGAGATAGTGGAGTTGTAGGAAACATGGAAACAACATGTTGAGAATCAGTTCTGCAATAAGGGCAGCACTAATAGCATCAAATGTCTTAGGGGTACAAGGAACCTAAGTGAACAGCACAGAGTAGAGCTCACCATCTAAGGTGGGACACTAGGACTCCCCTGGCAGTGCAGTGGCTAAGACCCCATGCTCCCAACCAGGGGGCTTGAGTTCCCAGAGCTTGAGTTCAGTTGCTGGTCAGGGAACCAAGATCCCATGCCACACAGAGTGGCCTAAAATATAAAATGAGGACACCAAGGCTAGGGGTGTAGGATTGACACCTAGGCTGGGGGCCCACCCTCCATACAGCCTCCCTGCCCCCATCCCACCTTGATGTGACACTGTGATGCCGTCACTCGCTCTCCAGCATTCCCAGCAACAGTGAAAAGCCAAGTGGATTTCTTGCACATGAGGGTGTATGTTTTCTTTAAACTACCATTGTAGCTTTCTATATCTATTGCCTTTTACCACTCATTACCTATTTAGAAAGAAAAGTTTATAGTCTAATGGACTTCAAACTGATGTTTAAGAAATATTTATTAAGAGCACCTAAGTACAAAGTACTTGTGCTGTAGATGGAAGAACCATTGTGGTGCCCATCCTTGGGAGATTGGCTTAATAGCAGAGGCAAGCCTGATGGGTTTTTTCTAGTAATGGTACTTGCCTCTCATTGAGGAGGTATGGGCTATTATGTACTACATCATTAGAAACTTTATTACTAAGAAGAGAATGTTTCTATTTCAGGTGGTATTTGCTGCCTTTTTTTTATAGCAGTTCTTGCACAAGTTGGTATTTTGGTAGGAGGAGTAGTGGACTTACTCAGGACTTGGTCCTTTTTTGAAATGAATAGGTTGAGTATGAGTGTAGAATTAATGATGTTCTATCTCCTATTCTAGATGAATGACTGTTTCTTGTGACTCTAAAACCAATCTTCTTGAAATTTTGGGGTATATTTTACCAAAAATTGTTGGAAAATAAGCATTTGAGGAATTTTTGAAGGTTAATCTTAATAGAATGCCCTCAGAATAAAAAATCAGTTGGTGATGCTGGTTTTCTGTGTCCATGTTACTAAATCTGAGTCTGTTGATCTTCTGTGGTGAAAGTCCTCCCCAAGCACAGATTGACAGTGATTTTATTTTTTTCCTTACAGTGGTTTTAAGTAGTTCTGGTTAACTCGCAGACTTCCCACGTCTCTTGATTCCCTGCATTTTCTTCCTTTCTCTCCAGCCTTTGCTCTTCTCCTTGGCTCAGAGGGTTATTTATTAATCTGAGTCTGTGACTTCATATTTACAGAATACCGCCCTAGCCTCAGAGCTTCTCAGTTTACTTTAGTATCTGTTGAGGGCCTGAGAAAAGTTACTAGAATGAATTTTAGTTAACAAAGGTGAAGAGGTGGGACAAAGGAAGATAGCAGGAGTTGAACAGGAAACTGGACCCTCCGATTTGCTGAGATTGATGATGATGACTTCAGGCATGCTTCGGAGATACTGTAGAGACACAATAAAATGAGTCTCGCAAGAAAGCAAGTCACACAAGTATTTTGGTTTCCCCGTGGGTCCACGCTGTAGCATGTCTCAGAACTTTCTTTTATTCTTATGACTGAAATGTATTCCAGTGTATGGATAAACCACATTCTGTTTATCCACTCACCTGTTGATGGACACTGGGTGTGCTTCCACCTTTAAAAGCTTCTCTGCTTTCTTTTACGGACACCTCCAGATGTAGAGCGCCATGCTGTGATTCCTGCACCTGAGCTGTAATTACAAGCTGTAATTAACCTTTCTCACAGCACACTTGCTAGGAAGAAGCTGGGTAAAAGAAATGTTAAAAAGGAGGACCTTGAATCTTGTATTTTCTTAAGGAGTGAGCAGTTCACTACAAAGTTTGGCCCAAAGCTCCAGGACTTTGAACAGTAGATATTCGTTATTTGTCATGTGACAGGTGGTTGACCCTGTGTCATTTGGGACTACAGGGATAACTTGGCCACTTGTCCCTCATTTGGGGGATTAGTTCAGCCTCAGTTACCCTGGGAGAGGTAGCGGAGTTCCCTAGACAGCAGGGGAGAAGTCCAGTGCACAGATGCTCTTTAAGTGTCAGCTTGCATCCTGTTTGCTAACGTCTCATTGTCTAAAGAGTACCCACAGGGCCCAGTGCAGAGTCAAGAGGTAAATAAAGACAGCCCATCTCTTGTTAAGATGAGTGACAGAGTTGCATTGCAAAGGGTGTGTACCCTGCAATGAGAAGTTTATGGTCAGTTTTTGTAACCTATCACAATACTTTAAGACAAATTCAAATAGAGATAAGCTCGGTGTGAGTCCAAAGGGTTGGGAGAGGTTTATACAGGTGTTGATACAGCATCTTGAAGGATGTCCAGGCTTTGAGTACAGAGGAGGAGGGTAAGGGGTGGAATGGGTCTGAAGAAAGAGTGCAGGTAACAGAGAACACAAGGGGTGGGGCTGGGGGGCAGGCAGAGGGCCTGGCTGAAGGCTTGTCCAGGAGCAGCTGTCAGAGTGGAGGTTTGGAATGTCACCGTGGTTGAGAAAGGCCTTCAATGTGCAGTTAGTGTACATATAGTTCATCTCTTTGTTCTGCAGAGCAGTTGAAGACTATTTTGAGAGAAGGGTAATGTGGCAAATCACTTGATTTAGGAGAAATGGTGTTGTCAGGATGACTTAGCCACGAGCGAGCCAGGATTCTGAGATGGCCCCTGATATTCCCGCCCCTGGTATGCCCCTGTGTGATCCCTGCACCTGCAGTGTGGACAGCACAGTGAGGCTGGTGGGGCCCTCCTGTGGCCAGGTGGCATATGATGGAGAGGAAGAGTCTTGCAGATAAAATGACTAGAGGTGTAATGTATCCAGTTTTTTTAAGGACCAGCTTTTTGTTTTGTTGATTTTCTTTCTTATTTTGAATTTCATTGATTTCTCCTCTAAATTTTGTGATTTCTCCTGGTTGCTTTGGATTTAATTTGCTCTTTTTCTCTCATTCCCTAGGGTAGAAGCTTAGCTTATTTATTTTAGATCTTCCCTCTTTTCTAAAACATCTATTCAATGTTATAAATTTCTCTGTAAGCACTGTTTTTACTCCATCTCATAAATTTTGGTAAGTTGTATTTTCATTCAAGATATTTTAAAATTTCTTTTAAGACTTCTTTGATTCACATGTTATCTAGAAATGTGCTATTTAATCTCCACTTTTAGATTTCCTATAATCTTTGTTATTAATTTTCTTTTGATCTGAGAGCATTTTTTCTATGACTTTTGTTCTTTAAACTTTGTTGAGGTGTGTTTTATGACTCACAGTGTGGTTTGTCTTGGCAAATGTTCCATGCGAGCTTGAGAAGAATGTGTATCTTACTGTTACTGGATGAAGTATCCTGTACATGTAAGTTAGATCAGGTTAATTAATGGTGCTCTCCACTTCAGCTATATCCTTGCTGACTCTACCTGCTGGATGTATCAGTTACTGATGGAGGTGTGTTAAAATATTCAACTGTAATAGTGGGCTTATCTATTCCTCCTTGCAGTTCTACCAGTTTTTGCCTATGTATTTTGATGCCCTGTTGCATGCACACATTAAGGATTGTTACGATGTTCCTTGGTGCGCTGTTTTGGGTGTTTGTCCTGCTTGGTGTTCTCTGAGCTTCCAGGATCTGTGGTTTGGTTTATTTGGAAAATTCTCAGCCGTTATTTCTTCAGATATTTCTTCTGCTCCGTTCTCTGTTTCTTCTAGTATTCCCATTACTTTTGTAAGTTTTTTTAAGAGACTTCTAAACTGTCTACCAGAATGGCTGTAGCATTTTGCATTGGGTGGCAGTTCCTATCACTGCCCATCGTCACCAACATTTGGTGTCATCAGTGTTCTGAATTTGGGGCATTCTCACAGGTGTGCAGTGGTGTCTTATTGTTGTTTCACTCTTATTTATTGTTTGTTTACTGGCCATGCTACGCATCATGTGGGATCTTAGTTCCTGGAATAGGAATGGTACGAGCGCCTCCTGCAATGGAAGCTCAGAGGCATAATCACTGGACCGTCAGGGAATCCCTGTCATTATTGTCTTAATTTGCATTTCCCTGGTGACATATGATGTGGGACATCTTTCCATATACTTATTTGCTATACATACATCATCTTTGGTGAGATCTCTCTTAAAGTCTTTGGCCTACTTTTAATTGAGTTGCTATATTTTCTTACTGTTGAATTTTGAGAGTTCTCTGTATATTTTGGTTAACAGTCCTTTATCAAATATGTCTTTTGCTGCAAATATTTTTTCTTGATGTGTAGGTTGTCTTATTCTTTTGACATTATCTTTTGCAGAATATAAATTTTTCATTTTAATAAAGTCCAGCTTGTCAATTACTTCTTTCATGGATCCATACCCAAGGTCATCTAGGTTTTCTCTTATTTTATCTCTGAGGAGTTTTATAGTTTGGTGTTTTACATTTAGAACTATGAACCATTTTGAGTAAATTTTTGTGAAGGGTATAATGTCTGTGTTTAAGTTCTTTTTTCTTTTTTTGCACTGGATATCCACTTGTTCCAGCATGTTGATGAAAAGTTAACTTTTGGGAGGCTCATTTTCCTTCATTTGAAGATATTTCTATGTTTTTTAATTGAGATACAATTGACACAAAGCCTTCCATTAGTTTCAGGTGTACAGAGTAGTGATTTGACATTTCTGTGCATTGGAAATGATCATCACAGTAAGGCTAGTAAGATCCATCACCACACATAGTTAAATCTTTTTTCTTATTGTGAAAATTGTAAGGATTTATTCTCTCAGCAACTTTCATATATACAGTATTCTTAACTGTTGTCATCATGCTCTATATTACACCCCCAGAACTTGTTTTATAACTAGAAGTTTCTGCATTTTACTGCCTCCATCCATTTAGCCTCCTCCCACCCTTTACCCACCTCTGGCAACCACTAGACTGCCAGTCTGTACTCTGTATCCATAAAATTCAGGCTTTGGTTTTTTTTTTAGATTCTATATGTAAGTAAGATCATACAGCGTTTGTCTTTCCCTGACTGACTTATTTCATTTAGCATAATGCCCTCAGAGTTCATCCATGTTGTCACAAATTGCAGGATTTCCTTCTTTTTGTTATTGAATAATATTCTATTGTAAATATATACCACAGTTTCTTTATCTATTCATTCATCAGTGGACACTTAAGTTTCTTCTGTATTTTGACTGTTGCAAATAATGCTTCAGTGTACATGGGGATGTATATATCTTTTTAAGTTAGTGTTTTCATTTCCTTCAGATAAATACCCAGAACTGAAATTCCTGGGTCATATGGTAATTCTATTTTTAATTTTTTGAGGAATTCCCATACTGTTTTCCATAGCAGCTGTACCAGTTTGTATTCAAACCAAGAGTGCACAGAGGATTCCCTTTCCTTATATCCTTGCTGACATTTATTATTTCTTGTCTTTTTAATGATAGCAGTTCTTACAGGTATAAGAAGATACCTGATTGTGGTTTTGATTTGCATTTCCCTAAAGATCAGTGATGTTGAGCACCTTTTCATGTACTTGTTGGCTGTACTTATTTTCTTTGGAAGGATGCCCATTCAGATCTTCTACCCATTTTTTTAATTCAAAAGCTTGGATTTTTAAGTTGTGTGGGTTCTTTATATATTTTGGATATTGACCCCAGTCAGCCATATGATTTGCAATTATTTTCTCCCATTCACTAGGTTGCCTTTTTATTTTGTTGCTGGTTTCCTTTGCTGTGTAGAATATTTTCAGTTTGAAATAGTCCCGCTTACCTAGTTTTGCTTTCATTGCCTGTGGTTTTAGTGTCATAACCAAGAAATCTTCGCTAAGACCAGTGTCAAGCTGTTTTCCCCCTGTGTTTTCTTCTAGGAGTTCTGTAGTTTCAGGTCTTACATTTACGTCTCTAATCCATTTTGAGTTCATATTTGGTGTAATATAAGGATCAAGTTTGTTTTTTTTTTTTTTCTATAGCTATCCAGTTTTCCAGCACCGCTTGAAGAAGAGATTGACTTTTCCCCATTGTGTATTTTCCCTGTCTTGACACTTTTGTCCAGATAAGGGTGGCTATATATGCATTGATTTATTCTGTTCCGTTTGTCTATATGTCTGTATTTATGCCAGTACCATGCTGTTTTGATTTCTGTAGCTTTATAATATGTTTTAAAATGAGACTGTGTGTTCTCCTGCTTCATTCTTTTTTTCTCAATATTATTTTGGTTACTCAGATTCCTTTGTGGTTCCATATGAATTTTAGGATTATTTGCTTTTTCTGTAAAAAAAAAAAATGATGCTGGGAGATTGAGGAATTACATTGGATCTGTCAATCGCACTGGGTAGCATATACATTATAACAATATTAGTCTTCTAATCCATGAACACGAGTTGTCTTTCCATTTATTTGTGTTTAATTTCTTTCAATAGTGTTTTGTAGTTTTCAATGTACAAGTCTTTAGCTTAGTTGGTTAAGTTTATTTGTAAGTATTTTGTCCTTTTTGATGCTATTGTAAATGGGATTATTTTCTTAGTTTCCCTTTTAGATTGTTCATTATATAGAATTGCAACTAATTTTTGCCTGTAGATTTTATATCCTGCAGCTCTACTAAAGCATCATAGTATAAATGCATTTTAAAGCCCCATGGACCCCAAGAGGAACATTAGGAAATAAACATGCATAGGAAAGCAGCCCAAGGCTTGGCTCCACATTCAGTGTCAGGAAGCTCAGAAGGAACCAGAAAAGGTGTCTGGGGAGAGTCTACAATGAAGAGTGCAGAGAACCGAGGGCCAAGCTTGTGCTGCAGATGCCAAATAGAGTGTTTCACGTGGGGTTTAGAGAGATTAATAACGTTCCCAGGTCATACAGCTGGCTGGAGGTGCAGCTTACATCCAGACTGACTGGCAGATGCCAGACTCATGCTCCCAGTTTCTGTGCTTGAACACATAAACCACAGCCAGTATGATGTTCCCTTCAGTAGCATCAACTCTGTGCCAGGCACTATTGTGAGAGCTTTATTTATAACAGTATGTTTATTCCTGTTGTCATCACCGTCTTACAGAGGTGGAAATGGAGACACAGTGAGGTTGTGTTCAGGGTCACAGAGTGGCTCAGTGTGCTTTGAACTAGCTGTCTGGGTCCAGAGTCTGCACTCATAACTGTCTGTTGATAACCCTCTCCACTGCCTGCATAACTGGAGTGTCATCAAGGATAATATTTCTTAAGGTTGAATGAGGACGCTCAAGAAGCAAATAGATTCTTTAATTAGAAAAAGAAAACCAAGCAGCGGTGTTTTGACTTTTGGCTCTGTCCATATTGATTTTGGTGCTTCCCAGCCTCATATAACCTGGTGAAGTGCTATATGCCTTTCTTCCAGCTTGAACAAAGTACTTGTAAAGTTGCTTTGTTCTTTCTCCCCATGGAGCATGCCTGAAAACAGAATGTAATGCTGCCTTTTACTCTAAGTCAAATGAAAGCCTTGGTTTCTCAGGGTCAGAAAAATGCAGTCATATAGTTGGAGTCTCATCCAGTGATTTTAATTTTGCCCCTCTCAAAAGTTAAGTTTAGGAAGGAAGTTCTTGCATCTGAGAAAAGACTTGCTGCTGGAGCCATGTTGCCTGGAGTAATGGTTTACAACTGTTACAACTTTCCAATTGGCCCAGAGTTTACTTTAAGAGGCACTGGAAGCATGTTGGTAAGTGCAGTGTTTCTTCCAGCATGATAAGACCTTCAGATGTCTGCTCTCTGTGTTGCTTGTTTGTCTTCATTACGCCTCATTTTTCCTGGACATGACCTCTGCCCCTCAATTCAGGTGCTCCCCTGAGCTTTTTCTCGCCACTCCACGTATTCTGGCATTTTCCCTCAAAGAAAGGTCCTGTGTCACACTTATGGAAAAAATAGCCCAGTGCCAGTGTGGGGTTGGGGTGGGCAGTGCGTCCCCCTCAAGTTCTACCTGGCATTTCATTCTCCAGGCTTGCCTGTGCCTCTCCTGTTAGCTCACCTGTTTTGATCTGACATAGCTGAGGCTTTTCTTATCTTTATTTTGGTTTAAATTTTTAAAGTTCATAACCAGGTTTTCAAGAGGACAGGAATCCCGAGACCCGATTGTCAGCAAAGTAGGCAGTAATTACAGCCATTGTCACCTGGCATGTGAACAGACGTTGAAAAAACTGTCCATTGGCCAGCCTCAACCCAATGTCCCACCTCTGCCAGCCATCTCATCATAGGCTGCTGGCCTCGGTCAGAAGAGGTGGGGACCTGGAGTGGAGCGAGGGTAGGGGAGACTGAGGGGCACTTGAAAGGCTACAGCGGGAGAGCTGCTTTCACCAGCAGAACAGGTCTGCTGATGAAAGTTCTCTCCATTTTTGTTTGATTACTTATTCTGATTCTTAAATGCTCATCTGTATGTTCAGGTTTTCATATATTTTTGAGTCAATTTTGAAAATATGTAGTATACTAGAAGGAGATTCATTTTTCTAAGTTTTCAAATTTGTGGGCATAAATTTGTATTTTAGAATTTCTGCTATGTCGATAATTATGTCCCCTTTTTTCTCTGCTCTTTTTTGGAATGACTTTTATATATATAAAATACATGAGTTTCAGGAAGAAACCTAAAGAGGATTTACATTTGCTCCTGGCAGCACCTCGGGCAGAAGCGGTCCTGGGTCACATTCACCCAGGTCTGAGGAGTGAGTTGGGTTGAAGCCAGGCTTTGGTCCCTCTGAGGGCCAGACTATCTGTTTCACCCTTATCTGTAGAAAGTACCAGAGTATCTGTAGAAAGCCCCGAGTATCCAGTTCCAAGTGTGAATCATTTAGTAGGGTTCCTCTTCCTTGGTGGACCTGGACTTCTGTTTTTATTCTCTTGCTCTCTAGGGTTATCCAAAGATGACCCCACTACATCAGCTACCTTTTCAGACATTGGCACATGCCCTTCAAAGAAAAGGTGCCCCAAACATTAGGCTCATCTCTCTGAATTTCCTTTTTCTCCAAATTTTGATCCTGTAGTTCTTTCCTAGAATTTCCTTTTTCTCTAAAGTTTGATCCTGTAGTTCCTTCCTGCTTTGTCTCTCTAATGCTATCAAAGACATACTTTATATATATATAAACACACATATACACACACATGTATATATATATATTTTTTTTTTCTTAATGCAAGGATTAGCCTGCATTACCTTGATGGCACTAAATGAGGCTGAAGTCCTTCTTGTATGTACTTTTTTAAGATAAGTGTTACTCTTGAAGTATAGCGTGCATACAGAAAAGCAAACAAATTTTGAGCATACTGCTCAGTTAATTATCACAGGTCCCCCACCCAGTCAAGAAACAATGTCAGCACCCAAGCCTGCCCCTCCCTTCCCCACCGTGTCCCCTGCTCCCGTCTCCCTCATAATCACTTCTGCTTGGCCACTTCTTCCTTCCTGAAAACCTAGGAAACCGGATCTCGTTTAGTCCCTTTCCTTTGTCATGATGAAGTGCATAGTTTTGTCCCAGTCCTTTCTCATTTGCTTTGCTCTTTACCTTTTCAATCTATTCCTGGGACGGCTTTCTCCCCTTGTATATCATGTTTCTCCCCTTGTGACAAGCCCGCTCAAGCCTGTTAACAATTCGTCCCTTTAGATTGTACACAATACTTTGCTGTTTTCCTGAGTGTGATTTCTAGAAAGCCTGCCAAGCTCATGATCGTCTGCTGACACGTAGAATATGTGATTTCAGGCTGTGATTATGTTTTGTACACATTTAGGAACAGTTACCCAGAATACAAACCTGGTGCCTTATTTCTCGGGCTAGCCCTGCCCGTCACAGGAAGCAAATCAGGAATTGTTTGGTTTGAAATGTTCTCTTGATCTCACCTTGCTCGAAATGTGCTGTGGAATTGCAGGAAGAATTGCAGAGCAGTGACATTTTGCAACTGTCACCTTGGATCTCTTTCTGGCAGGTATCACCATTGACTTATCGAGCTTGACTTCTCAGTTCTCATTTATCACCCTCATCAGATTCACATTTTTGGCACAAGCACCTGGCACAGTGGCTGGCATATGTTGGCATCTAATAACTAATTAGCTTGTGGTAATATGATACGAGGGATTCAGAAGTCAAGAATCAGGGACGTCCATGAGGTGAGACAGAAATGGCCAGCCTTTTTCTCTTCCTTCCAGCTTTTTTGAAATATAATTGACATATACTACTGTATAAATTTAAGGTGTGCAACATAGTGATTTGACTTACACACATCACAAAATAATTACCACAGTAAGTGTAAAGAACATCCATCAGAATTAAAGAAATAGAAAAAAATTCTCCTTGTAATGAGACCGCTTCAGATTTACCCTCTTAACATAGGCTTTCATATATAACATGCAGCAGTGGGCCAGCCTTTTTTTTTTTTTTTTAAATTAGAAATGAACCTGGCTTCTATCTCTCCCACTTCTGATTCTTGGCCATTTGTTAGATTTAATTTCTAGCATCAAAGAATCTGCATCCTGACAAAATGGGCATTTTATTTTTCCTGGTCCTTTTCATTGAGAAGTGGTGGATATTGTGCAGAGTAAGCATAGCTTGCACTTCGCATCAGCACATAAGATCACAGTGAGCCCCTAGAACTCAGGGTTCAGCCAGAAGATAATCATCCAAATGGATGTGATAAGTTTTCCCCCCAAAATGGGATCCCTTCCAGAACCAAGAGAACTAGAGTAGAATATGTATCATAAAGGAAAACCTTCGTCTGAAACCTTGTGGGGTTCACTGAAGCCAGGATGTGTGAGCAGCTGGACCGAGGTTCAGCTGTAGCCAGGAAGGGAAGGTGGAGGAGAACTGAGGAGTCATATTTCAGCCCTGTTCTTGGGGGACAGGACTGAGCCCCAGCCTGGGCAGTGTGTCGTCTGGGGTGGGACAGTGGTGTCTCACCATGCTGCAGCTTCAGTTCAGTTCAGTCACTCAGTCGTGTCTGACTCTTTGCGACCCCATGGACTGCAGCACACCAGGCCTCCCTGTCCATCACCAACTCCTGGAGTTTTCTCAAACTCATGCCCATTGAGTCAGTGATGCTATCCAGCCATCTCATCCTCTATCGTCCCCTTCTCCTCCCGCCTTCAATCTTTCCCAGCATCAGGGTGTTTTCCAGTGAGTCAGCTCTTTGTGTCAAGTGGTCAAAGTAATGGAGTTTCAGCTTTAGCGTCAGTCCTTCCAATGAGTATTCTGCACTGATTTCCTTTAGGATTGACTGGTTGGCTCTCCCTGCAGTCCAAGGGACTCTCAAGAGTCTTCTCCAACACCACAGTTCAAAAGCATTAATTCTTCAGCGCTCAGCTTCCTTTATAGTCCAACTCTGACATCGCATGCTGCAGCTTGGCTTACCTGGAATCTTTAATGTCTCGTTAGGGATCAGCTTAGGCTGTTCTGTAAACTTGGCATGCTAATACGTAGCACAGTGATGAACATCTCTGTCTTCTTGGAGTGGGGCAGGGGGCACCTGCCTCGTCTAGTGGCCCCAGAGCTCCCCCTCCTGTTGCTCTCCCATCATGTTGACAGGTGGCCTCTTACTGTCTCTGGTCACTTCCATTTTCCCCCTCCACACTCCAAGTGGAAAGATCCCTTTTGCTGCCCTGATCCTCTCAGTTCAGCTCCACTCGGAGCTCATGCCCAGAGTTTGTCCTCAGGGCAGATGGCCCCGCACCCACTGCAGTCCCTTTTCCTCACCCTGAAGTGGATCAGGGACCCCCTTTCAGGTGGACTGCCCAGCTCGGGCAGTGCCCCCCAATGACTTGGAGGTGCTCACACCTGGACCTAGCAGTGGGGCTTCTGCCTCCATGGCTCTGACCACACTGTGTAGCCACATCCTGAGCGTCCCTGGGCCAAGGCAATGCCCACTGGCTCCCACCAGACCTTGTGCTTCACTGTGAGCCCCTCTCAAGGTGGGTGGGTGATGGTGGGGAAGGGTCCTTGGGGCAAAACTGGGACCTATCTCCAGTCGTCGGGTGGAACACGTCAACACTTGGCTCCACTCCATCTTGCCACTGTTTTTTTCCTCCTCTTCAGCTCCTCCTGGCTCAGCTCCCCTTTTACAGTCCCCTAAACTGATATTCCTCATCTCTGAAGAACAGTCTTTGAGCCACGGTGACAGGCTTCTGAAAAAAAAAAAAACAAATCACTGTGAAGGTGGGATTAGAGAAGGGACATTGGAGCTGAGGACCTGAATGAGAGGCTTTCCCTTGGGGGGCAGGGGGCATCATGGGAAGTGCATGTGCGTAAGACAGCTGAAAACCCAAAACGAAGCAGGAAATGAGCTTTTAAAACGTCCAAGATATGTGTTCTTGTACTTTCACACTTGATCTCACCATTTGAGTCCTTGTTGAGCGACTCACTCTGTTAACTTAACCTCCAGGAGAATCTGAACCCAGTGGGGAGGAGTCCTGAATCCCGTCCTCCATGGTGTCCAACTGACTCTCACTTTTTCTTGCTGCTCTCTCATCAGTGTAAATCTGTTTTAATTTGCTTCTCATTTTGATGGACTGAATGTGTCTGAATCTGCTGCTTCAGGCAGCACTAGACTCATTTCCTCCATCATAGTGATGCTCAGATGTGTTCACTAGAATTACCCTGCAGTGAGTAAAAATGAATCTTGGTGATTTTGCGAACTTGCTCAAAATAATTTTTCCTAAAACTTCAGTACCTGCTGTAGCTTGCCTACTAGAGAATGAAAAAATGCGTTGAGAGCATCGAGTGAATAAGGACAAATCTGTGGGAAGCTGCTGATCTCATTAGCTTTGATGGGTTGGGTTTTTATCATGGATGTGTGATTGTTATACTGTACATGTATATTCATTGTCCACTCATAAAACTTTTTCTGATTTGTGTGATGAAACGAAGTACATCAGCACACTGGTGTTCTGCACAAAGTTCTGAGAACTCCAGGTGTCCTGCCACCTTAAACACTGAAAGTGAAAGGAAAGTGAGGTTGCTCAGTCATGTCTGACTCTGTGACCCCATGGACTGTAGCCCACCAGGCTCCTCCATCCATGGGATTTTCTAGGCAAGAGTACTGGAGTGGGCTGCCATTTCCTTCTCCAGGGGATCTTCCCAACCCAGGGATTGAACCCAGGTCTCCTGCATTGTGGGTAGATGCTTTATCGTCCGAGTCACCAAGGAATCCCCAGACACTGAAAAACACTGCTTTCTAGACTCTAAACCAATTTCTCCCCCCCCCTTTTTTTTTTTACTTTATTTTACTTTACAATACTGTATTGGTTTTGCCATACATCAACATGAATCTGCCACGGGTGTGCATGAGTTCCCAATCCTGAACCCCCCTCCCACTTCCCTCCCCATACCATCTCTCTGGGTCATCCCAGTGCACCAGCCCCAAGCATCCTGCATCCTGCATCCTGCATCAAACCTAGACTGGCGATTCATTTCTTACATGATATTATACATGTTTCAATGCCATTCTCCCAAATCATCCCACCCTCTCCCTCTCCCACAGAGTCCAAAAGTCTGTTCTATACATCTGTGTCTCTTTTGCTGTCTCTCATGCAGGGTTATCGTTACCATCTTTCTAAATTCCACATATATGCTTTAGTATACTGTATTGGTGTTTTTCTTTCTGGCTTACTTCACTCTGTATAATCGGCTCCAGTTTCATCCACCTCATTAGAACTGATTCAAATGTATTCTTTTTAATGGCTAAGTAATACTCCATTGTGTATATGTACCACAGCTTTCTTATCCATTCATCTGCTGATGGACATCTAGGTTGCTTCCATGTCCTGGCTATTATAAACAGTGCTGCAGTGAACATTGGGGTACATGTGTCTCTTTCAATTCTGGTTTCCTCAGTGTGTATGCCCAGCAGTGTGATTGCTGGGTCATAAGGCAGTTCTATTTCCAGTTTTTTGAGGAACCTCCACACTCTTCTCCATAGTGGCTGTACTAGTTTGCGTTCCCACCAACAGAGTAAGAGGATTCCTTTCTCCACACCCTCTCCAGCATTTATTGCTTGTAGACTTTTGGATAGCAGCCACTCTGACTGGCGTGAAATGGTACCTCATTGTGGTCTTGATTTGCATTTCTTTAATAATGAGTGATGTTGAGCATCTTTTCATGTGTTTGTTAGCCATCTGTATGTCTTCTTTGGAGAAATGTCCATTTAGTACTGGCTCATGGCACTGACAGTCCTTACTGATAAGCTGAAGTACAGATCATGAGGACACGTGCTGACCATGCTTGTTGGAGCATAATTACATCTGTCATCATGAGCATGGGCTTCCTTGGTGGCTCAGTGGTAAAGAACCCGCCTGCAGTGCAGGAGACGGGTTCTCCTTCAATCCCTGGGTTGGGAAGATCCCCTAGAGAAGGGAGTGGCACCCACTCCAGTATTCTTTCCTGGAGAATCTCATGGACAGAGGAGCCTGGTGGTCTACAGTCCATGCTGTTACAAAGAGTTGGATACAACTTAGTGACTAAAACAATAACAGTCAGGAGCATACTTGAAATTGGTTTCCACTGTTTTGAAAGATGCAGTTACTCTGAATTAGCGATGTGCTTGTCTGATGTCCTCTGAAGCCCAGCACTGACAGGAGACGCTGTTTCACCTGATTCCCAGTATTTACCCAGGAGGGCCGGTTAGCATGGACTGTTTCCTTGCTCGCATCCTGCCAGCCTTTCCTCCGCAGTTAATTCATTTGTTCATTCACAATGATGATTTGGTATCGTCTCCTTTCTTGTTTCTTCTTTTTGTCTTTGGGATTATTTTGGATGATTGAGTATTTGAATAGTAAAGGGATTTGGTTTTTTTTATTGCGATACAGTATTGCGAGGGCAGGTAGCAAGCAGGCACAGTCTTTCCCATGGTGTTCTGCTCAATTTTTACTGGACTCCTGCAGGAGGGGGCAAGCATCAATAGCCAAGTGTTCAGTCCCTTCATGCTGGTCCCTCCCTGGGTGCTGCTTCTCCCATTTCAGTGTCATCACTGAGGTGGACCTGGATCACTGACTGCCTTGCACGGCACTTCCATTCATGAAGCATAATTGGCGTCGTAAGAACATCACCTGTCCTGGAGAAGTGACTTATATACTAACTTATTTCAGGATCTGACCACTGCCTGAGCCTCAGTGAGCTCGTCCACCACCCATCATGCCTTCAGATCTTCCTCATGTGCTGGAACTGTGCCAGCCCAACCTGAGCCTCCTAGACTCTTCTACAGATGCACACACACATGCATGCACACACACACATCCCAGTGCACTCAAACATATGGAGACAGATGTGTAATAGCACAGCAGAAGTCTGATGTTTGGTTTAGGGTCCTCCATCAGTCATTATGCTGCAGCAAAGTTGGTTCTACTCTGACAGTAAGATGTCCCTTTACCAAAAGCACCCGCTCAGTTCAGTTCAGTTCAGTTGTTCAGTCGTGTCCGACTCTTTGCGACCCCATGGACTGCAGCATACCAGGCTTCCCTGTCCATCACCAACTCCCGGAGCTTATTCAAAGTCATGTCCATCACGCTGGTGTTGGCATCCAACCATCTCATCCTCTGTCGTCCCGTTCTCCTCCCACCTTCAATCTTTCCCAGCATCAGGCTCTTTTCAAATGAGTCAGTTCTTCACATCAGGTGAGCAAAGTATTATAGTTTCAGCTTCAGCATCAGTCCTTCCAATGAATATTCAGGACTGATGTCCTTTAGGATGGAGTGGTTGGATCTCCTTGCAGTCCAAGGGACTCTCAAGAGTCTTCTCCAACAGTTCAAAAGCATCAATTCTTCAGCATTCAGCTTTCTTAACAGTCCAGTTCTCACATCCATATATATGACTACTGCAAAAACCATAGCTTTGAGTAGATGGACCTTTGTTAGCAAAGTAATGTCTCTGCTTTTTAATATGTGTCTAGGTTGGGCATAGCTTTTCTTCCAAGGAGCAAGCGTCTTTTAACTTCATGGCTGCAGTCAGCATCTGCAGCGACTTTGGAGCCCCCAAAAATAAAGTCTGTCACTGTTTCCATTGTTTCCCCATATGTTTGCCATGAAGTTGTCAGGCAAGTGTATGCTCCTCGGTTCTGTCTTGTCACAACAAAGATTTGGGGTGACGGCCATTAAAGCCCCCTCGGCGTGTCACAACTCTCGGGTCTTGGACAGACCGTGTTATAGCCCTCAGGTCTCGAATGGACCTTGTTATAGCTCTTAGACAAATCAGTGTTACAGCTCAGTGTTACAGCTATTATTTTGTTTAGAAGATAGCGGGAAAATCCATCTTCAAGGCATGAGGGCACGTCAATCCAAAGACGTGAAGACAAGAGCGCAGGAGAGAGAGAGAGCACGAGCCCTTCGGCTCCTCTTTTTATATATTTTTTTCTTCCCCCTGGGCCTGGCCTATGCAAATTGGGCTTAGTCAGGAGTGCTGTTCTACCTGAAGTCCTCACTCCAGTCCTTGGACCTTCCTTTGACCTTCCTCTATTCTATTTTCACGGGCTTTTCCCTTCCTTGTCTTTTAGCCACCTCCATTTTGGACTCCTTTTCCGTATTCTAACTATGTAACAAAGTGATGGGACCGAATGCCATGACTTAGTTTTCTGAATGTTGAGTTTTAAGCCAGCTTTTTCACTCGCCTCTTTCACTTTCATCAAGAGGCTCTAGCGTTTAATTATAGAACTGATGATGATAATGTCTAATAAAAATTCTTTATGGTGTTCATAGTATTATATTTTTAAAAACGTTTCCAAAATATGTGGCCTGATGGTATTAAGTTTTGCAAAGGCATCAAGTAGTCTGATAAGTCATTCACCCTCCGTGTTCATCAGAGAAGGCAATGGCACCCCACTCCAGTACTCTTGCCTGGAGAATCCCAGGGACAGGGGAGCCTGGTGGGCTGCCGTCTATGGAGTCACACAGAGTCGGACATGACTGAAGTGACGCAGCAGCAGCAGCAGCAGCAGCTACATGTTCATTTATGCAGCAGGGATTTCAAGCCAGGCTCTACAGACCTGTTGCATGCACCTCAGATTGGAGAGCGCAGCCAGCACCCTAAGGGAGACCCCCTCCCCCCGGTGACATGTAAGGGATGTAACATACCCTGGGAGCAAACGTGTTCAGCTTTCACTGCCCCCTCCCAAGGCAGGGCTGATTTTTATCAACCTGGGAGTGAAATTTGGGAGCCCCAGAAATTCCTGGCTACTAAGAACTGGGTTCTGGGTTCAGACTGGTTCTCTCTGTTGAAGGGTGAAAGGAGAACACCTATTATAAATCAAGCCTTCCAGAATCTCATTAAGGAACTTAAGAAAACAGGTAGTCTGGGAGAGGCAGTAGTTCTGAAATGAAGTGGGGCCAAATAAGAAGGTCTGTTTGGAGGCCAGTGAGAGGGAAAGGCAAAGGTTTTGCTTGTCAGGCCTCTGCTGCTTTAAAGAAAGAGCCGCCTCACAGGCGCGGGTGCTGGGGTCCCAGCTGTCAGCGCCATCACCCGGCCTCCAGGTGAAGACAAGGAGCCTTGTTTCCCGGGTGAAGAGAGGAGCCTTGTTCGTGACCCCTGGCCCGCGGCACCGCAGACCCCTGCACCCCCCCGCCCCCCGCCCCGGCCTTTGTGTTGCCGCTCCTCCTCCCTCGCTCCCTCCAGACTTTGTGCGCCTTCAAGTGGCCCCCCGGAAGGGACCACCCAGGGGGCTGCACAATGGGGGCCGAGGTAGCCCCCAAAACATAGGTTTCTCGAGACAGGCCGTGAAAAGAAAAGTACTGTTTAACTATGTACGTGTTTGTCCTTTCTACCACCGTTTTGTGTGGCCAACAAAACCCCCTCCCCCGCCCCCTCGCATCTAGACTCCCCCAAGGCTGTACCCCCAGCTGTTCCGGCTGCCGGGCATCAGGCCCAAGACCCTTGCTCCTTGTTCCTGCTCCCAAAGCCCTCCTGCCTCAGTCTGCTTACATGCACGCCTTTGGATGGATGGTCAGGAAATTGGTATCAGAGCAAACAAATGATGCTTGCCTGATGAAACTGTTTTATCAGTCATCCTCAGAGTCAGTGGCTTGGCGCTGCTGCTGGGTGAGATGTGTCTGTAGGACCACTCAACAAAAGCTGGCAGCCGGAATTCAGTTTTCAATAGCCATTCACACCTCTGTAAAAGGATTAGCTCCGGCCGATTGTTAGCCTGTTTAAATCTTAATTTGCATCTTTATGGAGGTAGGGCTTCTCCAGGCCTCTCTGCTGCTCAGTGGTGTGTGTGTGTGTGTGTGTGTGTGTGTGTGTGTGTGTACCTATGGGTGGGTGGGCATCACAGGAGGTTTTCTCTTAATGGTGAAGGTGCTAAATTGCTTCAGGAAGACCTGTAAGCGACACAGATTGAATTAGCTACATTAGTTAGTTACATTAGGTTTGGCCAAAAAGTCCATTTGGGTTTTTCCTTACAGCTTGCAGAAAAACTGACCAAACATTTTGGCCAACCCAATAGTTTGCAGCAATTGTGGGTTCAGAACCTGAGGTGCGTGAATGCATTCTGTTACTTCTGTTTAAATTCAGGAACCTCATGGGTCTTAGGATTTTTCAGTGTTGTTCATTGTAATCAACAAATTTCCTTGGGCATTAAATGCAGAAAAACAGACCTAGGATCTGATGGAATGATGGTTTTAAAATAATCTGTTCTATCCAGACCATGTGTTCTTAGTGAAAAGATCAAAGCCACCTTATGTTTCAAAAGGAAAGTATGACCTACCAAAGCTGTGAGTTAACAAGCGAGGATTCTGCAAGCTCTGGAATCTGATGGAGACAGGCCGTGTTGCCTTCTTCCCACCCTCACGTGTGTGGGTTATTTCTCCATGACATGCTCATATCTCACCGCCACCTCTGTGCGTGACGCCTGCTTGTTGTTGCTCTTTCTGAAATAGTTTCCTCCCTAAAACTTCGTTCTGGATATAACTGACTGCCTTCTGATTCTTCCATTTCCTTAAAGAGACAGTAAACATCATCCATAAAACTTTCAACAAGTAACACTGTGTTGTGTAAATTGTGTAAGCAGACTCGTCCCTGCCTGGAGTCCGGGCCCACACCATGCAAAGACTGTGTCTCTTGGAGAAAATGAAACCCCAAAGTCAGGCTCCCATCACTGCAGCTGAAGCACTGCTCACTGAGTACCCCGAAGATGACAACCAGGGCAGATGGGAAGGTCATGTGCTAGAGTCAAGGAGAAATTTATTTTCTGTTTGCCAAGAAGTAATTCTCAGTTTGTGATACTGAAAGAAAAAGCATCTTTTCTCCCTTTATTTCTTTTTTTTTTTTAAAAACTCTACCTTGACTGCTCACATTAGCCTGGCATGAAGTTGCTTTCTTGTAAATTATGTCCTAAATTCTGTGTGACTGAAAATGAAGCTTTCTCAGAAAGTAATTAGTTTAAATTTAGCCAAAACATAATTTATTGTGTGCTTAAGTTTTATTGGATAAAATAAAATGACGTTAAAGCAGCCATTTGTGTTACTACCAGTTGCTTGTCCTCAAGCAGGTTTGTCTTCTTGCTGGACCTCACAGAAGGCAAACGAATGGTGGGGCCCAGTGCCTTGGTGCCTGGACACCCTCTCCCCAGGAGAGAGACGGGCTGTCAGGCCAGTGCTCTTCTAGCTGAAGGGTTCTGGCAGGAATGCAAATAGAAGACACGGAAGAAATTGGGCTCTTGAATTTGAAAATGGTATTTTCATCACACAACGTCTTTAATCTTTTAACTCTGTACATTGCGTGAATTATTTAAGTTGTTTGCAGGCAAGAGTTGATGGATATTTTGCAATCTAAAGTCTGTCCCATGGGGAGATAAATGTTAGAAATCTTCAACTCAGAGCCACTCATCTTTCGGCACATAATGTTAGGAGTTAATCTAGGGTGGGCCATGGCTCCGTTGCAACAGTGCTGGTGGCTGTCTCACTGACCATCTTGTAGATCATTCCTTGCTGAGCCCTGGAAGCCCTGGGCCGGTGTGACACCGCCGTGTAAAAACAGACTATAACAGCACACACGTCATGAATTGTCTCATGTGGGTTTAAATCTTGTCCTGTCCAGCACACAGTGTCCTTAAGAGTGCCGTTAGCATCCTGTGAAATCCCAAGTACCCTTGCTGTTCTCAACAGGCCTCTTAGTCGTGTGGGGAAGACTTGTCAGATGGGGCATAGCTGGAGGACAGCACAGGGTGGGATGTTGTCTGCTTCATGCTGGAAGAACTCAGGGATAAGAAAAATCCCTGTGAAGGAGGCAGTCGGAGACACTGCCAGACAAGCGTGGGGGCAGCTGGTCTGAGCAGGCCTGACATCTGGACTCAGCAGACTGCTAAAGAGGAAAGGCATTTGGCATATGATTGCTCACTGGAGCTGCCGTGGTGGTA